>NC_136418.1:168959372-170159372 GCF_052625555.1 Lactuca saligna | reverse complement strand
AATAAAATTGTAAAGTAATTAAAAATTTTAAAAAATTGTTGAAAAATCTATAGAAAAGTTTTAAGAAGTTGTAGAAAAACAAATTTGTAAATTAAACTAAATTTGTGATGTATTCGTAAAAATTTAATATTCGGACTAAATTCATAATAAAAATTAAAATCTATGCCAAATGCGTGAAATGAGAAAGGATTTACGTTATCAACTTCAAATGGTAGGTATAAACAAACCAATAGTTGATAACCCTTTTAAAGTGTGTTTGGGATTACTTTTTTAAGCTAAAAGTTTTTTTTATAAAAAGAACTTTTTCTAGAAGAATGTATTTAAAATGTGTTTGGATGGATTTTTAAAACTTTTAAGAGATAAAAGTCAAAAGTCACAAAAAGATGAGATTTCATGACTTTTTAAAAGACTCATTTTTAAACATGACTAAAAATTAATTTAAAATGATTTTTCTATTTTACCAAACATCTTTTGAACTTTTTTTACTTTTTGTAAAAGTTAAAAATCCAAAAGTTATTTTAATAGCAAAATCCAAACACCCCCTAAATATTTAAATGCACATGTCGGAAATTTAAAGACATTTTGAAAAGTTTATTTCCTAAATCGAGTGATATCACTATTAAAAAAATATTTAATACCCAAATGTCATTCAAGTTGATGTTTATTTTACAAGTCAATGCAATAGTTGAAATATTTTTTTTTCTCTTTGAGCACACGTCATGTTTGTATAATAAAATATATGTTTTTGTGAGAATTTTTTTAACACAACTACGACAAATAAAATGGCTAATCCTGGATTCTAATATTCTAAGTTCTAACTACAAAGCTTGTCCTTCCTAGAAGCAATTACTATTGGTTCGTAGATGACATTTGTAGGACTAGGATAAATTGTTATGGAACATTAATAATAGAAGCGTACGCCTTTTTTGAAATTATCTATCAGATTTTTGTTGGTTATAATTGAATTGAAATTCAACAAACATTAGATGGATCCAATCGAATAGATTCGATAACCAATATAAAATATCCAATAGACAAAATTGATCGGTTATATCTTACTAATGAAAATCAATAATTTGAATTGGTTCTGTTCAAAAACATTAGACGTAAGCCGATGAAGTTTTATACAAACATTATATATATATACATCACAACATATGTACACGTGTATGCACACACCCTTTTATACCAAAATCTTGCAAACTTTCTAAAATATTTATAAGAAAGGTCCAACACAATTCATACTAGTAAAACATGGAAGTGGTTTCAAGATCCTGTGTTTAATATTATTATTGTCATTTTTTTAAGTCTCATCTGGTATTTTGGATATTTAGAGACTAAAAGAAATTTTAAAATGTGAACAAATTCAAAATGCAGGAGGGGCAAGTGGGATTGGGTTAGAGACAACAAGAGTATTAGCAATGAGGGGGGCTCATGTGATTATAGCTGCAAGGAACATGAAAGCTGCAAATGAAGCTAAACAACTTGTTATTAAACACAATGAGAAAGCTAAGATTGATGTTCTTGAGCTTGATCTTTCATCTCTCAAGTCAATTAAGACCTTTTCTCATAGTTTCAAAGCTCTTAATCTCCCTCTCAACATCTTAATGTAAGTCATCCAAAATCTTTACACCTACCATGTTAATTCTTGCAATTACATAATACATATGTCCTAACTTTTTCACAAATTTATCCTCATTTGTATTTTCCTTCCAATTCCCCTAAATATGACATCATTAAAAAAAAAAAAAAACAAATATTATTTATCCATACGACATTCTACTCAAATTTGCAGAAACAATGCTGGTATCATGTTTTGCCCGTACCAACTCTCGCAAGATGGGATAGAGATGCAATTTGCGACTAATCATCTAGGTAGGCATCTACTCTTCTCAGAAGGGTAAAACGGGAATCAAAAGTTTCGTTTTAAATTATCTTCTTGAATATCACCATTAAAGTGATAATTACTAAAACGTAGTTTTTTGGGAATTATTGTTGTGGCAGGTCACTTTTACTTGACAAACCTACTACTAGACAAGATGAAGGAAACCGCTGCAGCTACCGGAATCGAGGGTAGAATTGTAAACTTGTCATCGGTAGCTCATGTCTATACTTACGAAAAAGGGATCAGATTTGATAAAATCAGTGATAAAGATAGGTAAATTTGTTCTTTAATTTCGTTTAATATAATGACATTTTTACCATAATATTTTTTTTGTAAAACAGCTATTCAGACAAAAGGGCATACGGCCAGTCCAAGTTAGCAAACATATTGCACGCGAATGAGCTCTCTCGACGCTTGAAGGTATTAATTAGATATTAAATAATTAATTAATATGTTTTTCTATTTGTCAATAATCTTAATTTAAAAATTAAAAATTGAAATTCAGGAAGAGGGGGCGAATATTACAGTAAACTCGGTACACCCAGGGATAATAATGACAGATCTCATGAGGCATTCCTTGTGGCAGATGAGTAAGTGTATTCTTATTTCTAAACTCTAGTTCTCTGTATAATATTAGACAGAATTGTATTCATTGATTCACAACTGTGGTTTTTGGCAGGAATCTTGAAGCTGTTCACTTATCTCTTTTGGAAAAATGTCCCACAGGTATTCTACTATTCTACCTCCATTACTATATGTCAATTTATATGCAACGTTTTATGTAAAAAATGATTTTTATTTATTTATTTATTTATTGTAGGGTGCAGCAACAAGTTGCTATGTAGCAGTCCACCCAGGGTTAAAAGGGGTGAGCGGGAAGTACTTTCTGGACTGCAATGAATGGCCAGCAAGCAAATTTGCAAATGATCCTGAGTTGGCAAAGAACCTCTGGGACTACAGCAACAATCTGGTCAACTCTCTTCAGCGTTGACTTCACCATCCTTTTTCATCTAATGCAACTTTAATATTATATGTTTTATACTTAGCTTAATCTTGTCACATTTAATTAATATTCTAGTGGTTGGAGAAATTCATGCGGGTTTGTATTCAAAGAAGTAAACAAATTATGAAAAAAGTTGAAATATATATGACTGGAATAAACAGTCAGTACAATAAAAAAGAAGGATAAATAACAAGTGAAAAGAAGGTAAAGGTAAAGAGCAAGAGGTTTTTTTTTTTTTTTTTTTTTTTAATTAAGTGTGATTTGAGGAGAAAGCTTTTTCTAGATTGAGCACAAGGAATAGAAAGGCAGCTAATGATAAGATGAGTGCAGCAAGCATTAGAAAAAGCATGGCTTGCAGTGAGATATATGGACTCAAAAAGAATACAACTGCAATTGAAGCACTCTGCCACAGCTTCAGTTGTGCAAATGTTCCTTCCTGTTCAAAAATCAAAATCACACAGGATATATAAGTTCATTTAAATATCTTAATAAACCTAATAAAAAAATTGAAAAATAAATTCAAACATGGATTACCATGTCATGCTTGAACAACATTGCCAACAAGGCATTTAGTTGTGTCATGAGCACCCCATCTCCTATTCCCCATATGGCAGCAATCAGAAGTGGATATACTACTCCAAGAGCACCAGTAGGCACACTGCAAAAATAAAGGGAAAAGATTTTAGATTTAAAAATTATTTTTTCACAAAAACTAACAGGAGAAAAATATCACCTGTAATTCAGGAGCCAGATCAATATACCACACTGAAGAAAAGCTCCACCAGAAACAATCACAGTGATCGATGTGAGACCTGATGTAAACCGACCAGCAGCTAGAGAACACTGATACAAGTTTCAAATTTAGTCCATATAGTTCACACAACGACACAAATAGTCCCTTCACTTAGAATCATGTCACTTACAATCGCATCGAAAACTCCATATACAGCCATGGCACCACCTACACCTGACTCACCAAGAGATGGTTGAACAAAAAACTTTGTGAACTCTGCCCTAAAATGATAAAAAAAAAAAAAATAGAATCCAAGGTTAACTGAAGAAAAATGAAAATGGAAAATTTATATTGATGGTGTTGTAAGTTGACTTATGCATACCAGACAAATGCTTGTTGTAGACCTGAATATGCTATAAGTGGGACAATTAATAACATCCTTGCGTCACATAATGGAGTTATCACATGCTTCCATAAAGATATTAGGAAAGAATAGAAACTAAGAGAGGAATCTCTTTGTTCATCTGTTTCTTCATTGTCCCTTTTCTTTAAGAATGCCATTAGAAAAGTTCCCAAGGTCATGCTGCCAAGAAAGACAGTGAAAAGTAAAGTTGTGCCACTTGTACTTCCCTCCTGTAAATAATTAAATAATAATTAAAAAAAATAAAATAGGTAGTGGTTGTTAGAAGCAAATTTAATGGGATCAATTTAGTTATATAGATTCTTACAGTTCCATCCTTCAACAGAAAAAGAGTCAAAAGATTTCCAACTAGCTGAAAAGTTCAATAGAAATAGAAATTAGTTTATCAGTTCACAGCTTTAATCGCTTTAATAAATAATTGCCTTTGTTAACTGAAAGTTTAAACTACACCTGATGAGTAGCAAAAATCGCCCAAAATTCTCCATTGAAGTGACCGATTACAGTTCCTTCATGTAGCTTGTGATCAATTGCTTGGCTCCTTGCAGCAGAGGTAAGGTATGTCCCCTGATATACAAAGATATACTCAAATAGTAAGCAACAAATATATTAATTACTCTTACAAGTCAAAAATATTGTATAAATGTTTGAATTTATAAAATTAAAAGGATCTCAAAAGAAAAGATATGTACCTCCCCAACCCATAAAATAGCAGCAGCAAATCCAAGGTACAAAGAAGCTGGCACCATTGTATACCTATGAGGGAGGAAAATGGAAAATGATAGAATCAAAATTATATCACAAATTGACAGAAGAGTAGAAGACATTTAACTGAGATACAAAAGAAATGGGAGTTTGTTAAAAATGAATTTAACAATTATAAGTAAATCATGGATTTAGTAGCAGCATTGCAAGACTGATAATTACCAGGATGGTTTTAAATTTGCAGCTATGTATAGCCAGTAACCTGTAGTACCAAGAAGCAGAGCATTCTTTGATCCAAGTTTTCTAACAACTGAAGAGGCAAAAAGTGAAGAAACTGTGAAAGATGTGTACAATATGCCAAGTGAAATTGTTCCCAGATCTCCATCCTGTAATAACACAAAACATTTAATGATCACATAAGATTATATAACCATTCATATCTGATTTCTTCTCCCTTAATCCAGATACAGTTACAAATATCTACTTAAACGACTTATGAGAAAAAAGATAAGAAACACACAGATGATACAAGTGTTTTGACTAGCGAATTAATTCCTCCTTTTCTATCTGCTGTGCTGATTTTGTTCAATAATGGAAACTTTTCTAAAAAATATCGAGTTTGAAGTGTCAACACCAATTAAATGTCCATAATTTTTTAATCAATTTACAAAGTTATTGACAGCAAACTCAGAAGACCTAGTCACTTAAGGCTTATACATCTACACAAAATAATCAACCAACCATCTGTAACTACGACTCCATTCCCTCAAAACATATACCTTGACTTTTGAGGTCAACATTATGACTCCTCAAATCCAAATTGATATCGATTTTTCGCCAATTTAATATTGAAGTTAGCAAAGGTTTTTCAATAACTCTATACAATCATTGACCGAAAAAGGTGGAAAGGATAGAGTCCTTAATCCAACTTCTCTCTGATAAAAATTGATGCATACAAACATCGAGCAAATTTAACACAATAATTAAACTGAAAATTATATATGCAGAACCAGAAAAAGGAAACTCACAGTGTTGAGTGTGCTCTGCAAATTCTGAGCAGCGCCGTAAGCAAGGAAAATCAACAAGAACGCCCAGCTCAGAATATGAATGTCTCTGCTATGATTAAGCGTTTGAGTTCCATTTTGATTCTGGTCAACAAGCGGTGATTCTTCATCCGTGGCCATCTATTGATTCGACTAATGATCGATCCTTGATATCTCCAGTATGAGACACTAACTTTACAGAATCATAGGTACATGGATATTATCGATTTATATATACAAATATACATAAATTTAACAAAAAATTGGAGCGCCGGCGAGAGCAGAAGGTATAAATTATTGATGGAATCGGAAGGATCTGATAGACGACACAGAGAGAAGAATCTGTAGAATCTGGTGTGTTTGTGTGTGTGTGAGTTGCTTTAGATTTTTAACAACTTATATTATTGTTAAATTATTTTATTCATAAAAATTCAAAATAAAATGAAATTTTGGCGATTAGTTGGGTTTTTGAAGATAAATTAAAAATCAATACAATAAAATAATAATATCGTAACAAAGTAAGAAATTCATGACCGAAAATACAAGAAAGTAGCACCTAAAAATTTTAAATCATATAAGTAAAGGGATCAATTTGTTCGTAGGCCGGTTTTATAGGGGAGCATATTGCAAGTTAACGTTAATTTATATATTAATTCGTTTGGTGGGAAAATAATAAGACGGATAATCTGACGCCTCATTATTTGTCCGTTACCGTGAAGGAGACCACATCGTTTTCTTTGTCTTGTCTTTTTCCATTTGATACCTGATTCAGTTGAAATTTTAATTGATTTTTCTACTTTCCTTGTATATTCCTTATAATAATACAAGCTATATTAATAAGAATTTTAAAAGGATTTTAATTAAAATACATATTTGAAATTTGTGGTTTTTTATTCCATTTATTATTTATACTAAAATGTTAAAACTGTTTTGTTAACTACAACAAACTAAAAAGGTCACATGTTATTTCCTACTGTCAAAAGCTTCATTTATGAAGTTAGAATATAAGATGGGGAGTTGTGAAGTGTTAGTAACACCACAGTTGGAAAATAAAGTTGTTGCTAGTCTATTATGGCAAAAATGTGCATGTGTGGCTACTCATAAGAGCCTCTGTGATTGACGTGTCGGTGTGAACTCAAAAAGATAGTTACACAGATTAATTGTATATACATACTTGTGGGGAGATTACTGCGGATCCAAATGAATTTTTGAACATATCTCAACCGATGCAAAACACATTAAAAAAATATATATCAAACACTTAGTTTCATGAACAAGTGCAAACACAACAACCAAATATAGACAACAACTGGCATTTACATGGTTGGACAAAGTGGAGATCGTGTACACCCACAAGGAGAAATGTTGTATTATTATGAACCCTAATGTTTAAAAATGACGAGGTAACTGTAAGAGTAAGAGAAACATGAGATGATGTGGATAAAACATTACTCGATGTATAAAATGTGTTTGGAAAATGAGTGAAACACTAATGGTGACAAATGGTCCATTTGGCCATCTGTCCAAAGTACATTGGCTAAGATTGGATAAGTTGGTGAAAGAGGTACTTTGGGTTTGTTGAAGGATAGATGCAAGCTCATAAAATGAATATAAAAATTATAAATAGGTTAGTTTTTATACTGCTGTAAATGGTTGGTTTTGAAAGTATAACACTATGTATGGAAAAAAGGAAGTATAATTGGTTAGGTTTCTATAGTTTCTTAAGAGGAAAACTGATAGCAAAAAATCAAACATGTTTTATATTTTCAAACCAAAGTCAAACATGTTTAAATTTTCAAAATAAAATATCTTAATAGGAAAAATATAATATAATTAAGTACATTGTTTTAAAAGATTAGAGTTTGAAATTATCATTCTGTAGTAGAAGGTAATAATGTCTTTGTAATAAATTAAACTAAAATATCTTAATATGAAAAATAATAGAAAGATAATTGGTAATCAGAATAAAACAAATTTATATTTTGGGATAATGACTTAAAAGAGTAATATATTTTTTGATTTATACACATTTAATCACTTGATTTTTTTTTTCGTCCACATTTACCCCCTTCAACTTATTAAACTGTACAAATTAATTTAGTCCTTATGACCAGCTACTCCAGGTTAGCCGGTAAAAATGACTTAATAGGGTAATATATTTCTCACTTTGTACATATTTAGTTCTTAATATTTGTGTACACATTTAGTCCTTAATATTTTTTTTGTTGCAAAATAAATCATTTTTGTTTTTGTATTCATTCAGTATTTTTGAATGATTTCTTTAGATTTTCTCACGACATCTTATATGTTTTAGGCCAAGATACTTGGTGCGGACTGACTATAAGCTATAGGCACGGAGACTTGAGAAGAGCGGTAGGGTTAAGGTAGCATGTCAACAAACCTTCGGTATTCTAGCCCGAGCCCGATGACTGATTGGACCTATTACATGTTGGCATTCCAATCCGATGATTGATTGGGCCAATGTATTCCAATCTGATGAGTGTGGGTCCGTTATGCATAATAATACGTTTTTTGTATCGGGTATTTTAGGGGAAACTGACTAAACTTTGTGCTTACCCAGTTGTTTATGTTTTCAGGTTCTATCGTTGGTCTTGGGAAGGAGAATGCATAACTGTACACACTCATCAACAATATTGGGGATTTTGCGTTTCTTATATTACTCTGATTTTCGATAAATATATTTTGGAATAAATGTTTTTTTTTCTTAATAATGGATTTATAATTAGGGAGTTTTGCCTTATTTAAAAATGAAAATTTTTGGTTGTGAAAATGAGACATTACACATAAATATCAACAACCCCACACACTTCATCAATGATTGTCCCACGTAAGATATCGTGAGAAAAACCTAAAGAAAACATTCATAAGTACTAAATGTGTATAAAAACAAAAATGGCATATTTTGAAACAAAAAAAATATATATTTAGGACTAAACGTGTACAAAAATATTAAGGACTAAATGTGTATAAAATGAGAAATATATTACCCTATTAAGCCATTTTTCCCGGGTAACCTGGAGTAACCAGTCATAAGGACTGAATGTGTACAGTTTAACAAGTTAAAGAGGTAAATGTGGATGAAAAAAAAAAACTCAGTGACCAAATGTGTACAAATCAAAAAAATATAGTACCCTTTTAAGTCATTATCCTTTATATTTTGTTACAACGTAAATTTTCAGACAAAATTTTCATTTTAAAACACAATAAAACTCATTTTTACATTTTCTAAAAAACCAAAAGTGTCTCAAATGTCAACAAATCTACAAATACAAATCACTATCCAGAATCATGAAAATAAGCTTGCTCCAGTGTGTACTATCAAGTCGGTGCCTTCCCGTGATCCTGAGAGGTACCTAAAACACATAACACATAACACGGTAAGCACGAAGATTAGTGAGTTCCCCAAAATACCACACATATCTCATTAGCCTCTCATGGCTATGCTCAAATAAGACCCTCTGGTCAATGTGTCTCAATGGGACCCTCCGGTCCCGCAACTCAGGTGGACCCTCTGATCCTAACTCGGTAAGCTCAGAATAATACACGACACAAATCACAAAGACATAATGCAGGATATCACAATACTCAATATAACACGTAAGACCCTCCGGTCACACAAGGATTACCACACTAGGTAAAGTATAGTGAGAAGACTCACCTCGTAAGCTTGCAAGTAATAATATCGTACACGAATCTCGAACTAGCCTCAACCTAACACATAAGATAATAATCCTTAATTAACACTTAAATCGTGATTCGAAATAAACTAGGTTATTGTCTTTCTCAAACTCTTCGAATGGATAAAAGACCAGTTTACCCCTCCATGGTTACCATTCTCCCTACCTTGACTAAACCCTAAAGTCGATAGAAGTCAACACTCGAGTCAGCTGTCCATGTTGACCTGACTCGCCGAGTGCATCTATGTGACTCGTTGAGTCCCCCTTGTTCCTTCAGAACATCATGAAAACCCAACTCAACTCATCGAGTTGTCTCGTCGATTCGTCGAGTTACCCATGTTCGGACTCATCAGGGAAAACCCTAGCCGACTCGTCGAGTCATATCGTTGACTTAGCGAGTCCCTTCAGTCTAAATTCTCATTCAGACGTTTTAAGGCAGATCTACCACTCCACATTCTAGGTCTAAGATCCCAAGGCTTGAATGTCATGTAAAGCTTTGATCTTTACGTTCATGCATGGCATATTTTGCTCCAAAATGCCATTACAACTCTAATAAGGGTGTTTAAGCAAAAATACTCTTATATGGTTGAATAAAGTTGGGACCTTTGGACTTTATGGACCTCACAAGGTCCATATATGAAGTCTAGACCTCCTGATAGACTCAATGCACTCAATTCCCAATAAAAAGGTGGTAAAATCCCTAACTTGCATAATCCTTAAATCTAACCAATAAGATGAGAAATGTGTAGGCTTTTTACCTTCCACAAAAGCTATGGACAATATAGCACTAGATCCAACAATTTCTCCTCGTTCCTCGTTGGATAATCTCCTATTCTCCTCAAAAGATGCATCAGAATACTCAAGATTAGCTCTATAACTCTCTTAGCTCACAACAAACATTTAGGGTTTCACACAAGGGAGTTGGGCAGCTGGTGAGGCAGAAATAAGGACATAAGTTCTCTTAAATAGGCCCCAACCCCGGAGATTTAGGGTTCACCTCACAACGCCAACTCGGCGAGTTGGCTCTCTGACTCGTCGAGTCGGTTATTAAACTCACGTGGCCAAATCGACTCTACTCGACGAGTTGGGCTCACAACTCGTCAAGTCATTCAGTAAATCTCAAAAATAAATACATAAATAATATACTTGGGAGCCTGGATGTTACATATTTTCAAAGAAAAATGCCTTGATATAAATAACTAAAAGTACAAAGTCTTAATTAGTAACCAAAATCAAACAAGTGCAATGCTTATTAGGTTTAAAATTTTGAATAAGTATAAAATATTAAAAGGGAAAAAGTTAAACATACAATATCTTATTAGGTTCAAATTTTAAATAACGTTATTTTGAAAGTTTTGTGTCTTAATTGGGAAAAATAATAAAAGTACATTATCTTATTATGTTAGATTTTAATTGAATAAAAAATAAAAGTGCAATGCTTAGAATTCTAAGTATAGTTTTCGATTGAAGAAAAAATGCTAGTATATTGATTACATCACAACAAAAAATCAAACAAGTTTTCGTATTTAAAAGTATTATGTTTTTGTAGGTGAAAAGTAAAGGCACTATGCTAAATATGGTTAGAACAACGAGTACAAAGTCTCACTAGAAATAAATAAATACAGACAATGTTTTATAGAAAAAAATAGAAATTGTAATGCTATTAACAAATCAGAATATTAAATACCAAAAGTATGATACCAAGATTGAAAGTAAAATGTTATAAGTGGTTAGATTTTCATAATACATTGACTTCATAGTAAAAAACCAAAAGTATAATGCTAAAATTAAAAAAAAAAAATCAAACAAGTTCAGAATTTCATAAATACAAATACTTAGTAGTAAAAAATACCATGTCTTAATAGATTTGATGTTTAAAGTATAATGATATAAATGGTTCGATTTTCAAAGCCTGATATCTTAATAAATAAAAAAAATAGAACTACAATGCCTTCATATGTTAAATTTCGAAAGTATAATGTTATAATAATTGGTTGGACAGTCACAACACATTGACTTAATAGGAAAAGAATTTACATTTAAAATGTCCTAATAGGAAAAAGATTAAAATTACAAATGCCTAAAGATTACAATTGTACACAAATAGGTCAATTCATGGGACACTAAGTTCTTATACGTTGCTTCTACATAACATTCACTTTCACAAGTTACAATATACCAACTTATGAGACCACATGGAAAGGTTTTTTCATTGTTTCCATATTAAGACTTTTTCCATGTATGTAAATTATAAAGTAATCATGTAACATCATGTTTTTCGTCATTTCTTATTTTAGGGACGTAGGCATAAAGTTGATTGTATGAGGCGTTAGGCCTTAATGAGGCAAGGTTTAGTCCTTGTGGAAAGGGGTAGTTATAGTTAAGATATTTAACCTTTGAATCGTATGAGGCAAGGTTTAGTCCTTGTGTAAAGAAGTAATTATAGTTGAATCGTTGTGGGTGTTGTTTGGGGATTGCTAGACTCGGTAGTGTTAGGGAAAAATGGTGGCAAAGTGGGTACAATGTATGGTTAAGCACACTACTATTTGGGAATGGTGGGGGTGTTGTGTGGGTCAGAGTGGATGGCGATGTTTGACTCTGGGTTAAAACCGATTGCATGATTGCTGCAATGGACGGTGGAGGATCATTTGGTGACGGTGTCATCATGGGATATGGTGGCGGACCACCAGATGATGGTGCTGCCACAAGAGGTGGTGGCAGGCCACCATATGATGGTGTTGGTTCAAGAGACAGTGGCAGGCCACCGGATGATGGCGCTACTTCAAGAGATGGTAGCGGGAAAAATGTCGGAGGGTGGCGCTGCTTCAAGAGATGGTGACAGGCCACCGAAGGATGGCAATGCTGGAGTGTTGGTTGCTTCCAACGACACCATTGGGTGTATTGGGCTATGCGGTGGTTCCGATGGCTCACCCGTCATCTTCTTCGTCATGCGTGGTTAGGTTGAAATAGAAAAAGTAAAAGGGGTTTGCATATCTATTGTCATACAAATGGATGGCGCCAAATGATGCGACCTAGCTCCAAACCACCTTGGCTACTGAGAGATGGTCGTCGGAATAGAACCTGAGAGGTCACAAAGAAAGAAGAAACGTTAGTTGCTCTCCCAGAGGAGGTCCCGGAAAGACACTCTGACGGTCAAGTTAGTGGGATGAATCTGAAGTATGGAGGTGTATGATCGGGGAAGAGAATAGCTTACCTCTCAAGGCAGAGTAATCAACCTTTTATACCGAGGATCCTCTTTAATCCGTACGAGGGATAAGGAGTGTGACTCCGAAAAGATCCGTCACCCTTTTAGGAGGAACCTGCTCCACTTTAGTGTCCGGTCCAACGATTGGTCCATACGATAATGCTCTGGTCGTGCTCTTTGTCGCATGGAGCCATTATCCTTCGACTATTGCTAAAGGACAACACTTAGCGAGGGTGAACTTCCTACGCTGTCAGCTCACGGTAGTCTGGGGTTTCCAGAGCGGCTGAGTCGCCTCGCGGGAGTCCGGGGTTGCCTGAGCGGCCGAGTCGCCGGCCCGGGCTTCGCTAGAAACTCCTCATCGGGGGTTCGCTTGTTTCTGGCCCGCTCTGAGGGGCGTATCATCAGTTATGTACTAGCAGGATTATGATTATATGTTTGAGTGTGTATAGAGGGAGGGGGGAAGATATGCGGGGCCTACTAGAAACAAATATATATACCGAGTGGGGCCTGATACCGGGCAGGGCCTGATACCGGATTCGTCCGATGCCAGGAGGGGCCCAATGTAGCGGGCTAGGCCCAATGTTTGAGGTATGTGATTATGTGTATGGTATGTGGTAATTTAGGGAGACTCGCTAAGCTTCGTGCTTACAGTTTTCACTTTTGGTTTCAAGTACTTCCACTATCAAGGGGAAGAGCTCGGGATGACTACATGGCACACACTATAGCTTTTAGCCTGGGATGATTTACTCTGATATTTTGACATATGATTTGATACGATATTTTGTTATGATGATTGAGATACATTACTTATGTTTTATGAGATGATGAATGGCAATTGTGGTTTTTATGAATAATTAAAACGGAATTTTTGGATTATATTTTTGGGATGTTACAGAAATAACAAAGGGTGTTCTAATTTTCTATAAACAAGCAGCTTGATTTTCTGTTTCTTGTCGAATAAAAACAGTATTAACCCCTCTACAAACTGGATGATTCTAATATCAAAATAGATAACAAATTCACTTTTGTTGCTTTTTAAAACAATATCTAGATCCATGATTTGACCAGATATATTTTATCAGTAAAATACAAATCAATTGAAGAGAAACAAGAAACATGTTAAACATGTTGGTGATTTTAGTGTCTATAACATCTCCATTCCCAGGTATGAGATTTGTTTCCTTAAGCTCATTTTCCATTTGAACTCAACATGTTGGTAGCCTCAACACGACGTGTTGAAGGACTTTTGGGTTGTGAATTTTTATGGACCAACTCGACGAGTTTGTGAGTGAAACTCGACATGTTGGTGGCTGGGTGGGAAACCCTAAATTTTAGAGTTTTGCACCCTATATAACCTCCTTCTGAAATACAGCAACCCAAGCGATAGTTCAAACTAGACACCTTTCATGTAAGTAGTCTATAATTATGGTAATTAATAATAATTCTTTTAGTTATTAGGATTAAGGGTTAAACCTAATTTAGAGTGCATTTCCTAGGTTATAGTTGTAGTTCCTAAAGAATTACTAGTTCGCTATAACCTCTAGCTCTGGTAACAATCTATCACACCCCCGACCAGCGGTGGAAATGCCCGGATGTGCGACGTTAGGATGTTGGATCACAGATAAAGATTATACATACTTATTATAACATAAATATCACTTCCATTTATCAATTGTTAAATTAAATAAGGACTATAAATTTATTACATTGTGTTTTATCTTGGTAATTATGCTTCTCGGTAGACTGCTAGTCACTTCTTCAACCATTGTTGTAATATCTGCTATTTCAATTGGAGACCTAGGAATACACGTGGTTTGAAAGTTCAACATAATGTTGGTAAGTTCACAAGATTTGTATACTCTAAAAATACTTTGTAGTTTTTGTTATGTAAGCGTTTGTCATATTTCTAGACTTGTGTTGGTGGGTTCGGGAATGCCAAACTATTTCCTCTTAGGGTTAGGATAATGGTTTGGTAGGTGATGAGTCCTCAATTCCTGTAAGTAAAGTTGGAAACACCTCCTTTCCAAACCCGTATCGTACTCTCACAATAAAAAATGTATTAATCACTCCTAAAATTATTAAAAACTTGATCTATGTGTGTCATTTTATTTGTGACAATATGGTTTCTATTGAATTTAACTATTTTGGTTTTTTGTGAAGGATCTTCAAACCATTCGAATTCTCATGTGATGTGATAACACTAGATATCTCTATCTGGTCTCATCCATCCTCTCAATCTTTCGTCTCTGTTGCTCCATTCATTTAGCATTTGCGTCTTGGACATCCCAATTGTCAAGTTTTCAAGACTTTAATTGATCGTAGTTCTATTTCATGTTCCAAAAATAATAAAATTTCCACTTTATGTCAATCTTGTCAACTTGGTAAACACATTAAATTACCATTTAGTTTTTATTCTCATGTTTTGTCTTCTCCTTTTGATCTTATACACTCCAATATATGGACCTCTCCAACTGAAAATATTAGTGGCATTAAATATTATGTTATTTTCCTTGATAAGTTTTCTTATTTTTTTGTGTGCCTATCCTTTACATACAAAATATGATGTTTTCTCTAAATTTGTTCATTTTTCATCTCTTGTTTAAAATCAATTCAAAACGACATTAAGGTTTTTCAATGTCATAATGGTGGTGAATATGATAATACTTGATTTCACCAACTTTGTGACATCAATGGCAACCAAATTCATTTTTCATGCCCTCATACATCTTAACAAAATGGTAAATTTGAACGCATGCTGCGGACCATCAATAATATAGTTCATACTCTCATGTTTCATGCTCGTCTTCCACCCGACTATTGGGTTGAAGCTCTAAAAATGGACACACACCTCCTAAACATCCTTCCATCCACCACCATTAATAATGACACTCCTTTTCACAAATTATATCACATCAATAATATAGTTCGTACTCTCATGTTTTTTGGCTACTCTTGTTTTCCTCATATTGTCACTCCTCATAAACATTCTCCTCGTTCCACTCCCTACATGTTTCTTGATATCCCACTAACCAAAAAGGATATCGTTGTCTCAATCTCGATAATAAACAAATCATTATTTTGAGACATGTTTTTTTTGATGCAACAACATTTCCATTTGGATCCTTGACACCTAATAAAGCCCTTTCCTACTCATTTCTTGACAACATTGACATTCCTCCTATTTTTACTCAACCTCCACCCGTTTCTTGCTCATCCTCGGTCACTCCCAATGTTGTTGATCATCCTTCTTCTTTCTTTGATCAGCATCCTAACACTGAATCTGAATCCCCCTCACATCCATCTTTATCGCAACCCACTGCTCTCGTTGATCAACCCGTCGATCAATTTGCTTCGACTACTGATCAACCCTCTTCGTCTTTTGATTTCACTATCGGTTGAGCCTTTTCTCCTCAAACTCCAGCCTTGCACCCTTACCCACTTAATTCCGCTCATCACCCAATGCTCACTCTTAGAAAATGGGTTATCAAGAAACCTATTCAAAAACTCAATCTCCACGTTGACACTTCCTCTTCAACTCTTCGTACCTACTTACAGGCGTTTTAGGATTCTTACTGGCTTAAAGTAATGCAAGAGGAATTCTTTTCTCTTATTTCGAACAATACCTAGATTCTAGTTCTGCGCCTACCTAATGCTAATCTCATTAATTTCATCTAGATTTTAAAAAGAAACTTCATGCGGATGGTTCTCTAGATCTCTACAAAGCTAGACTTGTTGCTAACGATCATACTCAGAGATCTGGTATTGACTGTGAAGAGACATTTATCCTTGTTGTCAAACCAATCACTGTTCGTACAATTTTGAGCATTGTTGTCACTCATAAGTGGCTTATTCATCATCTTGATGTGAAGAATGTTTTCCTTCATGACCATCTACATGAGACAGTTTATATGAAATGACCACTAGGTTTTCATGATTCTTCTAAACCTGATCATGTATGTTTATAACAATGATTGTTATATGGTCTCAAATAGGCTCTGCGCGCTTAGATCCATCGTTTGAATGTGTTTATTATTCGCAATAGGTTTACTAACAACAAGTGTTATTCTTTTTTTATCTATAGGCATGGCCAACACACTGCTTATTTCCTCCTTTACATGGATGATATTGTTCTCACTAGCTCCTCTCCTCAACTTTTGTCACACATTATCTCGATTCTTGGATCTGAATTTGCTATGACATATCTTGGCGATTTACATTATTTCTTGGGTATCTCTGCTACCAGAACTGTCACTGGTCTGCTTTTATATCAACATAAATATGCTAGTGAAATATTGGCTCATGCTTCCATGCTTAATTGTAAACCTACCTCCACTCCAGTTGACTTGTCTGCTAAATTTGATGGTTCTATATATCACAGTATTGATGGTGGTTTACAATATTCGACTTTCACAAGACTGACATTACATATGGTATTCAACAAATTTGTCTCTACATGGATGATCCTAGAGAGCCTCACTTCACCTCTCTCTAGAGTATTCTCATATACATTTGGGTACTTTTGATCATGGTCTTCAAATTTTCATCTCTCGTAATAGGGATATTATTGCTTACTCTGACACCGATTAGGCAGGATGTGTGGTATCTCGTCGTTCTACATCCAGGTATTGTGTTTTCTTAAGACACAATCAGTTATTTTGGTCTTCTAAATGATAGAACATGATCTCTCACTCTAGTGCTTAAGCAAATATAGAGGAGTTGGTAATGTAGTTGTTGAGACTTGTTGGATACACAATCTCCACCTTGAGCTACACTACTCACCGTATCACGCTACTATTGTTTATTGTGACAATATCAGTGCGATTTACATGTCTTCCAATCGGTTTTAACATCAACGTCCTAAGAAAATTAAGATAGGTCTTCATTTTGTTCAAGACAAAGTCGCCACTAGTCATTTACGCATTCTTCATGTTCCCTCCAAATCTCTATATGATAACATTTTCACAAAGAGTCTTCCCTCGACATTATTTTTGGATTTTCAGTCCAGTTTGAATGTTCATAATGTTACTCATGTTCAAAATGTGGGGGGTTGTTAGCGTATCTCTCTCTATATATATACATTGATGTTATTTTGTGCAGCCCATATTAAGTGAGCTTCGGCCCATCTGTTGTAATTCCGATATATATATATATATATATATATATATATATATATATATATATATATATATATATATATATATATAATGCACATCAACAATTCTAGCATTATCCGTCAACTTTCTTAGCGATCTAATAGAAAATTTTCTATTAAAATCACTTTTCCAGCGCCATAAATCAGGGTCCATCGACAGCCTCATCCCAGAGACCAACCTGTTAAGTGCGTGCAGTTAAGTGGTCTCATCACCATTTCTTGGGTTTCTTTTCCAACACCATTGTCCAACGGCTCCAGGATTATGAATTCTTTCAGCAATTTTACAATTTTTTTTTGTGTCTCAATCATATATAATTTTGGGAAAACATCCGTAACGACTCTACTATCAATCCAACGATCCTTCCAGAAGTGTGTGTTATCTCTTGCCCCAATATTCCTTTCAAGAAGGTTGTTAAAATAAATGTTTCACTATTCAAGCTTCACCTCAACTTTACAAATAGAGAACCAAATCCCTGGAAGCCTGCATTTTGCTAACGGTTTACCATTAATACCAAAAATGTTATGAACTTTTGTTATATACAACAACCAAAGACTTTTGTATTCACATTTTAAATGTCACAACCACTTGGCAAGTAAAGCTACATTTATGGTTCTAAGATACCCAATACCGATACCGCCTTTGTTTTTAGGTGTAACCAAACTACTCCAAGCAATCCAATGCATTTTCTTATTATTATCTTCACCTCCCCAAAGGAATTTTGGTCTAATACCCTCTAAAGTATAAATAATTTTTTTCGAAGCTTTGAACAACGAGAAATAGAAAAATAGGAGACTACTCGAAGCAGGCTTAACAAGGGTAACTCTCCTACCAAAGAAAATGGTGCTCGCTTTCTGATTCGAAAGTTTTGTTTTAAACTTCTCAACGATGGGTTTCTAATTCTTGGCAAGCCTTATGTTGGATCCAATAGGAACACCGATGTATGTAAAAGGAAAACTAGCGGGCTCACAACAAAGGATATTAGAAAGATGACAAAGCTCAATGTTTTCAACTGTGACTCCAAAAACTTTACTTTTGTGAAGGGTCACTGTCAAACTGGAAGCAATATGGAAACATTCAAAATTTTATTGAGATTGATAACATTATCCTCAGACCACTCACCAATAAAGTTCAGTCATCTGCACATATGAGATGAGATAAACAAGGCCCATTGTTTGGTAACAAAATACCATGAAAGTAGTTTTGCTAAATAGCTTCTTTCAAATATATACTTAGACCCTCCATGGAAATAACAAAAAGGAAGGAAGATAGGCCTTGTCTCACTCCCCTCTTTATGTCAAACTCCTTAGTGGAGAAGCCGTTGACAAGAAGGAAGCCTTTCCGGAAGATAGACAAACATGAATCCATTTTCTCCATTTTAAACTGAAGTTCCTTTGCTCCATTATCGAATCTAAGAATCCTCAATTAAGTGAATCGAAAGTTTTGTCAAAGTCAACTTTGAAAATGAGGACTTTCTTTTTAGATTTTGTAGCCCAGGAATATAATTCATTTAAAATGATAGGGTCACCAAGAATACTTCTTACTTTAGTGTATGCTAACCGCTCTAGGTCAACTACTTTACCAATGATTTTTTTAAGTCTCAAAGAGAGCGCTTTGGAGAGAATCTTATACATGCAACTGATTAAATTTATCGGACTGTAGTCTTTTAGAAAAAGAAAGGGTTGTTACATTTTGGAATAAGAGATATAAAGGAGGCATTACATCTCTTACAAATCCTCCCATTCACCTTGAAGTTTTTAATGAAAACAAGCATGTCATCTTTAATAACATCCCAATACTCTTTTATAAACTAGAAAGTTAAGCCATCAGATCTCAGAGCCTTATCGTTGCCACAACACCACACAACCATCTTAAATTCCTTCATAGTGAACGTTCCTTACAAGTCATCACAGTTAGACTGAGATAACTTCAAAAATTTCGGACTAATAAGCTTAAGTCTAGCAGGAATCATCTCATTAAATTTTTCTGAAAAAATGTAACACTCGGTTTCAAATCGCTTCATTATTCGGGAGCCATGACCCGAATCATCAATTATCATAAGGCTTCGGGCCTTGGCGGAAGAGAGAGAATATTCCCTTTTTGGATGAGGGTATTATATATTAAGTGATTCGAGTGTTCGATTGTGTTTCGGAGCCCAAGGGTATATCAGTGATTTGGCAGTTCGGGTCTTTATGAATTTTGGGTTTTGTTCGGTAAGTCTTAAGGTGAGGATGAGTTGATAGAAGTGTAGACTTCTTGTGACCTTTTTGTGGATATAAAGAACGTCGAAATTGGACTTAGAACGAAGGAGTTATGGATGATTAAAATTTAAGTGTTTTGGAGCTTGGTCGAGTATGCGGGGCGTACTTACCAAGTACGCATGGCGTAGTGGTTGGATCGGTCGCGAATGCCTTCTGAGTACATCAGGCGTAATAATGGGTACACAGGGTGTACCCTTTAGATAGAAACCCTAATTTCTAGGGTTTTACCCCTATTTAAGCTTCTTTTATTCATTGAGCCTTGCCTCTTATTAGCCTACATACCTCCTAAACCCTAATCTCCACCCTTAGCCACCATCTTGGAGTTCTTAAGTAATTGTGAGGAATCTTGGAATGTTTTTGTGCATTTTGAAGAGATCAGAGCTTGTTGAGGAATCATCACTTAGAGTGGAGCTTAGAGATCCATAAGTTACTCATCTTTTGCAACCTATTGAAGGTAAAAAGATTTAATCTTATCATCTATTTTGAGTGGATCTAGTTTGGGGTGGTTGTGGCACATTTTGGTCTCTTTGGTTTGCCTTTTTGGAAATGAGTTTTCTACAGGAGTTTGGTCCCTAGATCTGGACATTTGAGGTGTCCCAAATACATAAAAATGCAATCTTGAAGGATAATATCAATGAATGAGCATTAGTTCCTTTGAGCCATGCAAAATCTCAAATTCAACAACTTTGTGGATTAAGTCATGATTTAGAACAAGTTCTGAGTATTAGACGTATTGGATTAAGGGATTAAGACCTTTTCTAAGTGGATTGTGAGCAGTATGCATACGCGGGGCATACCTCCTAGTACTTAGCGCATACTGAGTCGAGCCGGTGTACGCTGAGTGTACCAACTGAGTACGCAGGGTGTACTCAATCTGTTGGGTTTTCTTGATGTGTTGACCTTTTTTGACCTTGTCCATTGACCAAAAGTTTAACCAAGGTTGACCATTGGACATTTTATGCCTTTTAGGATATTAGGCCTTCTCAGATTAGGCCCATGATGGGTTTTGGTCCCAATTTGGAAAATTAGGCCATGTTTGGGCTTTGGGTGATTATTTTAGAATTTAGGCTTTTGGACAAGTGGATTGGGCCTTGGCCTTGCGCCAAGTTCGGGCAAGGGTAAAGAGGTCTTTTACCCTAATTTGGACTCTTCGTGTGAGTCAAGATCCAATTAGTAATTGGATGTTATTTTGTGATTGATAGCGCGAGGGGTTTTAGCAGATCTGCAGCCAGAGATTTATCCATGGGTTTTAGAAGTCTGTGGTGAGTATCCTCATTGTGTTTATGGTTCGACAGCACCAATGTCGGCCCATTGGCTTATGAATTATTGAAAGACCAGGGGGTGGCCCTTGGCATTGTATGAAAGACCCGGAGGTGGCTCCTAGCAAATTTGTATGCAAGACTAGGGTTCAGACCCTGACAGTTAAGTATATTGTTAGTTGTAGAATGTATGATTGTTGTCTTTGTGATGATTGCATGGAAGACCAGGAGGTGACTCTTGGTACTTGTCTGTAAGACCTAAGGTTTTGGCCTGGGCTTGGCAAGGAAAGACCATGATATAGCTCATGGCATAATGGTAAAACTATGGCTGGCACATAACATTCTATATTGTATGTATGGTATACGGTATTTTTGGAAACTCACTAAGCTTTGTGCTTACAGTTTATTGTTTATAGTTTCAGGTACTTCCGGTTCAAAAGGGAAGGATCAGGCTTAATCGCAGTGCATACACCTATGTTCTTCCGCAACTTTGTGATTTTAGGATTGTACTCTGATAATGGTTTTATTATGAAATGCTTTTAAATGTTTGAGTAAAAGATATTCGGTGTTTGATTGTATTAAAAAATGAAATTTATACCTTATGATTTTCAATACATTACAATTTTTTTTCCAAATCTCATTTTTATGCAGTTCGGATCAGTATTCCAGATCCCATTTATTGTAAGCCCATTAATTTTGCAATTTTTTTCCTCTTTCCATTAATCAAGCCAAGAAAGTTTTTGCTATTTTTGTCTCCCTAGACATCCCATTTAACACGAGCCTTTTGTTTTAGATCAAGATTTTTAATAGGTCTACACTATTCAGTCCTAAAATTGCCACGACGACTAATTACCAGTCTCATCCTCAGAATGAACAACCATAACCGAAAGGCTGATAGAGACCGAAACACTTTGCAATGAATCATGGTGGCAAACCATGCTATCTTCCCTCAACTAACTCCTTAGAATCCTCTTGATTTTCCTTGATTCGAGTACGAATCACGTGCTTCCAGTAGTACGATCCAATACTACTTTCTACCAAGAGTTTGAAACCAGATGACATAATTTATCACATAATAATCATGAGTTATAAAACCTAAATAGGCAAGGACCATAGTCATGAAAGCTGGAAACAATAATGAGACGACAATGATCATAATACAATATGGGGAGAGCAGTTTCAGAGGCATTTACCCATCTGGCCAAGAAGTTGTTGCAAGCAAAGAAACAGTCAATTTTACTTAGACTTCTTCCATCTGGGTTCATCCAAGTGAATCTTCTACCTCCGAGAATACACTCCATTATTCATGCTTATCTTATAAATGAATTGAACGCCTCCATGCTTGGGATACACACCATCTCAGAAAACCGATCCTCTCGTTGTCTTACATCTTTAAAACCTCCCATGTAAATCCAAGACCCATCTCTATCAGATTTGATATGTGGTAAGTCATTCCACAACTCCGCTATGCAAGAATCACCCGCACCTCTAAGGTTAAGAGAGAGACAGTTCATTGGGGAAGCTTACTGACTCCTTCACCACTAATAACCATGACAAATGTTTTTAATTTGATCGTTGTCACAGAATCAACATCCAACAGTATATGGCGTCAACATATGGATTCCTATCTCCATAACAAATAGAGATGTTTAAAGTTTTAGTATAAAACAATCTATTACTAATTTGTACTTAAATAGTGGGACTTTTGCCACCTTAAATGGGTACTTTATATGAAACGAAAATTGTGGTTGCCAATACGATACTTTATTTCACATCATCGAACTAGAAATTAACATGACACTACAACACGAAATAAAAGTAACAAGAAGCTAGAGAAAGAGAACCATTTGTTACACACTTAATTTCCCAACTTAAGCTAGCTAGCATGTGTATTTTCCAGCTAGCGTTACGACTTCTTTTGTGACGTTGGTGGTAAGGAAGAAGCTACACCTTTCTCTTTCAAATGTGTGGAAGCGTCTAAGGTTGGACGTGTACTATGTTGTTGTTCTGGTACCTTAGACACCGAGTTTGCATTCCTCGATTCCTGTAAATAGCAATTTTAATGAATCGATATATTTGTATATATAAATACACAAGTAAAACTGTATTTTTTTTAAATGGATTTTTACTTTCCTACCTAACAAACAAACATGATCTAAATGAGTGATTGGAATCAAGCCACGTAACACTACCTACAAGACTACTTTTTTTAATGTACGACTTTTAAACAACGACCATCACAAGGACCCCTGAGGCGATCTCATTGTACTTCCACCGGAATGGAAACCGAGAGCCAATTGCAGAATTTGAATAACCACCACCGCCCACGGCGTTCCGGTGAGCACTAGTGTATGTAATCGATGAACATACACTCCTTTTTATAATCTATGTAGTGTGATAAAATCGAACAAAACTTTATGGAAAAACGAAGATGACTTTATAAATCTGAAATGCATATAGAATCTTCCAAAACAAGAAACCTTTTTATAAGTGACCAGATCGTTTTGCATTACGAAAATGGTAAACAGGGGAGCATAAGTATTAAGAAATATGAAACGAGATCTGAATCAAGTTAAATTAAAGCACAAGCAGAGGTGAAAGTGAAACCAACCTTGTCGGAACTGTCATTGTCCGCCACGGGAGGTGGTTGCAGAACGTCGTCCGGGAAGTCGAAAACCGACTGAGATAGCCTCCTTTGGTGGCGGCGCACTCCTCCCTGAGACATTTTTGTGAGAGAAATTGGAAAAAAGATGCAGGGAATATGCATCCATGTGTGAATAGAAAGCTTGTATAAATAAACAATTTGAGTAGTGATCAGGGAGTGAAACTTGCATTATTAGTTTAACTTCCAACGTTGTCTAGATTGAAAAAATAAATGGATATTTTTATAATAAAATATAATACTTTGTTGTAAATCTTTTAATTTTATTATTATATATTCTGAACCTCATCAATTCCTCGTTAAAAAACCCATTTGATTCATCTTGATCAAATAACTATGAGACTAGACATCCATAAGTAATTAAAATAAAACTTCAGTCAGTTGACTTTTTAATACAATTAAAATTTTGACCTTGAGATAAGGTGGGTACTGGGTAGAGCTTATCCTTGTTACCAGTAAATAATTATAAAATAATTTAACAATAATAAATGAGTTATTATTAAATAGAATAATAACTATAGTTTCTAATAATTTTTAAGACAAAAACATAAATAATAATAATAATAATAATAATAATAATAATAATAATAATACTTTGTCAGCAACAAAACACAACTTACAAAAAATAGGTGTCATTGCCTAGCTAGGGGATCAAATACATTGCTTCAAGGGATCAATCATGGTTTAAACAAACTAATATTTTAGGTTATTGAGCATATCAAGCAGATCATTACATAATAATTAAAAACGAAGGAAATATATAAAATAAAAAATAAATAAAAACTTTGGTCCTGTGGTGGGGTTGTTTTGCATCTTCTGATGCTTGCATCTTACCCGTTTTATATGTTCAATGTATCTACCCCTCAATGAATAATAGGAACGGGGTAACTGGCTTTTAACTGCATCAAGGTCAGTTTTTGTCTTTTACCTTTCCATTTTGTTTCTTTATAGTTTAAAGACATAAATTAGTTTGATTATTTTGTTGAAGATATTTCTTTTGGTAATTACTAATCTAGCCAAATTAAGGGAGTTATTAGCAATTTTAGCTAAAAATTAGTAGATAGCCAAAAATAGCCCACGAAACCGTAAGTTTCGAGATTCGCATACTGTTTCGTTATTTCGTCTACTATTTCGCGTTTTGTATAAAAAAATCATTTTTCACATACAAAACCGTATGTAATATATAACCTACGGTTTTCTCTCTAATACCTACGGGTTTCCAAACCGTAGGCTATAGTTTTTGCCAAAAAAGCTATTTTTTTTTATCTACTATTTTGGAGGTTTATCTACTATGTTGTCAAAAAAAGTACTGTTTTTTTATCTACTATTTTGGGGTTTTATCTATTATTATTTCCAAAAAGCTACTTTTTGGTTATTTTTTTAAAATTTATTTTATTTTATTTTATTTTAATTAAATACACAGAATAAAAAAAGTGTTTATATAAAATTTTAACAACTATTTTGTTTAAATTTTAACAATTATTTGGTTTGAATTTGACTACTTTTTCGGTAAACTTGACTACTTTGTTGTTAATTTGACTACTTTTTTTATTAAAAATTTGACTATTGTTTTGTTAAATTTGATTACTTTTTCGTTAGAGTTGACTATATTTTCGTCAGAGTTGACTACTGTTTTCAACCTACTATATATATATTAAGTATTTAATATTTTTTGAAATATTTCATGTTCTTTAAAGTTTCTTCACCCTAGCTTTTTTATTCTCAAAATTAAGACAATGAGTTGCAAAGAGTATTTTGTGTTGCTCATTATGGATGGAAGATGGGAGTTTGTTAATTCCCAATTATCATATTTTTGGCCACCGGGATACAATCCGAGAATATTTTATTTCGGTGTTGAATTTTATGAAACCACCACATACACCGAATTTGTTCATTTGGTGAAGTGCAAGATGGGTCTTCCCGAAGAATCAAAAGTCAGTCTGGCTTATCAACATCCAGAACAACTCTATTATTGTGGTGTTGTTAATGATCGTGATATTAGAAAGCTGATCAAGGTAATAAATATCGTTGGCAATAAATATGTGTATGTCTATGTGGTGGTTGAAGAAGGCGTATCGCGTAACGAAGTGGATGATAGAGGAAAGGCATCTGCAGCTAATTTATCAAGTTGAAAAGGGAGCAACACCCCAATAGGTAACTTTAAAAGTCCAAGTAAAAGTTAATATCACAGTGTTGCTGAAAATGAAAATGTATTGCTAGAACTGATTATGTATGTTATACCGGAGAATTATAAGTATATAGGTGATAATGATGTTGGTACATATGTTAATGATGTTGGTGTAAATCATAACTTTGACCAAAAAAAAAGCACTAGATGTGGTGAATAAGGTTGGTAATGAATCTGGAAAAGAAGAAGATCCATTTTTGCATGATGGAGAACTAAAAGGCTATGGTGAGTTTGTGGATTGTGACAAGTTGGATATAATCGGTCTAGAGAGTGATTCCAACGGAGAAGAATTAGATGATGAACCTAAACTTATTTATTCTGATACCATGTTTCATGGTATGCCCCCATTGCCTTTATGCCCTGTAAATGATAATGTGAACATTCCATGTCAGAGGTTGGATATAAATGAAAAGATTAAGGTTCTAGACATTTTTTATGACAAAGAGTTGCTCAAGCCTGCAATTGGAACACAATGCATGGAACAAGGTAAGCAGTATAAGACTACCAGGTCGAGTAAAGAAAGGTTCGAGGTGGTTTGTTTGGTAGAAAATTGTTCTTGGATGGTTAGGGCAAGGGGAATCAAATCTACTACTGCTTTCCAAGTCACAAAAGTTGTTGACCAACACACATGTTGTGCAACAAACTTGGAGTCTAATCATCGACAATCAAAGAAAAAGGTACTCGGCCACTTTATCGCTGAAGTTTTGGCCAAAGATTATAATAGAGTTTATTGGAGTAATGAAATTGTAAGGGACATCAATTCGAAATTTCCAATCAATATCTCATACCAACAGGCATGGCGGGCAAAACAATATGCGTTGTTGATGTTAAGAGGTACCAAAGAGGAATCATTCACCAAACTAGCAGCGTATATGCACAACTTAGTCAAGCATAATCTAGGAATTGTTACTCAGATAAGAACAGACGTTGAAGATCGATTTGAGTTTGTGTATATTGCGATGGGTTGCTCGGTAAGCAGTGATAATTTTTTATAACAAATATAACATATGATTCTCAATTTGTATTTGTTAATCAAATAAAAAATAATTGTAGGTACAAGCGTTCATCAAATATTGTAGGCCGACGCTAATAATTGATGGTGGTCACCTAAAGGGTGAATTCAAGGGTATGACGTTGCTCGCAGTAACAATGGACGGTCAAAATCAGATTTTGCCTGTTGTTTATGCCATATGCAAAAGTGAATGTACGGAGACATGGTCCTGGTTTCTTCGAAAACTACATGAATGTATAGGCAATGTGGAAGACCTTACATTCATATATGATAAGGCTCCATCCATAGCGACGTCAATTGCAAATATATTTCCTCACGCCATCATGGAATATGTGGTATCCATTTGTATTTCAACATTTCACCAAAATTTGGAAGCAGCAATACAATACATGCATTATTTTGGGAGACATGCAAATCGTATACTATTAAAAAATTTGATAATGGGATGAAAAAAATTAAAAAGGTAAATGTTCGTGTACGGAAATACCTACAAAACATCAATCCAGAAAAATGGGCCAGGGCACATTTTCCGTGGAATCGGTATTTTCTTATGGCATCAAATAGTGCGGAGTCGATAAATGCAATGTTAAGATTTGCAAGAAAGATGCCAATATTGATGTTGATTGAGTATTTTCGTGCAACAATGCAACAATGGAGTTTTCAGAAACGTAGTGCAGCAAGTACTTATGTTTTATATCTAATACTACTTGAAATGTTATTTTACTACTCATATGATATTATTAACATATGTCTATTTTTTTAGCTGAAGTAAAAACGACACTCACCCCATGGGCTGAAATGATTATACAAACAAATAAGGATGCTTGTAATAATTGGATGGTGTGGTGTACCCTATCTCAAATAGTAGATTTGAAGTGAAAAGCTCTACTCACAAAAGTGTCATTGTTGATTTCCAACAAAGAACCTATACATGTAGGTGGTGGCAAATAGATGGCTTACCTTGTGGCCATGTCATAAAAGTGCTCACAATGAACCGTTACGAAGATTGTTCGGAATTTGCTTTAAAAGCTTACTTTACAGAGACGCTTAGAAAAACTTACGAGGAGTATGTGAACCCCTTACCAAGTCCATCTGATTGGGAGATCCCCGATGATGTGATGACCGTGAAGCCACCCATAATGGAGAGACGTCAGCCGGGTAGGCCAAGAAATATTGGACGTATCCCATCGCAAGGTGAGCGTCCCATACGATAAGAATGTTCTACATGCGGTCAATTTGGACACACTAGGAACGATTGTACGGGTAGGGGATCAGGGAGCGGATCTGGGGGGAGGAAAAGATCTACACAAAAGGGCATAATGATTGATGAGTTTGCATCCGGGAGCGGGTCACAGAACGAAAGCGTGTACCCTACTTTTGATTTGAATAGTACAATTGATTTGAATTGTCCTTAGATTAATGTAGGAAAGCAATGAATTCTCGTATTTGTAATTTTTATTGCTTGTATTAAAAAGCACTTCTGAGATTATTAATTAAATCTAGTACTCCACTTATTAACTCCTTTATTCCATGAAAAATAAAACACAAACATAAAACATTATAGAAATCGAGATACACCCTTAAGAAACATTACACAATACATTTCACATAAAAGAGCCTTCTACATGAAACATTTGTTATTTTTAAGTAGGATCCATGCATCCTCATACTCGAAGTCACTTCCCTCGTGCTCGAAAATGTAATGATCTTTAACCATTTCTAAAAGATCTTCTTCGTAGTTTGGATAATGATACCTGTTTTTAAGATGATGATACCATCGATTAAACCATGTGATTTTTTCCTTTAAATCCATCCACTTACCAAAAATATCTTCTTGTGTTCGGTGTTTTCCTTCTCCCAACGAGAGGTTAAACATGGCTGTTATGCGAGTCCATTCATCACCTTCTACGCAATCAGGGTTAACCATGGTTACATCATCGTAAATGTTCAACCAACAACGTGTTACCACCATTACCTCTCTTATTGTCCATGGATGTGGAGTATTGGACGGAGAAACTGCATTGGAAGAAGTTGGTTGATTGGAGGCCATTTTTTTTAAGTTTTTTGTTAGTTTGTTATAATTTTATAGGAGTACTTAAATAAGAAAAAAAGAATAACATACAATTAGGTGGATTCCCATAAGTATTGTTTGAAACTACATTATGAAACCGTAGTCAAATAATGTCAAAGAGTAGTCCGATTGGCAGATACCTTACACGGAGATACTGTTTGAAACGACAAATATACTGTTCGAAAAGACAATACATTATGCAGGCTACAAAGTAATAGTCAAAGTCTATGAAACCGTAGTCATATAATGTCAAAGAGTAGTCTGATTGGCTGATACTTTACACGGAGATACTATTTGAAACGATAAATATACTGTTCGAAAAGACAATACATTATGGAGGATACAAAGTAGTAGTCAAAGTCTATGAAACTGTAGTCAAATAATGTCAAAGAGTAGTCCGATTGGAAGATACCTTACACGGAGATACTGCTTGAAACGATAAATATAATGTTCAAAAAGACAATACATTATGCAGGCTACAAAGTAATAGTCAAAGTCTATGAAACTGTAGTCAAATAATGTCAAAGAGTAGTCTGATTGTCAGATACCTTACACGTAGATATTGTTTGAAACGACAATAATACGTTGATAGTTGCTAACTTAGCTCGATCAAAGAAGAAACTTCAAAGCAAAGTACTACACTTGAAGATAGCGTTACTTTGTAGTTGGATTTTCTTTTTTGGTGTTGTTGTGTATAAGTTGTAGTCTAAATGTCGATTATGCAGGCTGTATGTACCACTAAGTAGTAGAAGTACGTAAGATGTAGTAATGTATGTTCTTAATTGTAATGGTTTGTGTTTCCATGTATGAGAATTTGTTGTCTTAATTTTCTATATTGCTTGTGTACTATACTATACATGTTGTAATATATATTCATTCTTAATTCATTCGACAATACAACACATGTTGTTTACAAATAAAAAAATTAAAAAATAGCAGACATAACCATTTCGTTGAGTAATTAATAAAACAAAGTTGACATTAACATAATTAGATTACTAAACATAAGTAAACCGGGAACTATTACAGATTTTGCAGCTCCTAACCAACCACAGATAAAAAAAAAAACATAGTTGCAGATATACTACCTTAAAATTAAAAATGAAAGACATACTTGGACATATACTACGTTTATATTACTACAACAAGCAAGAACATTATTAAAATACTACTCATCTTCTTCCCACATCGGAAACTCATACGGATACTCTTTTTTCATAGCAATGACTTCCTTTTTTTTTCTCCAAATAGTACTCACGAAGTGCTAATTCACTCTTAAGCTTTCACAAATTTTCTTCACTGGAACAGATCGAACTCTCGATCGATTGGATTTCTTGCCTGGTACTTATATTCCAATTCTTTTTATGATCAATGTCATCACAATAGATGTCTAGAAGGTCTCTTTGGAGACGATAATCTTTAAAAGCCTTATCCACTTCAGCTTCTCTTTGTAACAACAATTTTTTCACTTCCTCATCCATCCTCTCTCTTACTATAGGAGGATCAACGTTGGGAGGGGGATTGGTTGACACGTTATGGGACCTTGTCCCCAAAGGAGGCTTATTGTTGGACGTTGATGGCTAATTAAATTTTGCCAAGATCCTTTTCATCTCCTCTGATCTTTCTGTCATTTTCACACTTCAATTTTTTTTTGTTATTGTTTCTTTCATTTCTGAATTGATAACAAATCCACATTATATATAACACAAGATAACAGTCAATGGCTAGAAGATAGTAGTCATAACCTATAAAAAGTAGTCAATCAAATCAACTAATAGTCAAATGCTATTAGACAGTAGTCAAAACCTATAAAAAAAGTAGACAAATAACAATCATGTGTCGAATATTCACTGTTCGATAAGACTAAACAAAACTGTAACATCTCAAAAATACGAGCCAAAATTTTCGTTTTTAAAACATGTACTTAGCAAAACATTTAGGAAAAATCATTCAAAAATCATTTCATTTCACAAAAGATGTTGCACGTCGGAAAAACATTGTCATAATCATAAAAGTGTCAGAGTACAATTTCCCAGGAAGATATCATAATGCGGAATACAAGCAGGTGTGTGATGTACCACTACCGCGCCAGCTCCTTCCCCTTCGAAGAAGAGGTACCTGAAACCAAAACTAAAAACTGTAAACACGAAGCTTAGTGAGTTCCCCCAACGTACCACATATCATACAATCACATATAATGCATATATCGTCAGGAATATCTGGGTGCCCGACCTACCCTTTCGGTCCTCTCGACCGGATACTGTCTAGTATAACTTGGAGCTTGCCTCCCTTTCGGTCCTCTCGATCAAATACTGACTAGCATATCTGGGTGCTGGTCTCCCCTTCAGTCCTCTCGATCGGATACTAGGGACTATTTCACCCCTTACTACTACCACATAACACACATATCTCATAATCTATCTAGCATGGTTGGGCATGACCGTCCCTTCAGCCCTATCGACCGATAATCTGGGGATTATCTCCCCCTACTATCACTAGCACATAGCAGCATATCATACTAGCACATAAACATATCACAGGTAATAACAACCTTAGATGAATATCACAGAGACAATCATCCATCATACAACTCCTACTGGTGGGCCGGCATTGTAGCCGTAGACCCACCGCTACTGGAAGGTAACTCACCTCAAAGTAGCTGCTGATCGGTGTGGGAATTGACTGTCTGCTGCTGTTGCTACTCCGAAAATCCTCCGGCTATAATTCCCACAAAATACTCACTCAAACACTGCTAATTGCCCCTTGGGTAAAATGACTCTTTTACCCCTGATCAAGTCAAAAGTCAAAGTGAGAGTCAACTTCCAGTTGACCCGACTCGCCGAGTTAGCTCGCCAACTCGTCGAGTCCCATCCATTCGATTGTCCTTAATCTCGTCTTTACTCGTCGAGCTATGCATTGACTCGACGAGTTCGCCTTCTAAACTGATGTCCAAGTCCTTCATTCTACTCGCTGAGTTGTATGAACAACTCGCCGAGTTCATCTTCATCCGATGAACACTTTATGCTGTGACTCGCCGAGTTGTATGAACAACTCATCGAGTCTATTCTTGATCTAAGAAGGTTTCCTTGAACTCGCTGAGTTAGGGCATTGACTTGCCGAGTTCCTTCCCGGATGAGTTCGGCTTCCAACTCACCCACCCGACTCGCTGAGTTCGATGAGCGACTCGTCGAGTCTGCCACATGCAAATACTATACACTCAATCTTGTTCAAATCCAACTCATGCCATCTACAGATCTGGGTTCTTAGGGCAGGATTTACACGTAAAGTTTCCAACTTTACGTGTAGAAATGCATATAATGGGGATTAAAGGCGAAATAAGGGCTAATAAGGTAGATCTAGGACATTCAAGCAATTTACTCCCATAAAGGTTATAGATCTGAGCTTCTAGAGCTCAAACATGACTAGATCTAGCGGATAATCAACCCATTACGAATTCTACTTCATGCACAAGCTTGGAAAAGGTTCAAGAAGAGCTCAAAAGGTGCTCTAATGGGGTTTTAAGCATACAAACAGAATGGGGCAGAGATATACCTCAGAGAACTATGAAATATCACCAAGATATCTGGTCTCCTTCTCCTCTTCTTGATCCACTCTGTTTCTTCTCCCAAAAACTTCAAGGAATCACTCTAATCACTTCAATCTCAGAAGAAACGAGTTAGGGTTGATGTAGGGCGCTCTGAGGGTGAAAGGGGGCGAGCTTGGACCGCACAAGCTAGCTTAAATAGGGGGAAAACCCTTGGAATTAGGGTTTCATCAGACAGCGGGGACTCGCCGAGTCTGGAATATGGACTCGCCGAGTCGCCAACTTAAACATGCTCCGGATCCCGTCTCTACTCGCTAAGTCCAAGGCTAAAAAAATGAAAAACACTAAGATAAATTTTACGTACCAGGAACTAGGTGCTACAAAAACATAGTAGTCAATGGCTAGTAGACAATAGTCAAATCCTATAAGACAGTAGTCAAAGTACAATAATGTTTTGGTACGATGTGACAACACATAATATAGTAGTCATAAGCTATTTTACAGTAGTCAGCACTATAAAAAAGTGGTTAAATTGTCAATTATATATAGAGACTTATATGTATTCTATAAACCTCAATCACATAAACTAATGTCCACCTCTCAAGAAACATGGTGGTTGATGCCACAAGAGAAGCGATCACAACTATTAATAAAAGAAGAAGAGATCAAGAACGAGATTAAAGGAATTGAAGAAGATAGGAAACGATTGGATAAGTTACAAACCGATATATGGTCTAAAATGAGGTCGGTCCAAGACAAAGAACGCGACATTAAAACTGCACGGGTTTGGGTAGAAGATGCAACAGACTACGCCAACAAAAAAGAGGTTAAGATGAAAAAAATTCTCAAAAACTTACAAAAAAAAATACGACTGGGTGATTCAAGAAAAAGAAAATTTTCCAAATGATTTCACAATGTTTGAATTTGAACTCATCTACCAGACACAAACCATTCACCCTCTTCCCCCACCATCTGTATGGGAAACACCAGACCCTTTGTTGGCTGTTTTGTTGCCAATGTAACTTTTATTCCTGTTAAATAATGATGTTTGTAATATATTCGTCATTGTCTATGTAATATATTTGCTATTGTTTTTGTAATATATTAGTTTTGTAATATATTTGACATTGTGTTTGTAATATATTAGAAATATATTATGTTTGTAATATATTTTCCATTGTCTTTGTAATATCTTTTCCATTTGTCTGTGGTGTTAAAAACGACAAAAAAACATAAGTTGTCGTTTTCATGTTACCATAAAAGTATGTTTTTAATGGTTATTTTTATGTTTTATATGTTCGTTACCTTCTTTGTACATAGTTGTTCGTCGAAAAATATCCGGATTTCAAATCCGATATCATTACCTCATTGGTTTTACCCTCCAAAGTATGCTTCGTGGTGTTAAAAACGATAAAAAAAAAAAAAAAAAAAAAAAAAAAAAACATAAGTTATCTTTTTCAGGTTACCATAAATGTAGATTTTTAATGGTTATTTTTATGTTTTATATGTTGGTTACCTTCTTTATACATAGTTTTTCGTCGGAAAATATCCGGATTTCAAATCCGATATCATTACCTCATTGGTTTTACCCTCCAAAGTATTCTTCGTGGTGTTAAAAACGATAAAAAAAACATAAGTTGTCGTTTTCAGGTTACCATAAAAGTATGTTTTTAATGGTTATTTTTATGTTTTATATGTTGGTTACCTTTTTTGTACATAGTTGTTCGTCGAAAAATATTCGGATTTCAAATCCGATATCATTACCTCATTGGTTTTACCCTTCAAAGTATGCTTCGTGGTGTTAAAAACGACAAAAAAAAAAAAAAAAAAAAAAAAAAAAAAACATAAGTTGTCGTTTTCAGGTTACCATAAAGGTATGTTTTTAATGGTTATTTTTATGTTTTATATGTTGGTTACCTTCTTTGTACATAGTTGTTCGTCGGAAAATATCCGGATTTCAAATCCGATATCATTACCTCATTGGTTTTACCCTCCAAAGTATGATTTGTGGTGTTCAAAACCACATAAAATAACACACATTACCGTTTTCAGGTTAACATAAAAGTACAATTAATGCTTATTTTTATGTTTTATATGTCGGTTACCTTCTTTGTACATAGTTGTTCGTCGGAAAATATCTGGATTTCAAATCCGATATCATTACCTCATTGGTTTTACCCTCTAAATAAACATAACATAATACTGAAAGTAAATTAGAACTAACGTGCAAATGGTGGTAAAATTACAAATACACATGACATTAATAATAAAGATAAGTTAACATATTACTAAAGTGCAAATGGTGGTAAGACGATCATATTTTCAACTGGAATTTCCCAATGTAAAAGGATTGGAATAGGATTAACCGCCTCAGCTTGGAATGCATTTTGATACACCGCAGAAGTCAACTTATAATTTACCAACTCCTGTATTTTGTCAAATGTAAGCCTTCTTAGTGATGCTATACCATGTTCACAGGGTATGCCGCATTTTTGCCATTTTCCGCAAGTACAAATACCACGTTCAAGTTGTACGGTTTGTATGGTTAAATTTAAACTCACTTCAAATTTGTGACTACCAATATGTGTAACCTCATAACCATTAGACTGGTTCATTCTTCTTTCAAGTACGTGTTGTGCATAAGGGGTAAGATGATCATGCATTCCATCTGCAAAATTATTTTACTTTCAATAATAAATGGGGTATATTAAGGTAAAAAATAAACAACAAATATTTCTTACCTCCCAATGCAACGCGATAGTCGTACACTGTTCGTATCGATTGATGGACCACTTCAATGATTGACGTTATTGGTAACTCGTGCATGTTTGTTGTTAGCCAATTCAATCCAGTCGGAATGCTGATATATTTCACATTGAAACGGACTTTAGGAAAAAAAGGCTCGAGCCCATTTTGCAATTGCAATATTTTCAAGCCATTGAAGATCATTCCCATTAACCTCATTTGTTAATTTGTTCAAACAAACATAAAATTTAGACACACTATAAGTTTTGCATGTCTTCCAGAACAACTATTCCACAACGGTACTTCCTATGGAAGCCCGAACTTTATCAGCTATATTTTTACAACAATACCCATGATATGAATATGGGTATACTCGCTGAATGGCGTAGTCTATGGAACAAGACATATGACTTATGAAACCAAGTTCAATAGTGTCACCTAAATATTCTTTTAACCTTCTCATGAACCAAATCCAAGCCTCGTCACAGTCTACACTTCCCAAAGCGAATGCTATGATCAAGGGTTCATGATTACCATCCAAAGCAACAGCAACATACATTGTCGTTATGTTGGTCCCAATAAGGGGTACAATGCCAACAAATATTGTTGGTATCATGGATGTGAGAAAGATAGTACTCTGCAAGAAACGATACCAACATTAGGCAAATATGAACTTGAAATAAAGAATAACTTAGTATAGAGATGGACATACCACACATCACAATGCGACAAAACAAAATTGAAACCGGTCTCTCATATCTTTCTTAATGATTGTGAAAGAGTTACGATTAGTTCTTTGAAGATTATGAAAGAATTTGGTAGGTTTGAAAAACTTTTTTTGTATACCTCATTGAATCCACTCATTTTTCCAATTCATATGTCTCAATGAATTAGGTGTCCACTATAAATAGATTTCATTTCAAGTTGAATGCAAGGGTAATTATTCATTTTTAGAGTAGTCATTTTGAAAAGACAATACATTATGCAGGCTACAAAGTAGTCAAAGTAGGTACAACAGTAGTCGAATACTGTCAAATAGTATTCAATTTGTCATACAACTTACACAAAAATACAGATCGAGATGACAAGTCTACAATTCGAAATGACAATATATTGTGCATGCTAGAAAATAGTAGTCAAAATCTATAAAACTCTAGTCAAATAATGTTAATGTGGTTTTTGTTAAAAAAAAAGTATGTGTTGCATTTATATAAATAAAACTTTAAAAAATAATGTGAATTCTTTTGTAAGGCTGGGTTTTCTAAAATGGAGTCAAACACCGAAGTGAGATGATTTTAATTCTTAATTTTTGAATGTTGTAGTGTATCACTTTTAAGATGTGTGTAGTAAAGTTCTAATGTATCACGTTCAAAATTCATTACGAATGAGAGAATTTCGCTTAACATAGAAATGTTCATCACGAAGTGCAATTTCGCTTGAAAACAAAACAATTACAATTTTCAAATATTATATGCTTACATAGGGACTTAAAACCACAATCTTAGGTTACTCCACATCTACTTAAAAATATAAGTAGTAGCAAATAATAGTCAAGTAGGATTACATAGGGATTAAAGAAAAAACAAAATGAAAAAGATTCACAAAAACATACAAAAAAATTACGACCGGGTGATTCAAGAAAAAAAATAAAATTTCCAAGTGATTTTCCAGATGTTTGAATTTAATAATTCTTGATTAATCAAGTAGTAAGTTTATGCATTTTTTATGAGTTTATCTATGTTAACTGTTTTATATTTGTTTGTTTGTTTATTATTAATCTATATAATATGTACTATTCTCTTTATATTTTGTTTAAGTTTAATAATTAGGGGAAATTTTGTTAACTAATCGTCATCAAACAGTACACATTGAATGTCACTAAAAACATACAACTCGGACTAACTCAAAATCGACTGTTTAGAAGATCCATAATATATCATGGCCATCCTATAACGAAGCTGAGTAGCATCCTATAACGAAGCTGAGTAGCAGCAACAACAGGTGTCATCGATATACCAATCGGTCGACCTGAAACAAGTTGCTCCATGAACATCAGCATAAACACACCGCACTCTCCATACATCCCCTCTTGTTGGGGTACGTCCGTAACATCTGTAATAATGATGGATGCTTTCTGAACAGGCAAACCCATGTGGTTCCAATACTCAATTTCCACCAGAATGCGGTCCAAAAGCTCTTCAAACCGAACAAAATCAATAATCTTCACGGCACCAAATAATCGGAAGCTGTCGTACAAATTTAATGCCAGCGTGTCCATCCATAACTCACCAAGTACCCAATGATGTGGGTTGATGCATATTGGAAAGTAAACATGTTTTAACACACAACCGTTGCAATTAATTACAATTAAATTCGCTGATATATTATTTCTTTACTTACACGGTCAACTTCCAGCCAAGATTTACATCCATCCAATAGGTCAAACAAATTTCCCGTTGCACTTCCTGCCCACTGGAACATCTCAAACCCACCAAAAAATGACGATGGCATGATTGTCCATCGAGCATCGTTCGGTCTCCGCTCATTCAAAAGCCTTCCTCATAGGTCAACATGTTGCATTTAAATTTAATTGAAACATAAGTATCCTGTAAACTTTTTATATTATAAATATAAAGTAATGTCTTCATACCGCTTCTTCTAAAAATCCCATTTCAGTTGCATAAAAAAGCCGATCCCAAAACCTTGCTTCCATTTTTTCATTGTATAATCGATGTTTCAAAAAAATAGCCGGTTTGTTTGCCATGTATAGAGCAGGAGCATTACAACCCAGATTCACATATGGGTCCAATAAAAGTGTCGAGGGATCGCTGACAAATACGGGGGGCGGTTGTGTGTTGTGTGTTACCCCACCTGTATGATATCGGGGGGCATTTTGAACCTACATTATATACGTAGTCAATAACTATCCATATAGTAATAAAATTGCAGTAAATATGATTTTTACCATACTTACCGAAACGTAAGGAAAACTAAGATATTGAGAAGGTTTCAATTGCCTAATCGGACGACCTTCTTTAACAACAGGCATGGGCATATGATTTTCCGCATCCACAATGTCCCTAGCAACAACCTCCTTCTTTTATTTTTCTTCTTCTACAAAAAACATATTCATTTTTTAATGTACTATGAAAAAATAAAAAGTTTAATATACAAAACAAAAGAAAAAAAATAACCACATCCGCGATTTGTTTTCTAGAATCATCCCCTGGTGAATTACCAACATGATCATCTTTGTTAACTAGATTTGATTTTTGTGGACTATATACCACATCCTTATTCCCCTACATTTAAAGAAAAAATACTTAATTAAAAGCTTCGTTAAAAATTTAAATAATACATCATATATATATATTATTAATTGATAGTAATACCTCAAAAGCGTCATTAAAAAACTGTTCAAAATCATCACCGTCTCGACTACCACCTTTATTTTTCATTCCTAAAATTTCTTCCTCCAAAGATTCAAGTCTTGAAATTATTTCTCGCGCGGTCTTTTTGGTAAGTTCCACCGTATGAGTTCTCTTGGAAGACTTGGAAGATTGGTTGTTTCCACAGTTTGTTTTTGACAAAGATGCCCCCTACATAAATTTTTTCATATATCAATAACACTTGAAAATTTTTATTATACTAAATTATGCTTTTACAAAGTTACTTACATCATTTCTAAAGTTGTAGCGTACAGAAGATGAGGCTTCAGACAATTCACAATTCAGACTAGAAATATATGACAGATAATGTGGAGTAGAGGCATCGGCATCTGATGCAATCATCTTTCTTTTCGGTTGATGCGCCTCGTCCCGATCAACATCGAAAAGATCGCAGACCCATGCCCAAGTTAACCTCCTAATATGAAACCAGTGCAATATACACGGATATAAATAATTTTGTCGTATCGCACCATTTCCCCGGATTGCTAGAAACATCTCCCATATCCATATCTTGTAATAAATATAAGTTAATTTATAAGAGTTAGCAATAACAAAAATTTTAAAAATAAAATAAAAACCGATAAATTATTAAATATACTTTTTTAATTAGTAAAATATACCTTCAACGGAATAACAAAACCCGATAGTGTGTACACAATCACTTTTGTTGGATGGTTGGACATATAATCCTCAAATTTCTTAAACATACCCGACAATTTAGGGTATGTTTTACTCCATAGATAACTCCCCCACGAGAACCTATATTATAAGAAATAAGTATTATTTAAACGTACAAAAATTAGTATTTTATTATAAACTAGTTTATAACCCGTGAGAACCACGCTTATAAAATTAATTAAAATTTCATAGGAAAAACTTAAAATTATTAATCAATTATTTCAAATAAATTATTTTAAATAAATTAAAAATTAAGATATATTTTTTAGTTATATAAAATTTTAAATAAATACATAATATTATATCGGCTTATAATATATATAGTAATTTTATTTTATTTTTTATTCTAATGTTATTAATTTAATGTAGTTAGCGTGTGAAAAATCAATTATTAATTTAATGTAATTAATGTGAGAAATTTAAAATTTAAAATTTGGAATGAAGAATTAATAGGTTTAAATGTGGCATGATAGATGATATATAATATTAATGAGAATGTCTAATATTATGACACTTGTCAATAGGAGAATAAATCTATTTATTTATTATAACAGGCATGTTAAATTGACAAATACCTATTCCATTGATCCAGGTTCTCCACCACCCACAAATATTCCTTTGTGACTTTATCATTAAGCTCCTTTCCCAAAAAACCTTGATTGAGGATATATAGCAAAATGACACGAACACCGTCTTGAGCCGATATGTCATTGAACCGTTGATTCAAGATAAGGAGCTCTAAATCTTCTACAACTAAAGAAGTGTTCATGCAATATGGGAAGACTCTGGACTGAAGTGTATTTTCACCATAACCGTGTTGATGCATGGTTAAAAATTAGATCCTTGAGTTAGGACACCGACCCATGTAAATTCCGGTCACCAGACAAAACTCCTCCGGCCCAAATGATAGCGTACGTCTAGAAAACCTAAAATATAGGCATTCAGCTGCGTCCGTTTCAGCAGTAGGACGCAACATATGCAGTAACAGCCCATGAATAAAAAGTCCATCTTCGGACTGAGCTTGTAAGTCCAACAAGTAACCGAAGCTAGTTGTTGAAAACAGATCGTGCACGGGTCCGTTCAAGCGACTCAAAACTTCATGCAATTTAGGGCATGAAGCTTTGACAGATAAGTGACCCATCATCGATTTGTTTGGAAGCTACAAAATGAAATAAACATTAAGGTTAAATAAAGTTTTATAAAACTAAAAAACTGATAAACAATTAGAAAAAACACACAATATAAGAATTAATCATTTCATATATTATATTTACTTTGTATGAAATACCAAAGGAAATTAATTGACTACATTTTTTTTTATATTTTCTATACTACTAGTATACCAAATTTAGCATTGTACTTTAAAAAAATTAACATAATTCTGATCCCATTGTATCAATTTAAAATAAATAAATAAATAAATAAATAATTATTATTATTTCCGTACGGTTCATACTAAAAAATGTAGCATATACACGATTACAAAATTAACATAATTCTGATCCCATTGAATCGATTTAAAAAAAAAACAATTTTTTTTTTCCGTAAGGTTCATACGAAACCATAGGTGTACAAGTCGACAATGCACAATTTGTGCATTGGGAACTTGTACACCATAGGTTTCGTATGAAACCTACGGGTTTTTTTTTTCAAAAAACATTTAACCACATATATAAAAGCTACTCCTAATCACAAATATGGTAAAATTTTGATGAAAATTAGACAAACCTGGTTGTTCTTCGGGTGCTCCATTGAGAGAAAAAAGTATGCAAAACAAAGAAAACAATAGACAAAATGATCTAATCTGAAAAAAAAATATTTATATAATTTAGGCTAATGGGCCACGAAAAAGTAAACGGGCCGATGAAACACTAGCCCATTATCACAAAACAGTAGTTTTCTCAATAAAACATCAGTCAATAGCGTTGACCGTAGTCAACCCTAAGTTAAATATGGTTTTGAGGGCTATTTCTGGCTAATTGGTATATTTTGGCTATTTTTTGATAAGTGACTAAGGAAAATGGCAAGATTAGTAATTAGCCCTATTTCTTTTTAGGTGTCATTATAAGGGTGGAGAGTGCACATTTTTGTTGGTTTTTCCATCATATTAGTTTTCAATTTTCTTCTTATTTTTATCTTTTCAACATGAACACAAATAATTCATCTCTTTTAACTCATTCCCATTATATATAATACTGAAACATATGATATAAGTTGATGGTGCATTAGAAAGAGGTGAAGTTGAACCCTCCCAGCTTTCATCTAGTACCAACTCACAATGCAAGAAATCTTGATCTTGGATATATCTTCAGTACCATGACCATCGAGATCTCGTATGCAAATCCACTCCATGTACCTAAAGGCATAAGCAGAAATCCGTGTAAATCACACTATACGATTTAGTTTGAATGGTCATATATGTCATTAGCTAATTATGTAATTTACCTTAGTGCAACGTTATATTATATGTAAAATAACATATTTTTTATTTAAACTATAACAGAATTATATTTATCAAGTTGATAGAATAAAAATAAAAGTTTTACATAGACATAGCGGATAAACAAGCAACAGGCTGTCTCACAACTCCTTTTTGGATACCAAAACTAATTCTTTTAAAAAACAACATTCATAAATTTAGGGGTCATAACATTACTATGCATGACCCTTTGGGATCTATTGAGGAGCTCCACAGCATCTGACACAAGGAAGCTGGAAGTATTAAATGCAAAAGGTATAAAGGAGTGTTGATTTTTCATGTACGTTTTTGTTGGGTTATGAGCATTCTAACACTCCTAAGTGTACATGCAACCCTAAATACCTTGGATCTATGTTTTCTCTATTATACATGCAAATATGAACATCCAAGGTATTATCCTAATCTAGCATACAAAACTATCAATATAACAAGATAGAATACATACCTGTCTTCATGAAGCTTGAGTGCCTAGTGCCCCAAGTGTGACACCTCAAATGGTTCACACAACACCATAAGCACTTGGAATAACTTAGAGAGAAATTAGAACACTTCATGAAATCGTCTAGCCCTCATACATACACATAGTCACAATTTCTTGAGCCATGGGTTTCTTTTATATGGTGGCTATTAGGGTTACACCATGTAACTCATGACTTTACCCATTCCTTATGCTCCATGGATTTTAACCTCCATGGAGTATCCATGGGTCACCCCATGGACTTAGTACAACATAAGGAATCTTGGATCACAAGCCCACATATATAAGAATGAATGACTTACATAATCAACCCATATATTTAATTAGTCTCCTTTTGATCACTTAATTAATTCCAAATTAATTCTTGATCAATACTAATTAAATAACCTTATTAATATATTAGAACTTATAATATATTAACAAACCTTAAGTGTTATTTCTCTCATTTTAGTCTATCCAAGTGCATGATGCCATGCAACCCAAATGGACCATGTCGGGTCGGGTCAAGTCTTACCAATTATAGTTATGGACTTAGACATTAATCCAACAGTCTCCCACTTGGATAAGTTTAAAACTATTATTGCGTATGACTTCAGGAACCAACTGGCAATCGTAGCTCTCAAAAGCTTCTGTCGAACTCTGACCTTGTAGATGAACTCTGATCTTGTCAATGACTTGTCCATTAGATAAGGGATCATATATTCCTCCATTCTAGATATCATATGGACTGAGACATGGATTATAATCATTCTCTCTGTCCATTTGTTGTTTCCCGATTTCCGATTTATGACGACTGACTAATTGAACAAATCAAATCAGTCCTGGCCCGGCCGAGCACTTCCATTTGTCATCATCAAATCATCGAGGGGACCACAGATATCGCTTTTATCCCGAAGGTAAAAGGAATGGATAAACTTCGACTCATATGGCTTGTTCTACTACTTGTTGAATCATACACAAAGACACGTTTTATAACATCGAGTTACCAATACGTTTCGTGCAATCAATGTACAACCAACTCATAGTAACAACTCATATCTCTAGGTTTGAAGAATATAAGATATTATCGTCTCATGATCACTCGTGATAAAATCCATGAAGTGATTCCAATGAGCGCGGGTTGAATCCAATACTCAGAACTTATGAGCACTCATGAGTGTTGTAGCCCTTTGTCCAACAACTTAGACCTCTACAAGCCAACCCATGACAGTCTTAATTCATATCTACTTCCAACATATGACCGACTGTGGATGGTTTGAATAACGTAGTCATTCCGGAAGAATAACCTAGTTTATTCGGGAAGTCAAAACATGCAAAGTGAAAACACAATAATAATTGAATCCAATATGGTCTCAGAACTTATGAATATAAATAAAACACCTTTTATTTATCACCATATGATTACACATTATTCATTGTATACTGTTTCATCTATCAACATTATTCTTGAATTTAAAACAATAGTTGTCCCATGCTCCAAGCATGCACACTATGTTTTCTAAACACTAGTCATGCCATACACCAAGTATGCATAATATGTTTGTCTATGATCTTTATTTTGTGAACTAGATCAAATGAACATAACTTCAATGATTCTCTTTTCACACTCCCAAATCCTTACTGCAAATGCAAGAATTCCAAATTCATGTCATTTACTGAAATCTGTTAGATTCTAAACTTATATGCATTGATCCTCTTGTAATGATTATGCACAAAGTCAGAAAGACTTGGAAACAATCATTACAGAGTATTCCAAAGGAGATCAACTCCTTAGAAACATCCTTCTTGCATTAAGTTTCCTAATCTTACACAGATTGAAAATTCTAACTTTGAAACATTTCCAGATTCCATTTCGACTATCACTTTTGAACAAGAGTTGCCTCCTTACAGATTATGTCAATATGGTCCTTCCAGAATTATTACTATACTTCCAACTGTCCTTGAGCAACCAATCTTTGGTAAACCTTAGATTTTCCTCGACAATTGTTTAATCCTTTTAGTCATATCCAGTTCTAAACCTTTTCCCTTCTTAATGCCCCGGGCATTTGGAAATTTTTAGAAATGATGAATATAGCACATGTAATCGATCCTATATCCGAAGCATATGGGACACGATTCATGATGTCTCACATAAAGACTAAACCAGTCTTTTGCTATAACATTTCCATTTCAATTTGCCAAGTTCTCATAATTCAGATTATGAAAAGGGATGCCGTAATCATAATCGAATTTTAGAACGTAAATAATGGACCCATATACAGAATTTCCTTATGTTGAGCCATTCCAACATGAAATTCATATATATCCTTGACTAAATGATTAAAACCTCACGATCTAAGCTTATAGATTTGAGATGAAGTATAATTTCCTCTCCCTTAATTATAGCAAAACAACTTTTCCCAATTGAAACATTTTGTTTTCTATAATTAACATTGCTAGCTTGCAATACTTATCGTAATTATCATTCTCCCACTAACATGATGATTATTAGCATAACACTTATGCTCCCACTAGCTTTGACATATACTCAGAAAGCTTGACTTCTAGAAATCAATACTTTATTGACTTTGTTACCAAAGTTCAGATTTCTGATACTAGATTGTTTTGATAAGACTTTATCAAAAACATACACCTTCCCTTAGATAGCTCATGGGTGTGTCAAAACAATTTTAAGAACTATGAAAAGGGATGCCGTAATCATAGTCTTGATCGTTTTGACCTTTTCCATTTCTCACAAGTCCAAGTTAGTGTGCCGGTAAACCACACACGCTCCACTAACGACTTTGAGAATGCAAATATCACAATTGCTATCTAACTAAAATCTACTTAGTGGAAGTGTTTCCTTACCATCATTTTCATGAATCGGAGAGAAACCTTATGACACTTAGATTTAATGGTGTATGAGTTTTTATCCATGTGAATTGTCATAACCATAGTCACAAGACAAGAATTATGACAAATCCAAACTCGTATGGATTGAACTCAATCTTAATTTCTTGCCACCTGGCAGCTCAAGGGCCTACCATTGCTTCCAAGTTGTTGTGCAACACATTGAGAACTCTAAGAACTCATGTGCAAAGCCAACTTTAACTAGAATGGGCACAAAATATGTCAACACGATAGGTTATAAACCTCAAGTCGTGTGCTAGTGAAGAATTTTAGGTTTTATTCTTGATTAGTTCTTGAGACTTTCAAGACCTTTAAGACTCCCACTGTCCTCTTGACCTATAAGACTCCCTTGTCAAACATCCAAGAGATAGTGCGGATTCTAATCAAGACAAACACTTCACATAATTAGCCTTAGTTGGTCTTTGTTTTATCCAAAACATCACAACTTACCAATTTCAAATGTACAAGAGTAGGAAACTTTTACTCTTACATTTGACACGTGTTTTAAACCTTCTTAAAGACATGTCACTCAAGTTACAATCTTGGAGTATGACTCTAAGACTTGTATTGGAACGAAGTATGACTCATCTTCTTGATTTAACCATTTCAACAATTCAAGATCCCTTCTTCTTAGTCATAAGAATGAACTAAGACTTCCTTAGAGAACTAATTTTGATATGGTTTCTTAATCATTAAGATGATCACAAAACTGATACTAAAGTACTCTCCCATCTTTTCAGATTTGAGACACTTTTATCCTTCTGCCTAATTTGATTCTTCTTATTCGCTCTGCCTTACATTGGAACCTTTTCCAATGTCTCAGAGTTACACTTAAGCTTGTAAGTATAATCATATTTACTGAGCTTTAGTAAACTATGACGAATAGCCTTACATCTTTTGTGGTGGACTTAATCAGTGCACATGACTATGTGCTCGATCCCTTAGTCCATTACTTGACTCACACATCCATGTGAATAAGTAATTAGTCTTAATTTTCCAATACTTGAAAGTTCTCATTCATCATGCTATACACCTTGCATGATTCCAAGTTCCGGTCCAATTGAGACTTGGGTGATGAGAATCTTTCCTTTATTTGATAAATTTAGACATTACCACAAATGAAAGAATCAATTTCATATTTCCACTCTTGCTATTAATGGAATCATATAAGCAACAATTTTTCCTCAAATGCCATTGTAAGGATATTTAAAATAAATAAAATCAAAAATTTCTTTTATTTTAAAACTATGCGGAAAAACTTATCCTTACAACCCATATGAAAACTTGTTGTTATCTATTCCTAAGCAATATCTCATAACTCCTAAGAAGTAGCTCAAGAATCCGATCTTCAAACTACGCGATAGAAATCCACCTACGCGATCAGATTCAGCATATTCTTTCTTTAAGTACCTTTACTTTTTCTTTGATTCTTAAAACATTACCATGTGACCCAGTCACATCATGCATCAAGAATCTCAGAATAGAAACTTAACAGAGTTAGAGTAGTGGACTTTACCTGAAGTAGAGTCAACCTTATTGACTTTAACACCCTTAGGTAAATTTGGCAGCTTCGCAAATAACGACCCTTTCTTTGGCAATATAAACATATGGACCCTTTGATAATGGTACACGGGACTATCACAGACTTAGCTTTTCTCTTTACCAATTGTTCAACCGAGTTGACTATGTGACTTAGAAAGTGATTGAACCACCAACTTTCTCAAGACATTGACACCCAACTCTCCCGGCTTGTCAATATGTGACTACATCTCCAAGATGTGATCACACCTAGACCTTGTCTTGCCAATAGGGTTCGAGTGACCTTAAATTTTTCAAGAACTTGTGGGTTAGGGAGAATAATTGGAGGAGGAGAGAGAAGTATGATATCCATGGGACATCATCTTCATTTAGGAAAGCTTGTTTCAAGAGATTTGGGAAGATCATAAATGTCTAAACCAGACATCTTTTTGGGAGATATTCAAGATAGTTGATTTTAAAGTCCTTAATATGACACCCAATATGAAATATTAAGGCTAGGACCCAACAAACTATTTTATAACTTAGAAGAGGTATGTCGTAATCCAAGCTATAAAACAATTTGAAGGTAGGTGAATGACGATTCACCAATTTCCACCAAGATAAACGAAATGTATTATTAGGTTTTAATTGGATTTGAAACTCCTAGATCTTTTGAGATTCATTGAACTGTTCAATGGCATGTTTCAATCTCGAGTGTGCCCTTCAGGTTTTGTGACTGGGATGCCGAGGATCACAAAACAAGGTGTGAAGTAACCATGCAAATTACTGGGTACCCTTAAGTGTTTATCCCTCAATCGATGTGCCGGTTAACCACACACGCTCCATCGATACTATGATAAACATTAAGTTACCCTTTGCCTACCTTGTTAAATACGAGTTAGTGTGCCGGTTAACCACACACGCTCCACTAACCGACTTAAACAAAGTGCAAAGTGTAATTTCATGGATTAGCACCTTATTCACATTTTCCTAAGTAACTAAGATTGGGAATTATTAAGAGTTTAGTTACTTAGTATTTATCATTAATACTTTTTAATGAAGGGAGAATTATAGTCCTGTCAAACCCGTTCGGCTAACGACCCTCCACCAGTCAAGCAAGCGGTGGGTGAGAGTGGACACCCATTAAGTTGCCATTTTATAGGCAACAACCTTATACCCACCTTATAGACCGGCTTCGTGAATGAGGCGTACTAGCGGTAAGACTGACTTTGCTCTTATACATATATATATTATTAACTTATAATATTATAAAGTATAAGGGTTGAATTTTAACTTTTAAAATTCTAAGGGCTAACTTGGAATTAAAGTATTCATAAGAGAAAACTTTACAAATTCCAAAACTTGAGGGCAAGTTTTGAAACTATTCAAAACTAATTAATTCCATAACTTATGTGTTTAAAGTAGTTTTAATCCAAAAACTCTTCAAGTTCCATAACTTATGGAAGACTTTAAACTAATAAAAGAATTATCTTTTTTCTTTATTTTTATAACTTATGGAATTAATTAAGGTTACCTTATTTTTTTTTTATTATTATTTTTTATTTATTTAATGAAGAGACTCTTGGTCCTCCATAACTTGAGGACAAATTATGGAGTCATAACTCCAATTAATTAGAACTAGACTCTTCATTTTTGTAACCTTTGCCAACTTTATGAGCTTTATGAGTCTTTAATGTGACTCTTCATGTAACTTGAGGATAAGTTACACAAACACATTTTATACTCAACTCTTAGATTAAAATGGATTGAAAACAACTATTTCATTCAACTTTTCTATTAATCTAAGAAACTCATAAGAACAAGATAATTCAAATCAAACTTTTTCATGTAATTAGTCTAACCTTTAAACTAATACAAAACATGAATCTATTGACAATTATCTTTGAAAATGGATTAGCATGAACATTACCACATCAAAAAACAAGTTTATAAGTTCAAAAACAACTTAGGGTAATGTTCCTAGTCCATTTCTAGCCAAAAACCTCGAAAGTATGCTGTCTGGGGTCCAACTCGTCGAGTGCATGAACACAACTCGGCGAGTTGGATGCATTTTGCCTTGGACTCGGCGAGTCTGCTGGGCTGACAGCATCAATTTCGATTTTTCAGCTTCTATTGCAAGTATAACAAGAAAACAAACCTGGCTCTGATACCACTGTTGGGTTATGAGCATTCTAACACTCCTAAGTGTACATGCAACCCTAAATACCTTGGATCTATGTTTTCTCTATTATACATGCAAATATGAACATCCAAGGTATTATCCTAATCTAGCATACAAAACTATCAATATAACAAGATAGAATACATACCTGTCTTCATGAAGCTTGAGTGCCTAGTGCCCCAAGTGTGACACCTCAAATGGTTCACACAACACCATAAGCACTTGGAATAACTTAGATAGAAATTAGAACACTTCATGAAATCGTCTAGCCCTCATACATACACATAGTCACAATTTCTTGAGCCATGGGTTTCTTTTATATGGTGGCTATTAGGGTTACACCATGTAACTCATGACTTTACCCATTCCTTATGCTCCATGGATTTTAACCTCCATGGAGTATCCATGGGTCACCCCATGGACTTAGTCCAACATAAGGAATCTTGGATCACAAGCCCACATATATAAGAATGAATGACTTACATAATCAACCCATATATTTAATTAGTCTCCTTTTGATCACTTAATTAATTCCAAATTAATTCTTGATCAATACTAATTAAATAACCTTATTAATATATTAGAACTTATAATATATTAACAAACCTTAAGTGTTATTTCTCTCATTTTAGTCTATCCAAGTGCATGATGCCATGCAACCCAAATGAACCATGCCGGGTCGGGTCAAGTCTTACCAATTATAGTTATGGACTTAGACATTAATCCAACAGCTTTCTCATACTTTGACACTTTGCATGATGCAACTTTTAAAGCAACTTGCCCCACATTGAAAATCTTACTCCCCAAGCCCACAATAGGGGAAACACCTATTAGATCCACACAATATCCAAAAACTAAAACATCAATTGATCTAAGTGTTGATCTTCCTTCCAAATGGACAGTCAGAAAGTTCACATGTGTCTCTTTCTTGGCAGAAACCTTGGCGCACCTAAATATGTCAAACAAAACATCCCTAACTAGATTATGTCGATACTTGAAACTCATGAGCTCTCTGTAATGAACTGCATGCTCCCTCAAGAAGTCCAAGCATGCCTTGCGACAAATAAAGCATGTCTCATTAACCGGAAATAAATGGATCATAAGGTGGTACTTGAGGATAACACGATACTCCACTAGTGACATATGATGGCCAAGATCGTCAATCTAGATAGTCATAAGAAATTCATGAGCATGTGGTTCCCTTAGACACTCAAAAACTGTTTTTTTTTTTTTTGCCTAATCGTCAGGTCAAAGTGAACGTTCATGTCTTGGATAATTTTACTAAAAAGGGCACTCACCAATGATGTTGGGGTTTTGGAGGGACAATGTCCTTATTAGTGAAACCGTTGAAGTCAAAACCCGGAATCATATCACGAAGACAAGCCAAAGCACAAACAAAATCAGAATCCATACCATATATGTTGTTATCTCATAAGATGTGGTCTTATAGCACCCATGATTCAGCTCGCATGGGCCACAAAATCATAGGAATAAACCTTACCGTTGAGTACAACCCCAAAACACCAAACCTAATTAGTAATGAAGCAAGTCACCATTTAATGTCCCCGAAGAAAGGACTCCCACTAACCATAATGTCCTCAATCGACCCACGTAACGCTTTATCAAAACACAAGGTTCCATCCTACATGTGAACGGGTTAGCACATCCTCAGGCCAAAAAAAAATGGTAATGCCCATGCAAGGTCGAAACAAAAGGAGCTTACTCTTGGAGTCATGTAACTGTGGAAGAAGGGACATTAAATCAACAGCCTTGGTAGCCCTCTTTATGACTAACCCACTAATAAAACTCGGATCTCTACTAATGGCTCCCCCAAGAAGCTTCACCCCAAATAACGATTGTCTAATGTCAGTAGAGAATAAACCCACACGAAGCTTCCTATGATCACATGAAGGCCAAACTAGCTCAGTTTTCTTGATATTCAGTTCAAGACCCAATCTAGGGTCTACCACCCTAATGATGTCCATTACTCTGGCCACCTCCTCTGAATCTCCATTGATGGTCCCATCATCAAGATACCAAGCATTAAGAAGAATCTTGCAATCGTCTCTAATCTGATGTACAAGTGGGTGCAATATAAGAGGAAAAAGAAGTGGTCACAAAGGGATGCCTTGTTGAACTCCAACAGTCGACTAAATATGTTTATCTCCCAAATACAACCTTGCTGCCTGTCCATATAAGAATTCGACCCACAAAGAAATGGAAGAGCATATCATCCTGACCTCATGAAGTAAGGCATATCTATCCACCAGATTGAAAGCATTCGAAAAATCCACAATAAACATTACAAGAGACCCATCATCATGACGTTCACTCAACACATTATTGACACTATAAAGAATGACCTCATCACAACCCGACATATCTACTCTAAATTGAAACCAATTCGATTATTTCCAAGCACCATATTTATTTCAAACCCCCCATGTTTTTCCATTATCTTTTAATAACTATTATTAATTGCTTTAACATCAAACATATTATATAAAGTATTACATGTGACTTTAGATTCTATATTTCTCTCTTTAGCTCTTGGTTTTTTAAAAGGTTTCTTGTCCTAAGTGTTTATGAAAGGTTGCTAACATTTTTTTGTTCACGTTTTTTTTCCGAAGTATTTCAATCTTTAGTTTTTGATAGATTTTATAAAATGAAAACTGTAATGTTTTGGAAGGAAATATTTATTAATCGTTCAAGCTAAATTCAAAGAAGCATAGTTTATAAAGATCAACCCAAAAATAGGTAATGTAAAATGTTTCTTCATTTACCTCAATCATAATATTTATATATTCATCTTTGTTTCTTAAAATGCTTCTTGCCCTAAGTTTTTATGAAATGCTGCTAATATTTTGTGTTCATGTTTTTTTTTGGTCGATTTTACATAATCAAAACTGTAACGTTTTAGAAGACAACTTTGATTTATTGTTCAAGCTAAATTCGAAGTAGCATAATTTATGAAGATCAACCTCTAAATAGGTAATGTAAAATGTTTTTTTTTTCTATTTACCTCAATCATATTATTTTATATATCCAACATGAACTTCAAGTTAGATCTATACATGCGCAAAAAAGTATATAAAGCTCAAAGTCGGGTATGATGGGTTTTGAGCATAGTAAACAATCTTATTTGTGCATGCAACCCTAAATGCTGGATCTATGTCTTCTCTATTAGACATACAAGCATTGAACACAAAACTAGAAACCCTATGAGGTAACTATAATTTTTGAAATTGAGAATAACTAGGTTTAGAATGCGTACCTTGATTGTTATATTGTAATAACAGTGAAATCCTTGAAGATATTGAACTTTGAGAGCAAGTGTCAGAAGTGTAACACCTCTAATGGGTTACAAATACACCAAGCAAGAGGATGAGAGGAGAGAGGATGAGGAAGCTCTAGAAATTGGCTCTTCTTAGGTTTGGAAGCATTTGACGAAATCAATAAGTAGAGGCTCTTTATATAGTTGTTTGTTGCTTAGAGCCAAAGCTAGGGTTTGCTGGAGGAAACCCTAATCTCCAACTTTAGCCTTAAGCAGCCCATGGATTCCCCATCCTTTAGGTCATAGACAAAAAATCTAGGGCCTCCCTAGAAGTTTTCGTCCATCCCTTCTAGGATGGTCCAAGAGCCTAAATTCACAATTATTAATTAATTGCTAAACAACCCTTGTACTTTTAATTAATTCATTTAGTCCTAAAATTAATTTCAAATTAATTCCTGATTAAATATTAATTATATAACATGATTTCTAATTAATATGTTATTATCATAACATATTAATATATCATTTTATATATTAATTTATTATTCCAAATAATAAATTATTCCTCTTTCTCAATTGGTCATCCTGTCTAGTTGCTAGTATGAAGGCAACCCAAAAAGACTGTGTTATTATCAATTCAAATACATATCAATTATAGTTATGAGCTTAGACACCTAATCCAACAGGTTATTGTATTAACAATGTTTTTTTTTTAAGTATGAAGGCAACCCAAAAAGACTGTGTTATTATCAATTCAAATACATATCAATTATAGTTATGAGCTTAGACACCTAATCCAACAGGTTATTGTATTAACAATGTTTTTTTTTTAAGTTCTATATTAAGCTTTACAAAATTATTTTTTTATTTAAAAGTTATAACTTTATATAACTATTGTTTATATTTGTTTGGTGTTGTAAATATTAAGCGTGTTTGAATTTATGTTATAACAAACCAAAAATGGTAAAAGGTGTTTGGATCTATGAAAGTTGTAAAATGTGTTTGTATTATTTAAGATAATTAGTTAAAAATAGATAATTAGTTATAACATAATGGATGGTCGAAGATAGTCTCTGGTGAGTATCAATTATCTAAAATACTAATAGTAAGATTATCATTACTTAAATATTTGATAAATTTTAATTATGGAAATAATTATTTATTGAAAACATTAATATTTGCACACATAATTTACCAACCGACATTAAAAAAAATATATGACATGTAATTTTAAAGATTGCACAATATTGATTTGAATCTTATACAATTCATCAATTTCCAACTAACTATCACTAATTTAATTTAATTTTAAGACATTAAACTTATTTTTAATTTTAAATAAAATGTCTCATTTTCAATTTTTTTTGGAAAGGGATCTTCCCTAACGAGGGTTTCCGGGCCAGCTTTCGCGCACCGACTAATCCTCCGCTGCAAACATAAAGCTTTGCTTCATGCCCTGGAGTCACTGCAGGCGAACCTCCATGGCCACAAGGGCTGAGTGGTGCCAGGATTTGAACATGGGTCAATAGGTTATCCACCATATCTTCCACATGCCTTACCAAGTCACCACAACCCAAGTGGTTTCATTTTCAATTTTCACATCATATAATATCATACTGTATTATAAAGAAAACATTTTTCCTTTCACCGCATTCATTTGAAACTCTCAATGCATTTTTCCTTTCACCACATTCATTTGAAATTTCCATGACTTTTCAATTTCTTTCTAATAATATTTATAAGTTGGTTAATAAGGTAAAATAAATATCAAACCTAAAGTATAATCATATATAAACTAAATATCAATACTAAAATAATATATTTACTTCTGCTTATAAAGTTATATTTTTTTAACTTCTAACATATTAAACTTAATTTATTAGTTTTAATAGTATTGCATGTAAACCATTATCATTGTAAATATACAATTTTGGAACAATCTATATAAAATACTTAAATTATTAATTTAAATATAACATTACAGGGTAAACTTAAATATAAATTTAAATTTAACTTAAACAACCCAAAAAATATTTTGAAAATAGTTAAAAGTGATAAATTGTAGTGTCTTTCTAATAATGATTATAAGTTGGTTAAGAAAGTTAAATAAATATCAAACCTATAGTACAATCATTAATAAACTAAATTTCAATTTAAAATAATATCTCTACTTCTACTTATAAATTATGTAATTATCTTTTAATATATTATATACTTAATTTATTAGATTTAAAATATTATCGTATGTAAACCACTATAAATTTATAGCTGTAACTTTTGAACAGTTTCGACAAAATACTTAATTTATTAATTTAAAAATAACATTATAGTATTAACTTAAATATAAATTTCAGTTCTACTTAAAAAATCAAAAAATAATTTGTAAATAGTTAAAAACGATAAATTATAGTGATAAATGTAAAAACAAAATTGTAATCCCAATTTAACTAAAATATTTCCTAAATATATTTTTATAATCGTTAAAAGTTTTCAAATAAATAGTTTAAAATAACTTACAATAACAATAGTTAATAATAACTCTATATAAATGATTATATTGTTACCTTTAAATAAAAAAACAATATTTGATGTTTTAAAAAATTATAATGATAGAAATTAAAACATTAAGCAAAGATATTTTAAAAAAATAATTAACAATAACAACAACTATAAATCACATTAAACCATATAGTATATTTTAGTTTATTCATGTGTAACACGGGTAGAAATCATTCAAACGGTCGACTATACTACGATATTAAAATCTCACATTATATTTCTATTTATAAAATTATGATTTTATCTTTTTAACATATGATAGTTAACTTAATAGTTTAAATATGCTGTCTTATGTGAGCAATTATCATTTTAAAGTCACAACATTTATATAATTTATGAGTTAATGCAAAATAGTTAAATTATTAATTTCAATATAATATTAAACAATTAATTTAAATCAAAATTTTAGTTAAACTTGAAAAAAAAAATTGACAGACTATTTTATAAATAGTTAAAGATTATAAATTATAGTGTTAAACCTAAATTATAATCCTAAATTAACAAAAAAACATGAAACTATATTTTATAATCATTAACAATTTTCAAATAAATAGCTTAAAAATAAATTACAATAAGAATAGTTAAAAGTAATATTATATAAAAAACTATAATATTTTCCTTAAAAACAAAAACAATGTTTTTTGTTTTAAATAACTACAATAACAGACACTAACAATATTCATCAAATAAATATTAAAAACATTAAATTTCTGAAACCAAATTATAATAATTAAGAGTTCTGAAATACGTTATTTTAAATAACTTTCAACAACAATAGTTAAAAGCAAAATTATATTAAAAATTATATTGTTTTTCTTTAAAAAACAATGTTTGATGTTTTAAATAATTACAATGATAGAAATTAAAATCTTAAGCAAATAAAATTTTAAAATTAATTAATCATAAAAATAATTGTAAATATCATTAAATCATATATTATATGTAACGCCCCATTTTTGGTATGTAATTTAAATAAAGTATTTTCATTTCTTAAGGGGTACTCGACGAGTTTGTAGCCCGACTCGTCAAGTAGAGACGGGAGGATCACGCAATTTAAGTTGGCTACTCGACGAGTCCATATGCTAGGACTCGGCGAGTTCGTCTATCTGGATGAAGCCATAATTTTAAGGGTTTGTACCTTATTTAAACACATTTATGCGCCCCAACCTAGCCTCCATCACCCTTAGAACATTTCTTATCAAACCCTAGCCTCCTTGAAGAGTGTGTGAGTGATTGTTGCCTTGTGAAGGAACTTTTGGTGCATTTTGGAGCAAGTAGAAGAAGGAGAAGGTTGAAGAGCTTAAGGGAGAAGAAGTAGATCCATAACACACTCCTTTGTGGTCATCTTTTCTAGTAATAAAGTCTCCATCTTGTTTATTGATCTAATAGATCTAGTTTGTCCCCAAATTGTTGGTATTAAGCTTAAAAACCCCAAATCCTTTGTGATAAAGCCTTATGATCGAGTTAGACTTCAAATCTAGCCTCTCTTGGGCTCCAGGAGCTCAAAGAGATCGTCTTTTTGGAAGCCATGGATTTGTTTTGGCTTATTAACCCCATAATAGTAGAGTTTGAGTGAAATAACTTCCTTTCTTCTTGGTTACACGTAAAGTTAGCAGCTTTACATGTTCAGATAGTCCCAGGAGCTTAGATCTACGAGTTAGATGCTCTGAAATGGATTAGAATTGATTGTATGGAATCTGTATGCTTGGGACTCGGCGAATTGTTCTTTAGACTCGACGAGTCGAGTCGCGAGTCCCCGCTTTTTCCCCGATTTGAGAGTTTAGGGTGAATCAGTGAGTGGTGAAGGGACTCAGTGAGTTAGAGTCAGATCTAGTGATGGAGGGACTTGGCGAGTCTATGCCCTGACTCGGCGAGTCCGGTCAACTGAAAGTTGACTTTGACCAGGGAGTTAACTTTGACCAGGGAGTTGACTTTGACCAAGGGTAAAATAGTCATTTTACCCTAAGGGCAGTTATCAATACCTGATCTAGTGTTTTTAGGATTTGTAGTCGGACTGTTCCGGAGCAGCAGTCAGCCAGTCAGCCAGTTTTAGAGTTAGCATCTCAGCAGCCAGCATTACAAGGTAAGTTTTTCTTCCAGTAGGAACAGGTAGGGCTGTAAACGAACTGAACGTTCGGCGAATCGTTCGTGAATTGTTCGGCGGGAAGTTCGTTTATGTTCGTTTATTTAATAAATGAACGAACATGAACAAAAATTATCGTTCGTTTATTTAAATGAACCAACATGAACAATGGTCTCGTTCGTTCATTTATGTTCGTGAACGTTCGTTTATGATGTTCGTTTACGTTCGTTTATGTTCGTTCGTTTAAGTTTATTTATATTCATCTATATTCAATTAATTTTTATTATATTGCTATATTATATGTTCGTTTATGTTCATATATGTTCAATTGTGTTTTTTTTTTCTTTGTTCGTTTATGTTTGTGTGTTTATGTTCGTTTAGCATGTTTACGAACATAAATGAACGAACATGAACAAAGTAATTTGTTAAACGAATGAACATGAACAAGAAAATCTCGTTCGTTTATCCGTTCGTGTTCGTTTGTTGTTCGGCTAAATTAAACGAACGAACATGAACAAAACCTTGTTCGTGTTCGTTTGGTTCGTTTACAGCCCTAGGAACTGGTCTACGACCACAATGTCTGCCCATCTAGTTAGCAGTAGTTCCGGACTTTGCTCTGATGTAGTAGTTCAGTGTGCTTGATGTCTTTGTGATTCAAGCATGTCTTTGTGTTATGTGTTCCAGACTTCGGTCTGATGCAGTATGCAATATATGTGTTTATGCTAGTTGATATGTTTATGCTATGCTATGTTATGCTCAGTCAGTTTCCGGACTTCGGTCCGATGCAGGGGACAAGGTCCCAGTCAGTTTCGGATTTCGGTCCGATGCAGTTAGTTCTGGACTTTGGTTTGATTTAGGGGACAAGGTCCCAGTCAGTTCCGAACTTCGGTCCGATGTAGTTTCCAGACTTCGGTTCGATGCAGAGGTCAAGGCCCTGGTTAGTTCCGGACTTCGGTCTGATGCAATTTCCGGACTCCGATCTGATACAGTGGGCAAGGCCCAATAGTTGTTTATGTGTTATTATATGGTATATGGTAGTTTGGGGGAACTCACTAAGCCTCGTGTTTACAATTTCAGTTTTGGTTTTAGGTAATTCTGCTATTAAAGGGAAGAGCTCGGATTGATGGCATCGCACACACCACCGCTTCTTTATCCTAGGAGTTTTACTCGGATATTTGACATGGTTGATACAGTTGTTATTTTGATACAGTTGCTATGAATTTTGAGTTACTCATTCCATGGTTTTATTATGAACGACATTGATGATGTGATTTTAGTAAAATTAAAACAAAAATTTTTAGGTCGTATTTTGACTTGTTTCATTATATTTAATTTTATTCATAAGTAACTTGCAGGTAGACGTCATTAAGACACTTAGGATTATATAATTTTAAAATATGTATACATTATCATATAATTCAAAACAAACAATATTTATACCAACTTATTATAAAATTTATTATTTAAAAAAGCTAATAACAAGATCATTGATATATTTAAAAAACATATATTTGTAAAAATTTCAAATACATTGCTGTATTCAATGTAACATGTGGGTATTCGCCTAGTAAAATATATATACTTAAGTTATTGATTTCACATACATATTCATTTTAAACATATTAACTTTTTAGATTCCAACTTATTAACAATCATTAATTTGATTTTAGTACATTTAACTCATTTATTGATTTGAAAATTATACAACTCATCAACTTCCAATTAATTAACTATTTTTAATTTCATTTTTAATAATTAAACTCATTTCTAATTTCAACTTTAATTCCAAATCTTCAAATCCAACGTAAAATATACTTATGTTATTGATGTCGTATAGCATGTTGACTTGAAACTTACACCACTTTTCAAATTCCAACTAATTAATCATCGTAAAAATTGATTTTAGTAATTTGAAATTTTAAATTTAGTGCTAACTTATCAGCTTTTAAAATAAAATATATTTAAAACTTATTGATTTATTTCAAATAAACATGAAAATGGTTGAAAGACTATTTTTATATATTTAAAAAATAATAACAATAAAAAATGGTTAAATATAAAACATAAATAGAAATGTCAAATTAATTCAAAGGTTAACTACATAATATTTTTTGCAATAATGATATTTTTCCAAATTAATAGTTTTCGAATTAATTAACAATAACAAGTAGATTAAATAATTAAAAACTATATTACGTTATTTTGAAAATGACATTTATATTTCGAACAATAATCACAAAAAAAAAATCAAATAATTTTTTTTTAAATAACTAACAATAATAATAGTTAAAAATAATATCGGTTGAAAACATGTATTTAGTTTTATTTCCACACATATATATATATATATATATATATATATATATATATATATATATATATATACATACTATTACGATGATAAGAGTATAAAATATTTATCGCAACTAGATAATTTTAATAATAACTAAAAAATATTTTCATGCATAACCTACATATAAAGACTATTTAGATGATATTGTTTTAATATATTTTTATATTGTCATATATTTAAAATATTTAATATATCTTATATCTACTTTATAGTAAAATTATTATTTATAATTTATGACAATAAAATATTTTATTAAATTATGCGCAACTTACTGTATTCGTATTAAAACAAAATGATTAGGAGGTCATTATGTCAAAAGATTTTTTTTTTTTTTTTTTTTTTTTTTGAGTTTTTTCCTAAAAGCTTCAAAAGCACTGTGTCATTTTTGTCATCCAAATATTCATAATTTTATTGTGTTTAAAATTTTTGTTTTATTTTAAAATTTAATGATTTAGTTTGGTTAAACATATTTGATGTCTTAAAGCTTCTTACATTTTATTTTCTCTAAAAAAATAATCTCAAGATTATGAACTTATATTTTGTAATTTTATATTTTATCTTTTACTTTTTTTTTATAATTTTAAAATTAATAATTTTGTTGTCTTAAAAGTTTGTTACATTTTCTTTCCTGGTCAAAATTTAATCTTAACATCAATGAACATCTATTTTGGATCACACATTCCTGTTCTTACCAAATGTCATTTTGGAGATTTAAAAATTAAATTAATCTTATAAACTCAAATTATTTTTTTCTAGAGAAATTGGTAATTAGATTATTTTGAATTTAATTATGGGAACTTGTACAAGACTTGAGAATTTATCATCCATAAAATAAGGCAACATTAATGTGACTGTAAATCGTGCGTCTTCGTGCATTATGGAGCTGAGGTATTTACGCCACAACTCTAGTTAGAAACCATTGTATAGAGTTGCAAACAATTGTATTTTATAGTTTAATTATAACAAATAATTATAACATATAATTATTATATATATTAAATAAAAGATGTATTTTTTAAATTTATCATATTTCACAGCTAGTCATAACATCTCAATGAGAAGTTTTTTAATAATTTATTATTATGCATTTTTTTAAACAAACACTTATTACTATTATACAACATTGTTTTTTCGCTTTTTCATTTTGACCACTCAATATATATTTAATGGTTAATATATTTTGGCAACGTGTACGTATAACCCCTTATAGTTTAACAATATTTCAATTTAGCATTTTTATTATAACTTAGTTTTATTTTTTTTCTTTACTATTTAATTATTCTTATTAAATATTAATACCATCTTATTTATAAAATATAACTTTTATAAAGATAATATAATATTTTCAATAAAATATAACTTTTATGAAGATAATATAATATTTTCAATGTTTTTATATTATTTTTTAACTATAACATAATAAATTTTCATATTTTACTTACATAAACAATTAAATGATAAATTTGTACATTCAATAATTATTTTGTTAAAGAATAGACTAATAAAATGAAAAAAATAAATAAATCATTTTAGAAAGACAATGATAAATTAGTTAAATTTATCAAAAAAAAAAAAAAAAAAAAAAAAAAAAAAAAAAAAAAAAAAAACTATCTAATAAGCTTAACCATTATAGTAGTATTTTTTGTAGAGGTCAAAATTAATGGAATATTTGATATTTATTTATAATGTAACCATTGGAGATACTCTTGTATTGTATTGAAATAACTATTTTTCATCTTTTATCGCATAGTCACAAACTTCGCTAAAATTTATTCTACAAATTCATGTTAGTCTTGATAAAAAACAAAAGTTAATGTCATAAAAAACCTTAAATTTTCAGGTTTTTGTTGGTTTTGCCCAAAATTGAAATTTATGTTTGTTTCTGCCTCAAATATCGGAAAATTTGTTTAGTTTTGCTCATTTACCTTTTACGGTCGATCAATGCATAGTTGATTGGAGGGAAGAGGTTGAGTAGGAGTTGACATAGCAAGCCAAGTTAGTGTTGTTGCCTTCAAACGAAAAACACAAATTTTGAACACAATGGAGATCGAGAGGATTCGAACTAAGCATCGCACGCTGCTCGCAACGACTTGAACCACCAAGCTAAAAGGATTTTCGGTTTTATTTTCTAACTTAATATACATAATGTGTTATGCTGGAGCAACTTTATTATTATTATTATTATTATTACAATTTTTCGAACATGTTTATATAATGAGCACTGTAATTATATATATATATATATATATATATATATATATATATATATATATATATATATCGCATAAAAACGTATTTAATAGGTATATGTGTATTTATTTTTTATTAAAAACATATTGATGTATTTTTATGTGTATGAAAAATGTTTTTAGACGTCTAAATATGTATAAAAACATTATTTATATGTAAAAAACGTTATCTATACATATAAAAACATTTTTATACACATATAAACGTATAGAGATATTTTTGAATGTATTTATATGGTATTCTCATATTTATATGTATACAGTATGTTTTATACGAAATAAATACATATGCACATACATAATACATTTAAATACGCTATTTATACATCATTATACATAATGTATACATATAAATATGAAAAAAAAAAAAAAAACTTTATACATAATGAATATATATAATTACGTATAAAAACATAATGATGTGTCTTTTTATTTATAAAAAACGTATTTATATGTTTATATATATTAAGAAGTTATGTATACTTATAAAAACATTTTTATACGTATAAAAATATTTTTTATACATATAAAACATATAGACATTTTTAAACGTATTTTATGTGGTATTTTCATATTTTATACCTATAAATACCTGAATATAGGACTTTATATTTAAAAAAACATATTTATACATTCTAATATAGGTATTTATACCGAAGGGAAATCTCCATAAAAGTTCTAATATTTTATCCTAAGTTACGAAAAACTCTCAAACTAAAATTTATTTACAACAAAATATGAATTACTAGTAAAAATAGTGATTTGACCCCCTTTGACTAGTTTACCGGTTTCATTACTTACATGGTTTCATTAAAATCTTATTATTTTACCCTAGTTTATGAATAAGGCCAAAACTAAAATTTAGTGATGATTTGTGGTGGTTGTCGAGGCCAATAAAATTAATAACCCTAAATGTTACACACTAAAATAGTGTATAACGGTAAAGGGATTGTATCCACGGAGATTGGTTTAATTTTATAACTCTATGAAAAATATTTTTATAAAAATACTTGTAAAATGACAATAAATTAAAAATGGGGGTTTGGTCTTTTGAAATACTTGAAATAAACTAGAATTAAACTAAGATTTAAATAGACAATTTCAACCAAATTGGGGTAGCTCAGGAACTCTAGAATCTCTCAGGAGTTGAATAAACTCTTTTATGCTAGTGGAATTGGGAAGCATGATAAGTCCGTACTCCACATTCTAGCTTCATCCTTGGTTTTCAAAGAAAGGAAACTTCAAAGACTGACAGAAGATAAAGGTAAGATAATTCTTTCTGGCCTTAACTGAAAGCGGGGGAGGCCCAGGTCTACATACAGGTCTTGGATCAATAGAATCATCCGGGAAAGAATATCAGGATTAGTCTCCTTGCCATTGTTATTGCTTTCACTACAAAAATGAAAAGGATAGAAGCTGGAGACTGGCCTATATTCCTACTAATGTGATCCCCATTACTGAAAATATGTTATACACTACGATATATTGCTCTGATGTTTTTACAACTATCTTTTTTGAAGCAGATAGTTCACAGTGCTCATTCTATCGATACTGGAAAAGAAAAAAAAAGAATGTTTACACTCAATTTTCATTACAAAGATGTATCACGTCAGGATCCGTTGCTCAAACCGAATCACGCCAACGGTATGGAAGTTCCTGGACCGTGTAAAATAAGAGTAGTACCAAAGGCAACACCCTCTGATTTCATAATAAAAAATGGAAAATTGGGTATGGAGATTCCGTGCGGTCAGAAATTAATACAAACACAAAGGGCTTCATCCAATTCTCTTATAGAAGAAATGGATTGATATGGATTTTTCCCAGCCGCATTGTCATCATCTCACTTCCTCTTCATGACAGAAAAGGAGAAGTTGCTTGACTCAGTGTACGAGGTTAATGAGGGGTACTTAATGAAAAGATTAACCCACCACTAGAGCGGAAGAAGGATTCTATACTCTATTTGACGATACTAGCAAGTCCGTCTTCTCGGCTGACGTGACGTCTGAATGGATTGATGATTCATCAACGGGCACAGGCCAATTCAAAGCGGCTTAGAAGCATCAAGGGAAAAACTGGGTGAAAGTCTCCCAGGTTAAATAAGAGTTTAATGTAAAATGAATAAGAGAAGGATGATTAACTTAAGGTTTCCTCACTTTGACTTTTGATGAACATATCATTAGAATCCATTGGTGCAATACTTGATTTAAATCCTTAATTTGGCTATAGTAATCCAAGAAGCTTGAGATTACCTAGACTTTTCTTAGTTGTTAAAATGGTTAGAGAAGCTCATAACAATTTCCTTAGTCAACGTCACAATTTCTATTAAGCATGTAATTAGTGAAAGTCAACTAGCATTAAGAACCAAAAAGTCACCAAATCCAAGAGGAGTCAAATGTTTTCACTACCATGTTGGAGGAAATGTTTTTATGATTGTGTGAAACAAAAACAACACAAAAGTCATTTGTTGCTTGCTAATTTGAGAATCCTTTACTTAATCAAAAAATTAGCTAACTAATCACCATAAACACATTTAAACTCATGAATAAAAACATACAAGTAGTGATAATATGTTAAAGCACAAAACATTTCTATAAAGATTAAAGAACAAGTTAATGGATTCTTCAACATTCAACAAAATCAAAGGATTCAACAAAAGTCAACCAAGATTTGTTTAGCCAAGCATGGCTAAACTCAAGAAAACAAAGGTATAGAAGATTGTACCAAACATTTAACAGGAATTAGGAGGTAAAAAGATGATGTTCTTGAGGTGTTATTGTCCTTCAAAAGTCTTCAAAACTCCATAGGGAATGTTCAAAAATCGGATGTCTAAGAGTCTCCAAAAGATGGACACCAATCTTCCTCAAATAGCGTTCCAAATTTGCCCTGCAGTGCTGTGCGCGACCCGCATGCGGTTGCGCGGGTGGTTCCTGAATGTGGCCTCTTTGAGGTTTGGGCCTCCATAGCTTAGCCCACTTGGCCAAATTTGATTCCAATCAGCTCATAGCCCATTTTCTTAAAGTTTTGTTCATTTTAAGCCCAATTTGGCTTCTCCAAATCCTCCATAGCTCGTAAACTCGCTCGATCAATAACCTACGCACGCTTGAATATTCTCCCGTATCTTGTAGTTTTAAAATTTCATTATCTCCAAGCCTTCAGATAATCATCAAGCCCACTCCATGCATCAACTCCATTATCACCAAGCCTATAATTCTCGACTTCCTCTTATTCTAACCGCTTTCCATACGTCCCGACACTCCCACTCCACTAGTCTCCATGAAATCTGCAATAAACTCATGAAACTATAAAGTACCCGAAATAGTCATAAAATAACAGAAAGGAAATTATGCATGGAAATTAACAAGATTATGGATGAAATGTGCTAAAACAAACTATAAAAGAAGTAAATAAAATGAAACTATCAATTTGACCCTTTTCTCCACGTAATATACATTTTATCAGTTTCATTGCTGACTTAGGTGCTGTTTGTTTTTTCGAAGCGAAAATTCATGAAGGCTGCAGACCACCTCTGCAATCCTCTGTAGCAGAAGTGGTGGAATAAACGTCTGCAGCCTATAATAAGAAGCATGTTTGTTTTTTAACATCTGCATACTGCTGCAGTAAACTAAATTTATAAACTGAAAATAGTTCTCAACACTGAAACTTAATAATTCTAGTCTTAAACATTGAAATAATAATAACAAGAACAAGTAAAAAAACAAAAATAAAAAACTTAAAAAAATGTAAAAGAAGCTAATAGTTTTATTCTAGAAAAAAAAACTAATTTTAAAAAACATTAAAAAATAAAATAATAAAAAAATTAAGAAAGTATTGCAAACGTTGTCTACAAAGTTCGTAAAAAATTACACACGTTAAAAAAGATGTAACTGAAATTGAAAATATTATTAATAAAACGGTAAAAAAAAATTAAAAATCAAGTTAAAAAAAAAAATCGTGGAAATTATAAAAATAAATTGTATCACATCTGTAAATAAAAATTTAAGAAAATCAAAGTTTAAAAAAAATAATTAAAAAAAAAAAGTTATACAAAAATTCTTAAAAAAACACTTAGAAAAAAATGAAAGCTGAAGAGGTTAGAAGATGCAAGTCAAGTGTTGCGCCACGCAGCACACGCGCAAAGGTTTTGTAGTCTGAAGTTTTCCAAAAAACAAACTGCTGCGAGAGGAAAAGTGTTGCGTGTGTGGTGCGCCGTAGCAATAAGTGGTTTGAAGAGGTTTTTATAGAAAAACAAACAGCACCTTAGACACCTAGTCATTAAATTAGTTGATAAGACGATACGATGGGTTATATAATGCTACATTTATTGTAAAATTTGATATTCATCTCATCGGCTCATTTATGACTATTTAATTAGGTCAACAATGAAACCAATAAAATATATGTTTCCAGGAAAAAAGTGTTAGGCAAGTGTTTAAGGGTTTATTTCTCGATCCCTTCTCTTGGAGGAGAAGGGACCTTTTTATACCTGTGGTCGGGGTGAGAAGGGACCTTTTTATACCTGCACAAATGGTCCCTATGGTTTGTCGAAAATTGTCACTTTGATCCAAAAAGGTTTGGACTAGCACTAGTGGTCCAAAAGTTTGATTTTGTTGCGAGTTTGGTCCAAATTACTTTGAATTTTTTTTTAAATGATAGATTTGTCTTTTTTTAATTTAATTTTCTATTTTTTTAATTTTGTTATATTTTTTATTTAAATTAAAAAAAAGAAATTTATTTTCAGTCCTCCCTCCTGTAAACAACACCACCACCACGATCACCACTTCCTTCCTCTCTCTCTCTCTCTCTCTCTCTCACGCGCGCGCGCGCGTTGGAGCACCTCCAATCTTAACCCTTACCGGTATGCTCTTTGTTTCTTCTCCGACAATGGAAACAGATTTGTAAATAAGGGTTTGCTTCGAGCTAGGTTTTGTTGAGGATCAATCAAGTCAGAGGATTAGATGAAAGGCAGCGAGAGGCAATATGTTTGCTTCTGACGGTGGTATCCCATAAACTGGCTTCTAGATCTGGACGAAGGAGGATCTGAATCCTCACCACCAGATCTATCGATTCAAGCTTTGTACGAATGCATTTCAGATTTTCGGAGGTGGCTTCGTCTAGAAACCCTCAAGATCGACGACATTCTTGATCTGTAAACGTCGTTGTCTTCACAAATCGACGACATCCTTCTTCTTCGTTCAAAACCCTAATCCATATGAGATAAGGTGGCGACGCTAGCGTTTCAGAAGTTGGTGATGTTTTTTGTCAAAAATCGGGGTTATGGATATGGTTTCCGGTGGAGAAGACGAACAAAGAAAGTGACAAAAGGGTCTCCGATGGTGGGAATCGATTAGGATTTGTTGTAGGTGATGGTGACAGAGACGATGGGGGTTGAAGGTGGGGCTGAAGGAGGTGGGGCCAACAACGAAAATGGTGGTGGCATCGACAATGATTTTGGATGACGGTGGTTTCTGTCGGTGACACCGGTTTCTGGGCTTTATGAAGTGTTCTTTAGAACCATGAAGAACAAACAAAAAGAGAATGAGAGAGAGAGAGAGAGAGATTTTTTAGAGAGAGATAGAGAGATTTATTTTATTTTTATTTTATTATTTTTTTTAAATATGGAAATAAGAAAAACAAATAAAAAAAAAGATAAAATATATTAGCAGGGACAGATCCATCATTTTGAAAAAAATCAGAACAGATTAAACTAAAGACGCAACAAAATGAAAGTTTTGGATCACTGTTGCTAGTCCAAACCTTTTTGGATCAAAATGACAATTTTTAACATTCCACAAAGACCATTTGTGCAGTTTTATCTTTATTCTATCCAATCCGGTTCTATACGGTATATGTAACAATATATTTGATTAAAATTTTGGTTAATTTAACCCAGAGAAATTTTATAAATGTTATTTGTTTCCAAAGACTGGTTGGTATGTGGAAGATGATTTGTAAATGATGATGAATGTGTTTTCCCATGATATAGTAGTGCACCAGATGATAGGGTACAGCTGTTACGTTGCCACATCTAAACCGTTCATTTCCATCATGATCGAATTAAAGCTATTGTAGTGACCACATGGCAGCTTACTATAAGTTTGTTGTATGCGGGGCCCACTCGTATTGCTTTTACCCTATCCACCCCCTGTAACCCCTCTTCTCGTGCCTTCCATATCTCACGACTTTTCTTACTCCCGCGAACAAAAAATTCAGTTTCGTTCGTTGCCGCTCTATTCGTTGTCGTTCATGAGGAATATGCAAAAAAGGAGATGAAGATTGTAATAGAGAACAAGAAAAAACCCTAATTTTGAAAGTTGATCTTCACGGTTAGTTTGCTTCTTTGCTATTTTGCAAATTTGATCCCAGATCTACACGTGTACATTTATAATACACATATATGGATGCATGAAAAGTTTATTGGGGGATTCATGTTGTGACTCACTATTTTACGGTATATCTTCTGATTCAAAGTTGTTGGAACCTATTTTACTTGTAAGAGGTCGGTGAGAATCGGATTTTGAGCGATTGATTGTGCCATTTAATATCGGATTCCGAGAAGTTGTTGATCGACGAAATTGTGTTGATGAGAAGTTGGTTCTGTGTAGGCTCTTTATGCTTAGATAAGTGCGTTGGATTGTTGTATAATTGGTATTAGAGATTGAATTGTAGTCCGGTTGTTTGATAGAGTACCAGTGAGGGTTTTAATTTCTAATTCAGGAATTAGGGTTTCTGTTGTGTTTACTTGGTTTGCATAGTTATTTATTTGAACTTAGAATGCTGTTATGCATTTTGAATTTTTTTGATACGTGATAGTTTCTGAACTTGTAGAGGGGAACATTTAGGATGGGAGAAGGGGAGGTTTGTGTGGCTGTGTTGAGCAATGTCGGGGAAATGGAAAACGAGAAAATTCAGCAGAAGCGTGACCATCAGTGGCTAACAGTTGGTTCTGATGTGGAGCCCTTGCCCAAAAAACAGGCCATAGAGGATTCAGTTGATGATGAAGTAGATTCTTGTGCTATTAGTCATTCAGAAGTGGCCCTGATTTCTATTGAACAAGAGCCATGTCCTAAAACACCTCCCACAGAGGGTTTAAATAGTATTAAAAAACTAGAGCCTTCTGTTGAACAGGATAGTAAAGAATGTTCAAATGGATTGGAACTAATGCAACCAACAGAATCTCTAAACGATAATATGCAAGATGCTTCCAGTGAGGAGCCTGTCCAAGAATGTCTGAAGGTGACAGAACAACAGAATTGTGAAAGTAAGCAAGCAACTGAGAGTTTAAATAATAATAATGATGTAAATCCTTCTGCTGTACAGCCTGTTACAGAAGGTTTAGATGACATGGAACTAGATCCTTGTGGTGAGAATGAGAAACACTCTTTAGAGGTTTCACATGACATGGAAATAGAACCTATTGTTGAGCAGCCTGTCAAGGAGTGTCTGAATGAGATGGCAATAGAACCAATTGTTGAGCAGCCTGTCAAAGAGTGTCTGAATGAGGTGAAACTAGAGCCTATTGTTGAACAGCCTGTCAAGGAGTGTCTGAATGAGGTGAAACTAGAGTCTGATGTTGAACAGCCTGTCAAGGAATGTCTGAATGAGGTGAAACTAGAGTCTAATGTTCAACAGCCTATCAAGGAGTGTTTGAATGAGATCCAACATGTCAAAGAATGTCCAAGTGAGATGGAAACAGAGGTTTGTGGCAAGATGAAGACAACCGAGGCTTTGAACGAGAGTGAACCAGAATATTCTGTTCAAAAACCTGTCAAAGATTCACTGCTTGAGATGAAAATGGAGGTTTCTAGAAGTAAACAGACAACACAAAGCTTAACTGATAATGAAATAAAGCCTCCTGTTATGAACCATATAACCCAAGTTGTAAATGATACTGGAACAGAGTCTTCTGTCATAAAGCAGACAACAGATGCCTTAAATGATACTGAACTGGTAATAGATCCTTGCACCAAGAAGGAGGTGAAGGAGGCTTCAAATGATGATATATGCTCTGAAGTTTCAAATCCCAATGTATCACCTCGTGACAATTCTTCAAGTTTTCAGACTGTTAATAGTCAACCAGATGGAAAACAAGTCATAAAAGACCAAACTGTTTGTGGTGAAATTACATCATCAAGCAGTGAGGGGAGCTCAAGCCAAGATGAACATGGTACTACAAATGATACATCACATGTTGTACTTGAGGTTCCAAAGCATGCAAGTACTTCTTCTGGTATTAGGAAAATTACTTTCAAATTCAGTAAACGCAAGGAAGAGTATGATAGTCAACTGTCTGCTTCTACTGCAAAGTCAACAGGCAATTCTTTCACAAACGGGACCCGTAAGGCACCCAGGTTGCATGAAACTGGGGACTCTCTTTTATATCCTAATACCCTTGAAGCAACGACTGAAAAGGTTGTTCCTGATAGTTATCCTACAACTGTTAAAAGACTCTTATCAACTGGGATTCTCGAGGGAGCAAAAGTGAAATATATTTCTGCTTCAGTAAGTTGCATATCTATTTACTAGTATTTTCAGCAAATATATTCTTATCTTAACAGAATTTGGGCACCAGGGGGAGCTTATTGGAATTGTGAAGGATTGTGGCTATTTATGTGGTTGTGCATCATGCAATTTTTCTAATGTAAGTTTTTTTTTTTTTTTTTTCATTAAAATGGTGTATTTTTGGTATTGGATTTGCTACACTTGAGTAATGATTGAATGATGCATTCAGATTCTTCGTGCTCATGAGTTTGAGGAACATGCTGGTGGAAAAACTAGGCACCCTAATAATCACATATATCTGGAGAATGGAAAACCTGTATACAGTATAATTCAGGCAATGAAGAATTCTCCTCCCAACACAGTAGATGAAGCAATAAGAAACGTAGCTGGTTCATCTGTTAATGAGGAATTCCTTCAGGTTTGGAAAGGTGAGGCTGATGGCATTTTTGTTATTTATAGATGAAAGTCTTTTATTACTTCTTTTTGTTACATTTTCTTGTAATCTGCACAGGAGGTCTTCAAGGAAACACGGACAGGGGTAAAACAGACAATAATCATCATATGAAGCTTATGAACTTGTATCATTCTACAACAAGGTGCATACCATTTCTCTTGCTCTTATATCTTTTCTTCTATCCTTTTCCTTAAGCAGTAGTAAGTAGTAACAGCCTTTTTTCTTGGATTTTATAGATTATCAGGTTATTAAAATTTTTGATTTATGTTTTTTTTAGCTGCACCAATCACACAAGAGAAGATGGTCCTATCCCGTATTATTCTTATCGTAAGAGCTCAGCTTTGGAACCTCAAACATTTGTTAGTGACACCACGAAAGAGCGGAAAACCCAATTCAAAAAGTATGCTCTTTCTTGTATCCTCTCTCTCTCTCTCACACACACATACACACATACATGCATATCAGTATCAGTGTATTACAATACTTCCTTGTATATATATATATATGTATATAGGCCAAGGTCATACACATCTAGCACTGCTGTTGAAACAAAACGAAATGCTGAAGGTGGCCATAAGAAAAGGTAGGCAAAGGGTAATTTGGTCTTTGTTGTGTGTTACATTTTCACTCCTGAAATCTCTTTTATGTGATGAAAATTGACAGAGATAATGATTTACACCGCTTACTATTTATGCCAAATGGACTTCCTGATGGAACCGAGTTGGCTTATTATGCCAGAGGAAAGGTGACTGTTGTCTGTTTGTTTAAATCAAATAATCAGATATTCTATTTTTATCATGCCATAAAATCCTCAAATGTATATATTCTTTTTGCAGAAAATACTTGAGGGTTACAAGCAAGGAACCGGTATAGTTTGTAGCCATTGTGACACTGAGGTAAACATTATCATCATGTTCTTTGTATTTCAATTTTCTTCATAAAATATTAATTCATTTACTTTGCTGCGACAGATCAGTCCTTCACAGTTTGAAGCTCATGCTGGATGGGCTGCCAAACGTCAACCGTGAGTGGTGTTTCTAGAAGCAAACTTGTAGATTGATTTTTAACATTAGTGAATCTAATAATATCCATTTTCATATCTTGATTATCAGGTATCGGCATATTTATATCCCTAATGGGCTAACACTCCATGATATAGCTCTGTTGCTTGCAAATGGTCAAAGTATCACAACCAGCAACAGTGATGACATGTGTGCAGTATGTGGTGACAGAGGAGAGCTGATGATTTGTGATGGATGCCCTCGTGCTTTCCATGCAGGTGAAAGCTTTATCTGTTCATTTTAGTTAAATATTCAATCTAAATCTAAATATCTAATATATATAAGCTTCTAGCTTTCAGTTTGTCTGGGAGTAGTAGATGGTGTTTCATCTGAAGACTGGCATTGCCCATACTGTAGAGACAGTATTGGGTCTGGTTCTGGTAGAAAAGCATCTGCTACAGAGTCAAGACCCATTGTGATCAGACTCACACGTGTTGTTAAAGCCCGAGAATACGAAACTGGTGGTTGTGTTATCTGTAGGGCTCATGATTTCAGTGTTGCAGAGTTTGATGATCGAACTGTAATGCTATGTGATCAGGTAGGTAAATTGGAATATATTGTTTGTTGTTATGTTAACTTGATATGTATTTATTTTAATATTGTTGTAGTGTGAGAAAGAGTACCATGTTGGTTGTTTAAGAGAGAGCGGGAGATGTGATCTGAAGGCACTCCCATCGGATAAATGGTTTTGTTGTGATCACTGTGATATGATCCATGGTGCTATTCAAGATGTGGTTGTGAATGGCGCAACTGTAATTTCGGCTCCAGTTTTGAGTATAATAAACAGGAAAAATCAACATGTAGACAAAGGAGGAGTCACAAATGAGATTAGATGGCGGATGTTAAGTGGGAAAAGCCGCTATCCTGAACATTTGCCCCTCCTCTCAAGGGCTGCTGCCATTTTCCGGGTGGGCATATTTGTCCTTTTACCATTTGCAATAACATTTGCTTATTGCATTTTTTTTTTTTAAATTTTAATTAATCTGGGTTTGGGTTTGGGTTTGGTGTGGCAGGAGTGTTTTGATCCCATTGTAGCGACATCTGGCCGTGATCTTATCCCTGTAATGGTATACGGGTATGCTTTGGTTGAACTTCATCTTTTATCAACCTTGAAATTCTACAAGTTTTCAATTTGCCCCCCTCCACTTTTGCAGGAGAAATATATCTGGACAGGAGTTTGGTGGGATATATTGTGTTGTTCTGATGGCAGGGTGTGTTAATGTTTTTAAATTATATGTTTTTTTTTTTCAAGTATTTGATTTATCAAGTGACATATATACATACATGGGCAGGTCAGTAGTTGTATCTGCAGGGCTTCTGAGAATTTTCGGGCGGGAGGTGGCTGAGCTACCCCTGGTGGCTACCAGTAGACAACACCAAGGGAAGGTGAATGCATGCAGTGTTGATATATATTATAGGATTATATTCTTTTTAGTATATTATTAAAATAATTTATAATTTGTAGGGATATTTTCAAGCTCTGTTCTTTTGTATTGAGGAGTTACTGTTGTCATTGGGTGTTGAACTCCTTGTGCTTCCTGCTGCTGAAGAAGCCGAGTCAATTTGGACTAAAAAATTGGGTTTCAGAAAGATGAGTGACGATCGGGTAAATATTACTATTAATTTATATTTTTGGTTTTAATGGTAATAATAAATGATGTCAATTTTACATACAGTATACACAGTACTCGAGGGACATCCAGCTCACCATATTCAAAGGGACATCAATGCTGGAGAAGGAATTGCATCGTGCTACATCTACATCTACATCGTGATACTACTACACTACTCATCTATTTGTTTATTATATTAAGTTTTAAGTTTTTTTAACTGAAAACATATACAAACTTTTCTTTTTAGTTTTTTTTTTTTTTTTTTTTTTTTTTTTTTTTTTTTTTTATATATATAGGCGGTTTGAATTCTGACTATTTTTTTTTTTCTTATGAAGCATGAACTAAGCTTTGTTGTTTTTTCCTTCACATGTGTTGGGGAACGTACTTTGGAAGATGATGACTTTAGATCATTTATATATATGGTTATTGGATAGATAAAACAAAGGAGTAAATTACAAAAAATGGTTCTTGAATTTCGTCAAATTTTGCCATTGTTTAACCTTAACCTTTATTTTTGCAATTTATTGCAAGGTTTTGGGTTTTGGGTTTATGGTTTTTGTATGTTTCTTTCTCGAATATTTTACTCTTCATCTAATTTATTAGTTATTTTGTGTATATAAAATTGCTAAAATCATCTTGGGTCCATAACTTTTCACTTTTTGGAATCTTTGATCGAATACATAGGAAATAATTTTCAAATTAACTCTATCTTTGGAAATTAACTTGTATTGACTAGTGAAATCATAGAGTTTAATGGAAAGCTAGTTATTCTAAAACCAAAACTTGTTTGGTTGGTGATGTACCTGGTTACACTAACCACAAGCTTGCTAAAAACTGGGAGCCGATTGTCACCAAATTAAAGTCTAAGTTGAGCCTATGGAAGGTGAAAAATCTATCATTTGGTGGTAGACTTAACCGGTGTTGTGTAGTCTTTTCTTATACTATTCCTCACTCTTTAAAGCCCCAAACACGATTAAGGAGGCCCTTAAAGTTTTGAGAAGAAGATTTCATAGGGGTTGTTAGTAGATAAAAATAAAATATGTTGGTTCCGTGGTAAAATGCAATACGGCCTAAAAAATTTGGGTTTCTTGGGGTTGGAAGCCTTAGATAATGCAATTTGGCTTTACTTGCTAAGTGGTTATGGAGATTAAAGAAGAAAGAAGACTAAAAAGTAAAAAGCACAATTCTTTGCATAATCTTACAATTTGTGATGGAAGGCAATTGGCTAAAAAAGGTTTACCGGGGGATTATCTATCTATCACTCAATGTTTTACTCCGGGTGTAGTTTGGCAACTATTCCTTCATCATCCTCTAATAAGTTGGCGGTATTATTGATTATTTCTCCAAACAGGAACAACATTTTATGCATCATGACTATTTGAAAAACGCACAACTCAAAAACTTTAAGCAAGTGTTTTTGCAATCCATTGCAGACCACTAATCCTTAGGGCTTCAAAATCTTACACAAATGGTTTTTTTTCAAGCATCGGTAGTAACTACTGTTATTGTAAGTTGTATCTACTTTTAAGTCACTACAAAATAATATTTTTATCTTATTTATTTATTACTTTATTGAGATCTAATCTCATTCACCACTTCCTTTTTATTCTCTACCAACTCCTTAGATCCTCTTTCCTAAGGGTTGAGAAAGTTGATTCCTCACACCCTCCCAAACACCCTCCCAATCAATATGTCACCTCATTATCAAATTAATTTTTAATTTATTTATTTTCATCTCTCATTTCTAACTCACATAATTAATTATTATTTTTTTAAAATCAAACATTTACTAATAAATAAAACTTAAATTTAAAATAAATTTCATTCAAAAATATAAATTACTACAAACATTAAATAAACTCATAAAACGACAATTAAGTTCACGAAAAGATAATTAAAAAAAATCATAAAATGATGATTAAATTCTAAAATGAAATTCAACAATTCACAATCATAGACAGCTGTAATTTGCTATTTTTTCATGAGGTCAAATAGTTATGTGGTGTATCTCTTTTTCCTCTTGTTTTTCCTTAAGCGCTTATAAATCCTCCTCCAAGAGTGTCATTTTCTTTTGCTCAGTAGCTTCCGTGATACACATTTTTCTTCAAGGTGTCGCTTTCTCCCATCCCTCTTCTTTGTTTTGATGGGCGAGGTCGGTGATTTCAATGACGATATTATTTTAGAACGTTGTGAGTATGTTGATGGCACTTTATTTCCTTTTCATTGCTTCTGTTGTGGTGTTTCAGCAAGAATCTGTTTAGCCCCAGCCTCAACGTTGGAATCAGATGAAAATATGCATCAAAGAGGCTGTGTAAATGTTTGAGTATGATGTTTTGGTCCTTTTGGATGGGGATGGGGATTCTCACCCTATATTTTGACGCTTAAACATTTGTTGTGGACTTTTAAAATATTTCATATCATCTCTTCTATAAAAGCTTTCGTTTTAAAATATCTCATGATGAAATTACAATGCTTCAGGAATGGAATATTGGAATCGTGATACATGTGTGGAAGTGACAAATTCTGAAAATGATAATGGTTACAATTTGGATTTAGGAGGAGACCATGGAATGCATGCCTTTAATGTAGGAGATCTTTCACCTTATCTTGATGATGATGGCCTTAATGAAATGAGGTCAATTCCTTTCAAAGGGGGAGGGGATGATCCATAATGCATGGATCATGAAAGCCCAAAAAATGATGGATTAGTGATTATTAGTGGGCTAAAAGGTGGTTTGGGCTCTATGGTTGGGTTGTACATGGTAACCCACAAATTAAATTAGGGTTGCATGATGAAGGCTAGGGCAACACTTTTAAGGCTTCATAAGTGCTAAAAAAACGTTACTCTTTGCTTCATAAAGCCTCCTAGCCGTTTTTGACACTCTTTTGTGGATTAAGGTTACACTTTAATGCCTCTTATGGCTCCTTAATGGAGCATGGATGTTTTTTTCATACTCAAGTGCCTTGGATGTTTTTTTTTTGTGTTATTTCAAGAGTTTCCTTAATTTTCATTTAGTAGTTTTAATGATTAGTTGGTTGGTTGGCTTGTAACCACCAACTTTGTAATAAGGGTTCATATACAGCCAAGTGCATGAATGGAAATGATATAGTCGAATTTTAATAAAAAGAACCCTTTTGCTCACTTTGAATTATTGTCATAGTTCACAAATTATCATCTTTTGGACGTGATCCTTGAGTTGATCGAATTCAGACTTGTAGGTCTTAGTTTGTCTTCAAATTTACAAGCTATAGGTCTAGTTTATCAAATCTATCATTTTATTGTTTTTGTCTCAAACACTATTCAATCTCAATACAAAGCAACCCATACACGCATCAAATCGGGTTTGGGAATTGATTGTGGATAATAAATGATCAGATTAAGAAAGTTGGCTATACAAATGTTCATGGGTAGTTGGTTATATTGGGGTTGATATGGTGGGTACTTGGAAGTTGGAATAAAGTGTGGAGAACCGTTTTCCATTTTATTATATTGGTTGCCTTTTGGCTTAAACTTTTTTTTTGACTTGCCACAATTAAAATCCATTTGAAATGGAATTTGAGAAAGTTGGAATGAAAGAGGAGAGAATTTATATGGAATCAGAGAAAGTTGGAATGGAATATGGGAGAATGTGTGGCTTTGAAGTGGTTGTGTGTGGTATTTATAGATTGGTCAAAAAGGAAAAAATGATTGTCGGCAAAGATCAAGAATAGTGAGAGTATAAAGAGATGTGGGATGACAAGGGTTACCCAACTCGTTCTTCCATCGAATCTTCAATACTATCTTTTCTCGGTGTCTTTTTTGGTGTCGTATAGGTGACGGTACCGTGGGTACTGCCTTGAACTCGCTCCCAAACAACCAAACTAGAAAGACTATGTGCAACCTAAAAGCCACCAACGCCCTACCCTTTCTTATCTCTTCTAACTCTCGTCTCTTGCGACTCCCATCTGTCCGCTTGTCCGTTCATGAATACAAGACCATTTTTGGAAACTTGTTTTACAACGTTAATGAACAACTCCAAAATAGAAGACGATGTATCGGTTATTGGTGTCCGACTAATAAATAAAGTGACTTATAGTGGTCTGTGTGGACTGTGGTAGTTTCAACAACTCAATCTTGAAAAAAAAAAAGTAAGAATTCATAAAATCAAATGACTTGAGTACCTAGTCACCGATATCAGAAAAAGTGTAACTCTCATTTCTTCCGACAATCATATATTCGTCTCGTTGGTGAAATCCAATCTTGTGATTTAAGTAGTTGCTATTCGTTGGTCAAATCCAATCTTATGATTTAAGTAGTTGCTATTTAGTGCGAAAAAAAGAACTTAACTTGTTTTTCTTTTTCCATTGTGTTACAAAAAATAGACAAAATTTGACATTTTAGTACAGTGAAATATCATAGTGCTAGTTTGTCTGGATTCCTGGATATTTGTAAGCATATTTATTTTCCAGTATTTTATTTATTAGTATAAGTATATATAATGATACTACAAATTATTTCTTAGGTTTAAAAAAAAAAAAAAAACTCGAGTAACAAAAATGGAATTTGTATTTGTAATCTCTTTCAAATAGAGGGGGCTACTTTAAACTTTTGCAGTTTCAGGTTTGAACAAGAGGAGTATAACAATTACTAGTCGATCAAAACCAAAACCCCTAAATCCTTTTTCAGAACCCTAAATTTTTCAATCTCGCGAACGAGCAATCTGTAATGGCAACAATCAATTTAAGAAAGGGAAACACAAGGCTCCCACCAGAAGTAAACAGGGTCCTCTACGTACGCAACTTGCCATTCAACATCACTTCCGAAGAGATGTACGATATTTTCGGAAAATACGGTGCAATTCGCCAGATACGTATCGGAACCAACAAGGATACGCGAGGCACTGCCTTCGTCGTCTACGAAGATATCTACGATGCCAAAACAGCAGTCGATCATCTTTCCGGTTTTAACGTTGCCAATCGCTACCTCATTGTCTTGTATTATCAGCAGGCCAAGATGAGTAAGAAATTTGATCAAAAGAAGAAAGAAGAAGAGCTTACGAAACTTCAGGAAAAGTATGGTGTTACTGCCAAAGATCTACAGTGAGTGAGTTGCTTGTTTTATATTCTCTCTTTTCAATTGAAGACTGATTAGTGTGTACGTGAATGGAGGAGATTGCCTTTCGTTTAAAGTTGGATTGTAAATTTGAAGTACAAGTTTTAAATTTGTATGAGCACTTGTTATACTTTGTTTTTCTAATGTTCATGATCTGATGATAGTTTCCTTGCACTCCGAGGTTGTCAATGCATTTTGGTGCAATCATTAGCTGTGAAGCAAATACTGTTATCTTGTTTAATTTGAGTTGTGTTGTGTTGTTTCTATGTTGTTCCTTCCATTAAACCACCACAATTGCAATACTACGAAAAGATAGCATATCATCTGAACCTAATGGATTTCAGAATTAACTGATGAAGCAAATAATATTATCTTGTAACACCCCTGTTTCTAAAAATGAAGGCAAGGTACTATGTTTTCAGATATATATATATATACACATATTCTGTCCCCTTCAGGAAAATAGACATGTATAAAATTGTTAATACACAATTATAAGGGATTAGTTAAGATCCTTGACTCCTTGTACTATAAATAGACATAAGCAACTATAGGGCACACTTAGGGAATGTTTGTTTTAGAAAAAATATTACAAATTTTATTTTAAAAAAAAAGTTGGAAATAAGTAAGCAAACATACAAGTAGTTTACCATATGCTTACAAAGGTGCTTACATCATATACATAGGTTCTACAAGTAGGTATAGAAACAGGATTTTAGCGATGAAGCTAAGCTAGTAGATGACAAATGAGAGCTAGAAGCATAAGGTGTAAGCGTCTAAAGAGACAAGTTAAGACAACTACATTAGATGTAAGCTTCTAAGGAGATAAGGTACAACAAGTACAACATGTATAATCTTCTCATGAATGTACCATGTTCTAAAAGCAAGCTCAAAGAAAAGTGAATATTTATGTGATTTAATAGGATACATATATATGTTATATGTATATTCTATGTTTTTGAAGTTACTTACCATGTTATTTTGTTCGGAATTCGGATGATATTTCAAAGAGATGTTTTATGGTGAGTTAGCATGAAAGTTTTATACATGTTAAATACAACCCAATGCTAGCTGATCTCTTAGCAATAATGTTTCCACGGGATGAAAAATGTAATAAGAAAGTATGCAGTAATTACTTTTGCATTAAATGTTTGTGCTAAATATCAAAACCATAACTACTCACTAAGCAAACAACTTATGTATTCTTGTATGTATCACATGTTTTGGATGTGTTATAAATTGTTAAAATATATTTTCTTTTATGCACCTACGTTTATGTAAATTTGTTAACCCATGACGAAATAAAATGTATCATCCTAGTAGCATTTGAAATAAAGTGTACCTTGGTGTCACACTTGTGTGATTTGTGTTGTGTTGTTTCTATGTTACTTCCATTAAAACCATCACAATTGCAATAGTACAAAAAGATAGCATATCATCTGAACCTAATGGGTTGCACAGTTAGGACAAGTAATACTGTTACAATTTGGATATATACCAAAACTTACATCAACATGGCTCAAAAAAAAAAAAAAAAAAAAACTTCAATCACAATGAAAAGCCATTTTGTGTCTCGTTTCCAACAAAAAAGCGTTATTACAATGTGGATGTTGTTATGATTTTGTTATTCAAGAGTTCTTCAAAGCTGACAAAGCATCCTTTGTTGCAGCCGAGATAACAGAGTCCGATGCATTAGGCAGGTAATAGTATTTCCCTAATACACAAACAATATCAGTCAAAAAAAAAAAAAAAAAAAAAAATTGGTGTGTTTGGAACAGTAATTCATACCTTGAGCCACTCGAGCAATCTCTTTAGCAAAACCAGTTGAAACAAACTTATTCTCCGTGTCAATCACCAACAAAGACATTCCCGCTTTATAAATCTTACCAGCCACTTCAAGTATCTCATCCTTTCAATAAAAATATAAAATTATTATTAGTGTAATAAATAATAATACAGTTTTTGTATTTTGTAAATTGTTTTACTACCTTCAACTCTTGAGAAGAAGGCCTTGGTGCATCTGCAGCCATTTCTGGATCATTAGATCTTTGAAGTGAAATATTGGCTCTCCCATCAGTTATCGCCACAATCATTATCCGCCCAACATCTCCACTCTTCTCCGCATTCATCCCCACCCTAACCGCCTGTGCCCCCCAACAAAAAACTACTTCAAATTTTATTATTATTTTTTATTTAACAAAAAAATAATAATACCGTGGTAAGTCCATGAGCAAGAGGAGAACCACCACCACATGGAAGCCTCTCGAGTCTTTTCCTAGCCATTGAGATTGATCTGGAAGGAGGCAAAAGCACTTCTGCAGCATCTCCACGAAACGGAATAATTGACACCTGTAAAAAAATTTCAACATTATAAATAAATTCAACAAATTATTAAAAGATTCAATAATAAATAAATTACATTACCTGATCTCTACTTGTATAGCTTTCTGCTAACAGTTTAAGTGCTGCACCTTTTGCATTTTGCATCCGATTTAATGCCATGCTTCCACTAGCATCAACCACAAATATAACCTGTATAAAAAAAAAAAAAAAAAAAAAAAAAAAAAACAACACATATGAATAAAAATAATTTCTCAAATTTAGTCATCCAATATGACAACATGCTTTACTTACCAAGGCACCTGCTTTCCTAGCCATTCTTTTAGCTCTCATATCTGTTTTTTCCACATAAACTTTCCTAAGACTTTGTGTGTCTTTCTCCCTACGCAATTTCTGATAAGGTGCAGCTGCTCTTAATGTTGCATCAACAGCTAATCGTTTTACAGGACCCTGTTTCAAGTCAACCCATTTGGTCAAAACAAAAGCAGAAATCTTTGAAACTTTATAGAGTAAAAGATATATTAAAGTTAAACCGACTTTGGGAAGCATTGGTTTGATATATCGACCTCTGTCTTCAGAGAAAATGACATTTTTAGCCCTTCCAGCTTTCCCTTTTTTTCTTTGTGCTTGTTGTGCAAAAAAGAGAAGTTTTTCATCCACCAGACCACCATCTGCATCGAAGATAAATTCTTCAGGTAATTGGTCTTGTTGCTGTTCATTTTCTTCATCCTTTTCATCTTCATTATCTTCCTCCTGTTTATATAATAATAATGATAAATATCCAATCATTAGCATCCACGTATATTTTTTTTTTCCTACAGTAATTAATAAGTTTGACCATGTTGACCGACTCACCTCTTCCTCCTCTTCTTCATTCTGGTTCTCAGAATTTTGATTTTGTGGAGGAGGTGGCGGGGGTGGTGGCTGCTGCTGCTGATCTGGCGGGTTTTCGTTTATCATTGAACGAGGAAGAATCACAAGTTCTACCTGATAGTGGAGAAAGAACTTTGAAAAAAATGAAAAAATAATTTATTTTTTAAACAAGAAGTTCCAAAATGAGATACATACAGATTTCTTGAGGTCATCCACACTGACTTTTTCACGACCTTCAAAAGCGGCTAAACATTTGGCAACACGTGCAGCATATAGTTCAGCTCTATGTCCCTGTAGTAAACCTCATCAAACATTTAAAGATCTATTGAACCCATGATTTTAAACATCTTTATTCAGTTATATTTCAAAAATAATTTCTTCTTGAATCTTGATGAATGATGAGATGTCTAAATTCTTACAGATTTACCTGGCAACCACCACGCATTGCTTCCATGACCAGATACTTGAGTTGTTCACGACTAATGCTTACATCCTTCAAATATTCTCTTGCCAAAATAATCTGTATAAAAACAGCAGATATTTCACTACCAATTTAGAATTTTAAAAATTAACTTGCATGAGTGATTAGATTACCTGAGTCTTTGCAGAGTCTGTTTCTTCCTCCATCATTTTATAAACCTCCTTACTTTGTTCCTGAAACTGTGTTGCGATTCCTACAGCAGCAACACGATCCTCAAAGCTCATTGGAAGATCTGCACTGCAGAATAAAGATTTCAATAAACTGTATGTATTGTTTGAATTGTTAATAAGTATAAGAAGTCTACCTTAAATTGATTGCAATACGATCGAGTAAATGTTCACGTACAGAACCCTCTTCAGGATTATAAGTAGCAATTAACAGTGGCTTGCATGGGTGACGAAAGCTGATTCCTTCTCTCTCAACAATATTAACACCATCAGTCAACACATTAAGGAGCAAATTACTTATCCCTTCATCCAGTAAGTTGATTTCATCAACATAAAGAACTCCTCTGTGTGCTTCAGCTAGAAGACCTGGCTGGAACACAGTTGTTCCATTCTTGACAGATTCCTCAACATCAACAGATCCAATTAATCGATCTTCTGTAACACCAAGTGGAATCTGCAAAAAGAAAGCAATTAGGGTTAATTTAAAGAAGATGATTATGCTAAAAGCATCACAATATTTTCCCACTGATACCACCTGCACAAACGGTGATCTAACTACTTGGGTCTTCACATTACCAGCAGAGTCATATTCCACTCTATCAGCAAGTCCATCTTCCCATCTATTATATATCAAACAACGTTTTGTTGTCAGCCGACTAAGTACAAGGAAACATTGCAATTCTTTAAATATCAAGCATCAAGGAATGTAATCTGGAGTTCACATAAATTTTGTTAAGAGATTTGGTAACCTTACTCTTCTGGGCAGGCTGGATCAGCATTTGAAGTTGAACCAACAACTACATCGATTGGTGGCAGAATTGCATGTAATCCGCGTGCCATAACTGTTTTAGCCGTTCCTCTTTTGCCACAGATTGCGATTCCTCCAATCTCACGATCAATTGCCCCAAGTAGAAGAGCAGTTTTAATAGCATCCTGTTAGATGACATAATAATATATGAATGTTTACAGTTGATTGAATAAGCATCATTGCCAATTCCTCTAACACGTTTGAGTTGTTGCGACTTGCGAGATGTAATAAAAGCAAACAATACAATCTCAGATCAGCAAAAATGCATATATACGAGAAGACGTACTTGTCCAACAACTGCGGCAAGAGGGAAATACTGTCTGCCATAAGGAATACCGGAGGTGTTGACGGTGGAAGAGGGACTATCAAGGCCGACGGCTATGGTGGCAGCGCCATTGGTGGATTCAAGAGTTGTCGATGCACGAATGCGGAAGCGATAGTTGTTGTGTTTGTGCTTGAGGGAGTAGTTAGTAGAAATTGGGGGTAATTTGAAGGATGTGGAAGGGAATATGAAGGGAGTGTGGATGAGAGGGCGGTTTGTCAATGGCGACTGTGTAGAACTCCCACTAGTAGAAGGCGCGGATTGCAGAAGCGCCATGGAAGAGTGATGACTGGAAACTGGAAAAGGAGAGAGAGAAAGTTTGGGTCTCTCTTATCTGGTGGGATTACCGTTATCCATCCCCGCAAGATATCTTTCCGCATCTTGCTAAAATCAAATTTATTGTGTCTAAAAACTAGAAACTAATCATGGCTTTGTTTATTCGGAGAAATTAAATATCCTTACTATTTTCTTATTGTATTTATTGACAATTATATTAAAATATTATTAATTTTATTAAATTTGATATATATTAATATTTAAATAGAAAGAAAATATTTAGTTTCTTTATTTATTTCTCCAACTCAAATAGTTAATGAAAAAAAATCTAAAATAAGATTTTTCCAAAAAGAAAGTTTAAAATTTAACCAAATGTCACAAATAGCTGATTTTCATAAATGACGCCTACAAATTTGTCATTTAGAGTTTTAGACTGTTAAATCATTAATGGGCTGAAAATCATCGTTTTGGGCTGTAAAAAGTATTATGGGGCTGCGAAATGGACCCGAATGTACCTCTCTATATAATTTTTTTTTTTTCTATTTTTAAATCACATTAAGTTTTTTGTTGTGCCTGTTGAGAAATTCTACATAGGAAATGGAACAGAAAAAACAACAATCTACCATTTACGATTAAAAAAAAAAAATTAATGTTTTTGGATGTTTAAATTTACATTCCGCAGGTTAGAAAAATGATTTGTTTTGCAAAAATGGTTGTTAGAAAAGTTGCCACAGTTTTATTTAGTTTTTTGTTTCGTATGTGAAACATGAATTTATGTAGTTTATACATGCAGAAATTTTTTTTTTTTCTAAAGAACGTTATTTTGATGATTTCCTATGTACTAATTTTGTAGATAAGACCTACGAAATTCATGAAAACAATCATTTTTTTTAAATCTTAGAAATTATTAGGATTAACATGATTGTTTATTTATTTATTTTTTTTCATTTGTTAAAGAACAAATCCCCATAAATGGTTTTATGTGGTTTTCTATAGTATTAAGTTCAATTCCTCATTTTTTTTCCTAAAAGATTGTTTATGTTTCCGGAAACCTTATTAAAACCCAATATATTTTCATCAAAGCCTTAAAAAAACTACTATATAATTTTTTTTTACGTTAAAACCCTTATATTTTTTAAAATGTATGTTAAAACTCTTATATTTTTTTAAAAATATATCATTTAAGGTATTGAGTTTGGTAAATCCTAAATAGTTAAAAATGTTATGTAATCGATTCACAACGTTTTGATTGTTACAACTCATTAGATTAAAAAAATTAAAAAAAATATGAGGGTTTAAATGCACTGCAAAAAATTATATAATGGTTTTTTTAATCCTTTCATGAAAATAGATTAGGTTTTTCTAAGTGTAGAAAACTTTAATTAAGAATTTCAGAAAATATAAGGGTTTTTGTGCACTAAAAAAATAATATAGTGGTTTTTTTAAGCATTTGATGAAAATACATTAAGTTTTTATGAGGTTTTCACTTATGTTTTCATAGATAGTCTTTTTGGTTTGCACCATCACTTTTGGTCCGTTAAATCACAACACGTGTAAGGTATGTGAGGGTGAAGTTGTCTTTTACAAACCACATGGACCATTCATGAAGTCTACCCCTCTAACCATTCATTAGCTCCACTCTCTAGAAACACCACCACCCTCAGTCATTATCGTCAGCCGTTGACACCACCGACAGTCGTCGTCTCAGAGAACACGTCGGGTCACGGCCATATAATGAAAGGCCATGGGATGAAATGTGTGGCTCTATTTAGGGCTCAAGATCTAGAAAGAATGTCTCTCTCCTCATTGGAAGAGTACAATCACTACCAATTCTCAACCCATGTTTCCACTTGTTGGAATTCTTGTGTGACCGCCCCTACATTGTTTCAATAAAAAAACATTGCCTATTATTCACATAAACAACAATGTTATTATAGTTTCAAGATAACTAAATTAAATGATAATCATTTACAATCTTCCCAAACAAAAGAAGACAATATGATCTACCAAAAACCTCCTTAAATGTCCCATCACAACTTCTAAAGCTTTCAGGACTTTGATAACTTCTCCTTGCATATACACAATCCTCTCTTCTGAAGTGGTAGATATTGATGCCACTTCATTTGCCAAGAAAGCATCTTTCATATATGAAAATGATTGAATTTGTTGAGTTGCAATTTTGAAAGATTGAATTCATACTATTGGAAAGCATGCACACTTTGATCGATTGATGATCCTTATTTTCCGATCAGACTAGGATTATATTGATGGCTAAATAGCGACATTCATGAAACTTTAATGTTCAATCAAATCAAAACTCTTAAAAAAACACCAAAACTATCAATGGCAAGGGCTCTTTCAGCAAGTGTAGATTTCAACCAGAGAAGAACATAGCGATCACGTCGCTTCCACAAGGTGTACTCTGGATTGGGAGCAACAGTAGGAGGAGCACCTTCACATTCAGTGGTGATGGTTTCTGGTGGTGGCTGAGGGTCAAGAATGAATGATTCAAGATCAAAGGTTTCCAGAGTAGATATAATGTTTGTACGCCAAAGACAAAAGTTGGAGGTCTCAAGTTTGATGCTCATGGAAGGTATTTGAAAAGAGGAGCCAGTAGCGAACCCCAAAATATGTTGGTTGTTGTGAGCCATGAAAAAGAAAAAAAATCAAGATTGCTCTAATACCATAAAAGAGTCCAGAAGTAAAGAGGATAATCTCACTCTATTGATTGTGAAATACAACGATATACACCAGGTATTTATATACAGAAATACAACTGAATACTCCTAAATATATGGAATACAAGTTGACTCTGAATTAGTCTAATACACGTTTGCAGAGATGTTGAAAATTTGATTGTTATTAATAGTTATGTATATAATAGTAAAACTATAGGATCTCAATTACAATATACAAAAGTGTTGGGGGTAGTTCGTAAATTTTGGAAACATGAATAGCATTCGTAGTCTCGTAGGCCCTACTCGAAACTCGAAAGCCTTCTCGTTCTTGCAAAGCTAGGGTTTATCAAGTAAACCCTGATTTCTCCTCTTTCCCACTAATTTGCATTTATCTGTTTTTAGAGATGGCTTTTTCGTCGGCTTTTCGTCGCATTCTCAACGGACCATCTTCTATTATGAGCTCTCAGTTCGCTTCAGCTCGATTCAACTCAACTTTAACTGCCCCAAAGTTATTTATCAGCGGTAAGTTTACAACTTTGTGAATATTTTAATTCTCTGCTTAAAATTTTAGTCTTTATTGCGTACGCGCGAACGGAATACCTTCTTTTTACATCTTAAGTTTCAACTTCAAGTTCATGGTCAATCTGAGGTTTTATTTGTTCGATCAAATTCTCAAATATGTCGCTCCAATGATTCAATGGTCAAAATATTTATTGTCAAATTTTTAGAGCAAATTAGAAGATTGCAATGGTTTTTGAAAATTGTATTTCCTGTATATTCGATAATGGAATTGGTATCTATCTCCAATTTGTTACATCGCTTGATGTTATGTGCAGGCCTAAACAGAAACACGACTGATGAAAAACTTAAAGAAGCATTTGAACCATTTGGCCAGCTTGTGGAGGGTAAAGAAACTATATTCACCTTCTGTAAATTTCTTAATTTTGCCATGTTGAAAACAATGGTGCTGAATCTTTATTAAACTTTACAGCAAAAGTGATCATGGATAGGGCTACTCAAAGATCAAAGGGGTTTGCATTTGTGACATATGCATCAATAGAAGAAGCTGAGAAAGCTCGTGAAGGAATGAATGCAAAGTTCTTAGATGGATGGGTTATTTTTGTGGATCCTGCAAAGCCAAAGGAATATAGACCACCTGCAGATCCTGAATCACAGCAGCAATCTGAGTTTGGATTCAAAACAAACAAGACTATTGGTTGGTGTGGCTAATTGTGATGTTTAATGAGGGTTTTAGACATATTCGGGACCAATTTATTATTGAAAAAAGTTTACTATGATTCCATTCTTCTGTCTCCCATGGGTTTGAAGTGAAAAGTTATGTTGACACATATATGGAATTTTTAATCATTGTTTAGAATCTGTGGTTGAATGGCATTGAAGATAACTAGTTGCTTGAAAGTTTAGATAATAAAATGATATAACTTTTGAGTATCAAGTGTTTTGAGAAGAGTAATAATACGGTGGGAGAAACCAAATATTGTGTTTGATACTACCTTTTTCATGGAAATTAGTTTTCGTTTATGTCTAATGTGGTACAAAACTATAACCAAATTGATTTTTCCATAATTCGATAAACAACATTGCTGATTTAGTGTCATTGTCATATAAGTGTTTCAAAGGGGATCAATGTTGTAATCTAATGTATGTTTGGTGGTGTGAAATGCGCATTTGTATAAGGTGACTTTGATTGCTATAAGAAAATGATGTATGTCAAAGCTGTTATAAGAAGTTGTATATCGAAACATGTTAAACGAAAATTCTAGAAAATTGTTATAACTTCTTTCTAACCGCAAATCATTATCCATTATATTGATTTCGTGAGGATGATGTTACACTCCAGTTTTCTAAATGAACGGATTTTATAGCAACTTGCAAAATGATTTTTTTTTCTGAGGTTCATAGCGAATTTTTAACAAATTATCCAGCCGAAACATTTGTCAATCACACACATAAGATGCAAATAGTTATCAAAAAAGGTAAAATAATAATAATACTATTTTTTTTTTACAAAAACACACAACTTATTAATTATCCAAGCAATAGGAATTTTTATCTACAACATAGTTGATATTATGAAGTAGAACAAAGTTACATACTTATTTGATTTCATGATTCCGCTTGAAACCATTGGTTCATCGAATATGATAATCTCATAAGTTGATGGAGACCGGAGAGTATGGAGGTTTAAATCAGTGTAGCTAAATTGTATTTGCATGGTATAAGGTCTATATAACTAGATAATTTCTCTTGTTTGTGTTTGTGTGTCAATATTCTACTTTCTCTTGTTTTCCTATTCACTTTCAGCATACGTGGCTATTATTTACTAAAGGTTTATTGGTTTTCATATCTATTTTTCAACACACCAATTTTTTATTCATCTCAAGCCTACGCTTTATATTTGAGGATTCTCATGCAGGAACACTCGGATAGGTGTGATTACAAAAAAAAAAATATTTATTATTTTATATACTTATTTGTATTTGATTATTTTTGTTTTTGTCGGACATTTTCTAAAGAAGTAGTTATTCCAATTAGAGTCAGTCGACCATCCTACCTCTCTTATTTTATTTGTATCAGACTGGGATAATGAAAGCATTATATAAAAACACAAAAGCAATAAGGCGTTAGAAAAAATAAATTACTTCATACAGTTTTAAAATCAGAGAACAAACGTCAATCATCCAAATTTAAAGATAACGCATGGTTCCTATTTTGACCTAATTAGAAGACATAATTTGTATATGACTCAACGTATACATACAACCTTTAATAACAGGTTAAAATTGTATTTTTTTCAACAATTAAAAAAATTACAATAACAAAGACATAATTTGAATATCATCATTCAAAGTGGAACACTTTTTCTCAAAGCATGGTATTATTCTAGCTTTCTAAATCATTGCCTTGAGCTTTCTAAAACACCGTCTTGATGGAGATTTATATAAACATTATTACCAATAACAATATCTGAAAAATTGGTAAACAGAAATCTATTTTTCATTAATCGGTTCTAAGAATAAATACAAAATCATAGCTGGAAATAAGGAAAAGATAACAATTAAACCAGGAAATGTAATAATGAGCTTAAATACAAAGCGTATTAGATAATCACAAAATCTTTTACTTCCCCTCAAGTTGGAGCATGTAAGTCTCGAATGCCTAACTTGCAAAATAAATCTTTCAACTTATCAGACCTCAATCCTTTAGTGAATATTTCAGCTAACTGGTCTTTTGTATACACACACCGATAAAATTTATTGGGACTCAACTTGTTTTCTAACAAAATAACAATTTGTTTCCACATTTTTGTCCACTCATGGAAAACTAGATTTTTGGCAATATGTCTCGCAACATGATTGTCACACAATATAGATATTGCCTTTGTAGGAGCCATCTTTAAAATCTTAAGTAACCAATGCAACCATAAATTTTATTTAGTTGCATGTGTGATGACTTTATATTCTGTTTCTGCAGAAGAACGAGATACCACAATTTGCTTCTTTGTTTTCCAAGAAATCGAAGATCCACCCAAAAGAAGTAGATAACCTATTTGAGACCTTCGTGTAAAAGCACATTATAACCAATCCAAGTCACAATAGGCAACTAATCCATTGCCTCCAGTTCTAGGCATTAAAATACCTTGACTTGGTGTCCCTTTGAGATAACGAAGTACACGGGTAGCAATATATGTATGCCTTTGTCTAGGATCTACAACAAACTGACTAAGCATGTTAATTGTGTATGCAATGACAGGTCTGGTGTGACACCCGATCCTTTAAGGTAAATTCCTTCCCTTTATTTTTAAGTTTTGATGTTGGGCGTGTATCTACGCAGGACGTAGATAGTCTTCTACGTGCGCATAAAAGGGTATCTTGGAGACGAGATTTAATGATATATGCAGGGTGTAGACCTGGGTACGTAGCACGTACCTGCCCAGATCCTAAACCATAATCTTGGGGTTTTTAGCCCTATTTAAGGGTTCTAACTCTCTTGAGGCCCTTCCATTCTTAGCCTTCATTCCCCCCAAATGTTCCCTTTGAAACCTTAGTTTCTTTTGGTGTATTTGTGAGCCTAAGAGTGTGTTTGTGTTCTTTTGAAGAAAGAAGTAGGTGTTGGAGTTTCTTAGAAGCTTGAATCAACTTTGGATCCAGAAGTTCCTTATCCTTGTCCATCTCCAGGGGCTATAAAGTCTCCACCTAGATTAGTTTTTATGATAGATCTAGTTTATGCTTAAGAATTTTCATCTTTTGTCCCCATAACCTTGGTTCTTAAAAGTATGAGCTATTCTTGGCAATCATGGTATCATTTATAGTAGATTTTGGAGTTGTTAAGTCGTAATAATAAAAGTTTAGTCACTCTTATCCATCCATGCATGAGTTTTGGAGCTTTGAGTGACTTACTGGACTTGGGTTATGAGTTTGTCCCCTTGGTATGGATGCAAATGAATAAAATCAAAGACTTTATCCATTGAGATGATTTAACTTCCTTTATTAAGAGCGTAATGATTAAGTTAAGAATTTTGGGAGTACGTGGGGCATAATTCTTTCTACGTAGTGCATAGCCTTTTTTCCTTGTTTTTACCACCTTAGGCTCTACGTAGGGCGTAGACCTAATACGCATGACGTAATTTAGTTGAATGTTCATTGTTGATTTTTTGACCGTTGACTTTGACCAGGTTTGACTTTAGGTCATTTGGGGTATTTTGAGTAGTGGATTGATAATTGGTTCTTGTTTGTTGTATAGGTGACATGTAAAGTCAGTGTTTGGAGAAGTGATTGGTTCAATCATCTTTTGAGCCTTGGGTGAGTTTTCCTCACTGTACTCGTGGGTCGAAACCACCAATGTCGCCCCACTAGGTTGTGTTATGTATCCTGGTATATGGAATGTTGTTATGTTGTAGTGACCTATTAGATTGGTATATCTGTATGATTTCTTGTACTTGTTAATTATTGTTTATCTGTTGCATATGTCGACATATTGGTGTTTGGGTTGTGGCGGGAGGCCAACAAATCCTGGATGGTTGGGTTAAGGTGGTACTGCTTAATGCGGTAGACCAACAAACCCTGGATGGTTGGGTTGAGGCCACGGGCCAACAAACCCTATATGCATGTATTGTAGTTGTTATTGTATTATTGTGTGGAGTATTTTGGGGAACTCACTAAGTTTTGGCTTACGGTTGTGGATTTCAATGTTTCAGTTATTTCGGATGATCGCGGAAAAGCGAATGTGTGATTGTGCTATAAACTAGGTGTATATCATATACTTAAGTAGTGTCACATATTGACATACAACATGGAAATACAACACATAGCAGATAACATCACGATAGAACACATATTATTTTCCACTAATAATATTCGTACTTTGATACATGAAAATTTGCTCGAAAGAGCATACATAAAGGGTACAAAGTTCGTCAACATAACGACTCTATGAGTAGTGTAATCACTTAAACATAGAGTCGATGGTACATAGCATAGGTCATATAAGAGAGACCTAATACCAATACACATACTATTGATCATGATCTTGCTGTAATTTCCTAATGGTGGCAACGATACATATCCCAAAATGTTATGACAGTAGCTGAGCCATCTCGGTCATCTCTCCAATGACTTTATCATGTTCGTGCTCAGCTTGCACGGCTCATGCTTCTATGGCAAACAACTGATGTCGAAGTGTGGCAACCTCTTATTCCAGCGAACAATCCTCTCCCATGGGGTTTCCTGGTGGGGCAGGATGGCTCTGGTCTGTTTCGTCGGTAGGGGATTCGATGGGGGCTTCATCTGCATCCCCTTCCCCCTCCGTGTCGTCATTGGTCCCTCAAACTCATAATCCGTATCGGTGTACTCGTCGGGTCCAACGTCATGAGCTACTCCTTGTCCTTCCTCGGGGTCGTCTTCAATCATTATGTGGGCCACCAAGGCCTGGTGAAACTGAATGCCTTGATGTTCCCCTTCCATAGTGGTTGTGATGAGGAACACACAAGTAGGATATGTAAATAAACCACTATTACTCCTAAGATATTTTAGTTGTTAAATAAAATGAGTTGATGTTCTCTTCTTGGTTAACAAAAGGGTATGTTTTAGGTTTACCGGCCATCGCGATTGCCTCAGGGCATGTGATGGTTGTATTCTGGAGGAAATGTAGTTGATCAGGCTACATTCGCCCCCTTAATACAACTGTGAATAGTCCTGGTTTAACCGAGATGTCAGGATTTTTAAATCATCTTATTTGATTTGGTATTATGTTCATTTTCCTAAGTCGCACAAGTAAGAGTGTTTATTATTATATTTTATTTGTTTTGTTCGGAGTTATTTAGTCCCTCTTTGGGTTTATAGTTCCATATCAATGTGTGGTTAGATATGTCAGTTCACTATAAACAGAGCTCTGATACCAACCTATTACACCCCCAAACCAGACGGCGGAAACGTTCGGGGGTTTGTGTGACTTAAATTGAAATATCATCACAATGAATATACATGAACAAACACATACATCGCCAACATTACATGGTACAACTGTCATTGTTCACATCAAGTACATTGTTTAAACATTACATATCCATAACATAAATTGTTTGAGAGTCACAAAACATAACATCCTAACACACTTGGAAATTTTCTTCATCTTATTTGTTACCTGAGAATACAAGTTGTTTTGAAAACGTAAACATATATAATTTTGGTGAGTTCATAAGTATGTTTGATATTAAATTAGTTTGTATCGTTTGTAAAACCCAGAAAATCTGATATTTTCTGAAACGGCAATTGTTTACACAATAGGTGTGATGATTCATAGATATATGCATAAATGATTTCAAAACATGTAAAAATGATATGTTTCTCATAATAATTTCTTGTATTATAGTTATTGAAAGTACAAGTGAATAATGTTGTTTCCACAGAAACCCGATGTTTTCCAATAAAATAGTATGATCGCTTTGTATTATTGTATCGTCACAACGAATGAATATGATTTCCCTTGATCACTTAGATGGTATTGGATCTCTATGTGAGTCGTTATAACCATGCATAATAATGACTAATTCGCCTGTCTTGGTATTTTTCCAAACGCAGGTTTTGATCAAGATTTTGTCACCCTAGATTGGCCGAGTCTAACTGTAGCGAACAGCATCACCCCCGTATAGATCTATACACAAACTCTCGCTCTCCCTCCAGGAGACTCTGGTTATAACTACAGACTACCACCGACACTTATTAGTGTCACGCGTTATTTCCCACTAAATCCAACTGAAATTGAATAACCTTGTTTAACAACCTGATTTATGTTTACTTGAATAAAAGGTAAGCCTAACAGATGAAGAGAAGAGGACTACGGGGGCCGGCTAATCACGTATATTATTATAGGTTGTCGAGTATGCGATGGACGCGTCAGCCCATCACGCATATGATTGATTTGGACCTTACTAGCAATGCAAATGGGCCACTACGGCCCAATAGCATATAAATGTCATTGAGGGTTCGTTAGGCATGAAATTGGGTCACCTGATGCCCAATAAACATGTGTATTTATGTTGGACCCAATAATCGTGATATTGGGCCACAAAGACCCAATAACACGAATAGAATGTATTTGAGCCCAACCATTGAATCGCTTATACTTTATTGAGTTTAAGTTCGTATTGTTGGTATTTTGTTGTCTACTAAATGTTTATTTCACTATGTTTAAAAAAATAACTTAACGTTCGAATTATAACGAAGTTTTAGTTATATATAATTTTATATATATATATATATATATATATATATATATATATATATATATATATATATATATATATATAGAGAGAGAGAGAGAGAGAAAGAGAGAGAGAGAGTTAAGTTCAAATGAGAACACTATTTAATGTGAGAACGTGACAACACTACTTTATGTTACTATTCTACTATGAATTTTGTATATACAACGATATGGTATTATTCATCAACAAATATACGAACAATCACACATTAATATTTACATTAAAATTTTGTATGTACAACTTTATGACATTATTCATCACCGAATAGATGAACAATCACATATTTAACATTCACATTAGAATTTACTAAATTACTATACATATTTATGAATTTTATACTAGAATAGCAATATAAAATTGAATATATTCATATTATAATTACTACAATACTATACATATTAAATTCATAGTAGAATAGTAACATAAAGTAGTGTTCTCACATTCTCACATTATAAACTTGATAATTTTAACCCAAACATTTAAAATTGTTTATTTGGCCCAAAAACATCTAGATTGACCATTGTGGCCCCTTTTTCTATAAAAATTGCACTTTCAGTCCCTTTTTATGAAAATTTACATTTTTGGTCCTTAAACCATTTTTTATTGACATTTTCCACCCAAACTTTATTTGAATAGAAATTCTAGTCCAAAACTATTGCATTTGTCATTTGCATCCTTTATTTGTAAAAATTTTACATTTTTATCCCAATTTCCGTAAGTTTTACAATTTTGACACCAAAATCAAAAACTTTGCATTTTTAGTCCAAATTTGGAAATAAACTCATTTTTAACCCTTGAAAAAGTTTATTTACATTTTAGACCCATAGTTTGTTGAGTTTTCCAATTCAGCCCCTCAAAAACCTCATTTTTTCGCATCCTTGGACCCAAAACTCGTTAGGCCCAATTTTAAGCCCATTAAGCTAAAATTTATGTTTTGACCCTTTGAAAAGTATTATTTTCATAAAAATCAGCTTTTATACAAATAAACAACTTTTAACCCTCATAAAACCGACAATTTACAATTTACACCCATTCTTTGTTATTTTTCCAAAAATGACACTTGTAAGGCTCTTTGGTTTTGTTTTTCACTTTTTAAACTTAATGACCCTTAGATCTATGATGAATGTTGTTTATTATGTTTTTATTTATGATTCTTTTGCCCTTTTTGATATAGATCTTGAAATATAACAAATATTACATATTATCACAACCAAAAACTAAAGAAATCACATATAGCATGCAAACATGCATAGATCATCACATAATACTTGTATTCTCCCCCCAAAAACAAGTAAAAACCGAAAACAAGGGGTATGAACTCACCTTGCTTGGTTGTTTTGGTTTTGAAGAAGATGTGAAGAAGATTTTTGGTCCTAGCAAGCCTCCTTGAGTTGATTTCGAACTTAAGAAGCTTTTAATGTATTCATGGAATAAAGCTTTGTAAGAAAGAGTTCTAGATGTTGTAATGGAAGAAGATTTTTGTGTTTGATAGCACTTACCAAAGAATGACAACACTTGATGAAGATCCTTGAATCCAAGCTAAATTTTTGAGATTTCTTTGAAGGAAGAATGAAGATGATCTTTGAGAGTAATGGAGAGAATTTGTGTAATGTGTGTGTGTGCTCCTTTCGGCCGAAGATAAGAAGAGAGGGGAGGGAGAGAAGTTAAATGACCATTATGGATGTATGTTGGTCCATGCATTGGGATATGAAGGGTAATATGGAGGTGGCACCTCCCAAAGTCAACTCTCCCCATAATACTTCTTTTCCCCTTTTTTTATACTTGGGCCGATATTTGGGCTAGGAGGAAGGAGGTAATTTGATTTGGCCCACTTCTTATCTTGGTTCTTATTTATTAGGTCCATAAAGAAGTTTTCGGCTCATTGGGCCTTTAGGGTAGTTTACGGCTCAATTTTCATAAAAGAATGAATTTTATGGCCCATTATGGCTTATTGGATTTGTTATGATCCAATAAGGCCCATTAAGTTAAACCAATTCATTTTGAATTCATTATGGCCCAAAATGTTATTTTTTTATGAAAGTGGGTCCAATTAGGGCCCATTTAAGGGTCCTAGGCCCAAAATACTCAAATTAGAAGCTTATTGGTCCATTAGGTTCAATAAGGAAATCATAGTCCAAAATAAACTTAAACCAAGATTTTTAGGGTTTCTAATCTTTGGTTGACCATTTGAAGTGTTTGTATAGAGTGTTTGATGGAATTTTGTTGTTATTAAATAAACATCATGCATACTTTCATGTTTTAGTCACAAATGTTACTCTTGTTAATGTTTACAAAAACGTTAGAATTCCTAGTTGTGACAACTGTAAAGGAGTCGTGATCTTGCAGGGTTCTTGTGAGGTCTATTGATGGCGACATGTTGACAACAAAGTCTTCAAATCTTTTCAGTTGGATTCTCTTTCTCTTTTTTCTTGGTAGATTATCTAGTTGTGGCGTGGAACTACCCTCAGTATTTACTTCATCTACGAAATTTGGTTCATTAATAGACTGGTCATTAAAACGATAGACATCATTTTCATCACTTTCTTGAACATCCTTTTGAACTTGATTTAGAATTATGTCATCCTCATAATTATGATCAAAGAAATTTTCATCCTCATCTTTATTTTTCTTGGGTTCTGTAGTTAAGAAAGTGAAAAGATCTTCAACAAATATAGCATCTCTTGAAGTGATGACTTTGTTGTTGTCAATGTCGAAAACCTTGTAGCCCATTTGGCCTTAAGGGTATCCTACAAAAACACATGGTCTCCCCCTTACTTCAAACTTATATTGTTTAGTCTTTGTGTTTCTTACATACACATGACATCCAAACACCCTCATGTGCTCATAACTAGGTATCTTCCCAAATATCAATTCAAAGGGGAGTTTTAAATCATATTACCTTAGAGGGTAATCGTTTAATTATGTATGCAGTCGTCATGATGCACTCTCCCCACAACTTGATTGACAAATTTGCTTCAAATCTCAGAGTCCTTTCCATCTTAAGTAAATGTTGATGTTTCCTCTCGATGACCCCATTTTGTTATGGGGTGTGAGGACACAAGGTTTCAAGAATAATTCATTGTTGTGCATAAAATTCAATCCTTAAGCCTAATGTGAACTCACCCTCATTGTCACTTCTTATTCTCTTAACATTTTTACCAAACTGAGTTTTGACCATTTTGCAAGAATTCATTAAGCAATTTCTTGCTTTATGTTTATACTTAATGATAAATATACATACCCCTCTACTAAAATCATCAATGATTGTGAGAAAGTAGCATGCCCCGGATAAAGATAGTATATGATAGCTTCCCCATATATCACAATGTATAAGATCAAAGTACTCACTAGTTTTAATAAAACCATCAGGAAAAGGGTAAACGAGTATTTTTAGCCTTTATAGATGAATCACAAACTTTGTTTTTAAATTCAAAAGTAAAATTAGCTAAAAAATCTACTTGATGCAATTTTTCCTCGAAAGCATGTCCTAATCTCTTATGCCAAACGGAAGCATCTAGTGTAATTCTTGCACCTTTCTTTGTTGTCAAAGCCATAGGATAGAGACCTTTATCACATTGCCCCACGCCAATCAAGCTCCTCGTTTGTATGTCATGGGCAACAAAGAAATCAAGAAAGAATGTCATATAACAATGAAGATCTTTCATCAAACAACTAATAGAAAAAAATTGTTGCATTTAAATTTCGGAATGTATAACACTTCAACGATTTTAATCCCATTAGGTAAGGTTGGGGTTCCTTTTCCTTCTACTAGAACATAATCATCGTTGGGTATGATGACAGGAGATTCACCATTACAATTCATCTTGCCTTCAAAGAGATTACGATTTCCAGTCATATGTTCTGTTGCACCTGCGCCAACAACCCATGATTTATTTGTTATATTTTACCTGCCATGTTATCCATATTAACCTTGCCTTTATTAGAAAAGTGTTTGATCAACTTTTGGTACTACTCACTTGTGAGTCCTAGTATGGAGCTTGATTCCGTATCAACAAAGGCTGCCTTGGATCGTCCTTTCTCCTTCTTGCCTTTACCCGGCCACCATTCAGGATAGTCAATCTTCTTGAAACAATCATCCTTATTGTTTTCATTCTTACCACAAAAACTATAGTGTTCTTTCGTTGTGTTTTTTACTCGTTGTGTGTTTGGGTTATTTGTCATCTCTCGACGATTATGTGCAACACTTTGAAAGGCAACTACTTCCTGTATCGATTTCTTTATAGTTGTGATGGCTCTTTGGTGTTCATCTTCATAAACAAGATGATAAGTTGTTCCCAACGTGGGAGTTGGTTTTGAAGCAAGAATTTGTGTGTATGGTGGAGAGCACTATTAAAACCCATCAGAAACACATAATGTCTTTCTTTTTCTTTAGCTTCATTTAATATTTTTCCAAGATCACGCGTGCACTTACCACATGAGCACCTTGGAGTCGGTGATACAGACTGAATCTCGTCCCATATGTGTAGTAAGCTGATATTGAACTATCATCCTGTTGAGTCGTGGTGAGGGCCTGTTTTAATTCATACGCACGATGAGCACTTTCTTTACCAAATCGCTCTTCAAGATCAACCTACATCTCTGCACTTGTGTTCGCATATTTGACCCTCGATCTGATCATCTTTTTCATCATCGTGGTGAGCCAACCCTTGATCATAGCATCACAACACATCCACCTCATATAATCTCGGGAATCGTCATCTAGTAGTTTGATCGTCTCATCTACAAATCTCATCTTGTTCTTTGCAAATATGAAGTTTTTCATCTCTTAAGCACAATCTTCATAATTCCTGTCAATGAGAACATCGTTTAGATGCATCTGAGATACTCAAACGAATGTATGTAATATGGTGAGTTACACGATCATCTTTTTGGTTCCGGATTTACCCGAGTAGTCTCCTCATATGGTGGTATCGCTGCTTTAGTGTTTGTTCTGGGATATCTGATCGACCAACTCTAATACCATGAAAAAACGGTAAACATAAATTTATCTTTTATTAATGAATTATGAGAATAAAACAATATTATAGCTGGAAGTAAGGAAAGGATAACAAATAAACTAGGAACTAGCTTAAATACAAAGCACAAAATCTTTTAATATCTCTATTTTTTTGTTACTTAATAATTGTAATAAGTCCAGCGTCCAATTATGACTAATCAGTAATCACTAAGGTGATTATATGTGACAACTTTAGTTTATACTTAATACGCTTCTAAGTTGTAACCCCTAACTGGCTAACTCTCTTTTTTCACTTTACGCCGGCATACAAACTTGAACGCTTGCATCTTCTCTGAGGAGGTTCAAATACTACTAAGAAACAATGTCGTCATTATGTGTTCCTCCCCAATTTGTTTCACTTAAGGTCTCTGAATTCAATTCTCGAAAGGTCAGAATCAAGTCAACTTAATTCAAATTTTGTCAAGTTTATACATTCGATTGTTTTGTACGTCTGCATTTGTTTAATTGCGCCTATCTGGAACCATGTTATAGTAGTAGCTAAAACTCTAAACCCTAAATTTTCTTACTTCGTTCATCGTAAAAGTGGGTTGTAAATGGGCTAAAACATGAGGAAATTTCTACTACATTTCTCGAAACTGACTCCTAAAATTACAACATCCTCTTCGTCATTATTTAACATTTGAACTAAAACTGTATCTGATTTGAACATATGGATGTTCCTTTTTGCAGCTGTTAGGTTCATTTGCTTCTCCAAAAAGAGATTTTCGGGTATTTTCCATGTCGACAGATGTAAAAGAGGCATCAAATTTCATCCCAGCAGCTCCAATATTTTTGCCTGAAGGACCATGGAAGCAGGTAATGCATTTACTTATTCTGAGACATGTTTGAACACAAAAGTATGGATCATTCATCATAGTCCCAAACCTGTTGAATCTTTTTTATTTTAATTGCGAAGATTCCTGGTGGAGTTACTGCTGCTGAAGGATTCAAAGCTGCAGGGATGTATGGAGGATTGCGAGCAGCAGGACAGAAGCCTGATCTTGCACTTGTCACTTGTGATGTAGATGCCATATCTGCAGGTTCGTTGAATTTACTATTTTGACCTTCTACAACCTAAAATTGCTTGATCAATTTGACAAACTTCCTTCAGGGGCATTTACTAGAAACGTGGTTGCAGCTGCACCCGTTCTTTATTGCAAAAGTACATTACAAAAATCTACAACAGTGAGTTTTCTCTATAACTTTTTATTACCAAATCTTTTTTGAATTTATTTAACTGATTTCAATTATGCAACCTCATTAGGCTCGTGCAGTCTTGATAAATGCTGGTCAAGCAAATGCAGCCACGGTAATTTTTTACTTAACTTTTTGTTACCCGTGATGTAAAATGACGTATATGCCCTTACAGGGGGATGCAGGTTACCAAGATGTAATAGATTGTTCAAATGCCCTTTCCAATGTATGTAAAGTGTAAACCTTGTTGTGTTCATTTATTTCTATTTACCTAACGAAAATAATACTGATAATTCACAATTCTACAGTTACTTCAAGTAAGCCCAGATGAAATCTTGATAGAATCAACTGGGGTAATTGGTCAACGAATAAAGAAGGTAAATAAGTAAACAATACAGCAAATTCATTTATAGTCAATTTTTTTGACCATGTGTTTGACTTTATCATATTATGTGCAGGAGCCTCTTCTTAATTCACTTCCTAAGTTAATTAGTTTGCTTTCATCAAGTGTCAAGGGGTAATGTTGTAATTTGTAACTCCTTGTATTCCTTTCCTTTAAATGTTCAATTAATTATTGATTCTACTTTCGGTTTGCAGAGCAGATTCTGCTGCTGTGGCAATAACAACAACCGATCTTGTGAGCAAGAGTGTAGCAGTAGAGTTTGAGGTATCATATTTTACATTTATTTTCTTACTTTTTTTATTTCATTTATTATCGTTTTATTAAAAAATAGGTTATCTTTTAAGGTTGGTGGAAGCCGTATAAGAATCGGGGGAATGGCAAAAGGTTCCGGAATGATCCACCCAAACATGGGAACACTTCTTGGCGTATGTACTAATACTGCTATATTATTAATTTATTACCATAAAATGTTCTGTAAAATAATTTAATTGTTACAAAAAAAAATTGTCAATTTTCAGGTTATAACAACTGATGCTCGTGTAGATACTGACATCTGGCGAAAGATGGTACAGATTGCTGTGAATCGAAGTTTCAACCAAATCACTGTGAGTAGTAGCGTCATTAAAGGGTATTTTAGTCATTTAACCAATAGTGACATGTGTGTATTAATAACTAAAACATTGTTTATGAAATGTTGTAGGTAGATGGGGATACTAGCACCAATGATACCATTATTGCTTTGGCTAGTGGTTTATCTGGATCAAACAGGATATCATCGTTACACAGTTCTGAAGGAAATCAACTACAAATGTGCCTTGATGCGGTATGTTTAAATTACCAATTTACCCTTTTTTGTTATATGCAAATTTAATAATGTTTGTTTTGTTGATCTTTACCAGGTAATGCAAGGGCTTGCCAAATCAATAGCATGGGATGGAGAAGGGGCAACATGTCTGATAGAGGTCTGTTTGTTTGTTTGTTTGTTTTGGGGCAGAAGGGTATTTATGGAAATGGGAAATGATGCAGGTGACAGTGAGTGGTGCAGGGAGTGAAAGTGAAGCAGCAAAGATTGCACGTTCAGTGGCATCTTCTTCACTTACCAAGGCATGATGGTTAATATGTTGTTATTTGAAGGTGAATTAACTGTTTCCAATGATATAATGATGATGGTTTTTATGGTTGGTTTTATCAGGCAGCAATTTATGGTAGAGATCCGAATTGGGGGCGGATAGCCTGTGCTGCAGGGTATGCGGGGATTTGTTTTGACTCAAATGCCCTTAGAATAGCACTTGGAGATATTCTACTTATGGAAGGAGGCCAACCACTTCCATTTGATAGGTAACAACACCATACACACACCGACACACATACATGATATTTGAAATACTGAAAATGCGGGAGGGTTCCAGGTCAGCAGCTAGTAATTACCTGAAAGAGGCTGGTGATGCTCATGGCACTGTCAAAATTCAAATATCCATAGGTAACATTGTTATTAAGTCGTTCTTTTTTCTGCATTAAGTCAACAATAGTTATGTATTTGTTTATATTGGGTGGAACATGAACAGGGGATGGACCAGGAACAGGGTTAGCATGGGGATGTGATTTAAGTTATGATTATGTCAAGATTAATGCAGAGTACACCACCTAGAGAGTATTATAGACTCCACTTTTTCAGTTTTATTATGTGCTATAAGATATATATGAACGAAGATGTATTTGCGGATATTTTGTGTGGTATTTTATGGTGATTCTGGGAACTTAACTTCAGTTAGCTTCAGTAGCTGATCTTTGTATTCTGTAACACCTGAACAATAAAGATGCAGAAACAGTCAAAACACTAGTTCCAGACAGTTAATTGGTTGTTATGAAAAGAAAACTTAAAACATCACCTATCTTGCATCTATAATTCTATATTCAGAAGAAAAAACAAAAACGTTATTTTATATTCCGGAAAAAAAAAAAAACACATTCAATTTCTGCTTATAACCCCCAACGGGTACTTCTTGAACGGAAAGTGCTAGAAAATTTAAACCGGTTGAAGAACACCAGTTGCATAGAAAACCAAATTTTGTATAAAAATAAAAGCGACTGTTAAAAAAAACTTTACATATACAAATCTCTAGATCTCAGATTTGTATGTCCACAAAGTACCAGTAATGCTAAAAAACAATAACACGTTCAGAATCATACACATCGAAATAACAGCCATGGGGTATGGAGGATGTTTTTACGGATAAATGCAACGCGGATTGAGAAGGGTCACAAAACGATTACAGAAATTTTAATTGGTTACCTCCAAATTGAATGCATTCTCATTGGTTATTTAGTGAACACCATTTTCACCTATAGTTAATGAAATGTTAAAAGGGGTTGATAATGATTTGGCAGCCATTTGACACATAAAATCTAAAAACCATACCTCATGACCTAACAAGGTAACCCTGCCATCATCATTACCCTAACAACATGATCTAATTTCAAACTTATGAGTCCTGATCAGATGAAAATTAAAATAAATCAAGGATAAAGGAATCATGTATACAAAAATACTAATTTTCATTTCAAACAAACGAGATGTTGTTCTACATAGTTAAATCCAGCAATAAGATTCTGAGTACAGAGAGACTACAATAGCTAATTTTCCCTAAATCACAAACAAATGTCCAGAAGATTAACAACGAACTGATGGAAACTGCTATCCATCCACTAAGCTTTCTTAGGTGATTTGGTTGCTTTTGATGGAGATTTAGGCTCCTTAGTTGCTTTGTCAAGAGCCTTTTTTGGCAGAAGAACTGGGTTGATGTTTGGAAGAACACCACCATGAGCGATTGTCACTCCCGAAAGAAGTTTTCCCAATTCTTCATCATTCCTCACAGCTAAAAGAACATGTCTGGGAATGATTCTGGTCTTCTTGTTGTCTCTGGCAGCATTTCCAGCCAACTCCAAAACCTAATTTCAAATTCATTGGGAAAGAAACTCGAATTTCAGAATCAACAAGCATACAAAATATACAAAAGTCAAATAGATCTGCAACTAATGACATTCGTACAAAATTCCAATGTTAATTTTAGCGATAGTTAATGAACTCGATTTAATTGTTCAGTTTATTGATAAAGTAATGAAGGTGTGTTAGGTAATTGTTAATAAATAAGCCGGAAAATACCTCAGCAGCAAGGTACTCGAGGACAGCGGCGAGGTAAACCGGAGCACCGCTTCCGACACGCTTTGCGTACTGGCCTTTCTTGAGGAAACGACCCAACCTTCCGACGGGGAACTGAAGACCGGCCTTGACGGAGCGGGAAACCGGCTTCTTCTTAGGACCACCAGCCTTCCTTCCGGCGGCTCCCTTTTTCACCTTTGTTCCTGTCTCCATTTCGCCTTTCAACGACTAAATTAGCAAATTAACCTGACGGAAGAAGAAAGCCCCTGTGATTTTTCCGATTAAACTTATTGTGTGTGATGTTTTAAGAAATATGTGGGGGTGTTATTTATATGGCGATTTGTTCGCTTCGCTTGGAGTATTGGTTTTTGTGGTGATGGATTTTGGCCGCTAGATTGGGTTTGATCAACGGGTGATGCTGGGAGTCGGTTGATCCGTGTGGTTTTGGATTGACCAATCAGAAGAAGGGAGATAAGGAGACAGCGCACTATTTATTTTTAAAGGATTAATTACTTTTTGACATTGTTTTGAAAGTAAAATAGTTATTTACGTCGTAATTTAGTAAATTCAAATACTTGACCCCAGCAATTAATGTAGGCTACAATATCATATAACTGCGACGGAATTTTTTAAAGGGAAATTATTTTATGTTCTAAAATATTTTTGTAAGCTTCATCAAGGGGTATTATTGTAATCTACGAGATATAGTGGTTTCATCATTTGTTCCGGTACGAGCGACGATGGCCTATGGGAGAACTTATGAGTTCTAGCACTACCGACGCTAGGAGAAGAGTGGTAGCAGGAGGATACGTGTATGTCGCATGGGTTGTTTGACCATTAGATGCTCCAAGGGAATTATATTCTTCGCATGCTTCGTGTTTGATTAGAGTTCAGTGGTTCTGCGAGGATTCGACAACCATAGTAAAAGGATGAAATTTATAGTCGCTAGTATGGGAACTTAAGGAGTTGGTATAGTAGCATGAGAAGTGGATTGAGGTATCGCACTGGACCATAATTCAAGAGTACTCTTCAAGATTTCAGAGGATGGATGATTTTAGGGTTTGACGGGTAATTGATCGCTAGCATTGGCGAGCGTAGGTCGTCAAAAGTGGACTATAAGGAAGTAAGAAGGATTGGGAATCCTTCAATCCTCATCTGCCGTGAAGACTTAATAGGATCCAAGTGGGGGAGAATCAATCAAGTATCCAGGAGCAGAAATAGGTGTGAAACTAGGACGAGGTTTGCATCCCGATAAGGAGAAAGGTGGTCGAGTTGCCGTCTAGATTGAGGACTGTGAGTTGGGAGTTCGAAAAACATTCTAAAATTTGGTTCACGCCTTCCCTTAGCATCAAATAACTGAACTAGGAAAACATAGTAGGGATTTCAATCAAGACATGAGTTCAGCTTGGGATATTATATTGTGTAGGTGTGCTCGACCTTTGGGTATGTTCGGATTAGTAATCAACGGTAATACCATGGTCAGCGGTTGAGTTACCATGAAAAGTGTTGTAAGTTTGTGGGTGTAGTAGTAGCATTCACTAGCAGTCAGTTAGCATGGAAAGTGTTGTAAGTCTGTGGGTGTATCCTCAGGATGGCATGTGTCAATTCTCGTAAGAAATGACAGTTGGTTCATGACAAATCTAAGGAGCTGCGAGCTTACTGCATGACTCACTTTGGGATAGGTGATTGATAGATAGTTTAGTTTACTTCTTTTTATAGTTTATTTTAGCATATTTCATTCATAATTTAGATAATTTCCATGCATATTTTCCTTTTTTGTTATTTTATGACTATTTCGGGTACTTTCAAATCTTGTGAGCATAATTGCAGGTTTTCGGGTCTAGCGGAGCGGGAGTGTTCGGGACGTATGGGAGGCGATGAGATTTGGTAGACAAAAATGACGTTGGGCTTGATGGGTAGTGGCGATGATGCATGGAGTGATCTTGATGATTATTTGAAGACTTGGAGAGAAATAAACTTTAAATTTGCAAGATGCGGGGGAATATTCAAGCGTACGTAAATTATTAATCGGGCGAATTCACGAGCTTTGGAGGATTTGGAGAGGTCAAATTGGGCTTAAAATGAAGAAAAACTTGAAGAAAATGGGCTAGGAGGTGATTGGTTTCGATCCGGGCCAAGTGGGCTAAGCTATGGAGGCCCAAAACCTCAAAGATGCTACATCCAGGGACCACCCGCGCAAGAGCACGCGGGTCGCGCAACCTCCTGCAGGGGCAATTTTGGAAATTCTTCTTTTGAGCTATTTGAGGAAGGTTGGTGCCCATCTTTTGCATACTCTTGGACATCCGATTTTTGAAGATTCTCTCTGGAGTTTTGGAGACTTTTGAAGGCCAAGAACCCTTGAAGAACATCATATTTTTACCTCTTGATTCTTGCTTAATGTTTGGTACAAATTTCTCTAACTTTGTTTCTTTGGGTTTAGCCATGCTTGGCTAAGCTAATCTTGGTTGACTTTTGGTTAATCTTTTGAACTTTTGTTGAATGTTGAAGAATCCATGAACATGTTCTTGAATCTTTATGGAAATGTTTTGTGTTTTAACATCTTATCATTACTTGTATGTTTTAGTTCATGAGTTTAAATGTGTTTGTGGTGAATAGTTGGCTAATTTCTTGATTAAGTAAAGGATCCTCAAATTAGCAAGCAACAAATGATTTTTGTGTTGTTTTTGCTTCACACAATCATAAAAATATTTCCTCCAACATGGTGGTGAAAGCATTTGACCCCTCTTGGATTTGGTGACTTTTCGGTTCTTAATGCTAGTTGACTTTCACTAATTACATGCTATTTGGAATTAGTGACTTTGACTAAGGAAATTGTTATGAGCTTCTCTAGCCATTTCAACAATTAAGAAAAGTCTAGGTAATCTCAAGCTCCTTGGATTACTATAGCCAAATTGAGGATTAAAAACAAGTATTGCACCATTGAATTCTAATGATATGTTCATCAAAAGTCAAAGTGAGAAAACTTTAAGTCAACCATCTTTCCCTTATTGATTTTACATCAAATTCTTATTTTTGTTGCAATTGTCTATTTAAATCATAGTTAATTCTAGTTTGTTTCAAGTATTTCAAAACATCAAAACCCCCATTTTTAATTTATTGTCATATTCCAAGTATTTTACAAAGAGATTTTTCATAGAGTTATCAAATTGAACCAGTATCCGTGGATTCGATCCCTATACCACTATACACTATTTTAGTGTGTAATATTTAGGGTTATTATTTGTGTTGGCTTCGACAACCACCAGTGATTGCGATAGACTTTGAGGACGAAGTCTAAGATAAGTGGGGGAGTTTTGTAACGCCCGGTTCCTGGTAGGTATTTTAAATAAGAATTATTCATATTAGCAAAGGGACTCGACGAGTTGGAGGCCCCAAACTCATCGAGTATGAATGGGATTTTTGGACGCGGGACTCGAAGTCTACTCGATGAGTTGGGGAGCCCATACTCGATGAGTAGGGATGCCATAATGAAATCATAATTAAAAGGGTTTGCACCCTATTTAAACACCTTAACCTCCAAATGTTAGTCTCATTTGCAGCCTCCATCATTGCAAATAGGGATGGCAATATAACCCAACCCGCTGGGGAACCCGGTTAACCCGTCCCAACTGGGGATGGGTATTCCCCTCAAAATCGGGTAACGAGTATGGGGTCGGGGATCCCCGTATGATAAAAAGTGGGGATGGGGACGGGGGCGGGTATGCTATTCCCCAACCCACCCCTCCCCCGGTTATATTATACCCACATATACATATAATATATTAGTGTTAGTATATATCAATTCATTATAGATATAAATGTTATATACTTTAAGTGAAATATGCCCATGACCGACTGACCGTGCATTCGATTCACAAAACAGGGTTAGGCAATAGGTAATTCCTAATATCTCGCATATTCCGATTTCCAATCACATCATGATCAATTGATCATCTGTCGATTCGCTTCATCGCTTGGGCTTAGGCGATTGGCGACTGACGAGTGACGATTCATGAGACCCACGAGATTGTGAGACCATATCACAAATTGCAATTTGCGAGAAACCAAGAGTGAGACAAACAAGATTGCGATTTGCGACTTCATTACTTCAATCGTGCATTCGTTCGTGTACCGTTACAGCCTTAGTTACAACCTTAATTCTATTGCGATTTACGACTTCATTACTTCAATCGGTGCTTGGCAGGTCACTCACGAGTCACGAAACAGGGTTACTGGGTTACCTGTTACAGCCTTAGTTACATGTTAGCGACTTGTTTTCTCCTTACTGGCTTACTCCAATCGTGCTTCTCAATTCTCATCTTTTGTTTGACATGATTTGCATTACAGCGAATTTAGGATGTTGTTGTGCAGATTATTCTCAATACACCATTCCAAATATGTGTTTATGATTTTCCAATTTGATATTGTTGTGTAGAGTGCAGACTTTGTGATGTTCGTACTCTATTTTTTAGATTTTGGATGATGATGATGAATTTATGTTTATAATCAATGTTTTTTTGTATATTGTATGATGTTTAGACTATATTTGATGTTACGAATTGTGTTTTTTTTTTTTTTTTTGTAGGTTTAGATGGATACACCAGAAAATGATAAACAACCAACCATGAATGATGAAGATGAACTTGAGGACAATGAACAAGAAGCTGTAGAAAATAATGAACAAGAAGTTGTAGAAAATAATCCTAAAAAAAGGTTGAAATCCGCTGCTTGGAACCATTTTGATCCGATTTTTATTGATGGTGTTCGTAGATGGGCGAAGTGAGTACATTGCAAGAAACAACTTACTGGTAGATCCAATCATGGAACAACACATTTGAAAGATCATTACAGGATATGTGTTGGCAAAAATACAATAGACATTAGGCAAAATATATTGGTTCAAGGACAAAAAAACTATTGATGGTAAAGCTTATATGAGTAAATATTCATTTGATGCTGAAGTGTCTAGAGATGGACTAGCAAAGATGATTATAATTCATGATTACCCACTCTCCATTGTTGAACATTATGGTTTTCGAAAGTATATCGAAAGTCTTCTACATTTATTTAAGGTACCTTGTCGTAATACAGTCAAGGGCGATATAATGAAGGTATACAAAGATAAAAAAATGTCATATCTTGAAATGTTTTGAAGAGAATGCTAGTGGGATTGCTCTCACGTCTGATATGTGGACAACAAGTAACCAAAAGAAAGGTTACATGGCAATCACATCACATTATATAAATGTCAACTGGTAGTTACAAAATCAAATTATGAGGTATTTACTATAACTAATATTATTATTTGTAAGTTGTATTCGATGAAGTTTGTAAGTGTTGTATTTTGTTTAATGCAGCTTTATACATGTACCATCTCCACACACTGTTGATGCATTGTCACAAGTTATGATGGAATGCTTTTTGGAGTGGAACATTGACAACAAGTTGTCAACATTAACACTTGACAATTGTTCAACAAATGATGCCATCGTCGACAAGCTTTTAGGTAAGCTTACTACTTCATCGCTAATTTTGAAGGGGTGAATATTTCATATGCGATGTTGTGCGCATATAATTAATCTTATTGTGCAAGATGGATTTTTTGTGATTGTCAATGCAATTGAAAATGTTAGGAATAGTGTCTCCTATTGGACAAGTTCTCCTAAAAGAATACATATTTTAGACTTTTTGCTCAACAAGTGGGTGTTAATTGCCAAAAAGAGTTACTTCTTGATTACAAAACAAGATGGAATTCCATTTATATGATGTTGAGTGTTGCTTTGGAGTACAAAGAAGTTTTTAATCGTTTGAGCAAAAAAGATAAACATTATGTTTGCTTGCCTAGTAAAGATGAATGGAATATGGCATCAAATGTTTGTGAAAAACTGAAATTGTTCTATCAAGTGACTGAAAAATTTTCTGGTACCAAGTATCCCACATCAAACATATTCTTCCCTTTAATTTGTGACATGAAACTATCATTGTTGAGTTGGAGCGTATCAGATAATAATGTTATTAAGTCTATGGCATCAACTATGTTGACCAAATTTGAGAAGTATTGGAATGTAATACATAATGTTATGAGTGTAGCAATTATCTTAGACCCTAGGTATAAGTTAAAGTTGATCAATTATTTCTTTCCAAAGTTATATGGGAATGAAGCAAGAAGTGAGATTACGCAAGTATGCAACATAATTACCGAGTTATTTGAAGAGTATAAAAAGAAACATAATGCAAAACAAGGAGCTTCTTGGAAACGACAATGTGAAACAAACATCTTTGAGGGAAGGCGTTCTACTTTAAGCAAATCAACATGGGAGTTGGATTCCGAGAATATGCTTTTCTGAGGATGATGGATTGGAAAAAACTGAGTTGGATGATTATTTAGTTGAGAAGTTGTTACCGAATGAGGAGGGCTTTGACATATTAACGTGGTGGAAGTGTAATGGTTATAAGTTTCCAATATTATATAAGATTGCCAGAGATATCTTAGCCATTCCAATTTCTTTAGTTGCTTCGGAATCATCTTTTAACATGAGCGGGAATAAAGTGACAAAACAACGTAACCGACTCAAAGCGGAAACAGTTGGGGCATTAATGTGTAGCCAAAGTTGGTTACGGAAAGAACTTCAAGGTAAATTTTTAATAAATATATCAATTGTTATATCATACTTGTGTGTAAATATTATTTTTTCTAAAAATAAGTTCTATATGTTTCAGGTAAAAAGCAAGGAGAACCAAAGGCTTTTGATCAGACAGTTGCATATGATGAAGATGTTGAGTAATTTTCAAAGAAATAGAACCAAAGACTTGAAATTTAGTTTGTTTAATCATGTTCTCGTTTTGATGGTTGTTAAATTTTATGATTGATGTAAACAATCTAATTATGAGATATGGTTTTGATAATGTATTAAACTTGAGTTTTTTTTTTTTTTTTTTTTTTTGTGGCTTAAGTTGATTTATTATGACATATGGTTTTGAACTTTTGATAGCACGGGGATGGGTCGGGGATAAGCCAAAAATCTAAAGGGGAGGGGGTTAGATTCCCCGCCTCCGTTGAGGATGGGGATGGGGATAAGGTTATAGACTCGGGGATGGGGATGGGGATGGTAAACCCGCCCCATTGCCATCCCTAATTGCAAACCATAGCCATAAAACCCTAATCCACATTTGAGTGTTTTTAAGCCATTTTTGTGTGTTCTTGGTGATTTTGAAACTTGAGAATGAATGGGAAGCTTGAGGATTCAAGAGGAATTCAGTAGATCCGGGAGTTGAGTTACGTTTCTAACTTAGTTAAGGTAAAAAGTTGATACCTTGGCTTACCATTGCTTAGATCTTTACTCAGGGTTGTATTTTGTTACTTTTGGATCATATTGAAGTCATTTACGAGGTTTGAGTGTATCATGAGGTTTTGACTTCAAATATAGACACTTATAAGCTCACGAGGCTTAAGTTGTCAGCTTTATAAAGCCTTGGCCTTTCCCCATGCCCTATACCTCTTTTGGAGCCTAGTTTTGGTGTTTTTAGTTTCCTCACACCATGCATGCACGTAAAGTTAGTATCCTTATGTGATATATCGACTATAGGGGACCATATCTATGGCTTAGATGCATTGAGCCCCAAAACAAGCGACTTAATGGATTTTGACTATAGGGGGCTCGATGAGTCGTTCATACAACTTGGCGAGTTGGGTCGTGGTCCCCAACCTTTTTTCTGTTACTGAGTAGATTCATTGAGTCTAAGAGATGACTTTGTGAGTTGGACATGGTTTTGAGATATAAAGATCGAGGAACTCAACGAGGGACTCGACGATTTGTGAGTGAAATGTTCTGACTCTGTTTGAAGGGGAACTCGACGAGTTCATGAAAGAACTCGTCGAGTAGGATCGAGATTTCCAAAGTTTCATGGATCATTAACTTGACGAGTTGAGTCAACCAGGATGTTGAATTTGACCAAAATGTTGACTTTGACGTTGAATTTGACCAAGGTTGACCCTTAGAGGGTTATGAAGTATGGAATGGATGCTAGAGGGTTGTCCCATGTAAGGGTTGGGCCAAATTTGGAAGATTGGTCCATTAATGGACTTTCATGGATTTACTATTTGGGCCTTGATGGGTCGAGGGTGAAATGATCATTTCACCCTAATAAATATTATGGATCGTGTATTGAGATCTCAATTGCTAATTGGGTAATAATGTGGTATTGATAGCTTGAGAATTTGTTAGGGCATCAACAAGGATTTCTTGCAATGGACTTCAATAGTACGATGTAAGTTACCTTCTAGTTGAAGTGGGTCGAAGGCACTAATGCCGACCCACTAGTATGAGTTATGGTAGATATAATTGTATTTGTGATGATTATCTAGTATGTCATTATCTTTTATGCTTCATGTGCTAGCATGCTATGAGATTATGTGATAATGGTGGGAGAGGTAGGATAGACCATAGTACCGGTCGATAGGGCCGTAGGGGTATGCCAACATTCGATTAAGCCAGGCAAGTACATGACTTATGTGTTATTAGGTAGCATGTTATATTGTAGAAGTAGGGGTGAAATAGTCATCGGATACCAATCGAAAGGACCTAAGGGGTAGGCCAACACCCAGATATGCTATGCAGTATGAAAATTGTATGTATATGCTAGGATATTATGTGGTAGTGGTAGGGGTGAAATGGTCCCTATATACCGATTGAAAGAGACCGAAGGGGTAAGCCATCACCCAAATATGCTAGGTAGGTTACTGGTTGAAAGAGACCGAAGAGGTGGGCCAACACCCATATATGTTAGGCGGTTACCGGTTGAAAGAGACCGAAGGGGTAGGTCGGGCACCCAGATGTGTCTGGCAGTATGTTATTTGTATGGTATGTGGTATGATGAGGGAACTCACTTAGCTTCGTGCTTACGGTTTTCAATTTCGGTTTTAGGTACTTCATTTTCAAAAGAAAGGAGTCGGTGATCGCAGCGCATCACATTATGTTTTCCGCACATGAGATTTTTGGGAATTATACTCTGGTATTGTTTAATGATAACACATTTTGATTATTGACACTTTGGGTTTTGGCATGGGATGTTATTATGGATGTTTTTTATATTGTTGGTTTTATAATAACTTAATTAAAAATAAAATTTTTGGTCTTGAATTTTGGTATGTTATATTGGGTTGAGGATAAGGAGATAAGACAACTTGATTATTATATTAATTAATTTAGGCATCGCCCCAAAAACTTAGCTTTTGACCCAAGTTTCCTTCAAATATATAGAGACCCCCTGGCCTTCATAATTTCTTCCACCCTTATAAGAAGCCAAAGACCGGAATTTTAACTACCCTCCCCTCTTTCTTTAAGCCTTCTTGATTCTAGGGTTGGATGTGAACCATTAGAGGCACGACATTTGTGGTGCCAACTTCAAACAAAATTTCATGAAGGATTTTACTTTGATTATCTACTAGCATTATTAAAATGCATGTTTTCTTTACCCTTTCACTATTTCAAAAATATTAGGGTAACAATAGGGTTCTTGATCTTCAAATTGATTATTGCATTCAATAGTGAAAAATCTGAATCCTTACGGTGTATGCAAATTTAGAATTTTATTTTTCTACCCAAAAATATGCTTTTTGTTATGTATAAAACCCATCAATATATATATATATATATATATATATATATATATATATATATATATATATGTGTGTGTGTGTGTGTGTGTGTATATATATATATATACTCATACGCGCTATGTCGTGGTAACAAGGAGAGTTCTGTCTTTACCACATGTCCATTGCTCGCCACATGTCTCGGTGACTCACTTCACACCTCGTCGTGGTAAGAATACAACCACACCGTGGTAACCCATCATTGACAATTTGACTTTTTGTTTCACTAACATTCTTGAAATAGCAACATACTTTCATCTTAACTTCAAACTATTATAACTTCTTCATACGGACTCCATTTTCGACGATCTTTATATCCACAAAATCGTCTTAGAGTAATCTATCACTTTCTTACACTAACTTCTGTCCATTATTACATAATAATAAATGCCAAGAAAACAAGTATTATAAATGTTATTTCGTAAAGGTATTTATAAGGGATATAATTGGGTATTACATGAACTGCATGATGGACATATGTAGTCAAGATGTGGTTTGTTCGTTTTATTCATTGAGATTTAGACACCTAAGGCCTTACTAAAAGTTGATCATTACATGAGATTGATCGTGATCTATATTTCATGTTCAACATGATGTATGTGACAAATGAATAGTTGATGCCACACCTAAAGAAACATTTGTAGCTTTTAGCCAGTGGAATTAACTATCGATGAAATGGCACCCATTATTGTGTTGTCAGAGGCAATAGTTGTTGCTAGATGTTAACTTATGTCAATCCGTAATGAATATTGTGTAAATGAGAGATTGTTGGATATACATGTTCAAGAGACATTATTGAATGACAATTGTCACACATTTATCAAGTTGACCTATATTATATATTTATTTTTAATATTATTATTAATTAACACAATAAACTCTTGTATTTAATCATAAAATAATAATTATTTTTAGTGAAATAACAATTCATTAGAGTAGAAAATAGTTATTATGTCATACTATATGATTTAACAAGTCATGTACAAGTTTGTGATTGCTTTGGTTTGTTGGATTAGTGTCTAAGTCCATAACTGTTTTGGTATGTGCTTGACCCGATTATGAGCATGGTCCTTTTGGGTTGCCTTCACTATAGCAATATGTAGGATGATTTAAGAAGAGAAAGGTTTAAATATGATTTATTAATATATTATGAGAATAATATATTAAAGGAGAAATCATATTGTTTAATTAATATTGGTCAAGAATTAATTAAGAATTAATTTTGTGGCTAAAAGAGATTAATTAAACTTAGGGGACTGAAGTTGTAATTATAAGATAATTATAATTGGGCTATGGATCACCTAATAATATATAGGTTGAACGAATTCTATGGGAAGCCCATTAGAAATCGTCCAAGGGATATGTTTAAGGAGTCCATGGGCTGCTTAGGGCCTAAGCAGTCAGATTAGGGTTTTCTAGTTGTAAACCCTAATAGCCTACATGTATAAAAGGGACCCTTAAGCCCCAAAAACGGTGACAACACTTCCATTAGGGTTTCCAGCCGTTTTTGGTGCCTCCTTTTCTTCTCCTCTTCATCCAAGTTGCATATGGTGTTTGTGACTCCATTAGAGGTACTACACTTGTGGTACTTGCTTTCAAGAGCTAAGGAAATTCAAGGAACTAGTTGTTATTGCTATATAACAACAAAAGGTATGTATTCTAGCTTTATATATGAATTTCGAAAATTATAGTAGCATGCCAGGTTTCTTTTTGTGTTCATAAAGTTGTATAACTAATAGTGAAAACATAGATCCAATACTAGGGTTGCATGCACACATAGGATTGTTTGTATAAAACCCATCAGTGGTATCAGAGCCATTGGTTTTTGTTTTCAATTAGCTTTTATTCAAATTTGTGAACTTGACATATTAGGGTTTATGGCTAATAAACCCTAAAGGCTAGGTAATTTTCGCAATTAGGGTTGCAAAACCCTAGATGGCGATTTTTGCTAGGGTTTCCCAAATCCTTTCCTTAGCCTCTAAGATTTTGAAATCTAGGGTTATCCAACCCTTGGATTTTGAAATTACCTCCTTCCCCAAGGTTAGATCCTAAATTTTAGGGATTTGGATAATCCCATATCTTGTAATTATCTTTTAATTGTTAAATATGGTAATTAAAGATCTTGAATTATCCCATCCCTTATTTTCGAGATTTAGAGAGGGATTCAAGGGATTAGGATATCTTAGATGTATAATTGGCAATTATCCTCATGATCTAGATAATCCCTTGTGATTTAATAATTTAAATTAATTGTTTAATTTATGGTAATTATTAAATCAAGAGTTTTAATATTTAAAATTTTAATTTAAATGTCTTAAATTCGAAAATTTTAAGTGAGATTAAAACCTAATTGTTTTGAAGAGTTTCAAAACTTGCCCTCAAGTTTTGGAATTTAAATTGTTGATTAAAAGTTAATTTTGAAAGTCTAAATTCCAAAACCCTGATTTTGAAAAGTTCAAATTAAACCCTTATGGTTTTATTAAATTAATTAAGTGTATAATTAAGAGAGATTTAATAAATCCATAATGATTTTGGTTAATTAAAAGTATAATTTAAACCACCTAGTATTTTAAAAGTGTAAAATACACCCTTATACTATATATAACATTAAAAGTTTAATATTATATATGTATAACTTAAAATTCAGTCTTACCGTTAGTAGGCCTCATTCACGAAGCTAGTCTATAAGGGGTGTTTAAGGAAATTGCCTATAAAATGGCGATTGAATGGGTATCCACTCTTACCCACCGCACTCTTGACTAGTGGAGGGTCGTTAGCCGAACGGGTAGGATAGGACAGAAACCTTCCATTATAAGAATAATGAAGTACAAAGTAACTAAATGCTTTTTCAAATTCCCAAATCATAGTTACTTTAGGCAAAATGTGAAATTGTATGCTAACCCATGGAATTACACTTCGTACCATTGTCAAACGTTAGTGGAGCGTGTGTGGTTAACCGGCACACTAATTTGGGGATGACATTGGTGGCAAAGGGTGGCTCGATGCTTATCATAGATCAATGGAGCGTGTGTGGCTAACCGGCACATTGATTAGGTGACAGTAGCATTGGGTGCACCACGTGATTCGTATGGTTATTCGCACCTTGTTTGTGATCCTCGGCATCCCAGTCACGAATAGTAGGGCATAATCGAGATTAAACATGCCATTGAAGAGTTCAATGAGTCTCAAAAGATCTAGGAGTTTCAATTCATTTAAAACTTAAACTTCTTTTTCGTTTTTCATGGTGGAAATTGGTAAATCATCATTTACCTACCTTCAAATATTCTGCAACTAGATTACGGCATCCCTCTTCTAGGTTGTAGAGTATTGTGTTGGATCCTAGCTTGATGTTTCATTTGGGTGTTGCATCAAGAATTCTAATCAACTTAACTTGAATTTTCTCCCGTTTTGTAGATGTCTGAATCTTACAATGGTCTTCCCAAATCCTTTGGAACAAGCTTTCCAAATGAAGATGACGTTCCGAGATACGATCAAGGAAATGAGAGTCATGCTTCACTTCCTCCACCTCCTCCAATTATTCTCTCTGACCCATAAGTTCAAAGGCTTGAAAAGTTCAAGCTCACTCAAGCCCTTTTGGCAAGTAAACACGAAGATGGGAAACCTGTGTGTGCGCACGTCTTAGAGATGAAGTCATACATTGATAGGTTAAACATGTTAGGTGTCGAGATTTCAAGTGAGTTGGCTGTTGACTGGGTTCTTCAGTCACTTCCTGAATCATATAGTGAGTTCGTTAGAGAGTACTATATGATGGACCACGACGTGACCCTAATTGATTTCACCTATTTGCTTATAGCTGCTGAATCAGCAATGATTTGGCGTGCTGGTCAAGCAAATTTGTCTAGTGAATCAAACTCCCAAACTTCAATGGACACTGGAAACATTGGAAGTCCAGAAAGAACTAAGTCTGTGATTTTCCGATGTGTTGTGCCAAAGGAGTCCATTTGCTTTTATTGCCAAGAGAAGGGGCATTGGAGACGAAGCTGCCCTAATTACCTGAGAGATCTAAGAGATGGGAGAGTCAAGACGTATGGCTCTGCTTCAGGTAAAATCCATTATCTAACTCTTTTGAGTTCCTATTCTAGATTCTTAATACATGATGTGATAAGATTACATTTTGATGTTTTGTAGGATCGAAGAAAAGAGAGGAAGCTTGAGAAAGGAAGTGAGCTGAATCTAATCATGAAGAAATGGATTTCGATCGCATTACTTGAAGAATGGATTCTTGAGCTACTACTTGGAATTAGAATAGATTGTTCAGAAATATGTAATAACATAGTTTTTCAATTGAATTACATTGTAAGGACAAATTTTTTCCGCAATAAAACGAATTTTGATTTTATCTTATTTATTTATCCTTGCGATGGCATGTATGAAAAATTAATGTTTGAATGTTTCTATTATTAGCAATAATGGATTTGATTCTTAATTATGGAAATGTCAAAAGTGTACCAAATAGGGAGACTTTCTCATCGCCCAAGTTTCAATTGGACAGAAACTTGGAATCATGCAATGTGTATTGTATGATGAATGAAAAACTTTCACATTTGGGAAACTTAGACTAATTCTTTGGCAAAGTGTCAATTAAAGGACAAGGGGATCAAGTACACAAGGTTGTGTGTTGATCAAGTCCACCACAAGAGTGACAAAGATATTCGTCATGATTTACTAAAGCTTAGTAAATATGATTATACTTATAAGATTAAGTATAATTCTGAGTTTATTGAAAAAGTTTCAATGAATAGTAGAACGAATAAAGAAGAATCAAGTAGGCAGAAAGATAAAAGTTTCTCTATTCTAAGAAGAAGGGAGAGTACCTTTTATTGTGTTTTATGATAAGTCTTAATGATTAAGAACCATATCTCAATTGATCCTCTAAGTGAGTCTTAGTGCATTTGCATGTCTAAGAAGAGGTATCAAGTATTGTATCAATAAGTCAATCATACTTCGTTCCAATATCAAGTCTTAGAGTCAAGATTGTGACATTGAGTGAAAAGTCTTAAGTAGGTTTATAACACTCATCAAATGTGGAATTGGGAAAAGTTTTCTTATTCTTGTACATTTGATATTGGTAAGTTATGATGTCTTGGATAAGACAAAGACCAACTAGGACCAATTTTGTGTGAAGTGTTTTGTCTTGATAAATGCTTCACTAACTCTTGAATATTTGTTTGTCAAGAAATGTTTCTTGACAAGAGAATCTTATATGTCAAGAAGTCAGTGGGAGTCTTAATGGTCTTGAAAAGTTTCAAGAACAAATCAAGAATAAACCTTATCGATCATCACTAGCACACGACTTGAGGTTTACAATCTATCGTGCTGACATTATTTTGTTTCTGTGCCATTCCAATTGAGTTAATTGTGTATATGAGTTCTATGAGTTCTCATTTGAATACATACTAAAGCCTTAGTCGATGGAAAGTACGTTGATATGTAAGGACAAGTTACTTGGAAGACATGGTGGGCACTCGTGTTACCATAGGGCATGAAATCAAGATTAAGAAAGTTCAATCCATATGAGTTTGGATTTGTCGCGAACCTTGGTTTTGGCAAATTAACATGGATAGGAACTCATACACCATAAAATCTAAGTGTTATAAGATTCCCTCCTTCATGAAAATGACTGTGAAGAAATGCTTTCACTAAGAGAGATTTTAAGAAGATAGCGATTGTGAAAATTGTATTCTCAAATTCGATTATGGTTACGGCATCCCTTTCCATAGTTCAAATTGTGAGATTTGGCAATTAGTTTCAACATTTGGAACTTAGTAACATAAGTTATGAATTGTTTAAACACACATATGAGCTATCTAAGGCAAAGGTGTATAAGGTTAAGAAGCTTAGATAAAGGCTTATCGAAGCATCTGGTATTAGAAATATGAATTTCAGAAATTCAATAGGCATTGTTTTCTGGAAGTTCATTTGTTTTCTGAATACATGTCAAAGCTAGTGGGAGCATAAATGTTATGCTTATATGATAATCATCATGATAGTGGGAGCATAAGTGTTATGCTTGTATGATTGTTATGGCGAGTATTGCAAGTTAGCAATATTAATTATAGAAAAACAAAGATTCCATTTGCAAAGTTGCATAGGTTGAAAAGTTGTTTTGCTATATTTAAGGGAGAGAATATTATACTCCGTTTCAAAATCTAAAGCTTAGATTAAGAAATTTTAATATTTTCAGTCAAAGGATACATTGTGTGTTCTTAAAATTCGATTATGATTACGGCATCCCTCTTCATAGTTCGAATTGTGAGAACATGACACATAAAATATTATGGCAAAAGATTGGTAAAGTATCATATCTTTATGTAAGACATTATGCATCGTGTCCCATACGCTTCGGGTATAGGATCGATTGTGTGTTCTTAAAATTCGATTATGATTACGGCATCCCTCTTGATAGTTCGAATTGTGAGAACATGACACATAAAATATTATGGCAAAAGATTGGTAAAGTATCATATCTTTATCTAAGACATTATGCATCGTGTCCCATACGCTTCGGGTATAGGATCGATTGTAAATGCTATAGTATTTTACCATTCTAAAATTTTCCAAATGTCTAGCGCATTAAGAGGGAAAAAGGAATAGAATTGGTTTTGACTGAAAGAATTTAACAACTATCAAAGGACGATCCAAAGTTCGCTGAGGATTGATCGCTTGTAAGTAGTTGGAAGTATGGTATTGGATGGACCATATCGACATTATTATGAATAGATAAGATTCTATTAAGAATGAGTTGTCATATGGCAAATGTGGAAATATTTCCATATTGGGAGTTGGATATTGAGAGTCTATGTCTAGATTAGAAACTTTTATGCAAGAAGGATGTTCAAAGGAATGTACTTTGAATGTGAGACTTCACATCTATGGAATTGTCTTGTAACAATTTCTAAGAAAGTACTTTGTAATTTCATTAGCCACGTCTTGGTGACTTTTGTGCTATGATTTTGCAAAGGGATCGTTGCATAAAATGTTAGAATCTAGTATATTCTAGTAGTGGCAAGAACCTTGTGTTCTTACACTAATAATTAGGATTAAGGAATTGTGAAATGAGCATCATTGGAAAAGTTTTCAGGTGATCTATTTCACAAAGCATGGACCATAGGAAACAAAATGTGCATGTTTAGAGCATGGGACAATTGTTGGTATAATTCAAGTAATGAGTTGATTATCCGAAACATTAAATGATAAATAATGAGTAATCAATATGGTGGATAAATAGAAAGGTTTTATTTACTCTCACAAGTTTGGGGCCATATAGGATTAAGTATTGTTGTCATGTTTCAATTTGCATGTTTTGACTTCCAGAATAACTAGGTTATTCAAACATCCACAGTTGGTCATACGTTGGGAGTAGGTATGAATAGAGACTGTCATGAATCTGTCTGTAGATTGTCTGAAGTGTTTAGACATGGCACAAGTTTGCTGCAGAGTTCGTGAGTGCTTTGATAAGATTAAAGTATTGGATTAAACCCACGCTCACTTGGATCACTTCATGGTTTTATCACGAGTGATTAGTGAGACGATAATATTGTATATTCTTGAAACCGAGACGTGTGAGTTGTTATTTGTTGGTCAGTTACACATTGATAATAAGTAAACGCACCAGTAACTTGGTGTTATAAAACTTATTGTTGTGTGTGATTCGATCAATAAATGCAAGTGAGCATTTGAGTTGAAGTTTATCCATTCCTTTTACCCAAAGTGGGATAAAAGCGATATATATGGGCCTCTCGATGATTTAGTGATGACATCTAAGCGCTTGGCCAAGCCGGGACTAAGTTGATGTGTTCAATTGTAGTCTGTTGTCAGTCGTCATAAATCGAAAGTCGGGAAATAGTATAGAGAGAATGATTGAAATTCATGTCTTATGTCTATACGATATCTTGAGAATGGAGGAATATATAATCCCTTATCTAGAGGACACGCTATCTGATAAGATCAGAGTTGACAGCGGCTTTTGAAAGCTACGATTGCTGATCAGGTTCTGAAGTCATACGAAAAATAGTTATTAGACTTATCCAAGTGGGAGACTGTTGGATTAGTGTCTAAGTCCATAACTGTTTTGGTATGTGCTTGACCCAATTATGAGCATGGTCCTTTTGGGTTGCCTTCACTATAGCAATATGTAGGATGATTTAAGAAGAGAAAGGTTTAAATATGATTTATTAATATATTATGAGAATAATATATTAAAGGAGAAATCATATTGTTTAATTAATATTGGTCAAGAATTAATTAAGAATTAATTTTGTGGCTAAAAGAGATTAATTAAACTTAGGGGACTGAAGTTGTAATTATAAGATAATTATAATTGGGCTATGGATCACCTAATAATATATAGGTTGAACGAATTCTATGGGAAGCCCATTAGAAATCGTCCAAGGGATATGTTTAAGGAGTCCATGGGCTGCTTAGGGCCTAAGCAGTCAGATTAGGGTTTTCTAGTTGTAAACCCTAATAGCCTACATGTATAAAAGGGACCCTTAAGCCCCAAAAACGGTGACAACACTTCCATTAGGGTTTCCAGCCGTTTTTGGTGCCTCCTTTTCTTCTCCTCTTCATCCAAGTTGCATATGGTGTTTGTGACTCCATTAGAGGTACTACACTTGTGGTACTTGCTTTCAAGAGCTAAGGAAATTCAAGGAACTAGTTGTTATTGCTACATAACAACAAAAGGTATGTATTCTAGCTTTATATATGAATTTCGAAAATTATAGTAGCATGCCAGGTTTCTTTTTGTGTTCATAAAGTTGTATAACTAATAGTGAAAACATAGATCCAATACTAGGGTTGCATGCACACATAGGATTGTTTGTATAAAACCCATCATGGTTACCATCTAACTTTCTAGTTACATGGACTAAACCAGTTGTTGAAATAAGTCAAACTTTCTCTCTTATTTTTCTCGTTAAAATCATGACTTTCATGAGGGATGAGATGTTGCATGCCAACCTCCCTCTTACATATACATTACTTGCAATATATCTATACTTTACATTAAATGGAAGTATTATGTGCTTTAGATCTTGCATGTGAGTATTTAAAGGATGCAAAAATCTTTCATATTGTTGTTATTTTCTGTCTTTTTCCTTCATGGCCGAGAGCACCATGATGCTCTCCCTTTTGCTCCCTTTTGAAGTTAGATGCAAGTATTGGTGGAATGGTGGTCAAACGTGCTTCTCCATTAGTACTTAATTGTGTTAAACACTTAAGACATGTAATTATATTAATTAAATGAGGAATTGAAATTGAATAAAATATGAGATAGGTATGCAAACTCACAAATATCATGCCCATATTCTCGGATTTCTCACACAAAACAAAATAAGATACATGTTTAATAACAACATACTTTCTGATTTCACTATCGATGGCAATGCACATTTTGTTTTTCCATTTCTAATAGAAATGTATTTTCTATTTTAATGTCATTTTGGTCTATAATAGTTAAAACAAAACAAAAGCCACTAGCCAAACCAATAACCAATAACAAATACTATCGAAATACATTAAGAAATTGCAATAGATATAATTTGTTTTTGGCTACGAAACCAACCCACACATGCTCAATTAAAAACCAAACATGTAGTTTTGATAAAAAAAATAGTGACTCTATTGTTTAAATTAAACCGTATATCGAAGTATCGAACCCGACAATGAACTTTGAGTATTTGACCCGTCTCATATAGGGCCGTTAGCCGTGGAATATATAGGCCCAGTCCAAATTTGTTGTCGGAAGGGCGTTGACCAAGCCGTTCCTATTCTCTGGTTTATCCATTCCCCTTGTATTATCATTTGCACAAATCTTCTTACCTAAACCTGGTTTCTCTCCGTTTTCCAGCCATGTTCTTCGATCCCGATCATTGAACGTCGATCCTCAAATTCATGTAATCAGCTCATTCGCTATCGCCATCAATCAAATAACGTCTCATTTGTGGCTTTTAATCTGCATAGTCATCGGGATCTTATCGAATTGACGATCCAGTCGTTTTGATTAGGGTTTGGCCGTTTAGTTTCTTTTCGTTGTGGAAACTAGGGTTTGAAAAGCATCGAACAATGCTTTCGGTGCTTTCACTCGAATTTATTACTCCCCCTTTGCTTAACTCTTTTTATGGCGGTCGTTCGTGTTCTCATCGTTTGAAACGTCGTCTTCATAAAGGAGATCGTCGTGGTAATCTTAGTTAACAATAGGCCTTTTTTTCTCTTTTCCTCCCTCTAATTAGCATCCGTTATCTCTTTCTACATCTCTCTGTGTTTTTCTTCTCCATTGCCTTACTGATTTGACACGGTCAACTAGCTATATCTTTTTTATTCCGAGATCGATCGACAATCGAAAACCGCCTTAAGACATACGGGACTGGTTGGATTCGTTTTTGCGCCGGAGAAGTTTGGTCTAGCCAGATCTAACCTGCCGGAGAAGGTACCATCAATTTTATTTTTTCCGTTCGTTTTCGTGTACGTGCTTTGGATTTGTATATTAAATTTCCAAAATTATTTGGAGCAAAAATCCTTACCTTGATAGCAATATTAAATGCTTTGTTGTAAACGGTTTATCTGGTTTTTCATTAATATTACCTGCGTTTGTCACATCACCGACGGCTGAATAAAACTGTTTGGTGATGGTGGTTTATTTAAATCTAATGCACACGAAATTGCTTTGATCTTGAGATTTGAGTATGATCGAAGATCAGGTCATGAGCATGAATGATGAATCCCAACAGTTTCTCTTCAAATTACCATGACATCATGTTTACTAAATCGACAAACGATACACCTTTTTTGACACAGGTTTCTTGCAACACTTTCGCTTTTGAAGCTTCAACAGTGCAGCCAGTTATTTCAAAATCCTCGATTTTTTTTTGCAAATGGACATTTGCTCCGACACTGATTTGTCAGTTGCTGATAATGCCAACGATCTTCATGATCTGCCAAAGGATCCACTCGAACCCACTCATGGAGTTCTTAAACCCCTTTCTGTGGATGAACTCAGCATTAATGTCACCGAGTTTCTCAACATTCAAGATGACACAAATGAGGATTCAAACTCCTCACCACCCCATAAACCTAAAGACACAACAACTCAACCTCCTGAAAATTCTCTCAGCAGGTCTGCAACATTTCCTTGTCCAGATTCCATCACCTTACATGATGACAAGATCAAATCTTTGGATCAATCTGGATTCCGTTCCATTTCTTTACCTGTAAGTACAGTATTCTTAGATTCATCATTTATGAATTATGAGTTATCTTTATTTATGGTGAGTGATTGGATCTTGTGTTACTTCCAGACCCATTTGAAGGCTGTATCTGCCATGAAAGGTAGCCGTGAGAAACATGGGGTGGCTCCACCAGTGAAGCTGAGGGTAAAATGGGCACCCGATGTCTACGATCCAATTCCCACTTCAGTATCACATGTTGTAACAAGCAACAGGTCTTCAAGGCATAGTAGCAAGAAGAATTCAAGAAACAAGCAAAAGAATGGAAGCAAATCATCATCACGTGGAAGTAAAGGTAAAGAGAAGAAGCAAGTAAGAAAACGTGGTGGAAACTCTTCAAGCACAGGGTACAAGTTGCATGAGCATGCAGAAGAAGACGAGGATGGGGTTGTTTTTCATGATCAGTTCTGTGGAAGCAGCTTTCTCAAGGGTTATGGAACCAACTTGCACCTTTCATCTGTTGCAGAAGCTACTTAAGCGTTTTGTGATCATGATGATAATTGGTTTCCTGTAAATAGGATAATAATAATAATAATAAGATTGCAGTTTTGTTGTGAAGACGCTAGTATGAGTGGTTGTTTGGATTTTTGTAGATATTGTGTCTTGAATTCTAGTTTGTTCTTTTCTTTGAATGGAAGTATTGCATGTTGTTTTGTTTACTGTTGGTTACTTATATAACTGATGAAATAAGTGTTATATTGCTTTTCTTAAATATTATGTATTAATATCTCTTGACATGTTGATATTTTGGTACATCTTATCAATGGGGTGTCGCATGAGAATTCTCTCTTCTTTGGTTGTTCATTCTAGATCTTCATTGTGTTTATCTTCTAAACAAAGTTTGATGAAGCCTTGATGCCAAACTAGGAAATAAATACCATAAAACGATCAACAAGGATGAGGATGAAACTCATATCTTCATCGTATTCATCCTCATTAATATTCAAGAACTTCAAAAAATCGATATTTTTCAAATCCATATCTACATCGTGTTCTTAGCCCTATTTTTTTCGAACCCATAAATATGATTCGAGTTTTGTTTCTTCTTTTCTTACAAGCAATGCACAAAACTTAAAGAAAAAGTATGGACATGATCCAAACCCGAAAATCGAACGAACATCTTCACCTCATATCTCATTTTTTTTCAACCTATATCTTCATTGTGTTTATCACCATTTTGGAAATCCATATTTAAAGTTTGGAAGGATTCTGATGTTCACCTCATATCTCACTTTTTTTCAACCTATATCTTCATTGTGTTTATCACCATTTTGGAAACCCATATTTAAAGTTTGGAAGGACTCTTGTATTCAAATTGTGTCGTGTTGAAGATAAATATTGCATGTTGAAAACGTACGAATAAGAGGATTGTAAAATTGTTTTTTTTACCATAAAAAGAGGTCTGAAGATGTTAGATGGTAAACTAAATTAAAAAAAAAAATAGTTTAATGGTTAAGTAGATTTTTTTTTATGTCTATCACATTAATTTTTAGAGTGGCAAACACTAACACGTAATATACGGAATTTTAAGTCGTGTCAAATACTCTTCAATAGTCCATTAAGTTATTTATTAAATTCTTAAATTTAAAAAAAAATGAATTTTTTATTGTTTTAGTATCATCTCGAGTCTTAGAAGATCATATGTAAAAAACAAACCTAATTTGAAGTCTATGGAAAATTTATGATTAAAACAAGCTTGACACTTTTAACCTCAATGCAACAAGTTACTTGATTGAATGAAGCCAATAAAGAACTTCCACTGGACCAAGTAATTCCCAAAAACAAGCAATTTATTATTTTGGGTTGTCCAAACTCATTCTACGAGAAAATTTGACAAATGATCAAATTATAGGGCGAGTTTGAAGAAAATGATACAAAAATAAATATTTCAGAAAATGACTACAGGTTCCGGAGAGGGGGTTCTGCGGAACCATAAACACCTCTGCGGAATGTGAATACCTCTGCGGATCTTGGTTTTTTTCATTTTTATATTCGTTTTCTTTTGTTTTTTTTTTTTCTTTTCTTGTTTTCGTTTATTAATATTTTTTTTTTAATCACATAAGGTATTATGCGATTATTATGTAAAAAAAATTGTTTTCGTTTTTTATTTTTCATATTTAATTACCCGTTTATAAAAGTCACATAAGGTATTATGAGATTATTATGTAAAAAAAATTGTTTTCGTTTTTTATTTTTCATATTTAATTACCCGTTTATAAAAGTTATGTGTTTAATAAAATTTATACAAATACACTATGTTTTTTATAAAATTATATACATCGGTATTCTGAATAATAAACATACTTTAAATAGATTACAAAACATACTTTAAAAAACATAAACATACAACCTTCATAATAAATATAATTTGAAATAAACTTTATTGAAGGCTCTGCGGGTCCTCTACAGCTCTGCGGAATCTTTATTTTTTTATTTTTAAATTTTTTTTTCGTTTCATCGTTTTTTTTTTTTTGCGTTCATTTTCGTTTATTAATATAATTTTTTTTAAATACACTAATACCTTATGTGATTATTATGTAAAAAAATCTACAAAAAAATGTTAAAAATAATGAAATGTTTTATGTAATATGTTTGTCTCTGAGGAACCGAAACACCTATGCGGATCTTGAGTTTTTTAATTTTTATTTTTTCGTTTTTTCGTTTTTTCTATTTTTTGTTTTCGTTTATTAATAATTTTTTTAATACACTAATATCTTATGGTTTATTAAAAAAAATTGACGAAAAAAGGTTAAAATAATGAACTTATGTTTAATATCAGTCCACATAACTGTTTGGGAATCCACATAACTGTTATCAGCGGATCAGTGTACACCTCTGCGGATCAATGTACACCTCTGACGATCAGTATACACCTTTGCGAATCTGTGTACACCTTTGCGAATCAGTGTACACCTCTGCGGATCTGTATACACCTCTACGGATTAGTTATAAAAGTTATAGACGTATTTTTATGGGTTTTTGTGAGCTTGTGAGTTCAACTACCAATAGAAATATTTTCATTGAGTTTGTGGAGAGTGATTTGTAAATACAAAACAGTAAAAATACATGGAAAACATACATCAATAGCAAACGTATTATATAAAACATTTCATTATTTTTAACTTTTTTTTGTCAATTTTTTTACATAATAATCACATAAGGTATTATTGTATTAAAAAAAATATTAATAAATGAAAATGAACACAACAAAACGAAAAAAAATCAAAAAACAAAGATTCCACAGAGTTGTAGAGGATCCGCATAGACTTTAATGAAGTTTATTTCAAAATATGTTTATTATGAAGGTTGTATGTTTGTGTTTTCTAAACTATCTTTTGTAACCTACTTAAAGTATGTTTATTATTTAGAATATTAGTGTGTGTAATTTTATAAAAAAACATAGTATATTTGTATAGTTTTTATTAAACACACAACGTTATAAACGAGTAGTTAAATAAGAAAAACGAAAAACGAAAAAAAAAATCACATAATACCTTATGTGATTAAAAAAAATTATATTAATAAACGAAAAAAAAAATGAAGAAAACCAAGATTTGCAGAGGTGTTCACATTCTGCAGAGGTGTTTATGGTTCCGCAGAATCCCCTCTGCGGAACCTGTGGTCATTTTCTAAAATCTTCATTTTTGTGGTCATTTTCTTCAAACTCACCCTACATTTTGGTCATTTGCCGAATTTACTCTTCCAATAATTCCAAAACCCATTCAAATCATTTCTGAATGTCCTAACCGATCAAATGACACAAACCCTTCAAGTGGACATAACATGCTTTAGACATCAATTGAAATCATAGAAAATCATTGATATAGTAAAAAACAAGGATCAAAGCGACCATCAACATAACCTCCAATTATGTTTTAAAACTTGAAAATAAACACCAGTTTGAATTATCACCCATTATTTGCATCGATAACATTACTGTAACACCCTGTTTAGGATTGTTTCTTGATTCGGGGTCGTGATCCGAATATTGATTATCATAAGGCTATGGGCTTTGAGGGAGGAAATGTTTAGACCCAATTGCATGTGGATAATATATGTCATGTGATCCAAGTCCCCGGTTCGTGTTTTGGAGTCAAATGGGATAATATGGGAAGAAGTTGTAACATTCAGTTAAGTTGGGAATTTTTCAAGTTTAATTTTCAAGGATTTAACCCTACACACGACATGAGGAATATATGTCACGTCGGGAGGAGTTTAATGAGCATGTGCATCATCGTTGGGGCTCACGACGTGAGCACAGGGTGTCACAACGTGAGACCTACCTGAGAGGAAACCCTAGTTTTGGGGATTTTGTTTTTGTATTTAAAGGAAGTGTGGGATAGGGTTAGCCCACCATCATCCTCCATCACCTCTTTGCACCCCCCCCCCCCCATTTGAAACCCTAGCCTCCATATTTGATCTTGAAGCTTATTTGTGGTGATTTTAGCCAAGGAAAAGAAGAGGAAGAGCATCTAGTCCATTGTTTATGCATTCAAGTCTCACAATTAAGCATTTGCACACCTTCTAGACCTTTTGTGAGTTTCAAGTTCTTTGCTTTATAAGTTTATAAGTTTGTATCTAGATTTTTCATGCTCTATCCTTCATGTACAATATGATGTAGAGGTTGGAATCCATAAATTTGCCAACTTTATGGATCTCCAGTGTCCCTTGAGTAGTATAGATACTATATTTAGTAGATGGTCAAATGTTATTGTTCATGCATGAGATTTGGTGCAATTTTTCCTTTTTGTGCCCTAGCTAGTGTTTGGGACATGCATGTCTAAAAAGCCATGATTTTTACAATTTTTTGGAGTGAATAAGACTCTATGGGGGATTTGGTTGCTTGGGAAAAAAGCGATTAAGAGTTTTATTAAGAACTTTTGGTCAGAGCGTTCTCACGACGTGAGCACAGGGTGTCACAAAATGAGGATGACATTCTTCAACTGTTTTGAAATTATTAGGTAATGACGTGACCATTAGGGGTCATGACGTGACTAATGGATTATGGAACTTTTGGGTATGGGTTGATTTGGTCACTAATTGTTGGATATGTGACCGGTAGAACTGATATTTGAAGTTGTATCATGTTCAACGATCGTTTCAGATTGAGAGGTGAGTTTTTCTCATTGTAGTTGTGGGTCGAAGGCACCAAGGCCGGCCCCAATGGATTTACGTCTTGTTAAATACTGATTGATGATATGTTTTGTATGTGATAGATCTGTATGATTATATGATAGTTGTTGATATGCGATAGACCGGTATATCTGTAAGACTGCATGTGATTATTGGCTATAAAATTATTTGTCTGTTGCATATGCATGTTATCTATTATATGTCGACATGTTACGTTGGGGTTGAGATTACTACTTTGTGTTGTCAATCAACAGACCGAGACAATCCAACCGGGAGGTTGTGGGCCAAAGGTAATCTAACCAGAATGTTATGGACCCAATACATGGTATGCAGGGTAATCCAACTGGGGGGTTGTGGACCCAGTATGTGGTATGTAGGGCAATCCAACCAGGAGGTTGTGGACCAGGGTAATCCAACCGGGAGTTTGTGGACCCAACATGCTAATCAATGTATTTTTATATGTTGTGTGATGGTACTTTGGGGAAAATCACTAATCTTTGGCTTACAGTTTCATTTTATTGTTTTAGGTACTTCTGATGATCGCGAGAAACCGAAGGCGTGATCGTGCACTTCTTCCTATTTTTGTGTTATTGGGTCTTGGGAAAACTCTGATTTTGAATAATACTTTTGAAACAATGGTTCTTTTGTAAACAATGATGGTTTATCGTTGTTTTTAAAAGTTTTAAAATTTTATCATTTTCGGGATGTTACAAGTTAGTATCAGAGCTTTGTTTTGAGAGAAACGGATGAACATTCGTGCGAATCCATACTCAAAATAGGGAAGTATAAAAGTTTTTAAAATAGTTTTCAAAAGTTACCAAGGAATGATACGATATGTACGATCAGCCGGAGTAAGAAAGTATACCCCAAGTTTCCTACACTGTTATTTGATGTTCTGTTTATGGTAGAACAACATGTTAGTGGTAGGTTAGGGATCTCCATGAATTTCATGATAGAATTGTCTGATACATGATACCTGATAGCCTATAATTACTTCTTGTATTGAATTAACATCATTATTGTAGTTGCTTGGTGTATACATCATAGTTGTACATAACTAAGATTCTATAGTCTGAGAATGTCCGGTTTATCCTTATTTTTGTTATTATTTGATGAAGGGCTTAGGTTTGAATCAAGTATTCAACTGTCTATTGGATCCATTGTTATGTATGATTAGCATACGCGAGTGTTGCAAGGTTGGTGGAAATTTCATGGATGAGTTTATGTGTGAGCATCCGGACAGTTGAGGCATGTTTAGCCATTATCTAAAGTGTGAAGATAGAATGTATGTGCATCCTAGTGGTTGTAATTGTGTTTGGTGGGTATGATGATCCTTGAGACAAATACGGGTAGGTGTGGTAGGTATTGTGGGTCCATACTACTGAAAGCACATGACACATACGCGTAACAAGGAAGTCACAAATCCCAAGTATTAGCCTCGTCTTGCAATTGTAGCAATGGGTATTTTGGATTTCCTAATGAGTTTTGGTTGAATTTCAGAATGGTGGAGACGAAGGGATTAGGATTTGGAGTGGGTGGCCAAGATAGGCTAGGTTTGACTGATGATCAAATTCGGGAGATCATCGCTACTGAGGTGGTTGTTGTTGTTCGGAGGTTTATGTCAGATATGTATGGGTCTATCAAGACAGCTATGGTTGAGTTGATTAATGTTCGCTACGCTGCTCTTACTGAGGCTGCTACTGCTGATGCTGCAGCCACCCCCGATGTTATATGAAGTTCAGGACCCGACCGTTGCGATGAGGTGGTTGTTTGATGTTGAGGGTTTTTTTTTTGTTTACATGATCCTGCCCTGCTGACCAGAAGGTGAAGTGCGCCCTTAACCTTCTCCGGTCAGGGGTGAATGATTAATGGAGATTGGTGATTGGCTCGTACACTGATAAGTAGAGGGTTGTTATGACTTGGGATAAGTTCTCTAAGATGTTTCACATGAGGTATGTTCCATTGGTTAAGAGGGAGATATTGGCTCAAAAGTATATGGATCTAAGTCAGGGGACTGAGATCCATAAGATGTTTACAGAGAGGGCCCTTTTCTGTCCTGAGTTTGTTGCTTTTGAGCAGGCTCATATGACCCTTTACTTAAGCGTGCTCAAGATGGACATCCGCCGGTTCGTGTCCACTCAATGTTATGGTACACGTATGGAGCTACAGGAGGCCGCGAGGAGGCGGTAGATTGAGATGGAGCTCCAGGTAAAGGAACTTAGGCAACCTCTTGTGTAGTCATAGCCTGCGGAAAATCGGTTCAAGCCCGCTGATTCGAGATCAAGGGGATAGAGGGGGGCGTACTTATGGAGAGTGTGGTAAGGTTCATGAGGGTGTTTTTCGATCTTCTTTTTTTTCATGCCACAATTACGGTCGAGAAGGACATTTTGCGAAAGACTGTTGTCAGCAGGCTCCTTCGTTGAGTAGTAGGATCTGCTATCATTGTGAGTAGTTGGGCCACGTGAAGGCCCAATGCCCCTTACTTGCTGCCATACCAGTTCAGGCACCACCTACTGCAATGAGGATTGTAGATCGACGCCAAGGTAGGGCGGAGCCCCCAAGGGATTGAGGTCGTGCTTCCCAGCTCATTGCAAAGGGGGCTAGGGCGGCGTCGGGCGGCATTACTGGTATGTTTCTATTTATTATTGTAAGTTATGTAATAGTATGCTTATGCTTATTCTTCTACTAGGTACCTTCTTAGTGAATTCCTTTCCTGCTCTTGTATTATTCGACTCGGATGCGAGTTAGTCCTTTGTATCTCAGTCTTTTAGCAGAGGTTTCAATATGACCCTTGGAGAGATGGAGTATTCGTTGCGGGTTTCTATCGTCAACAAACATGGGATATCTGCATCGAACATTTATCATGGTTGTGTTTTTGAGATTTTTGGGGTACCATGTCTGATTGATTTGATTCCTATCCCCAAGGGGATGTATGTGTGATAGTACAGATAGATTGGTTGATCAGATTCAGGGCTATGATCAACTGTGAGGGTTAGCGATTGATAGTTTGAACCCCAAGTGGGGGAGAACTGGTTACCTATGGAGAGGGTACCACGATTAGATCAGCTTTTTGTTCTGGTGTCAGGGCCCGCAGTATCTGCAACATGGATATATGGTTTACCTCGCTTATATGATTGATATTCGGGTTGGGATTGAGGTTTCCACTTTAGATGTACCAGTTGTTAGAGAGTTTGTTGATGTGTTCTCGGAGGAGTTTCCTAGTGTGCTTCCGGAGAGGCAAGTCGAGTTCAAGATTGATTTGGTTCCGATTGCGACCCCAATTGCTAAGGTGTTGTACCGACTGGAACCACCTGAGATGCAGGAGTTATCCTCTCAGCTTCAGGAGCTGTTGGGCAAACAGTTCATCAGACCTAGAAGTTCACCATGGGGAGCACCGATTTTATTCGTCACGAAGAAGGATGATTCACACCAAATGTGCATTGATTATCAGGAGTTGAACAAGTTGACGATGAAGAACCGTTATCCCCTTCCACATATTGATGACCTCTTTGATAAGTTGCAGGGTGCATCTTGGTTCTCCAATATTGACTTGAGGTCAGGGTATAATTAGATGAGGGATAGAGAGGATGGCGTGAGGATGACGGTGAAGTCCATCCACTTATGTGCACAAAAAATTTAATGGTGGATGAATGCAAGCCAAGTCATGATGCACAAAGAAGATTGAACCCACCAATGATGGAGATTGTGAAAAAAGAGATATTGAAGCTTCTTGATGTGCAAATGATCTATCAAATCTCGGATAGCAAGTGGGTGAGTCTGGTGCAAGTTGTATCGAAAAATACGGGAATCACGATGGTCGAGAACAACAAATGTATGATGGTCCCCACCTGCATGCAAAATGGGCAGATAGTATGTATTGGCTACCGCAAACTCAATGCAAGCACAAGAAATCATTTCCCATCACCTTTCATTGACCAAATGTTAGATAGGTTGTCCAGGAAATCTCATTGTTGTTGTATAGACGGGTATTCTGGTTTTCACCAAATCGCGGTGGCACCGGAAGACCAAGAAAAGACAACATTTACATGTTTATTTGGCACTTTCGCATACCAGAGAATGCTATTTGGATTGTGTAACGCCCTGGCCACTTTCCAACGTTGTATGGTTAATATCTTTTTGGAATATGTTGAAAACATAATTGAGGTTTTTATGGATGATTTTACGGTATATGGCAACTCTTTTCAAGAATGTTTGACCAATCTCACAAAATTTTTAAAAAGATGCATTAAAACGAATTTGGTTTTAAATTTTGAGAAGTGCCATTTATGGTGAGTCAAGGTCTTAGTTTGGGTCACATTGTGTCAAAGAAAGGAATTGAAGTAGATAACACAAAAATAGATGTTATTCAAAGCTTACCTTACCCGACTTGTGTTCGGGAAGTTCGTTCTTTTCTAGGTCATGTCGGATTCTACTGAAGGTTCAAAGATAACAACACCAATGTGCCAACTCTTGCAAAAAGAGGTTGATTTTGAGTTTAATGAGGCGTGCAAAGAAGATTTCCACAAGCTCAAAGAATTACTTACATCCGCCCCCATCATACAAGCACCAACAGGGATCTCCCATTCGAGATCATGCGTGATGCAGACAATTATGCTATTGTCGCCATTTTGGGTCAAAAAAATGGAAGAGCCTCCAATGTGATCTACTATGCATCAAGAACACTAGACAATGCTCAAAGCAACTACTCTACCACGAAGAAGGATCTATTGACCATAGTGTTCGCTTTTAAGCACTTGGCACCAAAGTTATAATGTATTCGGATCATGCAGCTCTCAAGTACTTGATGACAAAGAAAGATGCGAAACCAATACTCATCCGATAGATCTTATTATTGCAATAATTTGATTTGGAAATCTGGGACAATAGTGGATGTGAGAACCTTGTTGCCGACCACCTAAGTCGGATCACTTCAAATGAAACTCCCCTCCCGTTGCGGGACGAGTTTCCGGATGAGCATCTATTTTCCCTTACTCAATATATTCCTTGGTATGCCGATATCGTTAGCTTTTTGGTCACAAAAAGTTATCCCGACACATTCACATGTGTTCAAAAAGATAAATTAAAGAGTGAGGAAAAATACTACGTGTGGGATGAACCTTATTTGCGGATACATTGTCCCGATCAAATCATTAGGCGATGTGTGCCCCAACAAGAACATCAATTTATTTTGCAATTTTGTCATGAATTTGCTTGTGGGGGACACTTCGGACCTAACTAAACTTTGAGAAAGGTTCTTGAGTGTGGATTGTTTTGGCCAATCATGTCACGCGATTGTTATTTGTTTTATAAAAGCTATGATCGGTGCCAGAGAACGGGAAACATTTCACAAAAAAATCAAATGCCACAAAATCCAATCATTGTTTGTGAAGTTTTTGACATATGGGGGATTGATTTTATGGGCCCATTTTCCGTCTCATTTGGAAACGTTTATATTTTGCTCACCGTTGACTATGTCTCTAAATGGGTTGAGGCCAACACCACAGGATAGACGATGCCAAAACGATTATCTACTTTTTAAAATCTAATGTATTTATGAGATTTGGTGTGCCTAGGGCGTTGATTAGTGATCGAGGGACACATTTTTGCAACAAGATGATGGATGCTTTATTGAAGAAGTAAAACGTGAGCCATCGTGTCTCAACCGCCTACCACCCTCAAATGAACGGTCAAGCAGAAGTTTCAAATCATGAGGTGAAGAGTTGAGAAAACAGTGAATCTGACAATGAAAGATTGGAGTTTGAGGCTTGATGATGCCTTATGGGCCTATCAGACTGCTTACAAGACCCTGATAGAAATGTCCCCCTTTAGGTTGGTTTTCGGAAAGCCATGTCATCTACCCGTCGATTTAGAGCACCGTGCATTTTGGGCGGTTAAGCAATGCAGTGATAATATTGATGAGGCGGGAAGACAAATGAAGTTTCAACTCCAAGAGCTAAAAGAATTGAGAAATGACTTCTATGAAAATTCAAGGATTTATAAGGAGAAAACGAAGCTCTTCCACGACAAGTCCATCACTCGAAAGCATTTTGAAAGGGGGCATAAGTTCTTACTTTATCATTCACGATTGAAGTTATTTTAGGGCAAGCTAAGGTAAAGATGGATTGGACCTTTGTTGTGATTAAGACCTTTGACCGTGGGGCAGTGGAAGTTCAAAGCGAAAATACGGGACAAAATTTTAAAGTCAATGGACACCGTTTGAAGCCATTCTATGAAGGTTTCAATGCTAATGCTCTTGAAATCATCCATTTGGATGTTCCGAAGTGTTGAAGCAAGCAAGGAAGACGTCTTGCCAAAGACGTTAAAGAAGGGTATTTTTGGAAAGCATTGACTTTCACTTTTTCCAAATCCAAATAAATCATTTTAAAAAGCGCTTTCGGGATTTTGAAAAATAAAATTTTGAAATGTTTCACCCTTTATTCCCTGTTTTATTCCAGAATTTTGTCAAAATTTTGAAATCGGGCCTTATGGGGATCATTTTGAATTAAAAGTCAAGTTTTTAGAAAACCTAGATTTTTGACCCACAGGAAGGGCACGCGACTCGCTTGAAAAATAGGAAGAAGCAATGTCAGCCCTCATAAATAAAAAATACTTCAACTCGTTTAGCAAAAGCGGTCAGCCCACGACCCGAGCAGTGCCCGCGTGAAGGATCAAAAGTTTTCGAGTCAACTAGACGCGGCCAGCATGCGGACCGCGCCTAGCCCGTGTGGCGGTTTCCAACACTTGGTGATTTTTTTCCATCGACCCAGCTAACGCAGCTAACCCCGCAACCGCACTTAACCCACACAAAGATTCAAAAGCGCGGAACTTTATCAAGCAGATAGACGCGGTCATCACGTGGTCCGCGCCCTACCTGCGTGTTGGTTGTTGACTAGATTTTTAATGGTTTGACTCATGTTGACCAACATTAACCTTCTTTTACTTGTGTTGACTGGAGATTAAAGAGCAGCCATCTCATTTATTTCCTCCATCGTCCCTTTATTCTTCTTCTCTACTCCTTCTTTTGTCTCTCAAGCACACCAAACCTCCATTGGATCTTCTCACAAAAACCCGATTTCTCGGAGTTCTACTGGTCGGAATCTTGTGAAACCACCGTCATTCTTTCCATTTTTTCTCAAGCTCTATAGACCCCACCCAAAATCCGATCCGATTTGTGGCTGGGATTCCGGGCGCCACCACCATCTACTGCCACCTTCTTTTGCATTTTTCGCCCAACTCCGACCACCATTGGAGATTCCGAGCACGGGGTTTTGTTTCTCTTCTCGATGGCTTTCTAACCATACCAATTTTTCCCCAAGAACTCGCCAAAATTTTTCGCCCAATTCCAAGTACCACCACTCTAGTCACCCCAAAATCACCTTAAAGCTCGTTTTTTGGGTGGTTCTAGTAATTTAAGCGTAAAAATGGAGAAAAATCATATGCTTGGGGTGTGCCTTGAAGAATCTCTTTGGTGGTTCTAGCTCCACTTCCAAAATTTGTCCCGGGTATAAACAAATTGGATACACTCGTTCCTTTGACTTTATTATTTACATCTTGAATAACCATTTGTTGTGAAATTGTGATGCCATTCTTGTGGCCTTTGATGTGATTTAAAAATTAGTATTGACAAATTTTTGTCCCGAGTCAATGTGTAAGTGTGCCAAAACGGGGATCGGACCTACTTCCACTAAAGGTGGGTCAAAAGGAAAATCTAAGTATCCCCCATTTCGTTTGTTGAATCGTGAGGACCGAAAAACATATGATTTTATCATTTCCAACAATCGACAAGTCAAATCCACAAAATTCCTCCATAGAGAGCCCCTTGAGGATCTCGAGGTGCTCGAAGGAGTCCAAGCATTATTTGACAACATTGGATGGGGCCAATTCCTTCATAATCGCGCTGCCACCTATGTTAAACCAACTTTAGAATTCCTTTCCACCTTCCGTACCGATGAGGAAACGAACTCCATTACTTTCCAAATGCTCGGCGAGAATCGATCACTGCCATTTCGGGTTGTGAACGCCCTAATGGGCACTCAAGTGGACCACACATATAACCAACAAGACCCATGGTCCGCCAACTTTAACGAGCATAACTTTTGGCAACAAATCACCCACGAACCACGATATTCATCATCCTCATCCAAGGCCTCTTATATTATTCATCCGTGTTTGCGCCTCGCCTATCGAGTCCTCACATGTACCATTTTTGCCATGTGCCGAAGCGGACCAAATTTCTAAAGCGGTGCTATTTTTTCTCCGGTGCATGACTCGTGAAAATGGATCCCGACCAGATTTCACATCATTCTTTTTCACCAAATGTTACAACCTCATGAACATGGACACCGGGGACATTTTTATTAGGGCTTGATTACCCTTATTGCATACCACTTCAACTTCATCTCTCCACCTTTTCATTCAAAAAAGCAACCGGACCCTCTCGTCTCGACATAAACGCGCTCTGGAGAATGTTCATCATTCGCGAATCAGTTGATGGTCACATTTGGAATCTTGACAATCAGCCATACCTCATTCTTCCTCACGAGTATATAGGGTCTTTCGAACCAACCGACCCCGGACGATGGGTCATTCCATCCAACTACCCTCCTCCCGTGGATTATGAAGATGACAATTTTCAGCCTTAGCACCAGCCTCAGTATCAGCCACAACAACAACAAGGGGGACACAAAATCCATCATATTTCCCCATTTCCTTCTTTGACCAATTCGCCACGATGTTCTCCACGGTTTAGTTCACATACACAACCTAAATAATCATGAACTTTTATCCACATTAGCAACCCAACCCAATCCTCTATTTTTTTTTTTTAAAAAAATTCAAAAAATATATCAACACTAGACTCATTTTGTAGATAATTTTATTTTATGTATTGTAATATATTTTATTTATTGTTAAAAATAATATCACATCTATTTTTTTATAAAATAAATGAAATATAATAAAAAAGGAAATAGAAAGATGATGAACTATGGTGAGGTAGGTTGTAAGGGCAATCCGTTCACACTATTTCTTTGCTTTTCAATTTATTTTTTTAATTTTTTTTAGGTGAGTTGGGATAGTCTTATAACAAAGTATACCAAACAAATACATTTTAGTAAAATAAAAGCGAATTTTAGTAAAATAAAAGCGACTATGGAGAAATCCTGCAAATGAAGTTGAAATTTAGGGACTATATCTGCAAAATGGAACATAAAGAGAGAGCACGGGTCACTCGATTGCCTAGTCATCAATCCGTATGATACCTTCTCACCCAATAGGAATGAAGATGGCGTCGCTATATAAATCAAATCAATCGGATCTAAATTCCACCACCGACAGCTTGTCAATTTAAACCTAGTATCTCATCGTCTCTCGTAAATTCTTTGGTTTCACAAGATGGCGCCAACAAAGGGTGACAAGAAGACTGCCGAGAAGAAGCCATCGACAGCAGACAAGAAGCCATTGAAGGCCGAGAAGAAGCTTCCTAAAGAAGGCGTTTCAAGTGCCGGAATAGAGAAAAAGAAGAAAAAGAGCAAGAAGAGCGTCGAGACATACAAAATCTACCTCTTCAAGGTTTTGAAACAAGTTCATCCTGATATCGGTATCTCTGGAAAAGCCATGGGGATCATGAATAGTTTTATCAGCGACATCTTCGAGAAGCTCGCTCAGGAATCTTCTCGTCTCGCTCGTTACAACAAAAAACCGACAATCACTTCTCGTGAGATTCAGACTGCTGTTAGGCTAGTGTTGCCTGGTGAGTTGTCGAAACACGCGGTTTCTGAGGGTACTAAAGCTGTTACTAAATTCACCAGTTCCTAGATCTGATGTTAGAAATATAGAGTTTTTTTTTTTTTTTTTTTTTTTTTTTTTTTTTTTTTTTTTTGTGTGTGTGTGATTTGGTCATTGTTATTCTTTTTCAAGAAATCTAGGGTTTCTTAAAATTTCCATGTTTGTATTCATATGAGTTTGATAATCAATACTCATTACTCAATTAAGATCATTACGTTACGTATGATTTCTTTGAACTAGATTGCCTTTTGTTGTCATTAGAGGCAACTGCTGATTGAATTAGGTCCATTAATTAACGTGATTAGTCCTGAATGATTCGTCATCGATAGAGCCGTGTTCATCCAGTTATATTCATGATCCCCAATTCGTTTCAAACAAATTCAGTTCTTGGTTGATGTTGAAGGACGTTTGGTCTTAAAACACCTTTATGTATGTTGCAGGTAAATTAATAAATCTTCATTGGTGTAACCTGTCTCATCAGACCAAAATAAATTCTCAATCTCCCGAAAAATATCTTGGCAAGTCTGCAACATTGTCTTCTCCTGATGACAACGTTATATCTGTTGATCCATCATGCTGCAGTTCCATGTCCTTCCCTGTAAGCATTCAGTATTCAGCACAACTATATTTTTTTGTTATATGTATCAGTCATTCAGTTGTACCTTGTAAGTCTGATTTTTGTCTGTGTTTTGTTTACAAGACCCATTTGAAGGCTATATCTGCTATGAAAGGTAGTCGTAAGAAAGGGGGCGTGGTTCCAAAGTAACAAATTAAAAGAACTCATTTTTTAAACTTTGCCAAACACCCTATTAATGAAGAATCAAAATAACAGGAGCAAATCCTCACAAGGAAGTAAACCTATTTCTAAGAACATCTTCAAAGGGTTGCATAAAGGCTGTAAGGGGCTGAGGTGGAGTGGTATAGTTTTTCTTTTATTTATTTAATTTTTTTATAATAAGGTAGAGTGATAGGTTTTGGAGTTCTATGATCATACCATGGTTGTAAGGATTTTTTTTTCCCGATAAATATATAAAAAATGAGATAGATCTAAGGTGAGGTGGAGTGGTATAATTTTTTTAATGAATCGCAGAGATTTTAAGGCTCTTCAGAGTGGATTTGGCATCCTCGGCCCGATGTCTTGGTGAGCTTTTACCCATAAGAGAGAAAGTTATTTTTTTTGTTTACCCATTAACTTTTTTTTTTTGTCAAAAAATACATTTTTTCAGAAAAAAAAAAAAAAAGAATCAATTTAAAAAATATAACCGTTTTTTTTTTTTGGTCAAAATTTCAAAATTTTAAACCCTCAATCTCCAACTATAAATATCATTATCATTATTTATTCTTCATCCCCTTCAAATCTTCTCAATTCAATTCTCCTAACTTTCTTATTTTTCATCTTCTTCAAAACCTCATTGCTAATGGCTCTTGTGGGTCGTTTTTGGTCCCCTGAAGAAGATATGTTATTGGCTCGTTCATGGTTTGACTTTATAGAAGACTCAATCCATGTTAACCTCCATGCGATAACCTTTTTGGAGGAGTCACCGAAAAATACAAATGCGAAGCCCCGGTCCCTCGAGGTGAAGTAGAAATATACTCCAAATTGAGGCATACAAACGCACTTACAACTCAGTTTAACAATGTATTTAGTAGGGTAATGCATGAAGTTGGTAATTGTGAAAATGAAAATACTTTGCTACAAAATTCTCTGGAGGTTTACCGTGTTGAAACTAACAAAGATTTCCGGTTTGTTAAGTTTTGGCAAATTGTGAGGCAGCCCTAAAATTTGCTCAAATTTAAACTCATTGCCTTTTAGTTATTATTATTATTATTATTATTATTATTATTATTATTATTATTATTATTATTTGTGTGTGATGTTTTTCAAGTTTAAGTGTGTATTAGTTTAATTTCAAATATGTTTTGTTTTTTATGTGTAAATTTGTGATTTGGTTTGAAGTTAATAAAAAATTTGTTTTAAAACTAATTAATTGAAAAAATAAACATTTCAAACATATGATTTTTTTTTAAAACAAAATTTTTGAAGGAGTGTGACAAAGCCTATGTGACGTCTACTTGTATACAAAGTATAATGTTTGGAAAATCCACTTTAAACACCTCACTAGATATAGCCCAGACATCACCTATATAAGTAGATCAATCAATATTATAATTGGAATCAATGATAAGTATTATTTATATGTTCATAATAACGACTATAAATATAAATATAAGTTACACATAAAGCATAGTAAGTGCAACTTAACTTACAAAGTTTTATGAAAAAAGTTCTGAAAGTTCGCATGCATAACTTCGATTATGAAAATTTCTTTTTGTCGTCCCTTCTGATGCTTCAGTGCCTTGCTAAAGTAGTCGAAATCCTTGGAGGATTGGGCTTAGAATATGAGAATTTATCCTAGAGGGAATGGAGGATATCGGAGCCAATTAGTGTGAGGAATGAGCAAACTTCAGTTGTTTATAGGTTGTCCAAGTTTGCGTCACATTGTGGTTTATAGCATGCTGCATTGTGGTCTTGCGTAGGCATCAAGCAACGACTCTGGTGTTGCGACGTGAGCATAGTACGTGATATCCACTTAGATTAAAAGCTTTACAAGAGTTAATGTTTACATGAAAACATAATTTCCTAGCTATAAATGCTAGTTGTGACATCATCCCCCGTTAGAGGGAATTTCGTGCCGAAATTCTTTTGAAAGATAGAACTATGAACGAGAGAATAGGTGATGGTACTTCTGCTTCATCTGGTCTTCACATTCCTATGTGAATTTCGGCCCACGCTTAGCGTTCCATCGAACCTTCACAATCAGAATGCGACTCTGTTTCGTACGCCTCACTTCCTTATCCTTTATCTCGACCGGTTCTTCGACGAACAGTATATTCTCGTTTATTTCGATCTCTACTAGATGAATGATAAGAGTTTCATATGATAAACACTTTTTTAGATTTGAGACATGGAATACATGGTGTATGTTGTTGAGCTCTGTAGGTAGCTACAACTTATATGCCATTGGACCAACTCGGGGCTAGAATCTTGAACGACCCGATGTATCACGGATTTAGTTTTCCCCATTTCCCAAAATGGATCATCCCTTTTTGGGGAGAGACCTTTAATAGCACCCAAACTCCGACTTGGAATTCAAGAGGCTTTCGTCGTTTGTCAGCATAACTATTTTGTCGTTATCGCGATGCTTGGAGTCTGACTTTGATTTGAATTATCTTCTCTATCGTTTCTCGAATGATTTCTGGTCCTTTAAGAGTGCTGCTCGGTGACTGCCCTTTTACCAACTGGGTGCCGCCCACCTCAGCCCAGTAGAGAGGCGATTTGCATTTGCGACCATAAAAAGCCTCAAAATGAGCAACCCTCATACTCGTGTGATAATTGTTGTTGTACGAGAATTCAATAAAGGGAAAGTGGGTATCCCATGATTTTCCGAAATAGATCACACAGGCTCGGAGCATGTCTTCAAGTGTTTGGATGGTTCGTTCGCTCTGGCCATCAGCTTGAGGGTGGTAAGCAGTGCTCATGTTTAGTTGTGTTCCCATTGCCTTCTAGAGTGACTGCCAAAATCGTGAAGTAAATCTACATTCCCGATCCGAGATAATAGATACTGACATCCCATGAAGTCTCATGATCTCCTTTATATAGATTCGTGTTAAAGTTTGTAGATGATTATAGACTATAATGTGTTGTTTTTATTGTTATATTCAATGAATTACAATTCTTCAAAGTTAGGATATCAAAGTTGAAATATTTAAGCTTTTCAGTAAGAAATTTAAACTTTTGTATTTTGTAAAATTCATTAAACAAGCAAATCTCATTTATTTGAAGTCATATTGACATGTGGTTCTTTTCAACATGTAATTTAGAGTTCGTAGATAACTTTAGATTATAATTTTGTTGTTTTTGGGTGTTATATTCAATGAATTATAATTCTTCAAAGTTGAAATATTTCACTTTTCCAGCTATTATTTTTGTTTATGTAGAGATTGCACAAACTCTAAACATGTTAGATTTAGATGATAATGATGTGGGGAAGAGGCCAGTGAAACATGTTAAATTTAAGGTTAAAGTTGAAACAAAAGAAGACTTCAAAAATCAAAAATAAACTATCAATTTGGGACTGAAGGAGTAGTATAATAACCATGACATTTTTTTTAAAGTAGGTAGTTAGTACATTTAGCATTAAAATTGATCAAGAAACTCACTAGTTTAAATTGTTATCATAGGACGTCAATAATAAAATAGGTGCAATCACTTAGTACAAGTCATCGTTTTTATCACCACAATCACCATGAGTATTCACTAATGCATGGTGTACTTAGTTTAAGAAGCAAAAACAAATTATTTAGTTGTGGTTTAAAAGTTATAAACAACTACTAATAAGTAATATTATAGTTTAATATATCGTAGATAAAAAATTATTGAGAGAAAATACATATTAATGTTTTTTATTAGTCGATGTATTTAGAATTTATTTGAAAAAATAAATTACAAAATTAATAAATAATTATAAATATATTAAATAAATAATAAATTGTTATTTTTTTTTTTGGAATATTCGTTTATTATGTTATAAGCCAAAACCAATCCGAAATCTAAAATAATAATTCGGTTTTGTTGAAAAACCTATAAAAAATTTGAATATCCGAACACAATAGTCTAAATATTGCTTATATGTTTTATGTATACGATGATTTGTTTTTAGGGTGAGGAGGGGGGGTCAACCCGATCGGGTTTCAGGTTAATCGGGTCGGGTTAGTCGGGTTTTTACTAAAAATAATTTAACCCGACACCCGACCCTATTAAGGTATGGGTTGGGCGGGTTCGGGTTAATTGGGTCGGGTTAGTCCGATTAATACATTAAACACTTAATTTAAACATAATATATATGTTTTTTCAAGAGTGAAAATCTGATATAAACTCAAACCATTTTTTTACTCTTTTCTTAACATCAAAATGCATACTAATTGAAATAAATTAAAAATAAAAGATTATGGACCTTATGGTTATTACAACATATGAGAAAATATGCATACCACAATAGCTAAAAGAGTTCTTCCATTATAAATATTAAATAGATGAACTTTCAATCTCTAGTTAACGATCAACACCATGTAGTTTATTCATGTTTATAGTTAGTTTAAAGTAGAAATAATTATCAAAATATCTTTACTTTCTCAGCCGCTCTAGTATGCTTCTAGAGTCACAAAAATTTACATTTTCAAAGGGTTTATAGTCTTTTGTACTGCTCAAGTAGAGAGTGGTGGAATATGTAAATGTTGTGAATTCCTAACCGGGTTATTCGGGTTGACCCGAAACCCGATTTTATTGAAAAAATAAACCATAAACCCGACCCTATCTACAAATCGGGTTTATTGGGTTAACCCGAATTAGAATTCTAACCCTATTGAACCCGACCCTAATTACCTTATTCGAGTTAAGGTCAGGTCGGGTTAATCGGATTCGAGTTTTTTTTACACCCTAATTATCGGACATAATCAGTAACAATTAGCAACATTCTTAGTTAGGTAGGCAATATCATCACATTGCGGTTTGTAATCCTTTACAAATATATCAAATCAATGTTCGAATTGTATAATTGAGAATATAAATTGTTTTATTGTCAACGATATAATATACGGGTTATTACCTATTAAAGTGATAAAAAACCGTTTAAAAAGTGGCGACTTTGATGTTTTATTGCATTATCTTCTATGAAAAAATTGTAAAACGGAAAATAATGTTTTTCAATTACAGGTTAGACGGTTTACTCACTTGCCACGTCATCAATCCTCGTGAACCCTTTTCAACCAATAGAAATCAAGATGGAAACGCTATAAATTGGATCAATCGGTTCGCATTTCTATCACCAATAATTTGTCAATTTTGACCTAATATCTCCTTGCGTATCTCAAATTCACCGATTTCACTTACCATATGGCGCCAATGAAGAAGACGGCCGAGAAGAAGCCATCGACAGCAGAAAAGAAGCCATTGAAGGCCGAGAAGAAGCTTCCTAAAGAAGGCGTGTCTAGTGCCGGCATAGAGAAGAAGAAGAAGAAGAGCAAGAAGAGCGTCGAGACATACAAGATCTACCTTTTCAAGGTTTTGAAACAGGTTCATCCTGACATCGGTATCTCTGGTAAAGCCATGGGGATCATGAATAGTTTTATCAGCGATATCTTCGAGAAGCTCGCTCAGGAATCGTCTCGTCTCGCTCGTTACAATAAGAAACCAACAATCACATCCCGTGAGATTCAGACTGCTGTTAGGTTAGTATTGCCTGGTGAGTTATCGAAGCACGCCGTCTCCGAGGGCACAAAAGCCGTTACCAAATTCACTAGTTCTTAGATCTGTTATTAGAAGGCGAGAGAACGATTGTACTTTGATAATGTGCTAAAAGTTTGCTTAAAAGTTTGAAACATGATTTACAGAAATCGAATTGAATTTTGATGATCTGGATCTCTACTCTAGATTCAATATTTTAAGTTACGTTTGTTATTTCTGAATTAGATTTTGCATTTTGTTCTCATTGATAGATCATATAAGAAAAAAGTTCAGATTTAAAACATTTGCAAAGTAAACACATCATAACTAAATCAAACATAAATATAAAATCAAGTTTATAGCTCTAAAATCGTTAACTAATGTATAATGAATAATCTTTCGAAATCATATCGCCATGGATGCCAACAGTAATTAAAGTTTGTCAAATCTGTATGCGATCATGAGAAACGATTCGATTCAATGTATGCAAGTGTCAAAGCTCCCCAACCACACAGCTATGCCAAAGTGTGTTTGCGCATATGATTGGAATTGTCATTATTCTAGACCCTGTAAATCAAACACAAAACATCAAGTCAAGATGGAAGAAAATTACTTTCCATAATTTGCTAAGATATGAATTAGAAATGGGGTTGTTTAGATGTAATACCTAGTGGACCCAACATTGATGTTACGATGGAGTATCCGACCCGATCCTGCATCTTCACTTGATTCAATCAGCTCTTTTAACCCGGAATTCACCACTTTGTCTTCCTCAGCCTTCACTTTCATCTTCTCCGGCACAACTCTCAACTTCTCGAAGTAATTCCCATAGATATACTCTGGGTTATAGTTATACCCATTTTCTTCATCAAATAACATGATGTGACCATGCCATTCCCACACCCGATACTCCGAATCGGGTTCCACATGATACCCGATGCAAATATGATGCTCTCCGATCCTAACAGCTTCACCCGAATTCGGTTTTAGGGATTCCTCGGTGTTTCCACTAAGAATGATCTTAATCACCTCCTCTTCCAGCTTCGATTCTTCTTTCGCGAGCTGGGTTTTGCCGCTGTTGTTGTTTTCATCTTCTTCATCGTCGGTATCAGGTAGGTTGTTTATTGTATCAAATAGGAGGGATTCTAGGGTTTGGTTTACAGATGGCGATGATTGGTGTTGAAGAGGGTTTGGTGGACGGACTTGAAGCCTACCCATTAGGGTTTGAAGGAGGAGATTTTCGAAATTTGGTGGATTTGAGTATGAACTCATCTTGATTCCTCTGAGGGTTTATCAAGATTTTAGAGCTAGAATGAAAGAGATGATAGTCGAAGAATCGGAGGGGAAAAAAAATCAACCAGGTAAACCCTTTAGAAAATGGGTTTAAACTTCATCCGGTTTGGAAGAAAGCAAATTAAAATAAAAATTGATTATTTAATATGTGTAATAGGGGTGAACAAATAGGCACCTAGCCAAGCCCAGTCAAGCCCATACCATCCCTGAAAATCTAGCCCGTTAAGGCTTGTGAACTTTTTCCCATTACCTAAAAGCCCGGTCTATTTGGGGAAAAAAATTATAGGTTTTTTTTTTATTGCGTTTAAGTACTCGATTAAATACACCATGATTTAAAAAAATAAAAAGTATAAATGCAAAGTTTATCGAAACAAAAACATACAACACAATGTCCCAGAAATATCATACTCCGTTGTATTGTAAACAAACCAATACATATGTGACATTGCGCGTCCATTGCTTGTCATCTACATCTTTGATGCTAAAAAAATCTTCCAAATTGACGCCTTTACGTTTCCTTTGCTAAGAACTTCAAGCCCGATTGAATATCACTTAGCGAATCCATTTTTTTCGTAATCGAGTTTAGATTGCAAATATAATTATAGAGTATTTATAGAGAATTACTATAGAGATGAAGTATGGAATTAAACCGAACACAATACATCTATTTATACTTGAAAATATATGTAAAAAACACCAAACATAATACGTCAAACACCCATAGTCCGAAATAATGCTAATAAAGCTTATAAATAAACAAATTTGATTAAAATGAAAAGTAGTATTACTTATCAAAATATTATTTGATATAGTACCAAGTGATAATCTAATATAATACAAAAAAAAGTTAAATTCATTAATTCTTTTACAATAATATTTGGCCTAAAGAAACCGATAAATCAAAATAAATAACCCAAAACAAATTAAAACGGAGCTTATTCAACATGGTTACAATCAATTTAAAATAATTAAAAAACAAATTAAATCAAATCGAAAACCGTAACAACTTTTGACTTTTTTTGATATTTCTGGAGCAACTATATCAAACTAGAAAATGCACATCTCCACTTCGCCGAGGATACGTACAAGCTTTTGCTTACAAAATTATAAGGATTGTGTTTGAAAAAACCCTCATAGGGATCATTTTTGTATTTCATTTTTTACATAGAGATAAAAGCTCACTTTTTAAAACTTTTTTATTAGGAAGAGGCATTTATATAATGTTTTAACATATACATCATTCCTATAAATATAATTATGAACAATGACCTATTATGTAAATTACAATGATCATTTTTATAATTTATTTTCTACACAGGGATCAAACATGTGAACCCTACAAGCTGCGAAGATACAAAGGTAAAAGATGCAAAATTTAGTGTTTAAAATTAAGAGGTTAAAAGTAATATTTTACAAAGTAAGGGATAAAGTGGCATTCGAAAAAGTAAATGGTATAAGAGGGGGAGAGTATATATTAATAACACAAGATGTTGCAAAATCTGTAGTTTTTAAATCTACGAGTAAGGTAAAACGAAAAAAATGATAATGACTTGTGAAGACAATGAACTTTTAATTTTGTTTACATTTAGTCAATAATTTTTTCGTGCTTGATTACCTTTGAATTATTTGAAATTATTCAAAATTACCCTTATAACCGGTCATAAGGATAAAATGTGGACATTTCAAATATTTATGGTTAAATCAAGCACGAAAAAGATCTAGTAACTAAATAGGAACTAGTTGAAAATGTGTTACCCTTTCAAGTAATTATCTTTTTTTGTAATCATTCTTTACTTTATTTTTGCTTGTAGGTAGCAATTACTTAAATTAATAATTTTGATTTCAGTCACTACGATTTGTTTTGTATTGTGTTTGTAAGAAGTATTATATAATAAATACATATCACATAATCATGTTGTAGTTCATTGCAGGATAATAGCTTGAAAGGGTGACAAACTTTCGTATCTAATCCTCACTTTTGTGAACTTTATATTCAACTTGTGCTAATTGTGAATAACATTTAGAACCATTTACGAGATAGTAGTTTGAAATGATAACAAAATTTTAATTTTATTCGTATTTAATCATTATTTTATTTTATTTATTTATTTATTTATGTTTGATATCCATAATTATTTGAAATTGTTTACATTATAAAATATAAACAATTTCAAATAATTTAAAGAATCAACAACCAAAAAAATAAAGGCTAAAAATTATCCGTACTAAAAATCATGGGTAGAACATATAAAATCATAATTGAAGGCCCGACGACTGCCGACGTCTAGGCTTCTCATCTTCGTCTCACACATCTGTTACCTGTGATCTGGTAAATAATAATATACATACAAATCATCACTGTATCTATACATGTTTTTCCTCAATATCATTCTCATAATTTCCCCCCAATTTTTTGTACGATCAGAGGAAGAAGATTCCAAGAATTTGCCATTTTTCTAGGGTTTTGCTCAATCTGTTTAATCTAAATCAACCAAAATGGCGGCTCCACCAGCCAGAGCACGAGCGGATTACGATTACCTCATAAAGCTTCTCCTAATCGGCGACAGTGGTATGCATTATTATGTCCTTTTCCTTTTCCCCCTTTTGTTTTTTGATCCCCTTTATCGAAATTTCTCTCTCCGTGTGTGTGACTTTTTGACCAATTACCTCGATTTATTGGAGAATTGTGTGTAGTGAGTGTGTGATTTCCTACTTTGCCTTTTTTCCAATTGCGATTGCATGAGAAAGACAGAAGATGCACATTTTTTATGTTTGAGGTTTCTTATTAGGGCTCTATTTCGAAACATTTATCTCTAGAAAATCGTGCGTAATTGTATTATCAGCCATTCATATGATCATCTTTCAATAAATTGTTGCAGGTGTTGGTAAGAGTTGTCTCCTTTTACGATTTTCAGATGGTTCCTTCACCACTAGTTTCATAACAACTATAGGGTTCGTACATTCAAATCCTCAATTCCTTGTTACTAGTATTTCTTCATACTACAAACTTCATAAGTCATAACATAATCTTTTTATTCTTTAGTATTGATTTTAAGATAAGAACCATTGAACTTGATGGAAAACGAATCAAACTTCAAATCTGGGACACCGCTGGTCAAGAACGATTCAGAACAATCACAACCGGTTTGTAATTGAATTTATGTTCCATTGATCTTCTGTTAGATCTTTTAACATGGTGTAATCCTTGATTAATCTTGGTATTTTGCAGCTTATTATCGTGGAGCCATGGGTATTCTGTTGGTGTATGATGTAACTGATGAATCATCATTTAACAGTAATTGCTTATGCCTCTCATCTCATCTTCATATTTAGATTGTTTTAAAGAAATGAAATCATAAAACTTTTTTATTGTTTAGACATCAGGAATTGGATCCGTAACATAGAACAACATGCATCTGATAATGTAAACAAGATACTGGTTGGAAACAAGGCTGACATGGATGAAAGCAAAAGGGTCTCTCTCTCTCTCTCTCTCTCTCTCTCTCTCTCTCTCTCTCTCTCTCTCTCTCTCTCTGCTAAATTAAAAAAATAGCAACTTTTTTTTCATTTATTTGTTTATTACAAAATTGTAATTTCAAATTTTAGGCTGTTCCTACCTCAAAGGGTCAGGCACTTGCAGACGAGTATGGCATTAAGTTCTTTGAGACTGTAAGTAAAACACATGCTTTTTTGGGTTCCTTTTACATATATATTGAGATTTTTTTTATTATTTATGTGAAATTAAAATTTAAACAGAGTGCAAAAACGAATATGAATGTGGAGGAAGTGTTTTTCTCTATAGCTAGGGATATAAAGCAAAGACTTGCTGAAACTGATACAAAGGCTGAGGTATGTTGTTATTTGTTAATTTGACTTTTCATATATATTTTTTTATATGAAATTTGAGTTTATAATTTTATAATTGCAGCCACAGACAATTAAGATTAATCAACAAGGGCAAGGTGCAGGGTCTTCTGAAAGTGCTAAAAAATCAGGGTGTTGTGGATCCTAATAATTGAAAAAAGGTTAGCCACATTGACAAAAGAAGAATGTGGATAGGGGGATTCTATACTAATCTTGCTATGACAACATTAAGGTTGATTGTATTTTTGTCAGCATTCTAAAATTTTATTTACTAAGTTGTGTTTCAAAAGCTGGTTCCTATTGTGAGAAATCAATCAAATCATGTTATGTCATTTTTTTAATGTTCATGTATTGTTTCTTACGTGGTAGGTCCTTGTGGTTTCATTTTGTTACAAAAGTGATTTATTATCATTTTTTTTATTTCTCTTTTATTTAACTTCATTTAAAAAAAATAGAAATTTAAATTAAAACCCATTACATCTACCCACCAACCCCACCTGTTTTTCTCTCCCTTCTTCCATTGTCCATCACCAATTCACCACCACGAGCCACTGTCCACCACCATGATCACTAACTACTGGTTGTTGTCGAATGTGATTTTGAAGCTTCATGACCACCATGTTCAATGTAGAGGCCCACAAAGGTAGATGAAGGCGAACATATTTGGTCTTTAAGGTTAGATGGTAGGGATGAAGAGGAGGGAGCGGTTATGGTACATGGTATCATAGTTGTTCTTACATTACCTATTTTTGGCAAACCACATGGACCAACAATGTAATTTTGTCAATTACCTATAATGTTAGATTATGATATGAACTGATTTTAGTTAAACAACTACGTAACATGAAAATCCACAAAGTACATATTCAAATATGGACTAATATTCAAAATTATCGATAACAATATTACAAGACCAAAAACCTTAGCTTTTCAAGAGGCTAATTTCTCCTAAGGTATAAGATACCATATATCACATAAATATAATGATACCTACATTTCCCACTACATCTTATAAGTACTATGTTGTAATAAATTATATAAATCAACTACTTGAAATACCCCCTAGTTACTTACTAGTTTGCTAAGTATCTCATATCCCTTTTTTTAAAATGTAAAATACGTCGTTGAATGAGATATGTAGCAATACCCCACCCCTGAAGATTCACCTTGTCCCCAAGGCGAAAATAAAGAAAACAGTACTTTATTATATCCAAATTCTTCCATATGGTCTCGGTAGCTAGTAGTCTCCTCTTTTTGTTTTCATTTATCATGTCGATACAATTACCATGATCTACAATCATTTTAAATATTCCATTCACTTTAAATATTCCAATCACTTGTTCCACCACATCTGAAGTTAGGGAATGTCAGTGCATTTAATGATGCATTCACCACCTTCATGGGATAATACTACCAATCGCCATCAATTCCTCATTTTCCCGGTCACATCCTTATAAAAAAACTTAGGATTATTTATATAAAACCTTTTCAATCATCACTCTATTAGTCCTCAGATTCTTCAAGTTCTTTGGAACCCATTGACAATGCCGACCTCGACACCCTTAATGAACACTTGAACGATATCATAAAGCTTAATGAGTTCCCCAATATACCACATATTCCACCATACAAACACTGCATCCACATAAAATCCTCGACTCTACGCCGAGCAACCCAATATCCTATCCACATTCATACAACATGATGTAACACCTCAATCCGATCTCAATGACATTCCAAACCCTTGGAATGAAACTTCATCGCGTAGTTTCTGCAAGCGTTGCACTGGATCCGACCCTGCTGGCCTCTCAAGAGCTGATCCAAACTCTTGGGTCTTCACTCGAGACCCTCCAATAAATTCGCCTGACCTGAACCTCTCTGATGAGGTACTCCTAATCAATCTTCCTTCCTCGATTATAAGATCCATATCATTCAGGGTCTTGCACCCTGATGCACTTACTAGCTCAATCGTCACGACTATACTGCAATAACTGGAGCAATCTCTACTCTAAACCGGGCTACCAACTATCCTTGTGACTTGGTCTCCAAACCGAAATGTGAAATAGATCGCATAATTAACCCTTGCCGCCTGATACAAGAGATCCAAGGCGTACCCAAAATCCTGGCAGTCCTTCCACTAACTGGCTCACCACCGGAGCTGGTACCAAACCATGTCCCATCCCTCATGCTCATCCTCATTCTGCAAAGCAGCTATTCCCATGATCAAGACATAACCAAGAATTCTCCTTCCCATAAGCTTTTAAGATTCTCCAAGACTCTCACCGATTCGAGTATGGATCCTGTGCTTTTAGTAGTACGGGCCCAATACTACCTTCCACACCTATCCATACTTTCTTCAGCAATCCTCATGAATCCTCTGAGTCACTTACTCCACCCATATACTAAATGCTTGCTAAACAGCAAGACGATCTCTAATGTAGCACCTCCTAGGCTCCCCCTAGGTTCCCAACTTCACCGAACCGCCCCACTAAGCTCACTGGAGCATATCCTAGGCTTTCCTAGGTTCCCAACCTCTCCCTGCCATCAACTGTTGAGGACTCCCCATGATGCCAACCATCCACCTCCTGGATATCGTCATATCCACTTAGTAGCTGACTCCCATCACTCAAGAGTTCCACAAAGCACAAAGCAAGCAACATTCGTGCGATATCACTCCGATCTAAAGAACTATCATAGAACATTCCGCTCACATACCACAACCCCTGCTGACCACATCCACCCTCGCTGCTGGCTGTTTTATGCATGCAAATTATACACAGAACAAGATCTAATAGATTGTCGAATAATAGACTCTACCTTAAGACCATATGAAATAAGGTTAAATCATCTATTCTAAGGCTATAAGATCGTAACCGTATACAATTTTCAAAACATACACATTGCAATTACAATTACCAATTATCATTCTTATTCCAGCATGACATCCAATATCCTCATGGCTACAAGCACCACATATCAAGCCAACCTATTGTTGACTGCTCAACACTAACATGCAAATCTATCAGCTCATACAACATATACATGCATCTCCCCTAGCCCTAACTAGCATGCGATTCACAAGTACATAATTAAATCATAACAGGTAACAAATATGGGTGTTCTGGGGAAACTTATTCGAGCTCGGCTGATTGCATGCACCACACCCTTTATTGTCTTAGAAATTCTTTCCTTAAAACGTTTTTCTTTTTAAAATCTTTACAGTTCCTCAGTTTGAGTTCAGACACACCCGAAAGTATATCTGAATCCCTCAAACCAAGGCTCTGATACCAACTTGTAACGACCCAAAAATCAAAGGTAAAATGTCATTTTTTAATATAGCTAAAACATTGATACCATTTACTCTAACAATTCAAATCATCACAAATTCATTCATTGCGGAAATCATTGATATCATTTACCCAAAAATATAAGGTAAAAACATTTATCATAGTTCATCCCAAATTCATTCATTGCGGAAATCATAGGTGTGTGCACTGCGACCAATCCGAGCCCTTCCTTTCCAAAACGATGATACCTGAAACCATAAACAAAACCTGTAAGCACGAAGCTTAGTGAGTCCCCCCAGAGCATATCCCTCACACAATCCACACAACACATATCATATCAGCTATAAAAGCCATCTTTACTGCATACCACATATCAATTAGCTATAAAAGCTACCTCTACCACATAATACATAACAATTAGCTACAAAGGCTACCTCTACCACATATCACCATTGTTTTGAAAACCGGACCGGACCAGCCAGTTGAACCGGTTTAACCAAGAACCGGTCAGGTTACCGGTCTTATGTAGCCCAAAAACCGGCTGTTATTGAACCAGTAAAAAACCGGCCGGTTCACAAAAAACCGGTTTAAACCGGACTGGTTCGACCAAAAAACCGGCTTGAATAATATATAACTATACCGGGGACTTTTAAAAAACAAAACCCGACCTAAAAAACCCAACACGCGTTTTCTTTTGTTTAAGCTGAATCAATTTGCGTCTCCTATATATAAAACAATATAAACCTATTTTTTATTACACCCACCGATGTGGGATAAAACACAACGCAAACTTGGATATCTTCTTTACTTTTTCTACTTTTCTTCTTGACTCCAAAAACAAACATATATACTCTTTGCTTCTCGTTCAATAATCAATACTTTCAATCCATTTTTAATTTTCAAAGAAATTAATTAAATAACTTTTATGCTTTTATACATGCATATAGTTATAATTCTGTTCATTGTTAAAGAAAAGCAAATTTATTAATACTTTATTGTGCAATGTACTCTTCATGTTCCTCTTTATATATATATATATATATATATATATATATATATATATATATATATATATATATATATATATATATATATATATATATATATACGGTTTTTACGGTTTTTAGGACCGGTCCGACCGGTTTGACCAATTGAACCATCGAACCGCTAAGCCGGCCGGTTCGATGTCCGGTCCGGATTTTAAAACCTTGCATATCACATATTCATTAGCTATAAAAGCTACTTCTACCACATATCATATATCAATTAGCTATCGAGCTAGACCCTTAGCCACATAGGCTATCTCTACCGTTAGCCCAAAGGCTATCTCTACCGTTAGCCTAAAGGCTATCTTTACCATTAGCTGTAAAAACTATCTCTAGCACGTATCACTGCATAAATATGCCACACAAGTCTACACAACAAGTATACCAACTACCATAAAATGGGCCGGCCTTGGTGCCTTAGACCCCTTGGTATGGTGAGAAAACCCACCTCGCACTGTCGAAGCTTCCTGCACGAATTCCTTTGCTGCTACCTCGCCAACTTCCCGAGCTGCCTCTACCAAACAATATACCCATGCATGGGGGTAAAATGACCATTCTACCCCTGGTTTAGTATGATCCAAACTTAGGTCCAATTCCAAAACAAAAGCCCAACACTAGGTAGGCTTTCCAAGCCCACTAGTGGCATATTAATGGCCCAATTTGCCAAATTGGGCCCAAATCTTCTAATGGGCTTTACCCTAAGCCTGAACATCTCCTTGGCACATATTATCTGACTTCTGATGGCCCACTAAGACCCAAAACCAAAATCCCTTGCATGGCTCAAACCAAGGCCCAAAACAGTCCAAACCCATATTTGATGAGTATGCTGGCGTACTCCTATGTACGCTAAGCGTACAAGCCAAATGGTCTTTTCTTGTGTGATTGGTCAGCTTTATTTATTTATTTATTTTTATTTTTTTAATATTTATTAAATTATATACATACTAAAAATTTATTAAAAGTATATAAAAAATCATGATTTTTAATTCCCTACTAAATGAATATCATAATTGTATAAAATATTTTAAAATAAAAAAATAAAAATTAAAAGGTAATGCAAGGTAACCATTTTTTGTTTTGAATGAATGAAAAACTATAGTCACACTTAAAAAGTGAAAAGTAAAAGATGGATATACTCTATGCCCTAATCAGCTAAACAAAGCTTAATTATGAAGGTGGTGGTATATATTCCGTAACTCATGATTCAATAGACAGATTATTATTCATTTTTTTCAAACAAGTACAAAAACTCTCTTAATTTTCCAAACTTTCATTTTGTAATCGCTTACTAAAAGAGTTTGTAGTTTTCTGGTTTTAATTCCTTGTGCTGAGTTCTGTGAATAGATAACTGATCTGATCTTAGTTTAGGGTTATAAAAAGTTCGGTTTAAATTTGTAAAAATTAAATCTAGTTTTGTTCTAAAATCTATCAAAGTGATTTTAGAATATGAGCTCCTAGCAACGATTCGATAAAGGAATTGAGTGAAAGATGCAAAACAATATTGAGTCATTAACAATTTGACAAAATTGACAAGAGGGTACATTGACAATTAACCACTCCCGACTGTTTTTTCCTTCCTATATAAAAAAAAAGCTTCTTTTCACAAAATCACTAAAATTAATTTATACAACCCGAAAATTAATATAATAATAATAATAGCAAAAGATCATTCGGAATCCTTCCAAAGAGTTGCGTCAATTCTCATGTGTATTGCCCATGCTTCAACTCTCATCTTTTTATCCATAGTTAATGCATGCCATCACAACTCATTGCTCCAATGTCCCAAACTTTTTAGAGAAAAAGGAAAAGCCTAAAACAAGGTGCGATAGATCTTATCCACATGTCATATCATTATCATATATATCCATTTGTTGTTTAAATTTGTCGATCGATGTTAGCTATTTGGAAACCTAGGGATGGTCTCTATGCAACTCTTTGTCTTGTTTACCAACCACTCATGATCTTCAGCTTGAACTTTCTTTACACAAACTGGTAATACTGAAGATTTTAAAGTGTCTGAATCCATACAGTCGATCGATTTATTTGGTAGATTCACTTGTACTGAGAATACAGAATAAACTGGTCGATGATCTGAGAATTTGGATTCTCCCCTAACATATGACTTCTGTTTTAGTCCTTCTCCCTTCCATAAAATACGATCACACCTATCATATTATCACATCCACACAAAGAAGTCAACAAATTAGGTTCAGTATGATAAAAAAAAAAAGTCAACTTTTAACGTGTAATGATGGGGAATTTGAGCCAATGGTTTTGGGTTTCTATAACAGAAAAAATGATATTTTGAATTAAAAGAGAGTTGACCGAATCAGAATACAGAATACCCGTAAAGTCTACATGTAGTTGCCATTAATTTCAACCCGCATGCATTAAAAAAATCATTTTTTATTTTATTTTATTTTATCATGAAGTAAACACATTAAATAAATAGATATTCAAGATCTTACCATGCAGGTGTACGTCTTTTTTCTTTAGTAGTAGGAGTTTGGGCCACGTAACGATCAGAGTTTGTAATGTATTTGTACGTGGGAGCAAAATATATCTTCCCCTCTTTCCATCCCTCAAAAATACGTCCAGCCTTTTGCTCTATTCCCAACTGTAAATAAAAAATTACTATATTAATAAATATATATATATATATATATATATATTCATAACTTTTAATCTTTCGCAATATTGAATTTTTTTTATTTGCAGATGTATATTCACCTGATCTTTTTCTAGAAGCGCTTGCCAATCATTTCTTTGTAGTAATTCATGAATGTCATCCGAGGTCGATGACAAACGATAATTCAAATCCCCAAGCCATATTATCTTTCTACACGTCAAACCAAAGATATAATTAGAAGATATATATACACATTAATGAATTAAGAAAAAGAAAAAAAGAAATCTTACTCGTGACCCAAAATATTATCAGGAGGAATTGGTCTTCCAAGTGTTCTAAACGAACGAGAAAATCTTGTCTTTTTTAAGATCTCCATCACGTCTGAATTTCTTTTGAATTCATCGCCTTCTTTCTGTCCAGATGCCAAATGGGTGCAAACGAAGCAAAATGTGGTACGATGTAATGTCATACTAACAGAAATAGATCCCTGAAAGGAAATAATAATAAGATATATTCAGACCAAAATAAAAGTTGAAAACAATTAAAATGTATTCAAATTTTTGTAACTTATTTTACCTTGTTTCCTAGATACCCCATAATGCCTCTTCCAACACAAGATATCTTCAAATTGGTAACGTGATGACTCAAATCTTTGCGGATAAATACACAAAGAAAGATCCCGACCATTTGCTTACTTGCAACCAAACAGAATCCTGGATTCCGTTTGGAATTGGAATCATCAATTCCGGTTGATGGATTTGTGTTGAACAAGTGTTGGAATTCTTGTTCATCTTCAAGAGACAGAAGATCGGAGAAGCTAGGTCTGGACTTTAGAGTTGAATCAACGGTGGTGGTAGGACTGTAATTATGCGGAAGTTCAGGGGTAGTATTCAAGGCTTCGTGAATGAGTGATAACCACCTGGCAGCTGGGCTTTTGTTCTCAGTGCCCAGTACGTTTCCTGCGTTTAAGGGTACGATCTCTTGAAACCTGGAAATGAAGAGGGTAAAAAGGTAATTTAACAGTTAAAAGCATCTTATCTTTTATACAATAGTTAATACTTTAATAGTTTACGAATTTGTTTAAAATTAAATAATTGAAAAAAAATGAATTATTACCCAATAACATAAATATCAGCAGGGGATGAAGTTGTAAGCCAATCCCTCACATCCAAACCTTTATGGGGGCAATTTCCTCCTACGTTCCATGTCCCAACAAACATACTATAAAAACAAAATATAAATCTTATTAAACAGAATAAATATCTAAATTTATATTACTAATTATTACCACTTTTATTTTCAAATAAATTTAACAATTTCTTTATGGTAAAAAGTTTTGATGTTAAAAGATTTTGTTAAAAGCTTAATTCGGTTTTGAATTGTATACATAAAACAAATTTTTTGCTTTTGCTAATATACCTGAGATCCGATTTCTCTGGTTTCGACTCCTCGTTTGTCAACCATACCTCTGTCATAAAATAAAACAATTATTATAAAACAATTATTAGGCTTGAATCAGAAATTCAAACAAACTATCAAAACATATAAGGAATTTAGCCTATTTTGAACTATATATTTTATTAATAAAATGAAAATCTAGTAAGAGATTTTCAGAAATTCCTTTTTAAACTTTCCAAAAAGTCCAATCAAATAAAGAGGGCGTTCGATTAGATAGTTCTGAAGAGTGATAGGCTAAAAATTGCAGTGTTGCCTGGATCGGACGGCTAAAAAGGCTGAAGGACTACGGAAGTTATCTGTAGCGCCGTCGCACATAAATAAAGGAAATCATTTAAAGTAGTTGTACCTGATAACTCCTCTGGTACGACGGCGTATCGACCATCATCGGAACAACTCTTCCTTCTCTCGCTCCTATCTGGTGCAACTGATACCATAAATAAACAATTAATAAATATATTCACAGCTCATTTCCCATAATTACAAGCAATATTAATTTATAATTTAAAACTGTAAATCAAATCATACCATTTACAGAATGAAAATCATCTGATCCTTTCTTTAAATTCAACCATCTTCTCACGTTCATTTTTGGCCATGATCCATGCTGCTGTAAAAACATAGTATTTCCATTTTCATTTTCATCTAATTATGACAAATTCTCCTTTTTAATCTAAAAATAAAATACAAAAGTAATAAAACATAAATATACATACCTTCGAATGTCGAAGGCTTTCTGTTTTCATTTGTACGCCGTTATTGCAACGTGGAGATTATGCGTTTGACCTACAAGATCGAAAGAGAAACGATGTTCGATCATGAAAGAAGTGAGAAAACTTGATTTAAGAAGGCAAGAAGATGACACTGAATGACAGGATTGTGGCTGATATTTTGTTACCAAATTATTATTTTTAATAGATATGTTAAAATATTCAACCAGTGAAATGAAATTAAAAACACCCAGTTGCAGGAAAAATGGAGACAGGATGTATGGCAATTACATATTCCAATATACATATTAAATAATACAATATTGTAGAGTAATGTTCAAGTGATTATGTATGTATTGAAACTTAGTAAGTATTTTAATTGAAGGAAGAAATTTATATAATAGATTTACAGAGAGCAGTCAGATGGTTACTTTCTCTTGAAGATAATGAAAAAATATGAAAACCTTTTTGGAAGACGACTTTACAGAAGGAGGAACAAACACACGGAATATTTTTTACAATATTTCGAGATCTATCAAGCTTCCAGATGTTCAAATCAATAAAGTTTTCATAAACCCAAACACAAAGTTCAAATCTTTTTAGTTTATTAATCACAAAGTTGCCAAATTATTAGTAAAAAATGAATCCTATTTATGATCGATCATACATATCAAGAGAATGTTACGATTATCATCTTATAATCTTGAAGAAAAAGGTTCGTTTTTTGATGTTATGATTGTATAAACTAGAAAGAACGAAAACAGAGTATGGTTTTGGTAGAATGTGAATAGTGTTTGAATCCACTTAATATGATTGATTGAGATTTGAGATGAATGAAGACTTACATGAAATGTTGTGGAGAATTGAAGCAGAAAGTTTGATTCTTTCCCGTTTTGACCCTGTCGTCTCTTCTTTTTGATGTGTGTAAAATCTTGATTATTGATTCTTGAGCGTGGATTGGTATATGGTTGTGGGCGTTCTCCTCGTAAAAGAAAAAAGGGCAGTTGCTTCCTTTATATATTTAGATTTTAGAGAGATGGGGGAGGAGGTGGGGTATGGAGCAGGTGTATAATCGTCATTTTGATTAAATATTCAAAACCCAATATACATATGAGAACATCGTGTTTTTTTGTGCAATAAAGGTTGTACCTTGGAAGTGGGATGCGAGTGGGGGATGTGGGGTATGAAGCAGGGGTGTAATGGTAATTTAGTTGATTAGTCGATAACAAAAGTTGTGCTTTCTGCTTCCTTCTGAGGTAAAAAAGGACATGTACTCTGTGCAACAAAAAGTTGTACACTGGTTTATGGTCATATACATAGAAGAGTGGTGGGGGTATAATGGTCAATTTGATTGGTTGGTCTATAACTAAAGTTACTGAGTTGTGTGTACTCTCTGCTAAAATAGATTGTACATTTGAATTGAGCACGGTTAGATGGAAGGGAGGTGGGGTACGTGGCAGGGGGTATAACAGTCATTTTGATTGGTTAGCTTTAAAACTGTTAACACGCTCTCTGACTCCTCATTTGTAATTTTGTGGAAAAAACAACATAATAGTTAACAAAAAATGTTCGTCCTTGATGACATAAAATGATAAAATCAAACAATAAGAATAATAAAATGGTTTCTTTGTGTATAATTTGTGGGACATAAAATTACACATCTGATCTGGTTTATAGTTTATAAATAAAAAGAGGAGAGGGAGAGTGGGGGTAGTGGGGTAGTGAGGCAGGGGTATGGAAGTCATTTTCGATTGTTTGAATATGTAACTGAATATTTTGTTATCTAATTTCGTAATATATGGTCATCTTGCTTACTTGGACTTTATTACAAAGCTCCCCTTGTGGACTTGACTTTAAAAACGTTCAATAGTCTTTATGAAGTACAATGTTTTTGTCCATGTATTTCTTAGGTGAGATAGTGCATTTTGTTCTCAAATGGATCTTGCTTACTTATACAAGATTTATTGTTTAATTCATAGCCTCTAAAATACACAACCTAGGTCGTAACATTCACGAAATTTCCAATAAGAATTGGTTATGCGTTTTTTTTTTTTTTTTGAGTGATGACAATTGGTTTAGAAATGTTTTCTAGAAGGTGAAATAATAAATGGATTTAAGTTGGATAGTTTGTAATTTTAAAACGTATGTTGCTATTTTGGTTACGGGACTAAACTTTAATATTTGGTGGCTGGGATTTTTATGCTCATTATGGCGTAAGTTGAGAGACATTTTATGTAAACATTGTAATAAATACAAACAAATAGAAATTATGGGACTAAACTATAGTTTTGGGGTTTTACATAGACGAACCCATATTTGTTAGTGCCTAGAGGCCCATGGTTATTGTAACACGTGCAAAATAAGTTTAGACATTTCGATTTTTTTTAAAAATAAATTTATTACCATTTTAATTATTTTTAATGCAATTAAAATGATAATAGGTTATCAAGGGTGTTAAGTGTATAAATACACAGCTACGGATGTAGGAAGCCTAGTAGTAAATAAGTGTAAACTCAAAATCATTAAAATATCTACTATGATAAATGAAGGTTTTTTTGCCACATATCATCTTCTCATTCATTTGGACACACAATATTTTCTAAAATTTTTAAAATTTATATTTTCCACTTGTCATTTTATTGTATTTTTTATTTTATTAAATTAAAATTCTATATTTAATATGTAAGGTAATATATATGTAAAATATTTATTAGAAAAAGTTTATATATGTAATGTATTCAATACATTAAAATCTTATTAATTTTAATAATTCAATTTTTTTTCATTTTTCTTATAAATTCAAACTTTTCAAATTATTAAAATCTTATATTTGTTTTTTTTAATTAAACGTAATACATGGGTCTCACACCTAGTGTTCCTATTATTTAATTAGCTGGTTTGTAAATTGTTTTTAAAGAAATTTGATTCTAACAAAGAAATTGGAATTTAACGGAATCGAAATCATATCGTGTGTTTGGTTCAAACAAGTGAGATGGAATTCAGTTCGTGGAATTTATTCATTTAATCAATTTGAATTAAATTACAAACCTGTCCTTTATTAACTCCTTATTTAAAATTTTGAATACTTTCAATACAAAATTTCAGTTTTAAACTTTTATTATTAGTTCATTGTTTACTATCTTTTTAGAAACCACTTCTAAATACAAAATAGATTATAATTTTTTTAGGGTAATGGTGACTTCTCAAAGACAAAGAATTTAAGCTTTGACAATTGGGAATTGAAGTCCAATCAGATCAAGAAACATGATCAAAAGGTCAAATATAATATTACATTTTATTTTCAGAAAGAAAAAATCAAAAGATCCAAATTGAGAAATGAAGAACACATGTCAGTAAGCAATATCAAAATATCAAATCCCATATTGTATTTTATTTTTCACCAAAACCAAGCATTGAGAGTTGAAATTTAAGAATTGTGAAACACCCAGGTGGGGTCGTGTCGTGAGAGCTAGAAGGCATAGGTGTTAAAGGTGGGGTCGAGAGAGTAACTAATGAAAAATATGATATGTAGGATAATATAAGTAATAAGACAGTAAATAAAAATATGGAATTGATTTCCAAGGTTTTAAAAAACCTTAGTTTGAGGTATTTTTATTGGATTTCACTGGAATTTAATTCTTTATGTTTTGAAACCAAACACGGAAATTTTTCAGAATTCAATTCTAATTCTTATAAAATTCCTATAAAATTCCATAAACCAAAGCGGTTGATCCTTTTGAAATGCATGAGATAATTGTAGGAATCTATATATGTGCAGTTACAGAATGAAAAACATCGACGTGGATGTAAGGTATTATTTCTCTAAAACCTTAATGATAGAAATCTCTCAATCATGATCCTATATAGACGTTGAACGATGTTGTTTTGATGTGTGTGGATTGATTTAGATGTTAATAGTACTGGAAAACACTTTGACAATTCTATTTAGTCATTGAGACAACTATAAACCTATTTCCTAAGACCTATCAGTCGAGACTAGAGTTATGGAATAATGGAGTTTATTTAATTATTATTATTATTTTTTTAAGTTGTGTTAGTTTGCGAATTGGGCAACAGTTTTGTCAAAACAAAACAACATTACCAATCTAATGACAAACTCGTACGAATTTGCTACCACCTTGGAAATCCTTACTATAAGGGTGTACCATTCTATATTGGGTAAATTACACCATTCGTCCCTCGTGCACATACCAGAAAACGTGTTTAGTTCCTATTTTCAAAAATTAACTCGGACCGTCCCTTATTATTTTAAAATTTGCACGCTTCGTCCCTCATTAATTTAAATTTGCACGTTGCATCCCTTTCCAACTATAAAATGACTATATTGCCCTTATAATTTTATTATTACATAAATCATAAATTATTTTATATTAAAAAAAGTTAAATACCCTGACCCAGCCTCCCCGTTTCCTTTCCCCCTTTCCTTCTACATTCCTTTTACCTCATTTGTCGTTTCCAGGTTACTAAAATCCACCATCAGTTCATCGGATTCATCTTTCTGTCGAGGAACATCACCTCAACAATTTCATCCCTTCCGACGAGCATCAAGACACCCCAAATGAAGAACCGTCGATCGTTATCTCTTTCTTCTCCGGTCTCAATCAAGAACCGTTAAGACTCTTTCCTTCTTCGTTGTTCGAATCGGAGGCAGAGGCAACCAGTATCTCCAGTGATATGGTTATAGAAGGAAGAGGGGCTGAAGACCCTTTTAAATTTGTTCAAATCGGCACCAAGTGCAGATCTTTCAGATACGATACAATCTGAACGTAGTTTCTTTCTTTCTTTTTTGTTTGTTTTTTCAATTCCTAGGCTTCAAACTCATAAAGATGCAGGGGATGGTTATCTATTTTTTTTCTCTCATCATTGATTTCAATTTTGGAATTTATGTTGTGGATCTCAGCACCAATTTTGATATGTATGCGTTTAGTGGAGCTCTAGGGCTAGAACTCATGTGAAGCTACCAGACCACCATATTAACGAAGCTCTAGGTTCAAATCTGATAGGCTTTCAAATAAAATGTAAGATAGATTAATGGATTGTGGTCTAGAGGTGATTGTTGGTGTTGGAATATGTATACGGTGGTATTGTGGGAATAGGTAAGAGGTGTTGGTGACAGAATAAGAGACGAAAACAGAGGGTGAAAAGAAGGAGAGTATGTGAGGTGGTAGGACCTACTGAGATGGTGGGGTGATAGGTGGTGATGCGGAGGTGCTGGCGGTGATAAGCGTTGCTGCTGGAGGTGCTGGCAGTAGGTGGTGATGTTGAAGGTGCCAGCGGTTATATGTGGTGGTTTATGGAAAATCTTAGAGAAGGGGAAATTAAAATAGATGGGTAAGGATATTTTTTTATTTTTATTTTTAATTTAAAACTGATAAATAAACAAATAAAATGAAAAAAATAAATTATTAAGGGTAAAAAAGTCATTTCATGTCAATAGGGACTAAGCGTGTAAGGAAAAACGAATAGAGGGACGGTCGGAGTTAATTTTTGAAAATAGGGACTAAACACGCTTTCTGGCATGTGCACGAGGGACGAATGGTGTAATTTACCCTTCTATATTAGAACAATGACTTGGAAGACAATTGGTATGCCATTGAGGGAAATTATAAAAGTTGTACAATGTTGTATGGAGAACTTGTGGTATTATCTAACCTGTGGTATTTGAGATAATGCCAAGAAATGACATATGAGAAAATTTTCAAAATCATATACAATGAAGCATAAAGTTTGAGAATTTTGGATAGTAAGGGATACATATTTATGACCATCGTTGCAAAGTCATACAACCTAGATGGCCATTTTACACAGTAAAGTACTACGACCTTGTCAAGTGTTTATGCCAACATGTACTCCAATTATGTAACACCCTTATTTTAGACTTACATTTTTTTTTAATCATTTTTTGGTATAATTTTTAATCTAGAATAAAATAAATAATAAATACATCATATAAATAAAATTTTAAAGTAAATAAATAAAACAACAAGTGAAAAAATTAACTATTAGTAAGTTTTAACATGATTAAGAATGATTAGAAGATCAAACATAAGGCTTAAAAGAAGATTTAAACTAGAAGGAATATAATTTCTAATTTTTAGGAAAAAAGAAAATAAGGGGTTAAAGTTCTTAAAATGACCAAACTTGTGGTTTAAGCTTCATCTTCTCCATTTAGTAGAGAAAAACAAAATTGGGGATTAAAGAAGATGGATAAGGTTATCTCTTGGGGTAGAGGATGAATTAGACGGGGATTTGAAGAATATATGAAGATTAGAAGCTAGAATCACCTCCTTGAGTATTTAGAATGTATAATTTTATTTCTCTTTCTTCTAAGTTGGATCTAGGGTTTACGATTTCCCCAAATCCAAACTTGTTGCTTGATTATGAAGTTCAAGTAGATTTTCCACTTTTTTATTTGTTTGTTAATATAAAGTGAAATTACTCACTTATGATTTGATTTTGAGTTTACATGATATTTTAAGACTTCAAATCAATAGTGGAATATGAGTTTTGAACATTCTCTTATGAATGGATGTTAGTTCTAACCATATTTAGAAAGTATATTTAAGCTAAAGAATCAAATGAAAAATTTCAAGCCAAGTTTTAGGGTTATGATTTTGACTTAATATAGATTTGGACTTGTGTGAATTTCATTTAATGTTGTCAACTGATGTGTCTCTAGGTTCTTCCTCCATATTATCAGAGCCGAGTACCTTCCTGTAACAATGGATTACCTAGAAAAATTCACAAACTTGTGAGCTCGTTGTCCGGGAAGAGGTCCCGGGGCAACGCTCCGATGATTAAGTTAGTTGAGACCCTTATAGGGTTGCTAAAACGTATCTTAAATTGGAGTAAGATAGTGGTTCTTAACGTACCTCGCAGGGGTGCGTCAAATACCCCATTTATAGTTGGAGTAGAAAACATCCCGACCCTTCTTCCTACTGAACTGGTTTGAGGTCTTGTCACATCTATGGCCGTACCCCCAAAGGTACGAATAAGAACACTCGGAAACCATTATACAACTCTACAAGGTTCAATCAATCATTCTTACACAGTTGTTCCTGTTTCTTTGAGTTCCCATGTACTTTGTGTACTATGAAAACATCGCCTTGTTCCTTTGTCAGCCCTTTTGCCTAAGTTCGTTGCTTTAGGCTTGGTCAGGTATCAAATGTGGTTCAAGGTTTTCACATAGCTCGGGGGTTACGCAAGGTTTGACAGTTCGGTCATTGTGGGGGTATAGGAACAATGGACTAACCCTATAGCCTATTTAGTTCCCCGTCCCCACCAACCCGGTTTGGATTATTACTTGTCGTTGTAAGTGATAATTCAAACTAATGAGGTTTTCAATGCAGACTGTTATAAATAGATAAGACCAAGCAACTGAATTGAATTCTTATGAGATGGTTTGACAACTTCTAAAAACCATCATTGCCTATAATTGTCCTTTCGTTTTTTCCATTTAAGAGGTGTACAATGCATAACTTCCATTTTTTTTCTCCCCTATTATCATTCTATCTTCCATTCCCTTATAAATACTACTTTGCTCTATTTCAGTTTCTTTCATTCGAACTTTTCCCCCAATTTTATTTGTCTTCTTTTCTCTTTTCTCATGGCTAGCAAAGATATCTATAGCATTGAGACCGTATGATCTAAACTTTCCGTTAAGAGTTTGGCTGCCCTCTTGAAAAAAAAAATACCACATTGATCCCCAATTTCATCCTCGCCTTCCAAAGTCTGGACATGCCATCGTTGATGCATCGACTAGTTTCATTGAAGTGTACAGAGTTTACTTCAAATCACGGCTTCGCCTCCCAGCCCCTGATTTTCTAGAAGCGATTCTTGATTATTACCAACTGCATATCGCTCAAATTTATCTGAACGGTTTTTGAAAGTTGATTTGTTTCATGCTCTTGTGTTCTGCTTTAAATATCCCTCCCTCTGTAACTCTGTTTCGTCATTTCTATATTACCGTGTCTAATGGCGACTGGGTTTCCTTTTCCCTTCGCCATGGCTTGGTAGAACTCTATTATGGGCTTCCTACTTCTGTTAAATGGTGGAACGTGGAGTTTTTCTTTGTTGACACTTCTGCTTTCTCTAGCCCCATGGCATATGGGGCCACTTCCGATAGAGGTCTCAATGCTCCACCCGAATTATCCATTGAGCGAGAAAATGTTGACCGTATGGCTTAGAATTACGTTAAATGGGCGGATCCAGATGAAGTAACCTTAGGCATGGCTGACTTGAGTCCTCTTTGGAAAAGATTAGGTAAGAAACCGATTGAAACTATGGTCGGTCAAGAAGTAACTCTGATAGATTGTTTGCATAAGAAACGATTATCAGATTCCCTTGTAGTTGTTAAAGAGGTTGTTGTACTAGACTCCCATTCTCTCTTCGAATCGAGCATGGATTCCACCATGAATCCTCCATCTTTAGAAGCTTTAGTGTCACTCGTTTCTTCTCTGATGAAGAAAAATGTCAAGGCAGAGTCGGGCAAGGGGAAACCTTAGTCCTCCTCTACTAAGGATACCGCAAGAGGTCTATGAAAAAGGAAAATTGGATTTGAAAGATTTGTTTCTTTGGAGGGTGTAATGAGTCGTCCTGATCCATCGACCACGACCTCCCCTCTAAAACGAAATAGGTATTTTGTGCTTTGGACTGAAGTTGCAAGAATTCAGAGGATCCGACATCCTGTGCCCCCTACACCGATTGAGTCTGATGACCCATTAGGGACCCAACCATCCTCTGCTCTTCATGACTGCCCTGTGATCACCGACCCTGTGCTAAAACATGCCGAGGATAATATCCCCTTATCGGAATCTGATGTTCCTTCCACTGATGTTTTTTCCACTTCCTCAAGTCAAATGGAAATCCCCCTTCTATATGTTGTTTTATCTGTGGGTCTGATTGTCACAGAGGTATCTCAACCTTTGTCAAGAGATTCTGTTACCTCTTCTTTGTCTACTGCTGAGGTTTTTCGCCATAAATTATTTGGGGTTGGGCTTGGTCGTTTTCAGGCCAGTATTGTAGAAGCTACCATTGTGATTATGAATCCTTTGAACTTGGAATCTGATACCCCTAGGTCTTCATTGATGCTTATAAACACTTTTCCTGCTGAACCTTCTACCGAATCGAATCCTCCTTTGTCTAGCATAGATCATAAGTTAATTTCACTATTTTTTATGTATAAATACCTGCTTGTGATCCAACTTATCAAGTCTTGTTCTTTTTTTCTTCTTTGTTTGTTTATCGTAGTGATCCCATATTCTAGTAAGGAAGCTTCGATTCCTACTTTGGTTAGTCTTACTGCTTCACTTCCTTTGTTTCAACACCCCTTCACTATCACTACCGTTCCTATAAGTCCTAGACTGGCGAGTGCTTCTGATTAAGAAACCCTTGACAAAGCCCGTTCCCATCTATATAAAGCTTCTTGCCAAACGTCAGGTTAAGCTTGAGGAGGGCCTACGATAGTTAAAGGAGCTTGGCAAGATTCATGAACGAACTAAACATAAAGTACAAGAACTTCGGGAAAGGGTGAAAGGTATTTTTGAAAGAAATGTTCTTCTTGTGAACGATCTGAGTGAAAGTATCTGCTGCCAAAATGAGCTGAAGAATTTGAATGAAGATCTTCAGATTAAAGCAGATGATGCTTTTGATCGTCATTCGGTTCTCTCCAAAGAGCTGGAGGAGAAGAATCAATAGTTTGAGTCTCTAAAGCTTCGATTTACTAAGAAACTCTCTGAGATGGAGATCTCCTGCTCTGACAAGGATGTGCATATTAAGATGTTAGAAGAACTTGCTGCTCAGGATGGGCTTCTTGCTGATATGGATGATTAAATCCTTCAAGTGAATTAGACTCGTACCTCCCTTCTTGAAAATGAATCTCACTTGACCTCGGCAGCCGCGATCAGAGCCTCTGAGCTTCGATGGTTGGTGCAGGAGATCATTCCATCCTTTGTTCATGCTTTATTGAACTCTGCAGACTTCGCAGATCTCAATGTTGCAGTACAGACAACTGCTATTCAGCTTGGTCTTCACCAGACATGTATGGAAATGAAGGAGAAATACGTTAATGCTTTGGAAAGGAAAAATGTCATTTATTTGTATCCCAATGTGCAACATCAAGTGTTGGATCAGTTCTCGAGCATGATCACCCACATGTATTACCTGTTCGGGATTTTAGAAGGAGTTGTTGTTGACCTCGGTATTTTGAAGGAAAAGTTGGGAGTTTTGGACCCCACTTCGAATCCCAATGGTGCTTCTGGTAGTGTTTAGCATGCAAATTGTCATGTATCTTTTCCTTTCGTTTGCAGTTTGTCTCGATTTTTATTTATTTATTTATTTATTTTTTTGTAATTTTATGTGGATGTATATGTGCATGTACTAGCTAAGTTATGTAACTATTTAAAGTTTGCACTCAAAGTGGATGCCTTCTACCTACTTCAACTTTTGTGTGTCATTTAGCCGTTAGATTTGAAATAATTTTTGACTGTGAAGACTTAGACTTTATCCTTGTGGTATTACCTCCTAAGTGACAAGTTATGAACTTTTCACTTAGACTGAACATATGTTGATTAGACATATGTTCATGGTAAGTCTAATACCAGTTAGGTAATTCTATTTTGTCCCCATAGTCAATGTGTAATCATGGTACCGACTCCCTTATTTCGAACTTTTTAGCTTTAATTAATATCAACGAATTACGCATTTATGGTTCAAGATATGTATGTATATCATCGAGGTATGATGTGGCAGATCATAGCGACATTAAAATTTATGCTGAACTATAAGTTAAAAACTTATAATTCGAGGTATATATGTACATCATCGAGATATGATGTGGGGGATCATACCGATGTTAAAATTTATACTAAACTATAAGTTTTTAACTTATAGTTCGAGGTAAATATGTACATCATCGATGTATGATGTGGCAGATCATACCGATGTTAAAATTTATACTTAACTATAAGTTACAAACTTATAGTTCGAGGTATATATGTACATCATCAACGTATGATGTGGTGGATCATCCTGATGTTAAAATTTATATGGAACTATAAGTTGCAAACTTATAGTTCGAGGTATATATGTACATCATCGAGGTATTATGTGGCAGATCATAACGATGTTAAAATTTATACAGAACTATAAGTTACAAACTTATAGTCGAGGTATATATGTACATCATCGAGGTATGATGTGGTGAATCATACCGATGTTAAAATTTATCTGGAACTATAAGTTGCAAACTTATAGTTCGAGCTATATATGTACATCATCGAGGTATGATGTGGCAGATCATACCTATGTTAAAATTTCTACTGAAACATAATTCAAGTTATGATATGGCAAGCAAAAGTGTGAGATATTTCATTCAAGAGTATAGTCATGTTACATACAAAATACGACCGTTCCTTAATGGTACTGAGCTCTCTACCTGTCTCCAATTTCTAAGTTTGCTTATTCGTTTTTGCTTCAAAAGTAGAATATGCACAAATTTCGCATATTCCATGATCTTGGCAACCAGACTCTGTCCATGTTTCTCTAGAACATATGAACTATTTTGTCTAGCCCCCACAAATTGATACGGCCCTTCCCAGTTCAGGTTTAATTTTCCAATGTGTTCTTGTCTACTAGCTTCATTTTTTCATAGGACCAAGTCCCCCACTTTACATGTTCCTTCTTTGACTTAAAACATTCGCGACATATGTGAGATCAAGTCTAGTAACTTGTAGATACAATAACTTACCAACTAATCGATGATATTTACTTGTATCGACTCGTGGTTCTTCATTTTCTTTGTCAAGTCTCAAGTTTTGTTCCATCGAGAAGGAACATAGTTTACATCCCAACATTTCGGTCTCTTCAAGAATGTCTAAAATATATTTTCTTTGACTCAAAACTAAGCTATCCTTTGTGCGAGCCACCTTTATACCAAGAAAATATTTCAAAGGTCCAAGATCCTTTATGCTGAATTGCGTGTCAAGGAAAACCATGGCTTCTTCAATTTTATGCAGGTCATTTCCCACGATAATAATGTCATCAACATATACAAGGATTGAAATGAAGACTTTGCCTTGTTTGTATATGAAGAGAGAATGATATGCATGATATTTTTCAAACTTGAGTTGAGTCAGTACCGATGTAAGTTTCTGGTACCAGCTTCTTGAAGCTTGTTTCAAACCATAAAGTGACTTCTTTAACTTGCATTATTTGGTTACTCCCCTTTTCTCGTAACCCTCGGTATCTTCATGTAAACCTACTCGTTAAGCTCACCATGTAAGAATGCGTTGTTAACATCTAATTGGTGGATGGTACAATCTCTTTTAAGAACAAAAACAAGGAGAGTCCTTAAAGTAACCAACTTTGCGACCGATGCAAAAGTGTCATGATAATCGACTCCTTCCATTTGGGTGAAACCTTTTGCTACAAGTTGGGCCTTGTACTTTTCTATCTCACAATTTGCATTGTACTTTATCTTGTAAATCCAATTTGAATCAGTAGGTTTCTTTCCACTTGGTAATTCTACAATGGACCATGTTTTATTTTCCTCTAAATTTATTATTTCCCTTTGTATTGCAACTCTCTAATTTGGTCCTGCACAACTTGATTGAAAGACTTTGGCTCATCATTGGAAGTGATGGACACCAAAAAGGCTTTGTGAGATTTTGAAAACTTTTCATAAGAAACAAAATTGGCCAAGGGATATACCGTGGAGTGTTCTTGACTTGGAGCAGGTTGTGAATGGTCTATAAATTGAGGGAGCTTCACATCGTAATCTTCCAAGTGCTTGTGTCTTGACCTATTTCTCTTTTCTCTTACTTGGTCAAGATTTACATCTCCTTCATTAACACAAGGATTTTGGTTGGTTTTGACATCCTCATCTTCACTTTCAATATTGATTTCCTCCCCAGTTTGTCTTTCTTATTCATTTGTGAAGTCAACTGATGGATCATCTTGATCCTTCTTCATTGACTGACTCATCATTCTTTTCGCTTGGATCAATCCATATTTCTCCAACATCATAGGGAACCTATATCTCACTGTTACGTTCTTCTTCATTTGCATTCACAGTGGTACGAAAAGGAAAAGCATTTTCAGCAAACTTGAAATCCCTTGAAACATTAATTTTGTTGTGGCTTGGGTCATAGACTTTGTAACCTCTTGTTCCATGTGGATAACCCACAAACACTCTTGGTCTTCCTCTTATTTTGAATTTATCACCTTTTGTTTTTGTGTTACGATAGTAAACCAAACATCCAAAAACCCTCACGTGATCATAAATTGGTTTATGACCATATAACAACTTGTATGGTGTTTTATCTTCTATCACTTTCGAAGGAAAACTATTTATGACATAAGTGGTCGTCAATATGCACTCACCCCATAACCTTGTCGGAAGATTTTCCTCAACCTTTAAAGCCCGATCAACTTCAAGTAAGTGTATGTGCTTCCGTTCCACAACCCCGTTTTGTTGTGGGGGATGTGGACAAGTAGTTTCTAGGAGAATTCCATTATCGGCATAAAAACTCACCATCTTATTTGACGTGAATTCACCACCGTTGTCACACCTTATTCTTTTAACATTCTTGTCAAATTGAGTTTTGACCATCTTATGAAAATCAATCAAGCATGCACTAGCCTCATGTTTGTGTTTAAGAAGAAAAACCTAAGCAACTCTACTACAATCGTCGACAATTGTCAAAAAATAACTTGCCTTTGAAAAAGAAGTGTAACAACCCCCTCTGGCATGTATTACAATATTGTCGACTTTGGGCCACTCGGCACGAGAACTTCCCAGGGGGGTTGTTACAAATGGTATCAGAGCTGGGTCACGGGTCGATGTGTTCGACGAGGACGTCGAACCCTATAATGAGGGTTGGGGTGAAGGTGGGTTGCACCTGATCTGAAATCAGTTTGGAAGGAGAACGAAACATTTACTTATAAGGTGTATGGATACCTTCATTGTCACAAAGCGTTTTAAAGTTGTGAGAGCAGCAGATCCCATAAGAACTCTGCAGTTAAGCGTACCCGTACGAGAACAATTTAGGGGTGGGTGACCCCTGGGAAGTTTTTGTGCCGCGAGCCCAAAGCGGACAATATTATGATACGTGATAGAGGGGGATGTTACAAGAAGGGGTTCGATATTTACCCCATATGTTTAGATTTAGCACAAGAATCATAAACATGCTCCTTATTCTTAAAAGAAATGTTCCTAAGAAAACTTATTTTGTTCAACTTTTCTTCACCAACATGCCCCAACCTCTTGTTCCATATATCAGCTTTCGACATCAAAGCCTTCATCTTCATTCCAAGCATTCCCATCCAATATAGACGATTCTTGCATTTACCCGCTCCAATCAAACTCCTCGAAGTTAGGTCCTGCATGACAAAGAAATCCAGAAAGAAACATACAACACACTTTAAATCATTAAGTTTGCTAACTGATAACAAATTTCAATTAAAATCAGGAATGTGCAAATCATCTTTCACTTCCCGTTAGATAGAGTGTGATTTCCTCTTCCCTTGACAGAAATGAATTCTCCATTAGGTATGATCACAGGATCCTCATTGATGGTAGGAATTACATTCTCAAGAATACTGGTTCTATTGGTCATGTGTTCGGTGGCTCCTGTATTAACAATCCAAGAGTCAATTAGACTTGTTTTACTTGCCATGGTGGCTGCTGGTGATGCATCATTCTTGTTTTTGGACTCTTCTGGTGTGAAGTTCTTCAGGGATTGTTGATATTGATCTTTAGTTAAATCTTCTATTGGGCTTGATTCAATTTCTGCACAAGCAACCCTTGGTTTCCCTTTGTCTTGTTTGTTCTTTCCTCGCCACAAATCTGGATAGCCAATTCGCTTGAAGCACCCGTCACGGGTGTGACCGTCATTGTCACATAAGCTACAATGTTCTCCTTGCTTTGTGATTTTCTTCACTGCCTTGTTTCCATGTTGATTGGTATTGGTCTTGGTATAGGCTTGGAAAGCTATTGCTTCAAAAGTGGGTCTCTTGGTGTTGGTGATGGACCTTTGTTGTTCATCTTCAACAACAAGATGATAAGCAAATCCAAGAGACGGTGTCGGTTTCAAAGCCAGTATTTGAGTTCTTACAATCGAGAACTCACTATCAAGGCCCATGAGAAACTCATATAAACTTTCTTTCTCCTTCAATTCAACAAATGATTTTTCCAAACCACAACCACATTTATCACAAGTGCAACGAGGAGTAAGGAGGGCCAATTGAATCTCATCCCACAATCCTCGAAGCTTTATGTAGTATGCTGAAACAGTTAACCCATCTTGTCAAGTATTTGAGATTGCTTGCTTCAGTCCGTTTGTGTGTGGCATACTTTTTTTTTCCAAACCTCTCACGGAGGTCTGACCACATCTCAGCTGCATTGTTGGCATATTTGATGCTGGTGCGGATCTCATTTTCCATGGCGGTGGTGAGCCACCCTTTTATCATCACATCACACCTCATCCACACCATCCAGCCTTATAGAACTAAAATAATCATTTGAGTAGGCAAGTCAACGAAACCAAATGGTACGGTGAAACCTCATCGCTCCCTACTTTTCCTCCCGCCTCTGGAATTCACACCTCCTTTTGCATGCCCACAACCTTATTAATCCCCAATTACTTCCTTTTTACCTGTTTTCCCCAAATCTCATATTTTACTTATTGTATCTCGTTTAACATGATATATTAGAGCAAAAATTATAATATAAGTCACATATGAAAACAAGTACATGAACTAAAGATAAAAAAATGATTAAATTTAAGTTATATATTTCGGGGTCTGTAGGGGTATTCGCGATAGATCTCACCACATCTTTGGGTTTTTTTTAGCTACCAGGGTTATGACACCTTATGTTCGATCGTTAGAGTGTCAACAAACAATGAAAGTTGTAGACTTTAGTACTAATATGGATTGAATTCCTGGTTGACACTACTTTTATCATAACCATCTAGTGGGTCGTGTTACGTACTTACACAAGATGGTATGAAGTATGACAATTGAAGAATGTTAGTTTAGCAAAAGTTGTCACTATATCTTTAAAATCTAATTACTTTAAAGCAAGAGCTCTTAAAAAACATAAAATTATAATTAAGTACCCACGTCTAACATCTGGCAATCCCTCAAATTCAGTAGATTATTACTTAAGTCATCAGATAAAATTAAGAAACATAAAAGTACGATTACCTTTTCAATATAAATAATCAAGTTCATTGAATTAAATCGGAATTGTTTTCTTTAATGTAACAGGAATTGTTTCACGCGATTAGGGCAATCTCCAACACAGGATATCATCTGATTATATAGGAGACACTTGTCCCAAACAATTGTTTTTTTTACTTTTCACAGTCATATCCCCATTAAAAATTGTTTGTGATTATCATTAATGTGGATATTTTATTTAATTAACAACTAATTTGAGGTGGCAAAATATATTATTTTACTATATTAAAAATATTAATTACGCAAAAGTAGGTGTACATCTGTTCAATTTTAGATCTCCATTTTCAATTCTTTAACCCTTTTCTTTCCCTTTCGACGTATGAAAAGGTCACGTAAAATCCTGCTCACCAGATAGTTACCATTAACACAATATACTTTATTTTTAAAAGTTTGAACAATAACTAATATCTGTAAAATATAAAAATTCTAAAACTTTTCGTGCACGATTATAATTCTCATTTAAATCAATAGAAATCACCCATAAAGTTTTAATATTTTAAGTCAGTTTACGGTTTAATCCCAATATTTTTTTTAAACAAAAAAATCCCGATTATTTTATATTTTACCTAAATTAGTGAAACATTCCTTACATTTTTTCAACAGAAAATGATAGATTTTCATACAAAATTAGATAATCGGAACTTCTCTGTTCAAAAAATAAATTTTCGGATTAAACTCTAAAGTGACCCAATATAGTAGTCTTTATTGGAGATTTTCCTTAAATATTGAACGGCATAAATTTTATTAGAAAACTAGCAAGAAGCTAGAAAAAAGAAGTTATCACAACAAATTATAAGCTAAAAGATGATTATGTAACCAAGAGGTTGAACCAATTTTAGCTTTTCTACACCTACTGGAAATTCAAAAAAAAGATTTATCTATCACATCATCTAGAATTAAAAATTTCCTAGGTTGAGCCGTTCCAAAAATGACAGAATTACGAAAATTTTATAAACACCATGACGTAGTCAAAGGACCGCATCAAAGGCTTGGCGTTGCTCTCTTTTTAAGGAAATAGGATCAGACCACGAAAGGAGATGATCAATAGAGCAAAGTTGAGGGATTTGGACGGCCCACCAAATAGCAACATGAGTCCATATCTTTAGCAGCTGGTTACAACTGCTAAAAAGGTGATCAATAGACTCAATGGTATTGGAACAAACAGGGCATAGAATCGAATCCATAATAATCCCTCGGAGAGAAAGATTCTCTCTAGAAGGAATACTTTGTAACTACAATCTCCAAATAAAAATATTCACCTTGATTGACACCCAATTATTCCATTGAGTTTCGAAACCACCATTATACAACATACAACTATCCAAAAAAGCTCTGGCTGAAGAAACATTAAAGGAATCGGAAACATCAATAATCCACCCCAAACGGTTTAGAATCGAATGAAGATGAACATCTTGCATCAAGGAAGTAAAAGCAACCCACTGAGTCTACTCAATGCCCCCCTCTAGGGGTCTGCCTGAGAAGAACATAGTTCCATCCAAGAAGCACTCTATCACGAACCGACGAAGATCTATGAGGATCAAGAGCAAAAGTCCTATGAAAAGAAACAGCCAGGAGAGCATCCCCCTTCCACACATCATGCCAAAAAGATTTCCATTAAAATTAAATACATATATGAACTAAAGAAAAAGAAATATATCAATAAAGGATTGACTGTAAACATACATTATTGATAAAAGACAAAACTGCAAAAAATGGTCCCTGTGGTATGTATTTTTTTTTGAGGTTTAGTCCAAACCTTGACTTTTTTTGGCTTCGTGGTCATTTTGAGCTAGTTTTGTTGCAGATTTGGTCCCTTATTAAACTGAAATGACTGTAATATCCTTGAGGTATTTTTTTAATTTTTCTTTTGTTTTTTAAAAATCTAATACTTATTTATGTATTTAAAGAATTAAAAAATAAGATGGTATCCCTCTCTCTCTCTAATAAGCACACAAACCCAGATGATGTTACGGTGTTATATCTCATCTTTCATTCCTTCACTCCTTTTATGCCCTCATCTTTTTCATTATCATGTTTGAAGAAGATGATGTTCTTACCGTGGTCTTTTTTCTACTCCATCACAAACGCAAACACCTCATCGATTTGCCTCGTCATCACCCTTCACTCCACCTTCCTCATCGCCTCCACCACAGCGTAGAGCTTCATCTTCAAAAGAAAAACCTCTGTTGTGGGATTTCATCTTTGGAGACTCATCTAATCACTAACAATATGTGTGTTATTTGTTCTAACTGCAATAAACATGTCTTTGAATGAAACAAATTGATGGTAGCGATCTAGCAGCCAAACTGAACTCACCTCGAGGTTTATTTGGATAAGAAAGGAAATCTAAGTTGTGGAATTGAGTTGGGTAAGCTAACTAGGGTGGTATGGTGGTTAGAATGGACTAGTGGTCGTCGGTAATCGGAGCTCCTTTATCCCATCGTCGATAGAAGAGCAACCAAACCCCACTGCCTTCTTCATTCGCTTGATTTTCCCAGTGTCGGTGTTATGCAACTCCCTTTCTTTTTTCTTCCCTGTTCATTGATATCTCTACCTACGCTTACTCCCCCCCTCTTTAAACTCCATCTCCGGTAATGTCGCTGGTAAGGCTGTAGTTTAGTGACGATTTATAGTTTGGGTTTTGGTATTGATATGGCTGATTGTACAAACCTTGATTTATGACATGGGTTTTGTAGGAATTAAGAGACTATAATGACCGATGGTAGAGGCTAGATGTAGGTGCGAGATGGGAAGGCAGATATGATTGTGGATAGTCTTGGTAGCCATGGTTATGCAACTAGTTGTTGTCTCTGATCTCTCTTCAGCAGTTGCAATACGGCGAGGCATCCGTGAAAGTTTTCGGTAGAGATGGTATTTTGTTGTCTCCAATAGATATGAAATGAAGCAATCGTGGGGTAGGAAAATGAAGATCTGTATAAACTCAGTCGATACATAATCTGGTTGAAAAGATGACGAAGATTGAGACTTATTTGTGTACTAGTAGATTTAGGATTTGGAGAGAGAGAGAACCCCCTTTATTTTTTTAATTGTTTTAATAAATAATTAAGTATTAGAAATGAAAGAAAGATAGAAAATAAATACCCCAAGGGTATTACAGTCATTTCAGTTTACTGATGGACCATATCCGCAGCAAAACTAGCTCAAAAGGACCATGAAGCCAAAAAAGTCGAGGTTTGGATTAAACCTCGGAAAAAAAATGCATACCACATGGACCATTTTTGCAGTTTTGTTTTCATTAAAATTATGTGGTTATTCTTGTGGGTTGTCAAAATATGTTGATTTAGTACAACTATCAAATCAACTATGCGTTTGGTCATTATCATTTCATTTTTTGAGTATATTACTTTTTTATTAAAAAGTAAAAAATAAAAGATAACCCACTTTCTCCCTCCCAAAACACACACACAAACACACAGAGTGACACCCCATTTTCACAAGCACAATTTTCATTTTAATTAAGGTAAAATACCATTTCCATAAAACCCAAGTTAATAAAATCTCATTTGTTCCAAATTCAATTGTTTGAAAATTAGAGTAATATAATAAACATGAAATCTACAATATTGTTGATGAGTGTGACAGTCATGCTTTGCGCTTCTCGTGTTCACCAATAGTATCTGCAACCATTTAATTCACATCTGTAAGCCAAATCTTAATGAGCTCCCCTAAAATATCACATACAACAAAACATAATAAACAATTATGGTTTATTAGCAACCTTGGGACTATCAGCAGTTTTGACAACTATCAATAATCCTGAGGACTATCATCAGTCCTAAATATCACACACAACACATCAATATAAACAACTATAGGTTACCAATAATCCTGGGACTATCGGCATGCATGTAGACTATCAGCAGTCCTATGGGATCACAATAACTCTATGAGTTATCAACAACCCTATGAGTTATCAACAACCCTATGAGTTATCAACCATGGTCAAAGTCAAAGTCAATAGTCAAGGCCAACAGTCCATGTTGACCCAACTCGTCGAGTGCATATTTTGCTAGCCTTAATGCATTCATACACTTTCAAGCGTTGGCAGAGCAAATCGTGGATTTTTGCTAGCCTTAATGCATTCATACACTTTCAAGCGAAACCAAAGCCCCAAACTATAGATCTGGTCCCTTAGGACTGAAATACCACGTAAAGTTGCTAGCTTTACGTCCATGCATGGCATCAAGAGGGCTAAAACACTCAAATAAGGCTTATCAAGGGACCTAGGGCATGAAGGAGGTCCAAGACTTGATAAAGTTGGCGACTTTAAGTCCATGGAGGCCATGACATGTCCAGATCTGAAACCATGGCATCATAACATGCTCAAATCCAAGGATGGTCCCAAAATAAGTTAATAATGGCCATAACTTTCAAAACAAGAGATCTAGAAAAAGGGATGATCAAGATAACGAATTTATACCTCCAAATGGCTGCAACAACATTGAAAATCCCAGATCTAAAGCTTCTCCCTTCAACTTTGCACCACCAACTTCAAGCCCCTTCAAGAAAAGCACCAAAGAATACTCTTTAAGCTCAGACACACTTAAAATGGGGAAAAAGGCACGATTAGGGTTTTCTCTGGATTGAGGGAACGATGAGGGAGGTTAACAATGAGAGTTTAGGCCTTTAAATAGGGTGCAAACCCTTAAAATTAGGGTTTTCATGTTCAGTTTCAACTCGTTGATTTGGGGCCTTCCAACTCGTCGAGTAGACATAGAAATATACGCGGAGATTCAATACTCTACACGATGAGTTGGAGCCTTCCAACTCGTCGAGTTGCCCTGCAAATATAAATAATAAGCTTTAAATTCATATTGAGGTTTTGGATGTTACAAATCTCCCCCACTTGAACTAGGCTTCGTCCTCGAAGCCTGCTACGGTGAACAATTCTGTCACACCCCAAAACCGAGAACAGTGGAAACGTTCTGGGGCGGAGGACGTCATGTATAATATCAACAACAATGTAAAGTAGTAAACAAGCAACAACATCATCCATTGCATTAATAAAATAATTATTATACAATTGTATTCTTTCAAATTTTGATAAACACTAAAGCATAAATCAAAATGAAAGATAAGTCTTGAACAAGCTCCATCTTCCTTTCTCCTTGCATCGGTACCCGTTTATGATGACCTGAGGATACAAGTAATTTTGAAAGCGAGTATCAGCTTTGAAGCTGGTGAGATCATAAGTATTTAGTGTCTTATTTTGTATGTAAGAATTTGTAAGTCTATGTATTGTAAGAATTTGAAAAAGTTTGAATCTCTCAGAAAAACCTATATTTTCTATTAAAGTAGCCTTCTACCAAGGCTTAACTGTTTTGTATGCTCGTTTGATGTAAAAGTGTGTAATTTCCCAAGTGTAACTATCTTTTAACAAAATATAGTTTGTACAATAAAGTTTAAGTGAGGTTATCGCTAAAAATGTAATGGGTAAATCATTGTAGTACTGTAGTTTTGTATTATAGGAACTACTGCTGTACTAACTACCTTAAACCGGATTTATATTAAGGTATAATGTGATAATTGCACCATACTATCGACTGATAACAACGACATAAAGAACGGTCGTAATAACGGAATGACGTTTGGCACCCGCAGACCTGCAGGTCCGGCTGTAACTAGCAGCAAGGTGTAGGATTGTCAATCCAGTATAGATCTATACGCAAACTCAACGCTCTCCCTCCAAGAGAATTCTGGCTACAACTCGGGCCATGACATTTAAGGCATGCTCCGATACAGTGGATCACAATTGTTAACGTATTAATGTAAGGGTAATGTTTCTCGTTCTAGTATAGTTGTATATGTTCTCTTCCTAGTATAGTTGTATATGTTCTCGTCCTAGTATAGTTGTATATGTTCTCGTCCTAGTATAGTTGTATATGTAATGTTCTAGAAAGTATTGACTCATGAATGAACTGACTCATTGTATGATATCGCGTTCTAGTAACGGTTCTAGTATCTTCCTAAACTACCCATATGGTAGTTTACTAGCAGTCTAATTGGTACGTATGGTCATGGATGTATACCCTTACTAACTAAGGGCATGGGATGAATTGGAAAGACCTTTTATGACTATATATGTACACATGATATATAACTAATATTTAAACGACTTTCGGACGAATACCTAATATCCCACCAGACCACATCTCAAGGCGCGAAAAGGAAATAGGGTGGATAGCCTTTCTAAGTCTTTTAAACATTTCTTATATAACTATACATATAGAGGCATGCAATTTATAATATAAAAGCATAAATAAATTTTGTAAGACATTAGAAACATAAATATTATTTTAAGAAAAGATCGACTTGATGTCGATCTATAAAACAATTTGAAGGTAAAAGTATGATAAAACAGTTTTGAGTATAAGGAAACATTTGATTGAAACACAGTTGTAAATAAGTTTGAAAGGTAATGTATCGAGTAAGATGTACAGTGTATTAAGTAGTTTAAAACATATAAAATGTTTATAAAAATCATTTGAAGGAAACTGTTTGGTAAAACGACTAATGAGTAGCCAAATCTTTTGAATGCTGTATATTAATCACATGTTATTGATGTAATAACTAGCGTAATTCTACTTATTAATCGCATGTGATTGATATAATACTAGCATGATTCTACTTGTATTCCCCCCCATTAAACATTTAAAAGTAGTTTAAAACATTAGTTAAGGGGTATGAACTCACTTGATTGAAGTGGTTGATTTGAAGTAGTCGAGAGAGGAATCGAGCAGAACTTCGACAGGAAGAGTTGAAAACGCGGGAAATCTCGGGATTCTCGGGAATCTCAGGAATCTCGGGAACACAAAACCTTCCTTTGGGACTTGAAGATGAAAACCGGGGCTTTGGGAGGGTCTCGGGGGCTTAAACGCATAGTTTCGGCGCGAGAAAGAAAGGAACCGAGCAATGGAGCTCGGAGCCCTTGAAATCTACTTATAGGGGCATTTTTGGGGTGTGCCACGTCGTGGCAAGTGATGGCCACGTCGTGGGGAGTCAAACTTATCCTCTTCCATTGATTGGACGCCCTCAGTCACTTGCCGGGTCGCGGCAAGCTTGTGCCACGTCGTGGCAAGCCTGAGAGCCTCGGATTTCGGACCTCGAACTTGTAAAATCCATAACTTTCGCGTACGAGCTCCGTTTTCGACGTTCTTTATATGCACGCGTAGCTAAAAACATGATATACAACTCTTGTTTAGACTTCATCGGCAAATTCTGACTTTATTTTAAATTATTTATTTTTAACGGGCTGGGACGCGATAATTCCGTTAAAAATCCATAACTTCTTCATCCGATGTCCGTTTTCGTCAGACTTTTTATCGTTGCGCTACTAATGTTGAGACCTTAGATTCTCAGTTAGGTTGTTTTGGTCAAAAGTATCTCGAGCTCTATTTCGAGTTTTTAGCTGTCTACTGCTATACCCGAATCTTGGAAAAATCATAACTTCCTCATACGAAGTCAGATTTGGACGTTCTTTTTATGTATGCTCACGGTTTGAGGTTATCTATAACTTTCATTTAGATACTTAAGGCTAAAAACTATTGTATTGAAACTTCGCGTTTTTCTTTTAATCGGTGTTGCCGGTTTTGCCGAGAATCTTCGGTTGGTCATAACTTCTTCGTTATAACTCGGATTTTAGGGTTCTTTATATGTACGAAAACCTTGATACGGTTCCTACTACTTTATTTAACCCAAATAAGATTTTAGGAAAGTTATATTTTGACCTAAATTTGATTGGTTTTACATTACATTGTCTCGAAATATCGGGTTGTCAAATCATTCCCCCGTTAGAGGGAATTTCGTCCCGAAATTAGAGTTTAAGCAAGACTTAAAAATTATGTTACAGATAGAAGTTTTGTTTGCTTCTCGTGTTCTTAAGTGAACTCAGGTTCTCGCTTGGCATTCCAACGAACCTTTCACTATCGGGATATGACTTTGCTTCTTTCGTTTGACTTCGCTGGTATGATAACCCTTCTTGGTCGAATGTATGTTGAACGTTTTGTGGTTTGTGAGAGTATGCCCTACAAGTATTGTCTCCAAATCTTCAGAGCAATAACCGCTGCTCATGACTCAAGATCACGTGTTGAATAGTTAACTTCTTGTGTCTTAAGCTGTCTTGAGGTATCGGCAATGACCTTTCCTCTTGCTTAAGAATACAACCAAGCCCTTGGTTGGATGCATTGCATTACACCACGAACTATTCTATCCCTTTTTGGGAGGGATAATATTGGTGCGATGCATCAGGCTTACTTTAGCGTTTGGAACGCTCTTTCTTGTTTACAGACAAGTCCGGTGCTCCTCCAAGTGAGAAACTTGGCCTAAAGAATCCCTTTCTGAGGAGTTTGTTAAACTCGCTAGGAAGTTCTTGCTTCTCAGTTGGAGCTAGATGATAAGGTGATTTGGCTACTGGGGTAGCCCCTGGAACTAAGTCGATTCTGAATTCGAATTGATGTTGTGGTGGTAATCCCGGTAGTTCTTCTGGAAAGGTGTTGGGAAAGTCGCGTACTTTTGGGATGTTCTGAATGTCCTTCGCTTCTTGGCTCGTATCGACGATGTGTGAAAGGAATGTGTGATATTCCCTTCGTAAGCGCTTTTGAGCTTAAATACACGAAATGATGTGAAGGTTCGTACTTGATTTGTCTCCCTAAATAACAAGAGGTTCTTTGATAGGGAGATTAAGATTAACTGCTTTATCAAAGCACCTGATGTCGGCTCGATGTAGACTTAACCAATTCATACTGATTAAGACGTCAAAACCTTGTGGTTGATTAGATGTCATGAAGATCTAAAAGAAAGTATGATTACTCCTGAATTAAGGAAAAAGGATAGGTATTTCTAAGTTTATTCAGACGGAAGCACGATCACTCGCAGTCTTGGGCTGTCTCCGTCCTGAAGTTCATAGTAGAACTCATACGTGGTTCATCAATCACAGTCTCGGGTATACAAGTCGTATATAATTAAGATTGAAACTATGGGTCTTTGGATTGAACTTGACGTACTGCACGAGTGGTACTTCGGGAAGGTTTGCTGAGGTTTCTTTGGAAAGGGTAAGAAACATGAGGTACTCTACGCATGAGTACTTCAGAGTTCTGAAGTGATAGTTTCGTTAGAAGATGATTTCGAAGAAAGAGATTTACGCACGAAACTGGTATTGTGAGGATCAAATAGACTCTGCTCGTATGATGAAATCGGAATCACTTGGAAATAAAGGCACTAGATTCGATCATAAAGGCGTTACAAACAAAACACAACAATGCAACTTTTTAACAGAGTTACAGTACTTTAGAGTAACTACAGGAATACTGTTGCGAACAAAGTATACTATAAAAGGCAAGTATACGCAGCACGAGGGTTCCTTAACTAACGGGATCTCGCAAAAGATAAGACTCAAGTTGCACTAGTTTTAAACATGTTTTAAAAACATACATAATACTGACGATTGGAAGTGAACCCATACTATAGTAGGGTCCTTCATTGCCTCTTTCCATTATGAGGTCAAACTCCTCCGGATTCACCATCATTCTCCTATGTTGGACAGTCCCTCTTGAAGTGTCCCATTACGCCACATAGATGGCATATTTGGGAGATTTCGACATTGGTGGTTGAAGTAATGTGTTGGATCCGACTCTTGCAGTAACGAACGGTGTGTCCCTTTTTATTGCCGTTTAAGCACTGCATTTTCCGACAAAGTCCATGATGGTGATAGTTGCATTTGTTGCACTTTGGGAGATTGCCAACATACTGTCTGGCCGGGTTAGGGATAACTGGGATACTAGAAGAGATGGTAGTAGGAGGTACAGAAGTCGTGGCTGTGAAGGTTGCCACATGCTGTTGTCTTTTGTTCGCCCCTTGGGGTGATTTGCCTTTAGCCTTAGCCCAGAACTTTCGTTTATTATTCTTGGGCTTAGGATATGGGGTGTCGTGGTAGTTTGTTTCTCGTTGAGGTACTTGACTGTTACTTGGGTTGGAATTATTGTTAACAATCCCGCTAACATTCGCGTTGTTAGCGTTAAGGTGGATCAGAACAGCTGACACGGCAGCCGAGACTGCAGCTTGAAAAGTAGCTGCATCAATCTAAAGAGTTGATGTTTGGTAGATGGGTTGATTGCTTTTCTTCGGCGACATGATTCTGTTACACGGAAAGAAAAATGAATTTGTGAGCGAGTATGGTTGAACCTAGACGTAGTTCGATCGTTCATGTAAAGAATAGAAGTATGTTCTCGAAGGTTTGACCTACATCCCTATGATGCAGTCCTAGTACATAATAGGAGTATGTTCATGATGGTTTGACCTATATCCCTATGATGCAGTCCCAGTACAGAATAGGAGTATGTTCATGATGGTTTGACCTACATCCTATGATGCAGTCTTAGTACAGAGTAGAAGTATGTTTGTAGAATGGTCTCAAAATGCTTATCGTCCAGACCAGGGTATTATTAGTTGGTGGATAACATGATCCAACCTTTGAGAGAGACTTGGAAATGATTCCGGAGTTAAATTATCATAGTTCAATAACTTGACTAGATGGGGTTTCAAATAGACTCCAATGAAAGCATTTGAACAAAGATTGACACGGAAGTTAGATGACTGTCGATATCATTGATGTTTAAGATTTAATTGGTTTGGGGAAATTGACCTTATTGTAGGTCTTACATCATATTCAGAGTAGAAAATTCTTTGACAGCATAAAGACTTAACTAAAAGTACTTACAGTACAAGTTAGTCACATAGAAAGTACTACACAGAACATAGACAGGAACACGGTTCTTTAAAACAAAGAAGGAAGTAAGGTATCTCTTACTGGCGACAGTCACCCCCATGGTGAACCCTTAGTTCGGTTAGTTGACGTTCCATATCAAGCAGGTATCTCTCGTACACTCTCTGGCATACTTGGAGCTCTATGACTTTGGCTCGGGTTTTCAGCTAGTGCTTGCAGCAGGTTCTCATGGTTTCTCTTTGATCTCTCGTGAGCATCTTCTAGATGAATGGTGCGCAGGGTATGCATTCTTGCATCGACGAAAACTTCAGCAATCTGATGTAGGGCTGTCCTGCCTTGAATCTCATTTCGGGCCACTCTGTGGACCAAGATTGGCAAGATTCTGTATGCTGAGCCCCCATTGCTCAGGTCGTAAAAGTTTTGGTCGCGAATAAATGACATGGGCTGATCTTGTCCTTGGCTCCATGTTTCTAAGCATTCCACCCACACAGGCGTCGGGCCATGAAAAGCCATACGAGGGTTAGGAATTGGAAAGGGAGTTGCTCGGGGTAGGTTCTTAACCTCTGGTTCGGAATTAGCATCGTCTGAAAGGTTCTCATCACGGTGATCATTCAAAGGGAGAGGATGATCATTCTCTGGTTCTTCTCCAAACTAACCAGCTATGACTTCGATCGGAAGATACTGGTTGCCGTGGGGATGGAGTCCAGCTATGTTTTCTATGGGAGAATTTAATGGTAAGAGAATAATTATTAGACGAACTATATAGATAATTATTTAGAAAACCTTCATTAGTTATATCGCTATTTGTGAAGTGCATACCAGCTATGGGTAATTTTAACAGGATAGACCTTCGAATAAGTGACCTTAACTCCGTATTCACACAGAATAGGGGTGAAGTAAAATCTTCACAGATTCTAAGTCTATAACATCCTAATTACATATAGCCGTAGTGTATCCACTTAGCAACTATCAACTTAGTGATGAAGATCCCATTTTAGTTCTCAAGTATAAAGTACTTATAGTAACAGCAAATACTCCTATAGTATTTTAGTTTTTATGTTATGTTCTATTGCTCTCATTATGGTAGGGTTGGTAAGATTTTAGCATTGTTGCAACCACCCAATTAAAACTTAGGCACATGCTAGTCAACCCTCAGATAATATAGGTGATAAGGCTATATCTTCCCAGTTTTGACCATATGTCTCTAAGCCCACTTGTGTTGCCCAGCAATCGTAATTCTTTTGTACTGTCCTAGTGACACTGATTTTAGTATGAATGCAGGCACGTATACTTACTTAAATATTTTATTATTTAAAGTATAAAATCTAAATCATAGTATTTTTAATCCCATTGTATTTATAGTTAGTATATCTTTTAAGGGTTGATATACTCAATTCACTATAAACAACGCTCTGATACCAATCTGTCACACCCCAAAACCGAGAACGGCGGAAACGTTCTGGGGCGGAGGACGTCATGTATAATATCAACAACAATGTAAAGTAGTAAACAAGCAACAACATCATCCATTGCATTAATAAAATAATTATTATACAATTGTATTCTGTCAAATTTTGATAAACACTAAAGCATAAATCAAAATGAAAGATAAGTCTTGAACAAGCTCCATCTTCCTTTCTCCTTGCATCGGCACCTGTCTATGATGACCTGAGGATACAAGTAATTTTGAAAGCGAGTATCAGCTTTGAAGCTGGTGAGATCATAAGTATTTAGTGTCTTATTTTGTATGTAAGAATTTGTAAGTCTATGTATTGTAAGAATTTGAAAAAGTTTGAATCTCTCAGAAAAACCTATATTTTCTATTAAAGTAGCCTTCTACCAAGGCTTAACTGTTTTGTATGCTCGTTTGATGTAAAAGTGTGTAATTTCCCAAGTGTAACTATCTTTTAACAAAATATAGTTTGTACATTAAAGTTTAAAGGAGGTTATCGCTAAAAATGTAATGGGTAAATCATTGTAGTACTGTAGTTTTGTATTGTAGGAACTACTGCTGTACTAACTACCTTAAACCGGATTTATATTAAGGTATAATGTGATAATTGCACCATACTATCGACTGATAACAACGACATAAAGAACAGTCGTAATAACGGAATGACGTTTGGCACCCGCAGACCTGCAGGTCCGGCTGTAGCTAGCAGCAAGGTGTAGGATTGTCAATCCAGTATAGATCTATACGCAAACTCAACGCTCTCCCTCCAAGAGAATTCTGGCTACAACTCGGGCCATGACATTTAAGGCATGCTCCGATACAGTGGATCACAGTTGTTAACGTATTAATGTAAGGGTAATGTTTCTCGTTCTAGTATAGTTGTATATGTTCTCTTCCTAGTATAGTTGTATATGTTCTCGTCCTAGTATAGTTGTATATGTTCTCGTCCTAGTATAGTTGTATATGTAATGTTCTAGAAAGTATTGACTCATGAATGAACTGACTCATTGTATGATATCGCGTTCTAGTAACGGTTCTAGTATCTTCCTAAACTACCCATATGGTAGTTTACTAGCAGTCTAATTGGTACGTATGGTCATGGATGTATACCCTTACTAACTAAGGGCATGGGATGAATTGGAAAGACCTTTTATGACTATATATGTACACATGATATATAACTAATATTTAAACGACTTTCGGACGAATACCCAATATCCCACCAGACCACATCTCAAGGCGCGAAAAGGAAATAGGGTGGATAGCCTTCCTAAGTCTTTTAAACATTTCTTATATAACTATACATATAGAGGCATGCAATTTATAATATAAAAACATAAATAAATTTTGTAAGACATTTGAAACATAAATATTATTTTAAGAAAATATCGACTTGATGTCGATCTATAAAACAATTTGAAGGTAAAAGTATGATAAAACAGTTTTGAGTATAAGGAAACATTTGATTGAAACACAGTTGTAAATAAGTTTGAAAGGTAATGTATCGAGTAAGATGTACAGTGTATTAAGTAGTTTAAAACATATAAAATGTTTATAAAAATCATTTGAAGGAAATTGTTTGGTACAACGGCTAATGAGTAGCCAAATCTTTTGAATGCTGTATATTAACCACATGTGATTGATGTAATAACTAGCGTAATTCTACTTATTAATCGCATGTGATTGATATAATACTAGCATGATTCTACTTGTATTCCCCACCATTAAACATTTAAAAGTAGTTTAAAACATTAGTTAAGGGGTATGAACTCACTTGATTGAAGTGGTTGATTTGAAGTAGTCGAGAGAGGAATCGAGTAGAACTTCGACAGGAAGAGTTGAAAACGCGGGAAATCTCGGGAATCTCAGGAATCTCGGGAACACAAAACCTTCCTTTGGGACTTGAAGGTGAAAACCGGGGCTTTGGGAGGGTCTCGGGGGCTTAAACGCATAGTTTCGGCGCGAGAAAGAAAGGAACCGAGCAATGGAGCTCGGAGCCCTTGAAATCTACTTATAGGGGCATTTTTGGGGTGTGCCACGTCGTGGCAAGTGATGGCCACGTCGTGGGGAGTCAAACTTATCCTCTTCCATTGATTGGACGCCCTCAGTCACTTGCCGGGTCGCGGCAAGCTTGTGCCACGTCGTGGCAAGCCTGAGAGCCTCGGATTTCGGACCTCGAACTTGTAAAATCCATAACTTTCGCGTACGAGCTCCGTTTTCGACGTTCTTTATATGCACGCGTAGCTAAAAACATGATATACAACTCTTGTTTAGACTTCATCGGCAAATTCTGACTTTATTTTAAATTATTTATTTTTAACGGGCTGGGACGCGATAATTCCGTTAAAAATCCATAACTTCTTCATCCGATGTCCGTTTTCGTCAGACTTTTTATCGTTGCGCTACTAATGTTGAGACCTTAGATTCTCAGTTAGGTTGTTTTGGTCAAAAGTATCTCGAGCTCTATTTCGAGTTTTTAGCTGTCTACTGCTATACCCGAATCTTGGAAAAATCATAACTTCCTCATACGAAGTCAGATTTGGACGTTCTTTTTATGTATGCTCACGGTTTGAGGTTATCTATAACTTTCATTTAGATACTTAAGGCTAAAAACTATTGTATTGAAAATTCACGTTTTTCGTTTAATCGGTGTTGCCGGTTTTGCCGAGAATCTTCGGTTGGTCATAACTTCTTCATTATAACTCGGATTTTAGGGTTCTTTATATGTACGGAAAACTTGATACGATTCCTACTACTTTATTTAACCCAAATAAGATTTTAGGAAAGTTATATTTTGACCTAAATTTGATTGGTTTTACATTACATTGTCTCGAAATATCGGGTTGTCAAAAATTCCGGATAATGCTCCTGTATCTCGGCCTCTGGCTCCCAAGTCCACTTGGATCCCCTCCGATGCTGCCAGTGTACCTTTACCAAAGGTATTTCCTTGTTGCGTAGGACATTTATCTTCCTGTCTAAGACGACCACTGTCTTCTCACAGTAATTCAGGTGTTTGTCGACCTGAATGTAATCCAATGACACTACCGCATCCCGTCTAATATACATTTCCGCAATTGCGAAACGTGGAAAGTCTTATGAATCTGACGGAGCTCCTTCGGAAGGTTAAGTCTATACGCCACTTTTCCAACCCTAACAATAATCTGAAATGGTCCAATATAGTGGGGACCCAACTTTTCCCTCTTCCTGAAGTGAATCACACCCTTCTAGTGTGAGACCTTCAGCAATACCATGTCGCCGACCTGAAACTGCAACTTGGATCTGCACCGGTTGGCATAACTTTTCTGCCGACTATGAGCAGTTTGATCTGAAAAATCTTCTCAGTTGTCTGCAGAACCACCTCGGCCCGTCCCATGAACCTGTGTCCAACCTCACCCCAACATACGGGGGTACGGAATCTCCACCCATACAACAACTCAAACGATGGAGCACCAATGCTGGAATGAAAGCTGTTATTGTAGGTGAACTCTACAAAGGGTAGGTAGGAGTCCTAGATCCCACCAAAATCAATGACGCAGGCCCTCAACATATCCTCGAGGGTTTGAATGGTCTTCTCACTCTGGTCGTCTATTTGTGGATGGTAAGTGGTGCTAAAATGCAATCTCGTGCCCAGTTCTTCATGGAACTTCTGCCAGAAATGGGAGGTGAATCGAACATCACGGTTTGAGACAATGGAGACTGGCACCCCGTGGCGAGCAAAAACCTCGTGGATATACACATCGGCCAACTTCTCGACCGATAAACTCTCCTGAATTTCCAAAAAATGTGTGCTCTTGGTCAATCAATCCACGATGACCCATATAGCATCATATCCCTTCGCCGTACTCGAAAACTTGGTGATAAATTCCATCGTGATATGCTTCCACTTCCACATGGGAACCTCTAGATGCTGTAGCTTGCCATGCGGCCTCTGATGCTCGACCTTAACCAACCTGCAGGTCAAACACCTCTCGATGTACCAAATGATCTCTTTCTTCATACACGACCACGAGTAACTCAACCTCAGATCCCGATACCTCTTGGTGGCTCTCAGGTGAATAGAAAAGCGAGACTTGTGAGTCTCCTCCAGTATAATCTGTCTGACTCCACCAGACATCGAAACCCACACCCGACGACAACGGGTCAACAATCCACGTCTATCTTACACGAATCTGGTGATCTCATCCCTGATCCTCTCAATTTTCCTATTCTCCTGTCGTACACCCTCAGTCTGAGCTTCACTGATCAAGCTCACGAGTGGAGAATCCACAAATATCCTTATACACAACATCAAAACTGAAGATCTAGCTGAATTACGGCTTATGGCGCCTACCACAACGTTCACTTTACCAGGATGGTAAAGGATCTCGCAGTCATAATCCTTGACTACGTCTAGCCACCTACGCTGCCTCATGTTCTGGTTTGGTTGATCCATGATATGTCTCAAGCTCCTATGATCACTGTAGATCGTACATCGGACCCCATATAGATAATGCCTCTAGATCTTCAGGGTGAATACCACCGCTCCCAACTCAAGATCATCCATGGCATATCTCATCTCATTCGACTTCAGTTGTTGCGAAGCGTAAGGTATCACTCGTCCTCTCTGCATGAGGAATTCTCCCAACCCAATGATGAACACATCATAGAATACTAAAAAATCCTTAACTCCCTTAGGGAGTGTCAAAATTAGAGCCTTGCAAAGTCATTGTCGGATGGTCTCAAATGTTGTCTGCTGCTCAGGGCGCCACCGGAATTTTATGACTTAACATACCCTAAAATGTATGAAAGGATGGCTTAAAGGAGCCCAACACTGACAACCTAACTTTGCAAATTTGCAAACCTCTAAGGCCATAAATTTGCAAACTTTATGCCTTTGCATAGCTACAAGGACCCCAACACTAAGAACCTAACTTGCTCAAACATTTTCTACACCATAACTCTTGCATGGGGACAAACTAAGATCCAAGCTTGCATTTTATGACTTAACATACCCTAAAATGTATGAAAGGACGGCTTAAAGGCTTTGGAGTACCTCATACTCACAAAAACCTAGGCTTGGGGACAAAAGGGAAGAAAAGCTAAGCTTAACCAAGATCTAGAGAAACATGAGCCAAGGTTGGAGCTTTAGACCTCCAAATGTTGCATAATGAAGAGAAAATGTTAGATCCAAGGTCTTAAGAGCAAAGCCACTTCCTTGATGATCTTCCTTCACAAACAAGAATGACCACAACTCACTCAAAAGCTCAAAATGCTCAAAATAGGTTAGAGTTTGCAAGGAGGGTCAATTTTCGGGACGAAGGCTTATAAGAGGAAGGGTTTTGGGGCTATAATGGTGCTTATATACTACACAAACCTTAAATATTAGGGTTTGGTCCAAACTGTGTACGCCTTACATACCAGCGTGTGCTCAACATAGACACGCGAGACCACATACGCCCAACGTACCCATGTTGCACCCAAAATTACGAAAATGCCATAAAGGGCCACTTTGCACAATAATAAGTTAATTAGGGGATAAAGGGTGAATACCTATAAGAAAAATATGTTATAACTCTCCCCCACTTGAATTAGACTTCATCCTTAAAGTCCGTTGTCGCGAAAAAATCAGGGTAGTGCTCTCGCATCTTCACCTCAAGCTCCTACGTCCATTCAGAAACTTTTCGATGCTGCCACTAGATCTTAACCAGAGACGCTTATTTGTTGCACAAAGTCTTTGTCTTTCGATCCAAAATTACCATTGGTCTCTCCATATAGTTCAGGCGATCAACTAGAATGTCATTCAGAGGAACAACTACGAACTCATCGGCTATACACTTCCGAAGCTGATACACATGGAAAGTGTTATGGATCTGGTTGAGCTCATCAGGAAAATCTAGTCGGTATGCAAACTTGCCCACCCAAGTCAAAATCCTGAAAGGACCAATGAATCTGGGGCCCAACTTGCCCCGCTCCAAAATCCGATGACACCTTTCCAAGGTGACACATTTAGAAGCACCAAATCTCCTTCCTGAAGCTGAAGGCCAAACACCGCCGGTTTGCATAACTCTTCTTCCAAATGTGTGCGACTCAAAACTGATCGCACACCTGCTGAATCAACACAGTGGTCTTGATTACAGCCTCAGTACTCCACTTGAATCGATGCTCGAACTCCTCCAAAAAAATCGGGGTCCTGCACCTTCTTCCATACAACATTTCAAATGGTGATCAGTCAATACTGACATGATAATTGTTGTTGTAAGAGAGCTCAACCAGTCGATGGTAAGTATCCGAACTCCCTCCAAAGTCTAGCTCACAAGCCTAGAGCATATCTTCGAGCATTTGAATTGTCCGCTCGCTTTGGCAGTCAGTATGGGGATGGTATGTTGTACTAAAATGCAGTTGAGTACCCAAATCCTCATGAAACCTCCTCCAAAACCTAGATATAAAATTAAGGTCCTAGTCCGAAACCATCAAAATTGGCACCCCGTACCGAACTACCACCTACCGAACGTAGATGTCAGTTAACTTCTCAATGGATATGCTCTCAGAAATCAATAGGAAATGTGCACTCTTGGTCAATCTATCAATAATGACCTATATAGAATCAACACCATGTGCCTTCCTTGGCAATTTTGTGATGAAATCTATGTTAATCTCTTCCGACTTCCACATCGGAATAGGTAAGGGTTGCATCTTGTCGTGGGGTCTCTGATGCTCGACGTTGACTTTCCTGCAAGTAAAGCATTGATCAACAAACCAAGCTATCTACCTTTTCATACAGGGCCACCAATAGGTCAACCTCAAATCCATATACATCTTCGTGGCCTCGGGATGGATAGAAAAATTTGACTTATGCGCCTCCTCCGGAACTATCTGCCTCACCCTAGCTGTTTTGGAACCCAAACTCTACCACACTGAGTCAACAACTGCCAGCTGTCTCTTACAAATAAGGGAATTTGTCCCCTGATTAGATAAATTGATCATGGGGAATAGGAGAGTGTCGCCTCTCACCAAGATTGGAGTTTATTCTTTAGTGCTTAGTAGTGGGTTAGGATTAGATTTGAATGATTGTTGCTAATCGTCAGAAATGATGAGGAATATTATTTGCTTCCATGGTTTGTGTAGACAAGGTTTTAGATTTTTATTCAATAATGAAATTGGTTCTATTAATGCTTTCTATAATGGTACTTTTTGTTTTGAAGCATTGCCTTGTAATGGTATATATGAAACCGTGATGGTTGTAGTTAACTTAGGAAATAATGTGTTGCATATTGATTTGTCCAATGGTTTAGACAAGGCATGCTTGTGGCATTGTCGTCTTGGACATGTTAACAAGAAGCGCATAGCCCAACTCCAAAAGGATGGAGTGTTGGAGTCATTTGACCTAAATTCGGATGACACGTGCAAATCTTGTTTGCTTGGAAAGATGACAAAATTACCTTTCACTGGTACTTATGAAAGAGGTGAGGGATTTTTGGATCTCATACACACCGATGTGTGTGGGCCCTTCAAATCCACCACAAGGGATGCTAACCACTTATATATAATGTTCATCAACGATTATAGAAGATATTGGTATATCTACTTAATCAAGCACAATTCAGAAACCTTTGAAAAGTTCAAAGAGTTTAAACAAGAAGTAGAGAATCAAATGGGCAGGAAGATAAAGATGCTCAGATATGATAGCGGTGGTGAGTATGTTAGTATCGAGTTCCACGACTATCTTAAGGAATGTGGAATTGTTTCACAATTGACACCGCCTAGGACACCACAACTCAATGGTGTAGCTGAGAGGCGCAATCGAACCTTGTTGGACATTGTTTGTTCCATGATGAGTCGAGCTTCACTACCTATCTCATTCTGGGGGTATACCTTAGAGACTTCCGCCCATGTCCTTAATCTAGTCCCAACTAAGAAGTTTGCCAAAACACCTCACGAGATGTGGATAGGGAGGGTTCCCTCATTGTCACATATAAAGTCTTGGGGTTGCGAGGCTTTTGTAAGATGAGAGACTCACGAAAATCTTGAACCTCATAGCGAGCAGTGTATTTTAATCGGCTATCTACATAAATCTTTTGGATATCTCTTCTACAGACCGAGTGACAATGTTTCTTCGTTGCGAGGAGAGGGGTTTTCCGAGAGAGAGAGAGAGAGAGAGAGAGAATCCATATGCCAAAAGGAAAGTGGGAGGGAAATTGATATTGAAGGGCTTCAAGAGTCAAGTGATGATGGAACCTCCAACACTAATGCTCAACATGAGGAAGAGATTCATGTTGAACCAGTTGATGAGTCCTTACCTCTAAGACGTTGCAGTAGAGTTAGTGTTCCACCTGTGTTGTTTGGTTTCCATATAACAACTGAAGGTGGTATGTTTATCAATGATAGTACACTGATAAATTTGGATGAATCTAACAACTACAAGGAAGCCATGGTGAAAGACCCCAACTTTCGTATTTTTGAAAGACCCAAACTTTCATACTTCACAATATCATTACTCCAAAACATGCTCTTTGCATATTCATAAAAGCAATATTTTACATTGATATAGGGAATTACAAACTATTGGATACAAACCTTCTATTACAAAGTGTTATATATATTACATAACTACCCAGGATAGTGTAATTTATACAAACATAAACTGTAGTACAAAAGTACTATTACAAACTATTCTAAATCTTTCAATAGTATGTGAACATACTAGTTACTTATCACCTGTAATTGTTAAACATTGATAGGGTAAGCGGTGACGCTTAGTGAGTTTAATAATAGATACAATATAATGTTATGCCATATATATACTTTAATGTGGCAAAGGCAAAGAAGAGTAACAAGACATATGTGAGATCATGTGACAAGCGTTCATATCAATCAAAGACTTTATTCAAAGATATACTTTTCAATTCTTGATATACATCAATAAAGCTTTGGCCCAAATGGCATAGAAGACATGCAATTTCTGATTAACATCTTGTTAGATTTCAGGCTTATAGTCCTGTCTAACCATTTGCCAATGCCATAGAATAGAAGTCATTCTCTTACGGAGACATGCTCTACATGGCCAAAGGCTACGTACCAGTACCAATGTGAATCTAAGTCCTTTCACTGATCACATGGTCAAAGGTATTACAATTGCTATAAACATAGCGAATAAAATAACATGGGAAAATAACTCATAATAATAACACTGAAAAGCACATAGCACATATAACACATAACATACAATTGTTCCTATATATTGAACTCACCTTAAGTTAACCGGGGGTTAAAATAGTAATTTGGACAACACTTCAGCTTTAAATATGACTTTGTATATTGAAAACCGGGAGCTTAATTGAAAACCGGGCTTAGCGAAGGTAGGGCTTCAAAACTGAAAAGATAAAATTTTTGGGCTTCTCGGGGGTCTCGGGACGTGTTTCGGGTGCTAAAATTGACACCGGGGCTTCGCGAAAAGTCAAAATAGTGAAAATATGGATTTAGGGGTGAAAAATGGAAAAATTCCAATTTTAGCCGGGAGGGTTCGCAGGTCCTCTATTTATAGTGTGAGAGGCTCGGATCCGAGGGATGAGAAGCATCCACGTCGCGCCTGCGAGGCTCGGTCCTGAGGAGAGTGACGAGGCTGCTCGGTGGCATCAGCAGCGAAGGGCAGGTGGCGCAGCAGTAAGGCACGCGGCAGGAGCGGAGCGAGGCGTGTCGGAAGGCTACTGGTCGCGACATCGATCGAATCCGGAAGCGGAACACATCGGACATGTGAGGGACCGATGCTCTGGGCGAACCAAACTGTGACGCGTGTCGGACACAAGGCGAAATCTCGCGAGGCTAGCACTATTCATGCAAATTTTCTCGGAAAATGTGCCCCAAACTTCTAAAATCCATAACTTCCGCATACGAGCTCCGTTTTTGATGTTCTTTATATGCACACATAGCTAAAAATACACTCTACAACTTTCGTTTCGACTTCGTCGGCTAATTTTGACTTTAATTTTAATATTATTATTTTTAACAGATCAGGACAGGAAAATCCGTTAAAAATTCATAACTTCTTCATCCGACATCCGTTTTCGTCAGACTTTTTAACATTGTACTACAAATGACGAGACCTTCGATTATCGTTTAGGATGTATCGGTCAAATATTTCTCGATCTAAAATTCGAGTTTTTAGCTGTCTACTGCTAAGTTGAAACTTCAAAAAATTATAACTTCCTCATACGAAGTCAGAGTTTGGCGTTCTTTTTATCGAATTTATCGGTTTAACGAATACTACGACTTTCATTTAGATTACTAAGGCTAAAAAGTAGTTTATCAAAAACTCACTTTTTACGTCATTCGGCGCCGTGCCGGTTTTGTCGCGGATCTTCGGTTGGTCATAACTTCTTCGTTATAACTTGGATTTCGACGAGGTTTTCGCCTACAAGCTTCTAACGAGATTCTCTACAACATAAAATAATAAATTCTACTTATTTAAGATTTTATATTTTCCCTAAATTTCACTATTTAGCTTTTAATTGGAATCTCATAAGACTTCCAATATTTTCTGAGTGATTCTAAACATAGCTTTACTTCATTTCTAGTAAAAACTATCTATTAGAACTCAACACTCAATTTCACATAGTATTTCACAATTTTATTTATTACGAAACACGATTTCAAAACGTGTATGTTACACATGGCGGGCCCAGAGATTTCTGAGGTGACCTGGGAGAGATTTCTGAAGTGAGCTGGGAGAGGTTCACCGCCATGTTCAGGGATGAGTATGTTCCCCCGGTGGAGACGGAACGGTTGGTTCAGGAGTTCTTGACCCTCAAGCAGGGTAATGATTCGGTTATTGTGGTTACCCGAATGTTTCATGAGAGGGTGATGTTCTGCCATGAGAAGGTGTCTACTGAGCATTCATGGATGAGCTGGTATTTGGGCATTTTGAGGAGGGACATTCGAGAGTTCGTGTCGAACTCGATGTACCGTATATTTGCTGAGCTTCAGGCAAATGCCCGGAAGCAGGAGATCGAGTTGGAGACTCAGGTCACGGAGGAGGCCGAGTCCCAGAGGATGGATCGGCGGCCAGCTCAGTCTTAGCTGACAACCAAGCGGGCCAAGCCTGCTGATTCGAGGACTAGAGGCCAGAAGGGCCGCACTTGCGGGAAGTGCGACAAGGGTCATGAAGGAGCTTGTCGATCGGGTGCTTGCTACAAATGTGGCAAGGAGGGGCATATTGCCAAGGATTGCCCCAAGGGATTTATGGTTTGCTTTCATTGCAACCAGACTGGCCATCGGAAGGCTGAGTGTCCGCAGTTGCATCAGGGGTCAGTGCAGGGATCTGCACCTGCTTCTAGGGTTACCTAGGTTCGATCGGTGAAGGTCGAGGCTCCGAAGGCTCATGGGAGAGCTTTTCAGTTGACAGCGGAGGAGGTCCGAGCAGCAGCCGACGTTGTGGTCGGTATGTATTCTTCTCTCTATTTATTTAAGTCTGAGATATTATGCTTATATTATGTTATGCGTAGATACTTTTCTTGTGAATTTTGTACCTGCTTTAGTGTTATTTGACTCGGGAGCGAGACGGTCTTTTGTGTCGTTAGCCTTCAGTCGTCATATTAGTATTTATCGAGAGGCCATGAGTCGACCTCTGCGAGTTTCTATAGCTAACGAGTGAGCAGTGTATGTCGCGGATGTGATTCGAGGATGTATCCTTGAGATCTTCGGTGTGGAGTTCCTGATAGATCTGGTCTCGATTGCGATGGGGGACGTGTGTGTTATAGTGGGCATGGATTGGTTGAGTCGATTTGGAGTTGTTATAGATTGCGAGCGTCAGTTGGTAACAATACGAGACCTTAGTGGGGGAGTACTTATGGTGTACGGTGAGGGTACCCGTCCTGAGTCAGCATTTTGTTTGGCTGCTAGGGTGAGACAGAGTTTACAGTAGGGCTACAGAGGGTTTGTGGCTTATGTGATGGAGACACGAGTGGCTGCTGGGAGGCCAAGTTCGATCAATGAGGTACCAATTGTGCTGGAGTTCCCTAACGTTTTGCCCGAGGAGTTTCCAGGTGTGCCTCCCCAGAGGCAGGTGGAGTTTCGTATCGACTTGGTGCCAGGGGCGGAACCTATTGCCAAGGCACCCTATCGCCTTGCGCCATCCGAGATGCAGGAGTTATCCTCGCAGCTTCAGGAGCTGTTGGGAAAGGGGTTTATTAGTTCGAGTATCTCACCTTGGGGAGCGTCGATCTTTTTTGTCAAGAAGAAGGATGGTTCACACCGGATGTGTATTGATTACCGGGAGTTGAACAAGCTGACGATCAAGAACCGTTATATGTTACCGAGGATCGACGATTTGTTCGATCAGTTGCAGGGAGCATCTTGGTTCTCCAAGATAGATTTGAGGTCGGGTTATCATCAGATGAGGGTTCGGGATGAAGATATCCAGAATACATCATTCAGAAATCGTTATGGGCATTACGAGTTTGTGGTGACGCCTTTTGGGATCACCAATGCACCAGCCGCACTCATGGATCTCATGAACAGGGTGTGTAGACCGATGCTGGATCGATCGGTGATTGTTTTCATTGATGATATATTGGTATATTCGAAATCCAGAGTGCAGCATGAGGATCATTTGAGGGAAATCCTCGGATTCCTGAGATCGGAGAGGCTTTACGCCAAATTCTCCAAGTGTGATTTTTGGTTACGGGAGGTCCAGTTCCAAGGACATCTCGTTAACCAGCAGGGGATATTAGTCGATCCGGCCAAGATTGAGGTTGTGATGAGTTGGGAAGTGCCAAGGTCACCTACTGAGATCAGGAGTTTCTTGGGGTTGTCAGGCTGTTATCGGAGATTTATCTGGGATTTCTCCAAGATCGTCGTGCCACTCACCAAGTTGACCCCGAAGGGTGTTGCATTTTCTTGGGGCCCAGAGCAGCAGACCTCGTTCGAGACACTTCACCAGAGATTATGCGAAGCCCCGATGTTAGCCCTTCCGGAAGGGTTGGAGGATTCCGTGGTGTATTGTGATGCATTGATATCCGGGTTGGGAGTGGTGCTTATGCAGAAGGGGCATGTGATAGCATATGCATCAAGGCAGCTTAAGCCTCATGAGTCGAAGTATCCCACTCATGATCTGGAATTGGGGGCGGTAGTGTTCGCCCTCAAGATCTGGCGTCACTATTTGTATGGGGTTCGATGTTCGATATACACGGACCACAAGAGCTTGAAGTATTTCATGGATCAGCCCAACCTGAATATGCGCCAGAGGAGATGGTTGGATGTAGTAAAGGATTATGATTGTGAGATCTCGTACCACCCGGGCAAGGATAATGTTGTAGCCGATGCCCTGAGCCGTAGGGCGGAGGGCACCCCGATTCAAGATATTTTCATGAGATTGACAGTGATGACTTCGTATGGGACGCCATTCGAGGGGCCAAGGCGGATGCCGTGAGGCCGGAGAACCACAAGAGAGAGCGAGTGATCAAGCAGGTATAGGAGTTTGTTACCGATAGTTGAGGACTTATGACCTTCCAGGATCGGGTTTGGGTACCGTTTGTGGGCGGGACGCATACTAAAAAAGAAAATTGCTTCGAGCATCCGGCTTCACCACCGCTGCCTGCTCTCCCATAAACCTCTTTTAAGGATTCCAATATAGAAAAAGAATTGATAGCTTGTACTTATGTTGTATCAATTATCATTTTAACGATCAACTTCTCCCATAATGATATCTATACTACCTAGTATCGTCATAATATAAGCCAATTTCATTCTTTTAACTAACTGAGGAAGAATTTGCAATTCTTGATGGAGGAGGCGCATATATCGAAGTTCTCGATCCACCCCGGGGCCACTAAGATGTATTTGGACCTGAAGAAGGAGTATTGGTGGCCATGTATGAAGAGGGATGTTGCATGGTTCATAGAGAGGTGCTTAACCTGTCGCAATGTTAAGGTCGAGCACCAGTGTCCGCATGGTAAGTTGCAGCCGTTAGAGATTCCCGAGTGGAAGTGGGAGCAGATCACCATGGATTTTATCATCAAATTACCGAGGACTTCCAGGGGTGTTGATGCGATTTGGGTGATTGTGGACCGGTTGACAAAGAGCGCTCACTTTCTTGCTATCAGTGAGAGCTCTTCTGCTGAGAGGTTGACAGAGTTGTACGTGAGGGAGGTGGTATCGCGGCATGGAGTTCCGATCTCGATTTTTTTCAGACCGAGATGTGTGTTTTACTTCCAGATTTTGGAAGAAGTTTCACGAGGAGTTGGGTACGAGGCTGCATTTCAGTACCGCATACCACCCACAGACCGACGAATAGAGCGAGCGGACGATTCAGACGCTCGAGGACATGCTTCGGGCATGTGTATTGGATTTCGGCGGAAGTTGGGACACATATTTATCGTTGGCTGAGTTTTCCTATAATAATAGCCATCACTCGAGCATTGGTATGCCACCTTTTGAGTTGTTGTATGGAAGGAGGTGTCGTACCCCCATTTCCTGGGGCGAGGTAGGGCAGCGTGTGATGGGTAGTACGGAGATAGTGCTTCAGACAACAGAGCAGATACGGCAGGTCGGGCAGAGTTTATTTACCGTTTAGAGTCGCCAGAAGACTTACACGGATAGGCGACGATCCGAACTCGAATTTCAGGTCGGTGATTTTGTGCTCCTGAAGGTATCTCCTAGGAAAGGAGTGATCCGATTCAGGAAGAGGGGCAAACTGGGACCTCGGTTTTTTGGGCCGTTTAGAGTAATCGTGAGGATGGGCAAGGTAGCGTATCGCTTGGAGCTACCTGTGGAGTTGGACCAGATTCATGATACCTTCCACGTGTTGCAGCTGAGGAAGTGTATTGCCGATGAGTCAGCAGTGATACCGTTAGAGGATATCCAGGTGGACGCAAGTCTGAATTGTCCTGAGAAGCCGATCGCAATCTTGGATCAGAGGATCAAGGTTCTGAGGAACAAGGAAGTGCCCCTGGTTCAGGTCCAGTGGCAACATCGGAGAGGGTCCGAGCTGACCTAGGAGCCAGAGTCGGAGCTGCGGGAGTAGCATCCGGAGTTGTTCACAGCATTCGAGGGTGAAGTCTGGTTCTAGTGGTGGAGAATTGTAACAGCCCGAAATCTATGTTAGCTTTATGACCCTTCTATTTTGGAGAGTTGGCAAATTAGTCCCTTAAAGTTGAAAAGTGGATTGGTGAGTATGCTGGGCGTACTGGGGTGTACATAGTGCGTACTCGCACGCTTAATTTGTACGCAGGTCATCCGGGTACGCTGGGCGTACCCAAGGTTACGCCGGGCGTAACCGACCCAGATGCAAAACCCTAATTCTTGGCTTTTGCACTATAAAAGGATCATGTAGTCCTTTGCCCTAGCCACCATATTCCTTTGAGTGAGTCCTTGGAGAGCTAAGATTCGTGCTTTAGCTTGTGTGTGTGTTTTTGAGCTTGAAGTTATATTTTCATGGTGAAGAAGGAGAAGAAGGAGCCATTGTTGGAGCTAGAAGTTGAAGAACTAGTGTAGATCCGAGTTCTACAGTGGTTGGAGATCCTTTCTGAGCTAAAAAGCTCAAATCTTTCCTTGTTCTTCATAAGTTTTGCTTTTGGACCATTTTGGGGTTTTTGGTTCAAAGTTCGAAACTTTATGTGCAAAGAATCTCCATCAGCTTAGATCTGACCTTTTCTATTGTATAATGTGTTGAGGAGTCATAAAAATCTAGTCTTGGATGTGGATCTTGTGTCATGCATGAGTTATAGTCTCATTATGGAAAGAGGAAAGGTGTTTTGAGCACAAAGTGACCTTTACAGGCATGCAAAGGCTTAAAGGTTTCAACTTTATGGATTAAGACATATTAGAGGAGTCATATCTGAAGTTTGGATGAAAGTCTTAACCGTTTAAGACCTGAATGTGTTGGATAAAGAAACTAGGCATTATGTTGGGCGTAATCCCAGTACGCACGGCGTAGGAGGTTGCGTTCCCCGTTTTTGGAGTGCAAGGGTACGCCCCGCGTACAAGAGCTGGTACCCCCCGCGTACCGCTTGCTGTTGACTTTTGTTGACTTTTAGGGTTTTAGTCAACATGTGGACTTTTGAGTTAGGGAGGGGTGAAATGGTCTTTTACCCTTCTGTGGAATTTTAGAAAGGAATATGGTATAGCCTTGAGAGCCGTTAATGATTTGGAATAATTACTTGATGTGATTAGGCGAGGCTAGGTCGTTGTTGCGAGAATCAGAGATATCGAGCACGTGAGACACTAGACATCATACGAGGTGAGTCTTCTCACTATACTGTACCGAGAAGGGTACCTATGTGTGACCGGAAGGTCTGGTATGCTATAAGATATATGCATTGTATGCTATTAGTTGCCTGTTTTGTATGCGTTATGTATGCTATGCTTGATATGGGTTGGAAGGCATTATGATATGGTTCGGAAGGCATTATGATGTAGACCGGAAGGTCAGGGAGTTAAGGACTGGAAGGTCGACATGGGTAGGACCGGGAGGTTTACCGGGTTGGGACAGAAGTCCCCTGAAACATATGGACCGGAAGGTTATGGCCTGGAAGGGCGTATGTGCGTAAGTGGTATATTGGGGAACTCACTAAGCATTTATGCTTACAATTGTTGTGTTATGTGTTTCAGGTACTAGCGAGGACTGTGGGAAGGCACCGGCATGACTCGTACACACACCCGCAGGCGGATTTGGATATAGTTGATCTTGGGATTTGACATGTTTTGTATTATGACTACGTTACATTGGATTTTTATGGTTTGTTTTGAATTAAATTATGTTTTAAAGAAATGAAAAATTTTTTTGAAAAATTACGTTGTTACATTTAGCCTTAGAGATCTAAATGAAAGTTTTAGTATACATTAAACCGAGAGCGTGCATAAAAAGAACTCCCAAATCTGACTTCGTATGAGGAAATTATGACTTTTCTAAGATTTGGCTTAGCAGTGTACAGACCGAAACTCGAATTTTAGTTCGAGCGGTTTTTGGCCTACGCGACCTAAATGAGAGTTGAATATCTCATGATTAATAGGAACTCAACTTTAAAAAGACAGACGAAAATGGAGTCTGTATGTAGAAGTTATGAATTTTACACGGTCATTTAACAATATAATCTCTTACGTGTGGGTCGAGAATTAGCCGACGGAGTCTAAATAAAAGTTGTAGATCTTGTTTTTACCTACGTGTGGGTATAAAGAACTTCAAAAACGGAGCTCGTATGAGAGAGTTATGATTTTTCTAAGTCGGGAGGGTGCATGCGAGTTTGGGTGACGTGGCGTGATCACAACCGTTGCTTTCGCCACAAGAAAAGCCGTTAGATGATGACACATGGCACTGACTCGGCGAGTCCAGCTGTATGGCAGCCTATAAATAGAGGTGCCAGGCATTGCCATTTCTTCACACCTCCCAACTTCACTTTCTCTCTCTACTTTCTCTCTCTAGCCTCCCTTAATCCCCTAAAGTCTAGGTAAACCCCCTAGCACCCGAAGGAAGCCCCGAGAAAAAAGAGCTTTTAGGCTCAGGAACGCTGTTGCAGCGAAGCCCAGTTTTGAGAAAAACTTACTGTTTCGTCGAAGGAAATCATATTGTTAAGATGCGAAGCGTTGCTCGAATTTCGAATCATCACTGTAAAAAGTGAGTGCATAGTTACTTTCATCTTACACATAGATATGAAGCATTTAATATATAATTACATGTTATGTGTGCATATTGTCTATATACTTGCCGTCTATGTTGGGTGAAAGATTTTTATACATGTTTTAAATGATTTAAACTATATATGTATTTTATATTTACAAAATTTGTTGGGTAAAACATGGGTAGATGAAATAGTTGCTGTGTGACAAAAATAAACTGATGAGAGGTGATATAGACCATGAGATAAGGGTGAGAGGTGAACCATGAAAGAAACCTTTTACCCAAGTGTTGGCCTCGTCATCTAGCAGAGTATGGATGACAACGACAGACTATTCAAGATAGTCCAGTGGAACACTAGCAGACTCTCAACCTGTATGTGTTATTTGAACTGTGTATTTACCAGCTGTACTCTAAAAACCCATCGACATGTATTGTGAGTGGATTCTCAGAAACGATACTGTCAATAAACGAGATAAAAACCCATTGACATGTATTGCGAGTGGATTCTCAGAAACGATATTGTCGATAAACGAGATAACCCTGGCAGCTATGGATTTAGTGCCTGTTGAGAAAACCATGGAAACTATGGATTTAGTGTCTGTTGAGCAAACCTTGACAACTATTGATTTAGTGTCTATTGAGTAAACCCTGGCAACGATGGATTTCGTGCCTATTCCTTAGGATAACCCTTAGGAATAAATGAACGAAGAATAGTTGATTCTTAGGGTAGAATAAAGAAGATGATGGGGGTGGGTAATTGGGTTGATTGTTTGATGTTTAAACATAATAATTATATTATTGTGGGTTGAAAACCCTATGTACTCACCAGGTTTCCCAACCTGACCCACTCAGTTTATTTATATCACAAGTTTTGATATGAAGTCACATTACACTGAGATATTAAGGAGATATAAATCACTAGTGATAATTAATGTAAGTTCTATTTATGCTTATGTTTCTGTATTGACGATGACATCCCAAATGTTTTAAAACGAATAAAAAGACTTTTCTTTGGAAATTCTTTGATAACGTATTTATCATGTTTTACTGGGAACAAATTCCGCAACATTTTTATTAAAAGAGGTACTCTGATTTTTATAAAGCATAAACAAAATCGGTCTTTTCTGGCCGTGAAAATGGGGATGTCAGAAAAATACCCCAATAGAGTGTGCAAGCTTGAGAAATCCATTTATGGATTGAAATAAGCGTCTCACAGTTGGAATCTTTGTTTTAATGAGAAAGTCAAAGAGTTTGGATTTTTGAGAAGTTAGGATGAGTCCTATGTGTACTTCAAGGCTAGTGAGAGTATAGTTAGGATGCAAATCCCACCATTGCCCCCACACAGAAAAAACTCTTCCGCTAACCATTCTTCATGTCAGCGATTTAACTTCAGCTAGCGATGGGGTCCTTATCCCTAAAGAACACAAGAGCTCTACATGCCTTGAACCCCCAAGATGAGGAATCTCGAGCTCTTATCTAACCCGCAACAATCTCAGCTCGAAAAGTCATGAGCCTCTCATCCGTCATCTCCATAATCCCCTCTTTGATGGTACCGAATACCACAGGAATAGCATCCAAGATGCCGCGAGTAACCATAGCGGAAATGAACTCACGCAGACACTTATTAATTGATTCTATGTCAGAGCTAGAATCAAAACTTCCTCAAGTCATCATCACCATCCTCCAAACTGAAACACAATATATAAACAATCAGCATATGACTCGAGGGGATTCCATTACATAGGCCTCCTTAGAGGTTCCATGTCTTCTCTTCTCTCAGTTACAAATCATGTGATTCTAGTAGTATGGGCCCAATACTATCTTTCACACTTATCTGTACCTTCCTCAATGTCAGTCTTGATTTCTCTACATCACCACATTAAAACCATATACCAATCCTATGCTATACAATATACATATCCTAGACTCTCCTATCAAGCATACTACTCTTAATACACGGGTATGGGTAACCTTGGGAACTACTTACTTAAGTTCCACTGATTGAGCGCATCACACCGCTTCTTTATATTAAAAACATTTTTAGAAGTTCAATTTCATTTTTCTTAAGAAAAATTATAATTTCCTTAGTTTAAGTTCAGACACACCCAAAAGTGTGCCTGAATCCAAGTCTCAAACCAAGGCTCTGATACCAACTTGTAACGTCCCGCAAACAGTAATAAAAATTTTCATTTTAAAGTCTATCAAATCATTCATTAATTGTTCAAAATCAACACCAAGTCATTAAATTCAAAACATCAGAGTATAATTATTCGAAATGCATAAATTATGAGGGTAGGATGGTGTGCCATAACGCCGGGCCCTTCCCTTTCGAACCGAAAGTACCTGAAACCAGAACATAAATTGTACCACATATCAATCATACATTTGGGCTTAACCCTGGGGTATAATCAAGCCCAATATACACATATGGGCTTCGCCCTGGGGGTATTTTAACCCGATCAACACATATGGGCCCCTCCATGGGTGTCTTTCAACCCAATCATACAATAGTAGGCCCCATCCTGGAGTCTATTTCAACCCTAACATATGATAGTGGGCACCGCCCTAGGGTATATTTCAACCCATAATACAATCACATATAAACCACATAAAAACTATCATCCTGAGTAATATAATAATGGGCCGGCGTTGGTGCCTTCGACCCATGGATACAGTGAGAAGACTCACCTCCAAAGAAGATAACTATGCCACACACACTCAACCTACTGCTAATATGACACCTCACACTAAAGCTATCCAAAATAAAATAACCCTAATTAATAATCTGGGCTTTTATTCCATAATAAGTGGTCCAACCAACCCTATATCCTAAATAAGGACAAAGAGGTCATTTTCCTTTCCCATTTGGTCCAATCCTTAGAAGCCCAACACTAATAATCCAAGGTCCAACAGATTGGCCCAACGCTGGAAATGAGACGTATGCCATGCATACCATCTTGTACACCCCGCGTACACATCTGATGAAAAAAAGGGATTAGGGTTGAGGTGTAGTACACGCAACGTACTGGATTTTACGCCCAACATACACACCTGATAGTTTATTTTATTTCCTTTTTATAGTTTATTTTAGTAATTTTAGCACGTTTTATTAGTATTGAATTGTATATTCTTTATTTTCTTTATCATGGATCGTGTCGGGTAATTTCTGTTTTGCATGACGTATTTTGTATGGTTTTAGAGCTCGTTGCGGTTGTAGATTAGCTTGGAGACAAGATTTGTGGGCTTTCAAGGAGTCATTGGGCTTTACGAATCCATCAAAGGAGAATTGGGCTAAAAAAGTTGAAGACTTTGATGAAGTGGGTTTATGAAGATGAGTCTTGGATTTTTATTTTGGGGTTGGACTATCCACATTTGAAGCTTGAAGATGATTGGCCAAATTTGAATCATGTGAGGTGTGGAGGGGAGCAAGGGAATCTTGAGTAACAACATGGTATAGTGGATAAAAGATAGACAATAGCATTCTAGAAACACATGCGAGGTTGGAGTCTTAGTTGTGCAACACTTGCGAGGGTACATGCACAACTGCACACTTTGGGGAATTTTGGTCATTTTGCTCATGATTTACTTTGGGGATTAGGTCTAGCAGCATAAATTCGATTTCCCACCATTAGAGAGCATTGGAGGCGATTTTTGGGCGCTTGATAAACATTCTTCTCATCTTTCTACCAGTTGTTAGTTTCTTGATGCAAAAATACTTTTGTGATTGTAATTATGTTGTCATGAGTGGCTAGTATCTTTATTTTGGTTAACTTTTGCTAAAACCTTTGGATTTCGTGGGTTTTGTAGGATTCAAGCTTGATTGTCATTTATCATATGTTTATGATTCTAGTTCATATTTCGTATAATTGTTTAATACTTTGATTATGAGCTTGGTACTTGAATGAGCAATTGTTTGTTTATTTATTTTGTTTAGCATTGAATCATTGAATTTACTTAGAATAAGGGCTTTATGGTGGTAGAAATCATCTCTAGCTTATGGATCATAACTCCTTTCTAGATGTGTAAGCATTAACATCCTCTAGGAATTGGGGATCCCTTCATTCGTAAGGCTAATCAACTTTCTTGGGTTCAATTTCTTCAACTGAAACCTTGATTTTGATCAAGAAGGTGTGTTGTGGGCTTCGTCAACCTCCATACTACCTATGAGGAATCTTGGCATATCATGTTTCATGATTGCTATAACCAATTTTGGATTAATGATAAGCTTCCTATTGAATCCTAATGATAAACACACAAATGTTCATTGTGTTGAATTGCATTGGTTGACCAGTTCTCTTCAATATGTGAACATCTCACCATCTTGCTTACTTGCAAGATTTTAGTTATTCAAGTCTTTTAGTTTTTCAAGCAATCTCACCCCCCCCCCTAATTTACTTGCAGTTAGTTTTATTACACTAGTTTTATTGGATTGCATTAGTGGTTGAATATAACCATTTCCGCGAGGATTGATACCCTTTTTTACCATTATATTACAATTTATTTGCAAACAAATTGTGTAATTTTCTTGGTGGACTTGACATCCCACCAAGTTTTGACGTTGTTGCGGGGGAAATTGGTTATTGTTATTTGATTGTTTATGTCTAGGTCTACAAGAACCGATGAACTACTTTACAATCTAGTGATTGAAAAAAAATGAAAAGGTTAAAAAAGTTAGGCAAACAAGCAAAACAACAACAACTCGTTCAACATTCTTTCTCTTCTCCACTAATCAACATAGAATACCAAGTTCATACTTCAAATGATATCGACACTGAGCCAATTTCTCAAATTGTTGGTCATTCCTTTGAAGACTACATACACATGAATCACACTCCACCTCACAATCCCAACCCAAACCCAAACAATCAAGATGCCAATACCCCACCCCAACAACTAAGACAACAAGAACAACAACACCAAGAACCTCTCATTGATATTTCACCTTGGAATCAACCACCTCCTCACCCAAATCAACCTAATTATCAAAAACCACAACCAAAAAACCAAAAATTCCACCAAAACAGCCAACTTCAAAACAATGATTTTCAAGTTCGACAACAACAAGCACATGAACCACAACAACCTGTTTCTCAACAGCCTCCAATGCACTAATACCTAATGTACCCATAAAAACAACCCCTACCAACAAGATCGTAACTACGCACCTCATCCACCACAAATGTATAATCATCAATAATACCCATACCTACCTTACCAACAACCTCCCAATTACATGAAACAAAACCCCAATCCCCCTCAATAGTTTACACTTAGATAAATGATGGAGAGTGATATTACTCACACACCTCTTGGTATTGTTTATCCCGCCAACCGTGGAGGGATTGAATTGAAGTTAAGTTTCATACATCAACTCACCAAGTTCCATGGTTTGGATAGAGAAGATCCTCAAAGGCATTTGAAGTCCTTTCATATGATATGTGTTAGCATGTTTCCCGAACATGTGACATTGGATGATTTCAAGCTAACCGCCTTCCCACTCACCTTGGAAGATAAATCTAAAGAGTGGTTATTCAACTTACCACCAGGATCTATTCACACATGGGAGTAGTTACTCAAAGCCTTCAATAGCAAGTTTTACCCCACTTCCCGAATATCAAGTCAAAGAAGTGACATTTTGGGGATTCGTCAAGGGGAGAATGAGAGTTTTCATGATTTTTGGGAGTGATTCAACAACGTGTGTACAAGTTTTCCTCAACACAACATACCCAAACAACTATAATTTTATGAGGGTATGAATGAAAAAGATCGAAGGATGATTGATGCTTCAAGTGGTGGTGACATCTTCAACAAGACACCTTACGAGATACGATCACTTTTTGGTACCATTTCTCAAAATCAAAGAAACTTTGGGACTCAAAATGACATGAAGATAAATTGGAGACTTGGCCACCATTCTCAACAAGATGGCACAACGGGGTAAACTTCTATCTTAAAACAAGAAGAATACCAATGTGAGTGCAATAACCTTGAAAAGTGGGAAAACCCTTGGAGAAAGCAACCCCAAAAGAGTTTCAAGAGAAGAAGAAGATGAGGTTATTCTTTTTGAACCTTTAAAGGTTGTAGCTCCACCAAAGGAACCGGTTGTGCCAAACATTGATCAACCTGAATAATCCAACAGGCCTATAAAACTATTGGTCACACCACCATCCTTCCTTTCCTGGTTTGCCATTTCGAAGAAGAAAGAGGAAGAAAATGAATTCTTTGAAACTTTCTGAAAAGTCCAGATTAACATTCCATTGTTGAATGCTATTAAGAAAATTCCAAATTATGCAAAATTCCTCAAGGATTTGTGCACTAAGAAGAGGAAATTCAAGGAAAATGAAAAGATTCAAGTCAATGCAAACGTGTCTGCAGTTATCCAAAAGAAGTTACCTCCCAAATGCAAGGATCTAGGAATATTTGCTATCCCTTGTACCATTAGTGATTTACATGTCGAAAGTGTCATGTTAGATCTTCGAGCCTCGATCAATGTGATGCTATATTCAGTTTTTCAATCTCTCAATTTTGGACCTTTGGAAGAAACTGGATTAATCATCTAATTAGCAAACAATTCAAGTGTGTCTCCCTGAGGAGTGTTAGAGGATGTGCTAGTACAAGTTAATCACTTGACTTTTCCGCTGATTTTTATGTCATTGATCTTGAAGAGAAGACTCCTTCCAAATCATCTATAATCCTCCACGGAAGAACTTTCATGAATACCGCTCATACAATCATTGATATCCATAAAGAAAAGATTACTATGGATTTTGATGGAGAAACGATTGACTTTAACGTCTTTGAAGCAATGAGGTATCCTAGGAACATTTCTCCATTAAACTTGGTTGATATAATTGAGCCAATAACCCAAGAAGTGTTTGATTTATCACATGGGGATATTTTGAAGATGGTACTCAAAATGAGTCTATATTGTGAAAGTTTGAAGAAAACATTGGAAATGTATACATTGGAATCTAAAGTTGAAGAGATTGTGAAGAATTTGAAAGTTAACAAGTCAACAAAGAAGGAGGTCTCTCAAGTTGCTTTATCTTATTCTCCAAACAAGATGCGCCCTTCCATAATCCACCCACCCACACTTGAATTGGAAGTCTTAACTACCCACTTGAAGTATGCTTACCTAGGTAAAGACGAGACTCTTCCGATGATCATCTCCTCTCCAATGATGGAAGTGATCAAGAAAAGATAATTAAAAGGTTCAAAAGGTACAAATAGAACAAAAAAGTGTTTCATGACAACCACATAACCCAAAAATACTTTGTTATCAGTCAAAAAGTCCCTTATCATTCATGCTTAAAACTATTGTTGGGAAAATTACGATCTTGATGGCAAAGACTTTTCATTATTATAAAAGTTTTTGATCATGGTGCAATTGACATAAAGAGTTTGGAAATGAAACAAATATTCAAAGTGAATGGGTACCGTTTGAAACCGTTTTATGAAATATTTGACATGGGAGACTATGACAATGTCACATTGGAAACCTCACTTTATGAAGATTGAAGAAAGCAAGACTAAGTCTTGGCAAAGACTTTAAATAAATGCATTGTGAATAAATAATCTCTGCTTGAACAATGGATGTTTCTAGGCTTGAATTTGGTCAAAATAAAGCATATTGAGGTTTAGAAATGATTTTTGGTGAAGTTTGGAAGAAAATCGAAGCTTGTGGAGCAAAAAATTGCAAAAAGTGTCAAAAATTTGCAATCTGCGCGACTTGACTGCTTACCCGCACAAAAGTTGCACAACCTATGCCTTACCTATGCAAATTCGAGCTAAAAATTACTCCAAAACAAGGTGCATTCTGATGTTCGCGTGTGGCTGATTCCCCACCCACACAAAGTTTGCGAGACTGCCCCCTCACGCGCGCTACGATCTACGGACTGCCCCTTCACCCGCGCAACTCTACGAGGGTACCCACACAAACCTGCCACTTCATAAGAAAATTTCGAGCCATTTCACCGGCTTCCTTTGCGCGGCCAAACATTCACCCGTGTGTATTTATTCGGCCAAGAACTCTACCCACACATCATTGTGCGACCCATGTATTGCTTCTATATCGTCCTCGTGGCCTCCATCACCTTGATCCTAGTATGATCCTTCCTTACTCTCATCCTAAGAATTGAGGACAATGCTTAATTTTAAGCATGGGGTGAGGTATTCTTATCTTTTATTTTTTATTGCATTTAGGTTATATATAGTTGCATTTAGAGTAATTCATTTAGGGCATTTATAAAAAAAATGCATAAAAAAGTTCAAAAATATTGCATATTTTGTTTGTTTCTTTTATAATTTTCATACTTTTTAGATTCTTTCTTTTATAATTTTCATGAATTTTTGTTCTCTCTTTCTTCTCATCCCTACAAATACCATAGCATCGAGTCATAAGTATTGAATCATAGATTGGTCCCGGGTCTTGATATGGAATTCCTTGTATTGGATAAAGGGTACATGCTATGAGCCTCACAGACCACTTTGAGACCACTTGTGTGGGGGTCAGATGCAGGTAGCTTGATTGGGTATAGATACGGAGGGATGTGGTTGGTTAGGACGATATGTGCAAGCAAATATTAGCCTGATAAGGTATTTTGAAGACATTGAAGACTCGTATCTTGGTTTTAGGGGAATACCCCTTGGTACTCCTGAGTCTTGTCTGAACCTTACTTAGTTAGATTCTCACCCCCTTTTTAAGATAGGTCATCATTTTTCTAGGGGTCTAGAGCAGATAGTTAGATAGGTTATGTTTATCACACCTTACATTGAGGTGCTTGATGAACTTTGAGGCGGATCCCCCGATTCACATTTTTGGGACCAATTTTTCGGTAACACCCATTTTTGAGTCATTTCCACCCTTTTTAATATATCTTGACACATTGTCAGTGATCATTAGGTGTTCATGTTGGCCTCTATCTATTACTCCATTTTCACACTATTGGAGTCTTGTGGTATATGGTGAAATTCCTTAGGCCTTCCAAGAAGAAAACACTTAAAAATGAAGTAATAGGAAAAGTGAAGACAATAAGAGACGATAAAAGAAGATTCAAGAAAAACAACAAAAAAAAAGAAAAAAATGAAGATAAAGAAGTAACAGAAAAATAAAAACAAGAATCAGAGTCTAAAGCTTCTCTCCAAAAAAAGAGGAGAGAAATAAAAAGAAAGAAGATCGAGCAGCAAGGAGACTAAAGACCAAATAACAAAGTTCAAGATTGAAGATTTAAGTTGTTAGGTTCAGATTTAAGTTAAGTAGATTTTTTTTTGGTGAGAAAAGGAAATAAAGATGAGACGATGGACTGCAAAGGACAATACAAGGGAGAAACCCCAGAAGCCAGATGTTTGCTCGGAGTCCGTGCTGTAAACCCAATTTCGTTACTATACACTTTAGTATGACAAATGTAGGAATCATCGTGTGTGAAGAGGCGCTTCTCCTTCTTGCATTATGGTTTGCATTGGTGATTTAAGGTGCCCGCACTGGGAGCATCCTCTGTTTCCTTTGTCTTGTACACCGCGTCTATATCCAGACGTGATCTATTTGCCCTTTAAGTGATTCGAGAATGTGGTTTTTGTCTCTAAAGTGAAGAGCATTTTGAAGATGCGTTGCGTCCATGCAAGACTGATTTCTGACCATGTTGACTGATGTGTAACATTATGATGTTAAGGTACTTCTAATATTAGGCTTTATGATTTTTGTACATTGCATTTTGGTCCATAAGTTGAGAAATGGTGAAAAGGGGCCCAATGTGGCTTTTGGTGGATTTTGGGTCGGATGACTACGCCATGCGTACGTGGGCGTACACTAAGCATATTAAGGCGCACCTTAGTACGTTGGACATACAAGTGTGGCATGCAAAACCCTAATTTTGGGGACTTTGCTCATACTTAAGCATCTTTATACACATAAACCCTATTCTTATCCAGCCTTTTTCATAGCTTTCGACCCTCAAGCAACCCAAGTGCAAAAAGAAGAAAATTTGTGGGCCTTTAAAAGAGTTTAGAGTGATTTTGAAGAACGAACAAGGTGGTGTGCAGACCTTGGAGTGGAGTGCATTGTATATCTGGGAGTTCTAGCTTGTTTGCAACCTCAAAAAGGTATAAAGCTTGCATCTTTTCCATTCCATCTTGTAGATCTAGAGTTTTGCTCTTTAAAGTCTCTTTTTGGTCCCAAAATGATGATTCTTGAACAAATCATGTTCTAGACCCATTAAGTCATCCTTTCAGACCTTTACGAGGGTCTTAAGTCATAAAAATAGGTCCCAAATGGTTAGTTTTGCTCCATGCATCATGTAGAAGGTCTTAATGGATTAAGGCCTTGAATGAAGCTCTTACTGAACATGCTAAGTCACAAAGGCGAAGACTTTATGACTCCTTAGAGTATTTTGGATCTGTAATATGGACGTAAGAGTTTTAGCTATTAAGCTCTTAATGGAAGTTTTAGGGTTCTGGGAGTATGCCCTGCGTACTCGTAGTATGCCCTACGCACGAGCTCGACCATCCTAATGGTGGTCAACATGCGAGGACTTGAGTTCGCCTAGCTTACCTTCGGTGTACGCCCAGTGTACTCACACTGAGTCGATTTTGCTGAGTTGACTCGGTTGGATTAACTCAATTGACTTAGTTGGCTGACTAGTTTGACTTTGAATTTGACCAAGTTTGACCTTAAGGTTATTTTGGATGTTTTGGGATTTTTATTAAGATTGGTCATTTGGTTGGAAAAGGAGGCGGTTGGAGTTGAGATTCGGAGTCGATACCTCATCAGCTTTTGTCCAGTTTGTGAGGTGAGTTTTCCTCACTGTACTTGCGAATTGAAGGCACCAAGGGCAACCCATTGGTTTGTTATTTACTGATATGTTGAGTATTGAATAGATATGCATGATTATGCTAGTTTGGTAGACCTATAGGACTACATGTGATTTTGTTTGCATGATTATCTATATATGTTATTATCTGATATATGTTGACATATTGTGTTGGGTTGAGGTTATAATGCTCTGTGCGGTAGCCAATAAAACCTTGAGCAATCCAGGTATGAGCTGAGGTCCAGGTAGAGCATTCCAGACTCATACTGAGGGCTCATGAGCATTCCAGATACGAGCTGAGGACCGGGCAAACCAGACTTATGTTGTGGGCTCAGGGATAATCTAGTCTTTTAGTTGTGGACCCATTACATGTTGTTATTGTATATGTTATTTGGTTATGTGATGGTATTTTGTGGGAACTCACAAAGCTTTGGCTTACAGTTTTAGGTACTTTTCATGACCGCGGGAAGGCAAAGGCGTGACTGTACACATCCTCTATTTATGATATGTGATTTTGGGGAAAATCGGATGTCAGAAATGTTTTGAAAACTATTTTGTAAACACTTTATGGTTTTGGGTTGTATTTAAAAAGTTTAAATTTATCATGTTTTTTATGGATGTTACATGATGTTGACCAAGTTTTGTGGTATCTTTCTTTTACCTTTTTAGCCTAGCTCATCCCGAGTTCATTTTAGTCTTTTGAGGACAAGTTAGGTTTAAGCTTGGGGTAATTTGATAGTTTATTTTATTACCTTTTTTGTAGCTTATTTTAGTATTTTTTTTTTAACTCTTTTTATTAGTATTGCATTGTATATTTTTTATTTTCTTTATCATGGATCATATCGGGTACTTTCTATTTTGCATGAGGTATTTTCCAGGGTTTTGGAGCTCGTTGCAGTTGTGGATTAGCTTGGAGACGGATTTTGTTGGCTTTCGAGGTATCATTGGGCTTTACGGATCCATCAAAGGATAATTGGGCTTAAAAAGTTGAAGACTTGGATGAAGTGGGCATATGAAGATGAGGCTTGGATTTTATTTTAGGCTTGGACTATCCAAGTTTGAAGCTTGAAGATGATTGGCCAAATTTGAATCATGTGAGGTATGGAGGGGACCAAGGGAATCATGAGTAGTGGGGTGGTGTAGTGGAGAAAAAAATAGCCAATAGCATTCCAACAACACTTTCGAGAGTGGAGTCTCAGTCGCGCAACACTTGCGAGGGTACTCGCGCAATTTGGTCATTTTGCTCATGATTTACTTTGGGGGTTAGGTCTAGCAGCATATACTTCAATTTTACACCATTAGAGAGAATTAGAGGCGATTTTTGGGCGCTTGATACACATTCTTCTCATCTTTCTTCCAATTGTTAGTTTCCAAAAATACTTTTGTGATTGTTATCATGTTGCCATGAGTGGCAAGTTTCTTTATTTTGGTTAAATTTGGCTAAAACCACTGGATATTTGTGGGTTTTGAAGAATTCATGCTTGATTGTCATTTATCTTATGTTTATGATTGTATTTTATATTTCTTATGCTTGTTTAATACTTAGATCATGAGATTGGTACTTGAATAAGCAATTGTTGGTTTATTTCTTTGGTTTAGCATTGAACCATTGAATTTACTTAAAACAAGGGCTTTATGATGGTAGAAATCATCTCTAGCTTATGGATCATAACTCCTTTAATGTGTAAGCATTGACATCCTCTAGGAATTGGGAAATCCTTCATTCTTAAGGCTAATTAACTTTCTTGTGTTCAATTCCTTCAATTGAAATTAAAAAGGTGTGTTGTGGGCTTCCCTAACCTCCATAGTACCTATGAGGAATCTTGCCATATCATGCTTCATGATTGCTATAACCAATTTGGGATGAATGATAAGCTTCATATTGAATCCTAATGCTAAACACACAAATGTTTATTGTGTTGAAATGCATTAGTTGATTAATTCTCTTCAATATTTGAGCATCTAACCATCTTGCTTACTTGCAAGCTTTTTAGTTATTCAATTCTTTTAGTTTTTAAGCAATCACCCCCCCTGGCGGGCCGCCTTTATTTTAATTGTAGTTAGTTAGTTTTGTTACACTAGTTCTATTGGATTGCATTGGTGATTGGATACAACCATTTCCCCGATGATCGATACCTTTTTTTTACCATTATATTACGTTTATTTGCAAACAAATGGTGAAATTTGCTTGGTGGACTTGACATCCCACCAACACCCTAATACTAAACTCCCATTATGGCCCTAATGCCTTAAGACCTTACGTCCAAACTTCATATCTGAGCTTATTAAAATCTCTAAGGCCATAATGTTGCAAACTTTATGCCTTTGCATGTCTACAAGGAGCCCAACACTAAGAAACTAACTTGCTCAAACATTTTCTACACCATAACTCTTGCATGGGGACAAACTAAGAATAAAGCTTGCATTTTTATGACTTAACATACCCTAAAATGTATGAAAGAACAACTTAAAGGCTTTGGAGTACCTCATACTCACAAAAACCTAGGTTTTAGGACAAAAGGGAAGAAAATCTAAGCTTAACCGAGATCTAGAGAAACATGAGACAAGTTTGGAGCTTTATACCTCCAAATGTTGCATAATGAAGAGAAAATGTTGGATCCAAGGTCTTAAGAGCAAAGCCACTTCCTTGATGATCTTCCTTCACAAACAAGAATGCCCACAACTCACTCAAAAGCTCAAAATGCTCAAAATAGGTTAGGGTTTGAAAGGAGGGTCGATTTTTGGGATGGAGGCTTATAAGAGGAAGGGTTTTGGGGCTATAATGGTGCTTATATACTGTACAAACCTTAAATATTTGGGTTTGGTCCAAATTGCATACGCCCTGTGTACCAACATACATCAGTGTACACGCGCGACACCAGGTACCCCCAACGTACCCATGCTGCACCCAAAATTACGAAAATAATCACAATTTTTATTTGCTAAACTCTTTTAAAAATAATAAAACGAAAAATAAGGGGCTACATATGCATTGAGTACGAGTAACTAAGCATGGAGGGAGAATCCAGAGAGAGCGGGTAGACTAAACTGTAAGTGTCTTCATTTGGCGGTACCATGTCTTTTTGGATCCGTAGCCACAACGGTGCCGCAAGTGCCACACTCTACCCGTCGAAGCCAACCAACGACAAACTCTAACCTAAGTCCTTAATAGAAACAAGCGTTTAGTTTTATATTATTTAAAACCAATTTTTTAGGGTTAGCCAAATCAGAAACCTGACTATTATCACCCTATGAAGTCAGGAAATTGGAAACACAATTTTCTAAATGTGCCTAGAATAAATTATGAAGTGATCAATGTAAGATAATATATTGCTTTTTATTGATAAATAGTAAGGTTAAACCTCATATAAGTACGGATACATAAGAGACTTAATCTAAACCGTAAAGGGATTGGGTCTAAACCCTAATCACTAACATCCCCTGCAGTTTGATCGGGAGGGGACGATTAAAGTCGAAAAACAAAAACATAACATAACATAAATTAAGACAGAGGCAACGGCGGTGACAGAGATCAAACGATGATAGTTAACAACAACTTCTCATCGGAGAAGGAGAGAGAAGAAGCGACGACCATCAGCGGTTCCTTTGTATAAGAATAGAGGAGCGACGGAGACGATGACGATCATGCGATTGGCGGTGGATGAGTCTGGAGAAAGGCAGCGAGAAAGAAATAGTGCTCAAGCTTGGGCGAACGGAGTCAATTCCAGCGAGATCAACGACTGCAATGTTGATAAAGAAAGAGACGACTGTAGATCATAGACTACTCGTTGGAGAAGGTGTCATTGGAGGGAGGCAGTCGCAACATCATAATGGTCTGAATCAGAAAAGAGATCTAAAGAAGCGGCCAACCAAGGAGGAGGCAGAAGGTGAGGAGGAAGAAGTAGACGAGGCAGTAGAAAAATCGATCAAATGGCTCTGGCTTGGTGTCAGCGAGCTAAGATGCTCAATTGCAAACTAACTCGCACTCTCGCTGACACATCAACTATGTTTGATGGCATAAGACCTATTGTCACTGATCCAACTCTCTACATGAGCCTTGTAGGAGCTCTCCCATACCTCACCTTCACGAGACCTGACATCACTTATGTAGTTCAATGGGTTTACCTTTACATGCATGGTCTTTGAGAGCCTCACTTCATCACTCTCAAGCGCATTTTACGATATATTCATGGTACTCTTAATCACGGTCTACAGCAATATGTATCTTTGTCTCGTGGTCTTATTGCCTACTCTGATGCTGATTGGGTTGGATGCCCCACTTTACATCGCTTCACTTCCGGATATTGTGTTTTTATGGGTTAAAACCTCCTCTCTTGGTCCTCCAAGAGACAAGGTACCATTTCGAGATCCAGTGTTGAGGCTGAGTATCAGGGAGTTGCAAACGCAGTTGCTGAGACCTGTTAGTTGCGTAACTTTCTTCGCGACCTTCACTACCCACATCTTTCTGCCACACTTATGTATTGTGATAACATCAGTGTTGTTTATTTGTCCACCAATTTGGTTCAGCATCAACGCACAAAACATATAGAGATAGATATTCACTTTGTGCGAGACAAAGTCGCTATGGGTCAGATTCATGTTCTTCATGTCCCATCTTCGTCTCAGTATATTGATATCTTCACCAAAGGGCTACCTTCCACATTGTTCCTTGACTTCAGATCCAGTCTAAACGTCCATTCAAGACCTCCCATTCTGACTGCGGCGGGATGCTAGTTGTATAATTATTTGTGTATTGTACATTATCTCTATATTTTTAGTATTTGTGTAGCCATTCTATATTTTGCACACAATCATAGCCCTTACCATATTTTGTATTATATATTGGTGGAATGCAATATTGTATGATACGGGAAAAACATTTGTCATCATGGTATCAAATCTCTTTCATCGGGCTAAGACCACAGGAAAGCGAGCTGGTTTGCAATTGAGCACCCTCGTTACAGATGCTCTAATATAATGTAAGATAATAGATTATTTTTATTGATAAATAGTGAAGTTAAATCTCGTATAAACAAGAATACATACGATATTTAATCTGAACCTAAAGGACTTGGACCTAAATTCTAATCACTAACTATAAGATAAGATATATATCTGTGATACTTGAGCAACAAATGGAAGATATATATCTCTGATACTTGAGCAACAAATGGTCCAGCATGATGAAATACATCTTAGTAAATATCAAGAGGGTTACCGTGTGACATAAAATAAAGATATATCATACATCTTTGTAAATATCACAAGGGTTAAGTGTGACATAAAATAGAGATATATCATATGTTAGGGAGTTTTGTTGAGAACATGATATTAACTCAATGAGGATCCAAGAAATAAAAGCACATCGGATGAGTTGGGTGGTGACTTTTTTATATAGGGACAAGAAATCCGACATGCTATATTTGGCTTATAATGAAATATCTTGGGCTTACTCTGCCTTTACGACCCCTACTAGTTCAAGCTGCATTATATCAGCATATTTATTCGACTCTATTATACGTTTTAAAATAGTTGATGCGTTTTTTTGTAAATCTGTTTTCTTGCATTTACTATACAGTGTTTCCGCATTTCTATGTATACATCGTTTCTGCATCTGCATTTATATGGATCGCTTTTTGCATTAAAATAATAGCATTATGGGCGACAACAAGCAATAACGGCAACGCTATGCTGTTAGGGGCGACATCCGAGCAACGAAGTATAATTAGCTAAATGCATCATTTGCGACTTTTTTTTTTTCTTATGTATTGGGGGGCGATATCCGTCGCCCCTTTAATTTGCCCTTAAATTTTGTTTTGGGAAAGGAGACATTAAAATAAAAACTCCACATGCAAAGCACGTTGAATGTGAATGTACATGCACCTAATCATAATATTGCATGAGACTAGCTTCGATCACCCCACAAACCCACACAAATTTGTTTCTATATATTAATCATATTTAGAATTAATATTCTTTTTTTTCTTTATTATTATATATGAACCATATCGAAATTAATGTGTTAATATAATCATTTTACATTCCACTAGACCACAAAATAAATAATAAATAAATAAAATGTTTTCATCATGTATGGTATCATTGTTTAAGAGAACGCATGTTATTAGTATAAATGATATATTTTTATATAAATATACTAATAAATAAATAAATAGTAAAACACAATTATTATCTAAGATGTAATTTAATGGCTGTGTTTGTGTAGAAAAGGTTACCATGCATTTTGATTTTCATTCATTAAGCTCCCATGCATTGAAACTCTTCAACATCTCATTTACCTTTAGAGCATCACAATGGTGATTTTAATGAGATAGTTAAATAAGATGGTAAATCTATATATATCATGGATGAAACTTTACTATTGTAAGATATCATATTAACATTCAATGAATTCGGAGTTCAATAGTCATTGAATTCTTCAATGAAAAAAATAAAATTTTTTAATTCTTAAGTATTTACTATAAGTTATATTTTGTAATATTCTATTAAATTTTATAGAGTTCAATGCATTGTAGAAAAAAATAATAATATACTTGTTTGGATTGTAGAAAGATGATGTGACAATCCATTGAACTCCATATTAGACATTTATGAATGCCCTATATGTTTGTGATTTAAATTGTACGATAAATGATTTGCTTAATCTCGGAACCTAAATGTGATAGAAAAAGAAATCATTAAATATTTGTAAGCTCAAATGTACATGCCTTGACACTCATATATATAACTCTGCATTTTAATTTCTTACATCTTTATAAGGGCGACTTTCGCGACAAAAGTTATTGTTTCTACAGGTCTGCGTGTATGCAAAATCTCTATATATCGTCGTGGCTAACATTTGCTTTTACTTAACGACTCTTTTGCAAATTTACCTGGTTACTTATTAATTACCGGTCATTATAAGAAATTGTGACATCAATTGTAGTCTATAACTTTATTTTATTTTATATATGTCAGATCAATAATTGCATTTTATATAATATTGCGTCCAATCAAACTGGATGGTGTCTATCGTTGTACTTTTGTAAGAATGATTAAGGGGAGAGTTTAGAGTACTAATCATGTGATTCATGAGATCAAAAGTGGAGAGAATGAAATTAATTATATGTTCAAGCATTTTGTGGGGTCTTCAATTATTTGATACTCACTTTATTCCCATTACTCACTTGTAATTCCCAAATTAGTATATTTTATAGTTATAAAAAGAAACTATAATTGTATCAAAAAGGTACGTACAATAAGTATCACAAATAAAAGACGATTTGGTATTAGTAAAACAATCATTTCATGTATAAGGTCTTGAGAAAATGTCCTCAATATGATTCGAAATCTTGCATGTTTTTATGGCGTCTCGTTTTCGGATTAATGTACAGTTGCTATGGAACATGTAACCAATGTTGCCATGTTTTACTGTTGTAAAGCTAGAAAATTGTCTTTTACTTGCTTGGAATTACTGGTTGATAATAATATGTCTAGACAAGAGGCATGGATTCTCGTGATTGAAATTTTAACCGAAACTCTCGAGATAGAAGGTGGATTAATTTTTTTTCACTAGGAAGTCGATTTACTCTTCTCAAATATGTTTTTTTTTTAAGCCTGTGGAGTATTTTATTTCTCCATTCGAGTTCATATCTTGGTTTTGAAGCTTTTGAAAGGAGATCACCCATCAACTGTTGACGGTTACCTTGCAATTGATCCTCCACCACTAATAGTCTTTTCACTCGATCAACATTGTCCATGTCCAAGTAATACATCTTAATTAGCTAAAGGGCTAAATTATGTCATTGGTGGAAGATCAATTGCAAAACAACCTTCAACAATCGATCTTTAAAGGCGTGATAATGAGTGATCATCATATAGAACTTTCATCAACACTTTTATTTATTTAAGATTGCAAAATTATGTATTCATGTCTGTTTAAACAATAATCATTTCCAATACTTATGGTTGTCAAAACTAGATAATTAAAAAAAGTTTATCATTATATCGTTCCGTGTTGTTTTAATCCCAATCTTATATTTCTTTTTATTGGAAGACATCAATATTCTTCTCCTTTTCTTTTTGAACGGCATTATTCTTCTCCTAAGTTGACGGCTTATGCCATGCAACATTATAATTTTGTTTTTATATGTTTTGAGAACTATATATATATAGATAGATATGAAAAAATAATTGAAAAGAGAAAAGGCTCAATTATTTAGAACTCTGTATATTTTAATTTCACTTTGGTAGGGGACCAATTGGGATGATGATACCATTGCCAATTTCATAACTTAAATCCCTCAAAAATCACGAAATTCTTGTATTGGATTGGAGTTGGATATTCCATTAATATGATATATATTTTTATATGATAGTAGTAATATTTAATGTTTCTTTCACCGACAAAAATATTAAAACAAGAAATGACATATTTTTAATAATATTTTTTATGATTTAAAGTGATATGTCTTGTTATTTTCTTCTAACAATAAATGACGATTTCCTCATGTCAAAAAGTTACTAAGCATATATTAAGTAATTGGTTATGGAAATATAATACATAAAGATAATTTTTTTCATATGTCAATCTCTAATTAATTTTAACACTTATCATTTTATGATATTTTTTAAATAAATAATATACACATGTCAATATATAGTTTTTTGAATTTTGAAAATTAAAAAGTCACGTAATCTCATACTTATATATGTCAAGTATCAAATGTAATAAATATTATAATAAATTACAATTAATATGTTTCTTTATTTCTTATTTCAAAATTTTATTTTAAAAAATATTTATTATTTACATTTTAATAATTTACTTCTTTAATCAATCCGTGTAATACACGAGTTTTATATCTATTTCTATTCTATACTAATGAATATGAATAATTTTGCCACATGTTATGTTCTCCTTTGTAATTCACTACTACAAAGCTTGTTTAATTTTCACGTTGTCTCCATTAGTAATTTATCGGACATGTGTTTCATCGACATAATTCTGAATGAAAAAATATATCGGAAAAAACACGAGAGTAAATCTTCCCAATAAATTTTGTGACTTCTCGATAAACTTTCCCCGCCGTAGTATTGACGGATTACCAGTGGAATGCATTGGTACAATTTTCTTCTTTTACCGCATACTACCAATGGATCATATTTTCTACAGGTTTCATTAGCGATAGTTATCTAATTTACTGACGTTTGCTTTACTAGTCGGTAAAATGGCAATCAAAAAAGAGAAAAAAAAAAAAAAAAAAAAGCCAAGATTTTTCATTGCCCAAAATGTAGAAAAAAAAATCCCATATATTAATAAAAAAAATTCATGTTTTACAAGTTCACCACAAAGATAATAAACATATATCTAAACTAAACGAATGTTCGTGCGTTGTGCGGGTTAATAAAATAATGTTCAAATATTGAAATTTATGTTGTTTAAAATGGTGTATGCATGTACGTTGTACTCGAGGCGACTAATTTCAATGGCAACAACAGCAATAGAAGTGGCTATCGTGGGGGTCGTGGTGGATGTCGTGGCGGCCGGGGAGGAGGGCGATATGGCGGTCGTCTAAATAATGGAGGCATCGGTGGTAATTTTTTTCAAGCGGAAGTCAGCTATAGCAACAAAATCAATGATAAGGTAATTAGGGGTGGGCCTATTTCCCTCAGTTTCCCCTTGGATCCAATCAGCAAGGCTTGCTGCCAAGCCCACACAACTTTTAGCAACACGAAATTAGGTCGAGGTCTCAATCAACCCATCAAACCAATATGCAACAACAACATCAATTTTTTTCTCCAACCCAACAGCCTTTCTATCATCAGCAAGCTCAACAACAAAATCCCGAGCTCACAACACTTCTATAGATGTTCAATACTATGACGTTAAATGATCCAGGTCAAGCCGAATGGTACATGAATACTAGTACCGCATCGCATCTTCACTCAAATTCAGGTATACTCAAGTTTGTTTCTGATAAAATAGTAATTCTTCTTCATCTGTATTAGTTGGTGATGAATCTTTAATACCTGTAACCACAATTGGTCACACTACTCTTCCTCTTTTTAATCCTTATAATACTTTGACTCTTCGAAATGTTTTAATTACTCCCTCTATAATTAAAAACCTGATTTATGTTTGTAGTTTTGTTCGTGAAATGATTGTTCTATTGAATTTGACTCTTTTGGGTTTTCTGTGAAGTATTTCCGCACCAAACAAACTTTCACTGGTGATCTTTACCCAATCACTTCTCCACAAACTCAAGACTTCATCTTCGTTGCTCCATCCATATGGCATCAACATCTTGGTCACCCTAGTCAACACATTCTCAAGCATTTAGTTCATAATCATTCTATTATGTGTTCATCTAATAAAAACTCTACTTTGTGTCATGCATGTCAAATGGGCAAACATGTTAACTTGCTGTTTAGTTCATCTATTTCTGTTTCACAATTTTCTTTTGAATTAATAGACTCTGATGTTTGGATGTCTCCTATTGAAAGTTTGAGTGATATTATATATTATGTCATATTATTAGATGATTTCTCTCATTATGTTTGGGTCTATCGTATTTGTGCCAAATCTGATGTTTTTGACAAATTTGTGCATTTCCAAAATTTTGTCAATAATCATTTTCAAACTGATATCAAGTCTTTTCAATGTGATAATGGAAGTGAATATGACAATAAAAAATTTAATCAAATGTTTTTCTCAAAACGGTATCCACTTTCTTTTTTCGTTTCCTTACACCTCTCAACAAAACGGAAAAGCCAAATGCATGCTTCGCACTTTAAATAACACCATTCGTACTCTTTTATTTCATGCTCAGCTTCCTCCAACTTTTTGGACCGAAACACTTCATATGGCAACTCATCTTCTAAATATTCTTCCATCCATCACCCTCAATAATGACACTCCTTTTTTAAAATTATACAATAAACACCCATCTTATGACTATCTCTATATGTTTGGTTGTATCTGTTTTCCTCACATTGATCCTTCCTACAAACTCTCCCCAATATCAACTCCATGCATCTTTCTTGTTATCCAACAAACGACAAAGGATATTGTTGTCTCAATCTTGACACGAACAAAATCATCATATCTCGTCATGTGGTATTTGATGAAACTGTTTTCCATTTGGCTCCATGACACCAAACAAAGCTCCCTCCTACTCATTTCTTGATGATCCTAACTTCTCTCGCCCCCTTACTTCAACACCGGTGCCAACACGTCCTAGTCCAACCATGGTCGCCCCCATGTCGGTATCTACGACTCATTCAACCCAAACCTCACTTTATCTACCTTCCTTAGACCTTTCTTCTCCCACTCCTACTAGCTAAATTCAATCACCTTCACCTTCCTTTCTCACATCCAATGAGTCTACCGAATCTCCTCATTCACTTGTACACTGGTTATTCCTTAAACCTCTACTCACTTTCAACATCAAATGCTTACTCGTACTAAACAAGGCATTTTTAAACCCATTTGTAAATTAAACCTACATGTTGACACCACTTCCCCTGTCCAATAGAAGCTTTTAAGGATCCCAACTGGCTTAATGCAATGATAGATGAATATTTTGCTCTTATCTCTAACAACACTTAGGTACTTGTTCCAAGACCACCTGTTGTTAACATAGTTAATTGTATATGGCTATTCAAGAATAAATTCAATGCAGATGGGTCATTATTGCGCTATAAGGCGCGTCTTGTTGCTAATGGTTGCAGTCAACGGCCTGGTATTAATTGTGACAAGACTTTTAGTCATGTTGTGAAACCCGTTACTATCCGCACAGTTCTCAGTATTGTTGTCACTCATAAGTGGCCTATCAGACAGTTAGATGTGAGGAATGCTTTTCTTCATGGACATCTACAGGAAACAATATATATGCATCAGCCACTAGGTTTTCGGGATCCTTCTCGCCCTGGTTATGTTTGTTTGTCTTAGCGATCATTGTATGGTTTCAAGCAAGCACCACGTGCATAGTTTCAGCGCTTTTCCAATTTTATCTCTCGTATTGGCTTTGTTCATAGCAAATGTGACTCGTCCTTATTCATCTAGAGACAGGGCACTCACATAGCATATTTGTTACTTTATGTTGATGACATTGTTCTTACAGGCTCCTCTTGGCTCACATGATTTCCTTATTAAGTGTAGAGTTCTCTATGACAGATCTTAGGGATCTTCACTTTTTATAGGTATCTCAGCCACTCGATAAGTTGACGGGTTGTTTCTGTCTCAACTCAAAGATGCCACTGATATTCTTGAACGGTCTTCTATGAGTAACTACAAACTAGCATCAACTCCATCCGACTTGTCTGCCAAGTTTGATGCCACCGGTCCTCCTATTGCTAACGTTACCTTATATTGCAGTCTGGCTGGTGCATTACAGTATCTTACATTCACTTGCCCAAATATTACCTACGCTGTTCAACAGATATGTTTATACATGCATGACTCGTGCGAGCCCCATTTCACTGCTCTCAGGCGTATCTTGCGATATATTCGAGGTACCACTTCCCATGGTCTTCACTTATATGCCTCCCCCATTCGTACCTTCATTGCCTACTCTGGTGCTAACTGGGTTGGATGTCCTCTTACCCGACGCTCTACATCTGGTCATTGTGTCTTTTTAGGACACAATCTTCTATCGTGGTCCTCCAAACGTCATAATATGATTTCCCGGTCCAGTGTCGAAGACAAATACAGGGGTGTTTGCAAATGTTGTGGCTGAAACATGTTGGATTTGTAATCTTTTTCTCGAGCTTCACTATATACCTGCCAAAGCTACTATTGTTTACTATGATAACGTTAGTGCTGTGTATATCTCATCAAACGCGGTCCATCATCAACGTACAAAGCATATGAAGATTGATTTGGACTTTGTCTGAGACAAAGTAGCCACAGGTTAGGTGCGTGCTCTTCATGTCCCATCTTCATCCCAATATGCATATATTTTTACAAAGAGTATTCCGTCTCCATTGTTCCTTGAGTTTCAGTCCACCTTGAGCGTTCATGATTCTCACCCGTTCAAATTACAAGGGTTGTTAGCATATGTATATTGTAATGCATGTATCTTATGTATATTGTCTCGCCATTCTATGTTTGGCCTATTTATGTTTTGTATTGTGCCTTGTATATATATTTTGAGTATATTTAATGAAAGGGACTCACGAGAAAATATTAGAGATTACAATAAATACATAGACATACGCACATTGATATACACATACATACACATTCTCATTTTCATACACATAAATACAAATTTAAATATACATATGAATACACATACACATGTATATACATACACACGCTAATGATAATAATAACACTAATAATTAGAAGAACATAGTAATAACGATGATGATAACAATAATGAGATTATAACAATAATAATAACAATTGAGGGTTTTCTAGCGGAATATAGGTTTTTAGAAAACAAAATGATCATAAATTTTATTTCGTCTAGTATTCCATTGTTAATTTCCGAAGGACAACTATTAATAATTAAAAGAATTGTAGTCCGTTGGTATTACATTTGAAACAATTTTCCGACGAATTTCAGAGTTTTTCTCCCATTGGGCATTTGCATTTTGTCGGTCTCTCCAATGGATTTTCTTTTAGTCGGTAATTTTCATTGGTATTTTTTTAATAGTGTAAAACGCGTTTGTACGTGTATATGTCGATGTCTGATTTTTTTTTTTTTTTTTTTATAAAAATAAATGACTACATGCATCGATTCCACTACACTCTTTATGATGAAACATTAAAACGAATCAAAATAATTATAAATGGCTGTTAGTTAGAAAGTTTAAAATTATATATAGATATCACGGTTGTTTTTATTGTCACTCGTCTACTGTTGCGACACGTAGTAACTTCCACTGCATCAGGTTTGCTGGTTTGCAATACAAAAATATATGATATTGATTAAAAAATTTAAAGTCGTAGATTTTGAGTTTTTCTATTCTAATGGCTCAGCTTTAGGTCTAACTTAGTGTTCTTAAATAATTATTTATTTTGGTTTGAAATGTATCTTTATTGTTTATTATTTTTTTACTTTAAAATTGCCATCTTTTTGAAGATTGTAAATATGAAAATTAGGTGATTAATAAAGTTGAAAGAAGATGTTTTGTTTTCAAATTAAACAGTTTAAATATTATTAGATTCCCACCAAAAAAACAAGAGGTGTTTTGTGGATTTTCAACTACCATTTGATTTGTAAGTGTAATTTATGGGAATCTTTAATGTATTCATATATGAATGGAGAAGAAATTGACAAACAAGTTTCAAAATATATCTTTGTTTTGGCTTATGTTAAAAGATTCAACATTAAAATACAATGAATTTGATTATTGATAACATTTTTCTATGTAATATAAAACAACTTATTCTTTTTTTAGATAAACAAATATAATCTACTTCTAAACTACTTCTAATTTCATTTATATCTCAAACAGAACTTGAATCATTGATCTTAAGAAGGAAATGCAAAACTCGATATCGTTAGACTAGATGTCATTTGGTATAAACGAATTTATTCTAAAATACGTTTTATATGAGACATTTTGAAACAACTCAATACCATAAGAACATCATACTTTAAAAGACATTATTGTTTAAAAATGTATGTCTAATATATACAATTTTTTTCATATCTCTTGTATGCACATTGATTGAGGCATTTAGAATACATAAATGTAAATTTAATCTTTTATCTTCTAAGAAAAAAATGGTTGTAAATAACCAAATCATTGCAATATTTTCTCTTAAATTTGGAGTATCCCATTTTATTGGATTAATTTTTTAGTTAAAGTAGTTGATAAAATAATAAGATGGAAAGAAGTGGGTGAACGAAATTATATATGATAATGGTTTTTATTAGTTATATGATTAGAGAAATAAACGTTCCATGTTGACGGGAAAGTTATGTCCTTGTTAAATGCAAGTTGCAATAGTGTCTTTTGTTTATAATTCTATAAAACAGAGAAGTCAATATCATCTTTTCTTCTCATTGTATCATCTATACATGTCATACATAACATAATCAAAATATTTGTTGTGCTTCCTTTCTATTTTTTTGAGTGGCAAGTGGTCTTATTTTAGTGCGTTTTGACATTGGAGAATCTTCTAGGGTATAGGCCCCTGTTTGATTGGTGAGGGGGGTTTTCCAAACATATAATAAAATCCTTTTATTGTCCTTTTATGTAGATATGAATTGATCGTTTTTGTTATTTTAGCAAATAAAATATATCAAATTTGTAACAAAACACGATAGATGTGAAGACTAATCATAATAAGTTAATAAACAGTATTGTGTCATCCCCCTACTGTTATAGACTCATAGTGTCATCCATTTTAGTTCTAAAATATTTATTAAGAAAAAAATTTGCAAAGCAATGTACATTTATTAAAACAGCAAAACCTATATTTGATAATTAATTGTTTAAGATGTATTTTGATATAATAGTCTGAATTATTGACACCGTTGGCACTAAGTTACCAAATTTTTTATTAAGATTTACCAAATTTCCGAATAGTGACCCAATCAATTCAATTGGGCGCTCGTCATATACTTTCATTGTTCAATTCTTTAAAAATACAGGAAAACCAATTGTTAGTGGTGCACATTCAAAACAAGTCAACTAGTTTGGGCCTGGCTTCGTCTGCTTTATCCAAACCACTGGTTATCTACCGGTTTGGTAATCTATTCATTTGAACCGGTTGAGGAAAACCGGTTTAATAAACTAGGAGTTGGAAAATAGTCTTTATTTCTAGCTGCTATGACCGTTTTATAAATAGGTAATACGCTGTATACTCTCGAAAATGATTTTTATGGGTAACTATGTTTCAAAATCGTTCAAAAAATATCATTCAAGTTTGGTATGTCCAAAATACATCATCCAAGTAAAGCATTTGTACAAAAAATATCAACGAAGTACATTCTTTGTTCAAATTTGGCATTTGGTAACCGGTAATTACCGGTAAAAAATAAGTAAAGGAAAAAAAGAACAATAGGAAATGACTCAAAGAGATAACTATGTTTCAAAATCGTTCAAAAACACCATCCAAGTTTGGTATGTTCAAAAAACATCATGCAAGTAAATTTTTTGTACAAAAAACACCAACAAACTATATGTTTTGTTTAGATATTACCCACCGGTAATTGGTTCTTACAGGTTAAATGATAACTTGGCTTAACTATTATGACATGGCATAACAATGATTGACAAAACAATAAATGATATATCCCTCCTTTAAAAATCAATTTAGGGTATCTTCATGAACGAATGACTTATTCTTCTCCTATGATTGCTCTTCTTCTTCTAAAGTGATGATCTCGAACTCAAGTCCAAAACCGTAATTCTTAACTTAAAGCAAAAATGGCTCCTTTACCCCTGCCTCAATGGGCCTCCCTCCCCCTAAGGCCCAAATCCATAAAAAGCCCAAAAAGGCATCCAAACCCAACTACAAGGCGTCTAAGGCCTAATATGGCCCAAGAACCCCCAACATGGCCTTAAGCCCAAAAAATGGCATGCTATAATCAGGTGGGCCCGATGCCTAACTTAAACAAGTCCATTCATACGCCCAACATATGTTGAAGCCTCTGCGATCTGGATTTTATGTAAGTACGCCCGCGTACTCCTACGTACGCCCACCGTACTCAGTTAGGCTCAAGAACCACCAATCTTCCGAAGGCCATAACTTCTTCATTCTAAGTTCAATTTCGTTCTATATATCCACGTGAAGGAAACGAGAAGCTCTACAATACTATCAACTCTCCCTTTACATAAAACTTTTCTAACATAAACCGAAACTTCATAAAGGTTCGAACTGATACTTACTGATATGCCCTTGTGCTTAAACACAAACCGAACACTCGGTCCCTACAACCTACATTATCCATCACCAAATGGGCATTACAGACACCACAACTTGTTACGCACGTATATAAATTCGAATACATCGTACACAAGTATTGGAACCATATCCTAGAAAACAAGCAAAAGTAATGGTACGAAACAATAAAATAACAAGGAAATGACAAGAGACGTGTCTGTCTGTAGACCGGATAATAAATAAAGGACAGGTCAAGACTATAAACTCTTCTAACAATGAGAAGCCTATAAATACCCCAAATTAGATTGCCATTTCGTTTCCGAAGGCCATAACCCTCGGTTGGACCTTGGAATGATGAAATCCAATTTAGTATTAAGGTAACACTAAGAATTGCAATCTGAAGGCCATAACCCTCAGTATGGCTGTCTGATGCCTAAATTGGCTCCCGTAGATATAAAGAATGACGAAATCACACTTAGGATGAAGACGTTATAGCCTTCGGAAGATTGGCGGTTCTTGACCCTAGCCGAGTACGTTGGGCGTACGCTAGGAGTGCGTCGGGCATACTGGCTCGACATCCGGATCGCAAAGGTTTCAACATATGATGAGACTATGCACAGACTTGTTTAAGTTAGGCCTCGGGTCCACCTGATTGTAGCATGTCATTTTTTAGGCTTAAGGGCATGTTGGGGGTTCTTGGGCCATATTAGGCCTTAGATGCCTTGTAGTGGGCTTGGATGCCTTTTGGGGCTTTTTATGGATTTAGGCCTTAGGGGGAGGGAGGTCTAGCGAGGCAAGGGTAAAGGAGCCATTTTTGCCTTAAGTAAAGAATTAGGGTTTTCGACTTGAGTTTGAGATCATCACTTTAGAAGAAGACGAGTAATCATAGGAGAAGAATAAGTCATTCATTCATGAAGAAAGCCTAAATCGGTTTTTAAAGGAGGAATATATCATTTATTGTTTTGTCAATCATTATTATGTCATGTCATAATAGTTAAGCCAAGTTATCATTTAACATGTAAGAACCAGTTACCGGTGGGTAATATTTGAACAAAACATATAGCTTGTTGGTGTTTTTTGTACAAAAAGTTTACTTGGATGGTGTTTTTTGTACATACCAAACTTAGATGGTGTTTTTTGAACGACTTTGAAACATAGTTACTACTTTGAGTCATTTTCCTATTGTTTTTTTTTTTTTCATTTACTTATCTTTTAACGGTAATTGCCGATTACCAAATGTCAAACTTGAACAAAAAATGTACTCGGTGTTTGTACAAATGATTTACTTGGATGGTCTTTTTTGGACACACCAAACTTGAATGGTATTTTTTTAACGATTATGAAACATACTTACCCATATAAGTCATTTTCCCTCAAAATACCACTCAAAACGCTATATACTCTCACAAAATCGACTATTTTTGCAATTCTGCTAACTTGTTTTTGTTAACATCTCTTCGCAATATGTTCATACTTTCGACTCTACTTATGAGGTAGTCTCGTTATATTTCATGTATCTCAATCCCCATATTTCAATCTTTTTTATGTAAAATAATGGGCATCTGATTGTGGCCATTTGCAATCTTACATTGTTATAACGGCTGTTAAAGTATTGCCTACAAAATCAAACCCGGAAAATGGCAACGTTTCAACTTATGTAAAAGGTCATGGGACCAAATAAAGCGTGATGCAATAATTACGCCACATATATTTGACAATATCATATCATCAAATGTAAATATTAAACCTTTCTCCTGTTGGTGACTATATTTTGTGATTTACTATCTTTCCAAACTTTTATAGTAGGTTTGGACATATGATTATATTGCCACCAACAACAAAACTAATATTACTACATTAAGTCCTCCAAATTCAGAAGCATCAAATACATAATGTTAACAATACACCAAATTATGTTTATATCAGATAAAACAGACACTAATCTTCAAATTATTTAAAATTGTACCGTTTAGAGCTCAACAGATCCATAAAAGACTACCTCAGCAGGGCCTGTCATATACACATGGCTGTTCTCCTCCCTCCATTCTATCTCCAATGGCCCTCCAGGTAAATCAACCCTACACTTCTGTAATCACAACACATTAATTTTAATATCAAAATAAAAATTAAACATTTTTATTTATATATCCAAAAAAAAAAAAAAAACTTACTCTCTCAGAACGACCCTCAAGGATTGCTGCAACAACTACCGCACATGCTCCAGTTCCACAAGCCAATGTTGCTCCTATATAATACAGTTTTTATTTTTATTTTTTTAATCCAAAGTTATAAAACTAAAAATTATAACAATATATAATCATTTAATAATAAGCTAACCTGCCCCACGCTCCCAAACACGCATCTTTAGATGTGAACGAGAGAACACTTGAACAAATTCTGCAAAAGTATATCATATTATAAGATTAAATAAAATAAGTAAATAGGTAATATACTAATATCCAGTTCTTTTTTATGCTTTATGATTGTATAATAAATCATAAAGGTAAATAAAACCTGACCTGTGTTAGTTCGGGCGGGAAACAGTGCGTGATGTTCAAATTTTGGACCAACTTCCGCCAAATTCAATTCATCAACCACCAAATTCTGTTTACAAGTTATACCACAAAAATCAAAAAAGAAAAAAGTAGAAGAAAATTTTCGATATACAAGAATATAGATTTTATAAAAATTTGATGAATATTGAATATACGTCGTCGTCTTGTGTACCGAAAGTGACACAGTGAGGATTTCCCATACTGACACATGTCACATTCCAGTTTACTCCATCTACTTCAATTTTTGCTTTCACAACAGATTCATCTTTATTTGGTGCTATTTTAGTTGGAACATCTGAAGCCTTCAAAACCGGCTCACCCATGTCAACTTTTACCTGAAGTAACAACAATGTTGAATTCAAAAATCCAATGAATTAAATAAGCAAAATTTACTACCTTTCCATCATCTTGTATTTCGGGCACGATTAATCCAGCACCAGTATGTACTGTAAAACTGTAAATGCATGGAGAAGAAACATTAAAGAAAATGATTATGTGAACTTGAAATTGAGGCTTCTTGTACAACAACTAAATGGTACTCAAATCAATTAGAGGAGAGCAGAATTTAATAAATTTCTTTATACCTTTGTTTCCCATGTAAGCTATTGAGATCTGAAATGAACTTTGCAAAGCATCGAACTCCATTGCCACACATCTGTGAGAGGAGGCAGATAATTGAGTTCACAGTTTACACAACAATGGACATATCAAGAATATTATGAGTGTTTGTGATTTGCGAAGTGAAGAAAATTACCTCAGGCTCGCTACCATCTGAATTAAATATTCTCATGGTATAATCAGTCCCATTATATCCAGGCATTGCAAAGATTACTCCATCGGCTCCAATGCCAAAATTCCGATCACATAACTTAACAGCTTGCTCCGGAGTAACTTTGGGTTCAATTGAATCAAGATTGTTAACCTGATCAAAGCCAATTTAAGGTAAACAATGGATGACACTCCCAAACACTAGCAATCAAATTCATTAAACCGAGACACTATAAGGTATATGAGTAACATAATGCAATCGTTATTATACTTTGAACAACGAACAGTAACAGAACATCATCGAAATATCTAAAAACTTTACTGGTAGCAATGGTCCATGTAGGCGGAAAGTAGAAATAAGTTTCTTAGTAATTACCATGATAAAGTCGTTACCGAGGCCATGATACTTGACGAAATGAAGAACTCCTGTTTCTCTTCGATCAAGGAATGCAGTCTGAGAGAGATTTTCCTGAGCTGCTACGCTCATTGCTGAGGCAGAGAATCGGAAGTTAGGGTTTCGGAGGAGAGTAGTAGTTGTCAGTTTGACAACGAAAGAAGAGCATTTAAAGGAATTGATTGGAGAAAAGGAGGACGAAGATATGATGGAAAGTGATCGAATATTTGAGGATGTGAGAGGGGCTGAAACAATGGTGGCGACGGACATGATGGCAACGGAGACGCTGATTCGCACGGCGGCTGTCAAGTTAACCCGGAAGGAGGATGTTGACCCTGTTTATGTTTATGTCCAAAGCCAAAGGTTTTAGGCGTTTAGGGTGTTCTTGTTGTAAAAAAAAAAATAATAATAATAATAATAAATAAAATATTTAAGTGCTGAGATAAAAATCTTTAAAATATAGTAAAGATAAGTTAAATAAACTGATTTTAATAAGCATTTTCCTCTTGTTTATTGTTATTTCAATCGTAAATAAGCTAATAAGCAATAAGTTAATAAATTATAATCTAATTTATCCAAACACCCCATTAGCTTAACAAAATTGCAAGGATGGTTCGTCCTATGTGCTATGTCGAAAATTGTTAATACTAATGGTACAAAAGTTTTCATATTATTTTGAGTTTGATCCAAATCACTTTAAAATAACAAATTTGCTATTTTCTGTTTTTTCTTTGCTTTTCTTTTGTTATTTAATTATTTTACTAAACAAATAAAATTAAAAAGAAGAAAACTCTCTCTCTCTCTCTCTCTCTCTCTCTCTATATATATATATATATATATATATATATATATATCACTCTCTTTCTTTCTAATTTAGAGAACGACTGTAACGTCCGTAGATTAAGATTAGTCAACTTAAGAACAATAAGCGTCAAAAAATAACTTTTTGATGAAAGATTATTTTAAAGGAATAATCTAAACTAAGTTGTAGTATATGTTACAAAGATTCCGTACATATAAAGAACGCTGAAATCCGAGTTATAACGAAGAAGTTATGATTTGTCGAAGTTTCGCGACAGAACCGACACGACGCTGAATGACGTAAAAAGTAAATTTACGTTAGAGTGATATTTAGCCTTAGCAATCTAAACGAAAGTCGTAGAATACGTTAAACCAAGAGCGTACATAAAAAGACCACCCAAATCTGACTTCGTATGAGGAAGTTATGATTTTTCGAAGTTCCGGCTTAGCAGTGTACAGTCCGAAGTTCGAATATGAGATCAAGCGATATTTAGCCGAAACAATCTAAACGAAAATCGAAGATCTTGTTGATAGTAGTGCAACAGTAAAATGACAAACAAAAACGGACGTCGGATGAAGAAGTTATGAATTTATAACGGAGTTTTCTTGTCCTGACCTACTAAAAATAAATTTAAAATTAGCCGACGGAGTCTAAGCGAAAGTTGTAGAGCGTAGTCTCACCTACGCATGGATATAAAGAACATCGAAAACGGAGTTCGTATGAGGAAGATATGAATATTTGAAGTTTATTAAATAATTAAAATATTAAATTTAATTATAAATTTCGATATTATCCAAATGGGGGGGGGGGGGGGGGGGAGTCAGTGATCTTATCCAGATTACGCCCAGCGTAATTCGGAGTTTCAGCCCCTATAAATAGATGTCGAGTGCAACCGAGTTTTGGTGCTCCATTCTTCATTTTCTCTCTCATTTTTGCATCGTTTTGCGTGCAAGAAATACCTTGAAGCCCTCGTATCATTTCCGAGCCCCGAAGCAAGTCCTGAAGCCCCAAAGATCCCGAGAATTGAAATTCCCGAGCCGAAGCTCTGCCCGCGAGAAGCCAATTTTTGTGAAGATCTTCCAGATCTACCGAAGAATACTACTTCTACAAGCTGTAATGCTGTCCGATCATCTTCTGATCAAGTGAGTGTATAGTTACTTTCTTCTAACATATAAATATAAAATATTAGCTATGAAATATGTGCTATGTGTTATATATTATTTGTCTATTTGAGATGGTCTTGGAATTGATGTTTTTATACGGGTGTTAAATGATTTAAATTGCGTTTGTATTTATATCTACACAAATGTTGGGTAGAACATGGGTAGATGGAATAGTTGGTGACGATGCGACTTCGTGCTTATTGAGTAAGCCTTGGTGACGATGCGACTTCGTGCCTATTTGATAAACCTTGGTGGCTATGTGACGTAGTGCTCGTTGTGTAAACCTTGGTGACTATGAGACGTAGTGCCTATCGTATGAACCCTGGTGACTATGTGATGTAGTGTATGTTGTATAAACCATGGTGGCAAATGGACTTTGTGCCAGTTCCTTAGGTAAATCCTTAGGAATGAATGAATGAATGATAGTTGGTTCTTAGGGTAAACCCTTGAGAAAATAAAGGAGATATGGGGATGGGTATTTGGGTTGATTGTTTGATAATTGAATATAATAAATGTATTATTGTGGGTTGAAAACCCTATATGCTCACCAGGCTCCCAAGTCTGACCCACTTAGTTTTCTTTGCATTACAGGTAATGGCACAAGGGTATAAGTTGGTGGACTTGACGAGAGATTTTGGATTATAGATCAGTAGTTATAAATAACTGTTGTATGGTCTATTGTATATTGTTTATGCTTTTGGTCTGTATCGGAGGAACATGACATCCCGAGGTTTTATTATTTAATGAAAATACATTCTCTTGAGAAACATTGTGATAAATTTTATCATATTTTGTTTTGGGAACAAATTTCGCAGCTCTTTTAATCAAATGATTACTCTGATTTTATAAAACAATGCATAAACAAATCGGTCTTTTCTGACCATGAAATTGGGGATGTCACAACGCCACCACCTCACCCCCTCCCCCACCCTTCACTCCCGTTGGGAAGCCTGAACACCAACTTCGAAAAAAGATAAATGACACCGGATCGAAGCTCTGGCAGCAAAACCCTAACACTAAAAGTTTCAGGTGGCAGGGTACATATCAAAACTAAGGTTTATAGTAGTTGTGACCTCTGAAAACCCTAAGGTTTCAAGAAACGAGAATGACGTCAATCTTTGAAAACCATTGAGTCTCATTCTTTCCTTCTTCAAACTCGATTGAAGCTCACTTGAGGGTCATTTGACGAAGCAAGGAGGGTCGAGATACGGTGGGGACAGTTGGAAACGATGATGAAGAAGGGTGGCAGTCGGTGTTTCTAATGGCCTTTCCTCTGCTGTAGTGGCCTCGTTGGGGTTTGTAATGGTGTCGATAGGAAGTAGCAGACCAAGGTAATGGCAAGGGTTGTCGGTGGTTTAGTCGCCATTGTTGTGTTTTGGTCTTTATAGACGAAGCCCGTTGATTCTCAGGAGGCAGCGGATATGAAAAACCCATTTGCAAACCCTTGTTTCACTGTTGGAACAACAATTAGTGTTCTCCCCTCTCTCTCTCTCTCTCTCTCTCTCTCTCTCTCAGGAGCTCATCTTAAAAACCATTTGATCTGGGGAAAGTTGCTTTTGATACTGGAGATTACAATTATGGTTTCTTTTTTTGCATATCATTAAGAGGAAGAAGACAATAAAGATGTGGGGCGACAATGAAGAGAGATAGAGGTAGATAGATATATATATATATATATATATATATATATATATATATATATATATATATATAGAGAGAGAGAGAGAGAGAGAGTATAATAGAGAGAGAGAGAGAGAAAGAGAGAGAAAGATTCTCTTTTATATTTTTCTTTTAACTATAAAACTATTTAAATAAATAAATGAAACCGAAAAGGTAAAAACGATGGGCAAAATGGTTATTATACAGAAATTTAAATTAAATTGGATCAAAGTGACAATAAAATGAAATCTTTAGTACCATGAGTGCTAGTCCAAACTTTTTTGATCCAAAGTTGCAATTTCCACCTAACCACAGAGATCATTCTTACAATTTTGTCATTAGCGTTTTTCTTTAATAGTTTTGTATATAATAAATATAAAAGAAAATTGCAACTTTGGTACATGTAGTTTGTTTTAGGGATGTCAATGGGGTATACGGCATGGAAGGTGCATCCTTCACCTCCACCCCCAAAATTTTACTGTTCCCCGTCCCCGCTCCGCCCCCGAATGTCCAACATTCATACTCCTATCCCCGCCCTCACCCCCGATTGAGTTTGGGCTGACTTTTTTTGGGCTAAAAAAAATTATTGTTTGGACAGAAAGAAACTTTTTTTAGGTAACAAATAATTAGTTATAGCATAATTTTACATGTTAAAAATAAAAAAATTATAGCATCTTAAAAACATTATACTAACAACTTAAAAACATGTTTTTTGTTGAATTTTAGAAGCTTAAAATCATGTTATTATTTATTAGATTTATATAATTAATATATGTATAATTTATTAACGGAGTCCCCATGGGGGTTTCGAAACGGGATTGTCCACCTTCGCTCACGCCCTTGTAATTAAAGCGGGCCCCGCCCCCGTCCCCACTTCCAACTTTTTAATAAATACCCTCATACGAGACGGAGCCTCCATGAAAACGGGATGGATCCCACTGAACTTTTTAACATCCATACTTTGTTTTTATTAGAATAAATTATAGTCTTATGACTTTGAAAGTTGTGGATAGGATCTTTTTATCGAAGTGATACTTGAAAAAAGTTGTTTTATTTTTCTCATTTTATTATTTTTATTATTATTTTATCTATGATGATCATATTTGTATTCGTAAAAGCATTATATATGTATATTTCAATACTATGTATGAGACTTGTGTACTACACGAGTTTAATAAAATAAAAGTTTAATATAAAAGTGTAAAGATTAAGTATTTTTTAAAAAGAAATATGTTTACATATATACAAATGATATAATAAATATGTTAGTAATTTAATCTATATTAATAAAAAATTATTGACATAATTTAAATAATGATGTTGAAACTTAAGGTTTAAACATTAAATACATTTTTAAAGTAAACTTTCGACATAAATACAAGCGAAATGATAAATAAATAGGAACTGAATCTATTTAAATAAATAAATAAAAACTATTGATATATTGTAAATAGTTGTTATGAATGAAAATTTTAGTCTTTTATATAAATCAAGTAAATGATCACTTTTTTTTATCTGAAAGACGATTTTAGCCTTCATTATGTATCAATTAAATCATCAATAATGATGTTTTTACCATTTGATGTGTATTAAGTAAACGACCAATCTTTTTTCTGCCTAATGACCATATAACCTTTATATATGTATTAAGTAAAACATCGTTTTTTATTTTAATTAGCTTAACCTTTGTATTTCTTTTTTACAGAAAAAGAAAAGTAAATAATCATTTTTTGTTGAATTACCATTTTACCCTTCTACATGTATTAGTGATTTACAATTTACCCTTGTAAAAAGAAATACCCCTATATATTGTTCTTGTTTTGAATTTTAGGGTCATAAATTCATTTATCAACAAACCATTAATAAGAATAATAAGTCTTCAAATCATTGCAGGCATCACGAAGAGTTTCTTCAAGATGTAAGCCACGATCTTCGAAACATTCATGATGATGCTTTTGAGTTTGTTTTGTGGGAGGTTAAATGTTTTAGAGTTAAGGTCATGACAATATGAATTTATCATTTGTTTGTAAGGGGAAAATGTTGAGTATAATAACCTTATGTCAGTTATGAGAATATAGCAAATCAAATTGCCAAATTTAAGAAAATGTGTTACATGATAAAGAAACTAAATACAAGAATTTCAATTGTCGAATTTGAAATCAAACTTTATTGGAGAAAAACCCAACCAAAATCAAATTTACCTCCCTTCAAGTGTAATAACCTTAACACAAACTTGAATTTTAAATTAATTAAAGTTACATTAAGTTTCAAAGTTGTTTAAGAAAGTATTTTAATTATGCACATACATACAAATATTTGTACCCAAACATTAATAATATAATTGTTACAACATTTGACAATTATAAAATACAATGATATTTCATTTCAAGTCTAAATTGACCAAACATGAACACGTTCGACTCTAAGATTTGATTGTGCATAAGCTTTTCCAACATCATCTCGTTCGGCTCTCTCATTAGCTCTAACCTACACTTCATGCATTGGTTGATCAATGACGACTAATATGTCTTTCTTGCTAAAGTAGCTCTAGCATCATTCCAATGTTAATCGGATCATAGTGAATAATTGCATGCCTTGGGACATGTGACTAATCAACTATTTGTTATGAATCTAAAAATCATAAAAAAAATGTAGTACGCCTCTAATAAACTTTTATTACATAAATTTATGTTTATTTTAAATAAATTTTTAATCAAACTTTATTATGTAAATATTAACCAAAATTTGTAGATACACACAAACAAAAGCACTTAAGATGAAAGTTATAAGTTTTCATACTTTGTAACCAAATAAATGACTTACTAACTTGCACTTACTAAAATGACTTTAAATACATTTTTATTAACTAATTATTAAATTTGAAAAAGGAAAGTGTGATCCAAATTTTCTATGAATGCTTCCATAGCAAATCCATGTGTCATCTTCATAATTTTTCCTAACTGTTGAAAAAAAAAACTTTTTATTTGACCAAAAAGATCAAAAACTCAGCTAACCCTTTACTCTGTGGTTTTGACCTGATTAGTGATCCTAAAACAAACACAAAATGTTTTTTAAGGTGGAATTGGAAATGATAGCAAGTTGTAAGTACATTGTTATAGTACGTAAAATAAATGCAAGAAACTTCTTTAAATAACCATGCTCTTATTGGGAATTACACATTCCTTACATTTAACAATAAAACTAACATATGTCATTTTGACTAAAAAATAATTAAAGATGGCCCAATACAGGAATTCTCACACCTTTTGGGCAAAAAGATCAAAAAATATCATTTTGTCTAAAAAAACCTTTAAAAAAACCCTTAGAAATGAGTGAGCTCAATATTGGAATTCATATTGACATATTTGCAATGAAATTTTTGTGTTTGAAAATCTCAAATAAATAAAAGTTCCCTTCACTTTAAGTTCCGTCTAATAGCACACTACTTTTGGGCACTAAAAAAAATTATAAGGCTAAATAGGTATTTTTATATAGATACATTAGACTTTCATTCAAACACTAGACTTTCATTTTTTTTCTTATTACATTAAATCATATATATAACATCAAACTTTCATAAGTTGAGTATTTCAAGTTGTATGTGGACAAGAGAAATTTTATCACATAGTAGGATGCAAGGGTATTTGTATATAGATAGCAACAGAGTTGTATATTTTACCGAGGTAAATGAAGTAAATTATTCCATGAACGCTCAAATGATATTTTGGGATAGACATAGTAGATTGTGTTTATAAATGCAACGAGTTGATTGTTTGAAATGAATACATATGATTTATAAATGAGCTCACTAGAATGTGTAATGATTCAATTGTTTTTTGTTCTACAAATTGTTTTTACATTAAAATGACATTTTAAGGAAAGTACGTTGCTATAAATTGCAAGGATAAGTAGCATTTTTCAAAAAAATACGTGATATTTTTTAATGAGATACGCAACCTATTTAACTCTAAGTATAAGAACATGAAAAAAAAAAAAGAAAAAAAAAAAACAACATATATGAGCAAATATTAGTGGCAAATGGTCCAAATTCGGACTAAGCAAGGAAAGGACATTGTAATTAATATAAAATTAGCCTATGTAAGTTTAAATTTATACTCAAAAAGTTCTTAATAACTTACACTGATATAATTCATGAAGCAAAATGCAAGATTACTCCTCTAGTAATTTTCCAAGTTTCTTACTTCAATTTTGATGCTCTACGTGAGTTGTTGGCTGGTCTGAACATTGATCCAGAGAGCTTGTGTTTTCATGGAGAAGCATTAAGCTCAATTTCTGACCTTTCTTTGTTGGAAGTTGTTAAAGACTCATGGAATGCAAAATGGTAAACACAATTCTTATGTCTAGTAATCAATGATGATAGATAAGATGTAGGCACAACAGGTAACATAATTAAATATATTATTTCCAAGTATTTTTAAGTGTTTCATAAGGAGTTGTTATTGTAATAAAGGTTTAACTTTGAACTTGGCAATCTGTTGTAGTTGTTGTTTGTGACATTAAAAATAAAAGTTGAATGTTATAAATGATATTAAGATAAAAGTTCAAATAACAGAAAGATTAGTTAAAAGAATTGGTGATAGAAAGAACACGAGTGTGTTGTACTAAATTTATAATCAAGTAGGGGTAAAACGAAGATGTTAAAAAAACATTCAATTTTAGCATTGTACAATGCATTGGTGATCATGAAATCAATTAAAAGTATCGATTGATAAGAACATGTTCGTGTTGTACTAAGTTCAACAACCAATTAGGGGTAAAACGAAGATGTTAACCGATAAAACAATTGATTTTAACGGGTCCTAATTATACATGGTATCACAAACACATTGTTGGTAAAAAAACATAATAATTTTCAATGTTTAATTAAATACATTTGATAACAGATTAACTAAATTACAAGTCTATATGTCGCAACAAAAGGAGATGATTAGTACTAGATTATACAGTCCAGAAAAACACCGATGAGTTGAGCCTGGAGAAAGAACAAATAGAAACAAACACAGATTATATTATATATAAATTGAAGATTGGAAATTCTCATCGTTAATGATTTGATTCCATAAAAAAAAAACAATGTAACATCTAATGATAAGCTTTATTTAGGAAATAATTCATCCAATAATTCCTTGATTTTAGCTAGTCATATCAATAAGTTAAATTTACAATATAACTCATGTAAATAGCTACTACTGAAGTTACGAATATAAGAAGGAAGTAACCATGTTCGAGCTGGCATAATCAATGAAATTTATTCTAATTTATTTTAATAAGGAAGTGTCTTAATTAAATTAATGATGTCTTAATAAAATGAAAACTAAATAATTAAGAAAATGCCATGTGGAAAACAAATTAGTCAAAAATACTTAAAAAATTACATGTGGCGAAATCAATGAGAATAGGACATATGGCAATGAGATTTTGATTTATTAAGGTATATAATATTTTTTATTTTTATTTATTAAAGTTACTAGGTGTGAGACCGTTGTACTACACGGGTTGATTAAAAAAGTTATATATTAAGATATAAATATTAAGTATTATTTTACAGAAAATGTTAAATATCAAAGTGTAAACATTAATTTTTTTTTTAAAGTAAAATTTCAAAATAAATACAAACAAATGATGAATAAATAAATAATTCAATTTATACTAATAAAACTAACTCTTGAGATATAATTACATTTTTGTCATATTTGTGGTTTAACCATCTTTTTTTAGTTTTATCAACGAATAACAACAAAGTTTGATTATTTTTTCTATGCAGACCATTTTTGCCTAAAATGACAATGAATTTTAAAAGAAACATATCAATTTTGAATTATATACATTGAGGAAAACATATGAAAATTTGAAAATATAAAGAAACAAATTAATGATACATTAATTACTTTCTATAACCTAAAATTAGAATAATTAATTAAAAAAAATTGAAAACTAACACAAAATGACAGGTGAAAATTAAATTATAAGAATTAACCATAAAATTACATGTGTCAATAAGAGTGTAACATATGGTAAAAAAATATTTTTATTTATTAGAGTAGATATGTGATATATTTTATATTATATATTGTTATTTTTTATAAATTTTCCTTTTTAATATTCATATCTTCACAAACCTCCTATTAAAAAAAAAAAAGTTTTTTTTTTTCAATAATTAACATCTATATCTCATTCTATTTGTATTGTTTTATAAAGCTTCTCAAAATTTTCATGCTTTTAACCCGACTTCAACCATCATGTTGATCTTCGAAAAGTAATCAACTTTCACGAGAATTAAACAATCGAGCATTTTATTTTTCCTTCTCTTAACCAAATCTATGTTTCCACTATGTGCAATAAACATACGTGGATAACAAATGTTAGAAATATAAAATTCTAGCCCATAATAAGAAAACTTAGGCCCAAGACAATCCATAGAGGGCCTAACCCATCCTCCCCTTGTTTATAATTATGTCAAGTTGTCAACAACCATGCTGTGTATGAATATATTTGACATAGAAATAATCAAATAAAGTCAAATGTGACTTCACATGCGTTTCTGGTTATACAAATCTAAATTATTATCATGTACGAAATGATGAATGAATCCTAAATTTATGTAAATTAAAATTGTAGTGTAACATCATGAATTTAGGTGCTTGGGGAAATAGTTAACAATGTAAAAGATACATTAATAATATTTTACTATTAAAATATAATCGACAAGAATGTGAAGACTTATCTTAGAGCATTTTTAATGGGAGGTATTTTTAGAGCTTATTACTATTGATTTTTTTATTAACCACTTAACACCATTGGAGTAAACAATTTTTTTGTTTTTATATTTTAACGTGGTTCATATTTATATATTTAACACTCTTCTACTTTAAACATATTTTCTTTTATAACTACTATATAATATTTTCAATGTTTGTATTTTATTTTTAGGGAAATCTCCATTTTAGTCCTATTATTTTGCCTGCGTTTATGAAAAAGTCCTAAACTATTAAATGTTAACGGAAAAGCCTAAAATACCGGATAAACCGGCGAATTGACCCAATTTACCCGGTTACCACTCTTGAAACCGGTGACAAACCGATGTGACATTAAATGAGATTAGGTGGAAGGTGAGTCGACCAAATCACACACTCATTCCTTCAACGGTAGATCACACACAGTTATGGTGAGAAATTAAGGCTTTTTACGTGCGAAGAAGACGACAACTATGGGAACGAGTTCGAGTCTTCCAAGCTTCGCTAATGGAAGACATTTGGGATTTTGATACTATTGATGTTGAAGTAGACAAGGATTTGAAGAAGCAAACCAAGAGATGCAATGATGGGTTCCTGAACAGCTTGTGTCCCGACATAGCTGGTGAAGAAGGTGATGACTTTGCAATCCCTGAAATTAAACATATCAACGACGAGGTTGACTTAAATGAAGATGATGTGGTGGAGAATGAAGATCATTTTGACTCAATGCGAGAATGAAGTGGGTCTGATGAAGTATATGGGTATGATGAATAAGTATCAAGTGAAAGTGACCATGATTCTAAGCTTGAGTTTGAGTACAACACCCATGATCCAAAGGTTAAATGGAACAAGATGAGACCACTTCTGGCAGAGAGGTATGAATCGCCCCATCAACTGAAGTTATGTTTAACTAACCATGCTATTTATACTGGTTATAAGATAAAGTTTAAGAAATGTGACAGTGTTAGGCTGGTTGTTGTATGTGTTAGTGATCCACAAAAATTTCAATGTCCATTTAATGTTAGGGCTTCGTGGATGAACACAGAGAGGTTGTTTCAAATTAAGAAACTTGTTGACAAACATAGGTGTGTTAGGAATTACAGAAATACCAACCTTATGGGTCCAACATGGTTAGGAAACCAGTTTCTAAAAGAACTGATTATAAAGCCCAAGTTGAAGTGTAAGGAAATGCAGGTAATTATCCAAAGCAGATTCAACTACAATGTATCCTGGTCAAAGTGCTATAAAGCAAAGTGTAGGGTCGTGTCTTTAATAGAAGGGAGATTGGGTGACCACTATGCTAAACTATGGGATTATGGTGGTGAGCTGTTGAGATCAAATCCAGGTAGCTCAATTAAAATTACTGTGAGTCAAAACCAGGATAACACAACTACTTTCCAAAGAATATATTTGTTTTAAGGCAATAAAAGAAGGATGGAAGGTTGGTTGTCGTAGGGTTATTGGACTACATGGATCTTTTTTAAAAGGTCAATGTAAGGGAGAATTATTAACTGCTATTAGGAGAGATGCAAATAATCAAGTGTATCCCATTGCTTGGGCTGTAGTTGACATAGAGAACAAGTTAAAGTGGAAATGGCTCTTGGAATTAATAACAAATGATTTAGAATTGGATGGTGGAAGGGGTATGGCAGTAATTTCCGATCAACACAAGGTACTTCACAAAAACTTTACTATTTCTTTACTATATACTTCATACTTAGTTTATTTGATGTAATTATTTTTGTTATTTGATGTAATTGTTTTTTGTTATGAATAGGGGCTTCTTAAGGCTACAAAGGAAGTCCTACCACTTGCACAACACAGACAATGTGCCAGTCATATATATATGCCAACTTCAGGAAGGTGTATAGTGGTGTGGAGTTTAAAAATATGTTATGGGTTGCTGCAAAATCAACTGTTGAAGGGGAGTTCAGCATGAACATGCAAAAGATTAGGGATATTAGTCCATCTGCTTATGAACATCTAATGGCAAGGGATCCCAGTTCATGGTGCAAGTCCTTTTATGGTGGAGTATTGGCATGTGAGGCAGTAGAAAATGGAATGGTTGAATGTTTTAATGCAATTATCGTGGATGCTAGAAAAAAAAGCCCCGAATAGCCATGCTTGAGGAAATACGACTATACATGATGCAAAGATTCTATAATCTGAAGGAAGAAAGACATAAATGGGATAATGAAATATGTCCATCAGCAGTTAAGAAGATGGAAGTATTTGGTGAAACTATAAAGTAAGTTATCCTAAAATTTAATTCACTAATATTATCTTTCATATGTTGATGTACTCTTAATTACAGGACCTGGTATGTTCATCCTAGCGGGGTAACTGCTTTTGAAGTGAGGAATGGTTTTTACTCTTATGGTGCTGACTTACAAGAGTATACTTGTACTTGTAATTTGTGGGATGTATCCGTGATACCATGTGTACATGCCCAAGCTGCCATTATGTATACACAACAAGATCCTGTGAGCTACATTAGTGTTGGTTTAGTAAAGAGAAATATATGTTAACATATGGTTGTAACATACTACCAATCAATGGTAGCAATATGTGGGTGGAATCTCCTTATCCAAAGCCCCTCCCACCTATTGAAAGAAGGATGCCACGAAGGCCGACCATCAAGAGAAAGAGGCATGTTTCTAAACATGAGGACAAATTTTCACAAGTATCATCTAAGGGCAGAACTTTCCAATGTACAAACTGCCAGCAAAAGGGTCACAATAAAGTGTATTGCGAAAATCCCAAGGTGATCCCTGAACCAAACTCAAAGAAGAAAATGGGAAGGCATAAGTTGGATCCTAATCTTACCCATTGGAGAAGAGGTGGAAGGGGAGGAAGAGGTGGAAGAGGATGTGGTAGAGGTAGTAGAGGTGAGATGGGGGAAAGTATAAATGGACCACAGTTTGAGGTTAAAACCGAGTATGAGGTTAAACTGATGTTGAGGTTAAACCTGAGTATGAGGTTAAACCTGATGTTGAGGTTGAACCTGAGTATGAGGTTAAACCTGATGTTGAGGTTGAACCTGATGTTTTGGATGAGGGGGTGGAATTGATAGATCAGATATGGATATAATAGTAAGTTTCATTAGAAATTTGAGGTCATCAAACTACAGTGATGCTGAAATAATGTCTACTCTTGGAATTAATGAATCTCAATTGAAGGAGTTTGGATCTATAAATGTGGTGAGTGTTTCTTTTTAAGGGCATTACAAATCAAAGACAAAATTTGAAATTATATGTTTTGTTATTCAGGAAACCAATGTTCAATAAGAGGTCAATGTTTAGGAAGAAGAGGTCAATGAAGAAGTGGTCAATGTTCAGGAAAAAGAGGTCAATGTTCAAGAAGAGGAGATAAATGTTCAAGAAGAGATTCAAAATGATGAGGATATCCAAGAAATCGCGAAGAGGAACACCCAAGAACGTAGGATGAGGAACACCCAACGAATCAGGAGGAGGAAGCCATCAAAGAGGATAATTGAGTTGAAGTTGAAGAAGCAAGTGGTCAGCAAATTTGGGATGATTGAAAGCAAAGCACTTAATTTAGAATAGGTCAATGGTAGCTATTTTTTTGTAATTAAGTCATTGTGTTGGCTTTATATAACTCTTTGAGTAAAAATTTCCCTTTTTGTAAATTTTTTGGAAAGTCAAACACTATGACATACTTTGGTATGTAGTTTGGTATGGTTATTTGGTAATGCAGTTTGGTATGTACTTTTGTATGGTTTGTAATGCAGTTTCCTATAGTTATTTGCTATCCTAAAATTACAACCATAATCCAAATAATTGCAATCAAACCAAATATGCATTTTCATAATGAGATACCATTACATTAGAAGATCAATTTTTCCAAAATTCATACCATTACATTCCAAAAGAAACAGGGAAACATCACATTACATAGAAACATAAGTAAGCACCCCAAAATTACATAACATTAGCCAAACAATTGCAATTAAACTAACCAAACACCAAATCTTCCATCCCTTAACAACGATTCCACCTTCCACTTGCAGAGGAATCTGTTGTACTACTTCTTCCACATCTTCATCCATAAAGTCTTCAAATTCTTCATCATTGAATCCATGAATTCCTTGATTGTGAAAATCATATAGCATCTGTTTGTACCAGTTGTTTGGTAATGGAGGATCTATCCATTCAAAGAATTTGCAATCCTTCTCCTTATCCTGCATTCGATGACATTTTGCACAGTGTAACAACTATGGTGTTTAAGGGAAATTTCAAAGATTTGAAGATAAAAACCTCACATTTAACTGATATAAGGTTCTTCGGTTTCCATGAAGATAAAACCTCACATTCAAAGACTCGAAGACACTCACCTTGTAATTGGGGCAACCAAGGAATCTCCTTCCAGGGTTCTTTAGTTTCCATGAAGTCCACCTGCCAACTGGTTCGTCACAATCGCACCTTCTTCAAACTTGCCTGGCTGACCAATATGCACTACTATTGGAGACGGAGGAGGAGGTGGCCATATTCAAAACTTGCAATTTGGTCGATTTAGGGTTTGTGGACTCTTAAATAACGTAAAAACTGAGGTAAATAACGTAAGAGAGAGAGAGAGAGGGAGAGAGAGAGAGGTATGATCGAGTCAGCTTCCATGTAAGCAAAATAGTGCCACATCGGTTTGTCACCGATTGTAAGAGTGGTAACCGGGTAAATTGGGTCAATTCACCGGTTTATCCGGTATTTTAGGCTTTTCCGTTAACATTTAATAGTTTAGGACTTTTTCATAAACGCGGACAAAATAATAGGACTAAAATGGAGATTTCCCTTATTTTTATAACTAAAACATAAAAAAATTCATATTTGATGTATATAAATAAAATTTGATATTGTAGTATTTTGTATTTTCATATTAAGATATGATTTTTGTTTAAAAAATGATTAATTAAATAAGATGCTTTATTAAATATTTTATATAGATGAGTTAACCATTAGAGAAACATTTTAGATAGATAAACTTAACTATTGGAGAAATCATTTATTTGTAGGTCAAAACTAATAGTACGATGAGATCTTAATAGTTTTAAGTTATAATATAGGTCAACTATTGAAAATGCTCTTAAGAAACACATAATTTGAATCCACTATATATGTTTATTCATTTAATTTTCGAATACTGTGGATGGTTTGATGGCTTAAAAAGTCAAAAGGGAGTTCTTGATTTTAGATGTGAATGTGAAATAAAAATTGGTATAAGGATGGAATGTTCCATGTTTTGAGTTTATGGGTGTGTGTAACAACTATAAAGATGGTTCTGCTAAATGTTTCGACTTTCTTTTTTATACATAATTTTTGGATCAAAACTTTATTTTAATATTTAGGATCAACAAAACCTTGTTTGAATTTAGAATATTTTAGAAAACGAGTTAGAGTTTCATACCATGCCCGTGGAGCTTGTTTAAGACCATATACAACTTTATCAAGAATATAACATTGATTCAAAAAAAAATTCATTCACAAAACCTGGTGGTTGTTCAAAGTAGATTGATTCTTCAAGTTCTCCGTTCAAAAATGCACACTTCACATCTATTTGAAATACTTCAAAGTTTTTGTGAGCAACATAAGCTAGAAATATGCGAACTATTCAAGTCTAGCCACAAGAGCAAATGTCTCTTCATAATCGATACCTTCTTCTTGATAGCATCCTTTGATGACTAGGTGTGCTTTATTTCGAATAACATTCCCTTCTTTGTCCATCTTGTTTCTAAATACCCATTTCACACTAACCACATATGCATTTTCAAGAGTAGGAATCAATCTCCAAACTTTGTTTCGATCAAATTCATTAAGTTCTTCTTGCATCGCATGAGTCCAATCTGCATGATCAAGAGAAATTTTAATGGTTTTTGGTTCTATTTTTGAAACAAAGGAATTAAACATGCAAAATTCCAATTTAGAAAATAAAGCACTTTGCTTTTCTTTTTGTTGAGCACGAGTGAGAACCTTTGAAAAACTATCTACGGTCACTTAAGATTACGGATGATCTTTAGTCCATTTTTTCAGTGGTAGCAAATTTTGATTGTAAACCGGATCAATCTCAGCAATGATTTCTTCAAATTCCGATTGAGCATCTGATTCATTATTTTCATTATTCTCCCCCTGGAAATTTGCACTTGAACCATCATTCAGATTTGAAATCTCCTCTGGAGTTGAGCACCTGAATCAATATTTGGAGTTGAACTCTCCCCCTAGAGTGGAGCGTCATGAGGTTTCGATTGAGTTGGTAATTCAGATGTATCCAAAATAGGTTTCTCGTTACGAGTCTCTAATTCTTCAATAGCTTCGTTAACAATCTTTAGTAATTTATCCTCATGATTATCCTTGGCGTTTGATTTCGAAGAAATTGCCCTTTCAGGTTCATCAAACAAATTTAGAAAATCGTTATATAGATTCATAAGAGGAATAATCTAAGATTTGTTGTTGGAAAATTTTCTTCAGTTTGACAATCTTCCTTTTGATATTTCTTTATGGGGAAATCTCCAGAAAAGTCCCAAAATTTTAGTCCAATTTATGAAAAAGTCCCAAAATAAATTTTATTTACAGAAAAGCACAGAATACCGGTTAAAACTTCGAAAAAACCCTTTTCGGCCGGTTTCGCAGATTTTGCCGGTATTCTGTCCTTTTTCGTTAGTTTGCTCAAAATTTTGGTACTTTTCCAAAAATTACATAATAACCAAAATATTGGGACTTTTTTTGAAAATTACCATGAAATTAATGGATATTATTATTAACAAATCTTTTATAAATTACATAATAACCAAAATATTGGTGGCCTAAGTACTCCTCTATTGTTTCTTGACCACTCAAACTCTCTACGTTCTTCCTATGCATTGTTGTGGGTATGATAGTGAGATGAAGTTAGTTAGCATTCCTCTAATGTTGGTGTTCTTCTTATGTTGTTTAACCTAACTACCAACCAACATTCATACCTTACATGTTAACAATCATCGGCTAACACACATCTATAAAATGTGAAAAGTGAACCCTGAATGATAATTTATATGGAAACAAGTGAAGGTTGATTATCTATTTAAATTGTCATTCAAAGTTTACTTTTCACTCTCGATAGATGTGTGTAATTTTATGGTTGTTACCGGGTAATGTTTGGAGGTTAGGTGGTAGTTAGGTTAAAGAACATAATGAAAGATCTATATGTTCGTGTAATGATATTTTCTAATAACACATGATCATATAGCATCATGCTTAATAGCAAGTAGAAACTTATTGATTGTGTATTAATAAATATTATCAACTCTTGTATTGGTCACGCCTAATAGAGTACTTCTCACTATGACACCTACAACGATACATATGAAGAACATAGAGACTTTGAAGTGGTCAACAAACAATTGAGAAGTACATAGTCGACCATTCTATTTCTAAAAATTAACAACAAATGTATTTCCCTTGTTTATAATAAAAAAAATATTTTTTATGTTTATAAATGATTTGTTAATAATAATATCCATTAATTCCATAGTAATTTTCAAAAAAGTCCCAATATTTTGGTTATCGAGTAATTTTCAGAAAAGTCCTAATATTTTGAGCAAACTAATGAAAAAGGACAGAATACCGGCTAAATCTACGAAACCGGCCAAAAAGGGTTTTTTCGAAGTTTTAGCCGGTATTCTGTGCTTTTCTGTAAACAAAAATTAGTTTGGGACTTTTTCATAAATTGGACTAAAATTTTAGGACTTTTCTGGAGATTTCCCTTTCTTTATGTAATTGTCATCAAACATAACATAATAGATTTCTTATATATTTTTTGATTTCTTGTTCAAAACACGATACGCCTTGAATGTCAATGAGTATCCCAAAAAGATTCCTTCATCAGCTTTCACATCCAATTTGTTTCGATGTTCTTTTGAATTGAACAAAAGCACCTAGATCCAAAAACATGAAATAATTTAATGTTAGGATTTCAATTATTCATAATTTCATATGAAGTAATCAAAAAATATTTGTTAATGTATGAGCAATTCTGAGTAAAACAAGCAGTGGCAATAGCATCAGCCCAGAAGTATAAAGGAAGATTCGCAAATGCGGGCATTGTCCTCGCAGCTTCATAGAGAGAACGATTTTGTGTTTCAACTACACCATTCTGTTGTGGAGTGTAAGGCGAATAGAAATTGTGAGAAATTCATTTGCTTGTCAAGAATTCTTCAAATGCATGATTTTTGAATTCTGAACCGTTATCACTTCGAATTTTTCGGACTAGCTTTTGCAATTGTAGTTCAACTTGCTTGATAAATCAATATATTCTGAGTCGCTTCGGATTTCTGCTTAAGAAAGAATACCCAAGTAAATCAAGAAAAATCATCAACAATAACAAAAATGTATTTGTTACCGCCAATGCTTTCAATAGTTGTTGGACCATAGAGATCAATATGCATTAATTACAGTGGTTCAATGATCTTGGTATTCATTATGGAATAATGACTCTTTCTACTTTGTTTTCCAAGTTCACATGCAGTACATAAGTGTTCCTTTTCAAATTTCAGAAGAGGAAGTCCGTAAACAAGATCACCAATTACGATCTTGTTAATATCCTTGAAGTTCAGGTGAGAAAGCCTCATGTGTCACAATCAACTATCATCTGAAGATGCTTTCGCAAGAAAACAGAAAAATGGTTTCCCTTGAATCAGATTTAGATTGACAGGATGCGTTTTTCATTTCCTTTTTGACTTCGAAAGTACTATTTTTTGGAAAGGGAACTTCCCTAACGAGGGTTTGCGGGATAGCTTTCACGCACCGACTAATCCCCCGCTGCAAACATAAAGCTTTGCCTCATGCCCTGGAGTCACTGCAGGTGAACCTTCATGGCCACAAGGGCTGAGTGGTGCCAAGATTTGAACATGGGTCAATAGGTTATCCACCATATCTTCCACATGCCTTACAACCTTCTTCATCAAAAGATACTTTGAGACCTGCACCTACAACCAATTGAGAAACGATAATTAGATTGTGTTGTAAAACTTCAACATAAACTACCTTCCAAATTGCGAATTCCCCATTAGATATCATGCCATATCCATTTATTTCTCTAGTAGCATTGTTTCCACATTTCACTTTTCCTCAATCTTTCAAAGTCCGATACTCTCTTAATTCAGATTTCCTTCCTGTCATGTGACAAGAACAAACACTATCAATATACCATTCTGAATCATACTGCTCGTCACACATAACCTTGTCGACAACCCTCTCGCATTCACTCACTTGTTCTTTGATTGATTTCATTACAAAATAGCTAGTTGAAGCTTTTCCATCATCGGTGACGTATCATTTTCCTTCTGAACTCTGAACCCTCAAAAATATTCATGCATACCCTTTCTTTTCAGATTTCGTCATGATACAATCACCATTAGCAGGTTTCCTCACTTCATCATCTTCAGAGTCAGTGGACCATACTTCAACATTTCCGCCATCATTATCCTCTTGTACCATCAACACTGGTTTCACCGTTGTTGAAGCTTTCTTTCGGAGTTCTTCGATTTTCTGAGTATACTAAGGTTCATCCTTCTCTTTCTCCTTCTTCTCATTTTGTTTGCGTAGCATACACTCTTTTGTAAAATTATTCTTACCATGACAATAGTTACAGTCATATCCAGAATCACCTGAAATTTCTTTGAAAATGAGAAAAATTCTTCTTGAAGAATTTATTTGGGTTAGACACCATTAACACTTTATCTTCCTTAGAGAGATCATCATCAGAAATGTCAGATTTGGAATCATCTGCAACTGACTTCTTTTTCTTATCACCTTTAGCAACCAACACCAACAAGCCAGCACCAGAGATTAGTTTCGCTTCATTTGTGACTTCATCTTCAAGTTATTTCAAAATTCCCACTAGTTTTGCTAGAGAATATTTTTTGAACTGTTCATGAGCCTTAACACTTGAAACTATTGATTTCTATTCAGATCTAAGACTGTTCATGAATGTTACTTTTTCTTGAACAACTTGTCGTTTAAGATTGTATTTAAGCATTCTTCTCAACAAGTGATTAAAGCAATTGATAGTTTGATCTATATTCTCTTCTGATTTCTGCACAAAGGATCCAAACTTTAACAAAAGTGTCTGTTGCAAGGAATGTTCCAGGTCATCATCACCAAAGTATAATTCCTTCAGTCTGTCATAGATTTTCTTTCCAGTTTCGAGTGAGTTGACAAGATGGAATGTGTCAGGAGGAAGAGCAAATCAAATGATTCTCATTTCCTTCAAATTACACATCATCTTGTCCTTCTCATCATTTGAAATTTCAATATTTTCAGCAATGATTGCATCATAGTGAGTTTGAGTTTTGATTTCTTCTCTCGTACTAGAATACTTGTATGTTTCAATCGTCATTGTGTGCCAAATACTAGATCCATGTGTTTCGATTCCCAACACATAATCTTCAAAATGAAGAGACCAAACTTCATAATTTTTAAGAAAAAAGGATAGGGATACTTGTTTTTGATCCAATGTTGCTTGGAAGATTGAACGAGAGTAAGTGAAAATCATCTTTAGACATTTTAGCGAGAATTCAATGAAATTGAATATAGAATCAGATATGTAAGCTTAAATCGAGTTCAAGGGAAAATGAAAGATTTAGATCTCAGATCTACAATCAATTTGCAACGAAGAGATTACAAAATGCAGAAATGATTGAGGGAACAAAAAATAAATCTAAGAAAACTGAAAACCCTTAACTCGACAGAAGAATAGCGATTAGGTTACACTATCTCCTACTCTGATACCAATTGTTAAAATAAAATTATGATTAGATTCTATATTATAAGTTGTGATTTTGGAATGATAATGATTGAAAAGAGACTGATCTCCATTTACTTAGCATTAGAACAATTCCTATACAAGATCACAACTATTATTTCTATGTTAGGCAGAAGTCTCTTCAAAAAGACAATAACAATACTCTATTTTTAGTTGCAAAAGATAACACTTTAAAAAATAGACATTCCCATTTCAGAATATGTACAAGACTAAATTCCGAAAACAACCATTTTGACACAACACAAATGTATGACTTAACATTAATCCCAAAAAATAATTCTAATTAATTTCTGATTAATTCCAAATTAGTTATTACTATTTCTAATTAATACATTAACCATATAATATATTAATAAAACATTTGTTAGAATTTATTAATCATATAATAAATTAAAAATCAGTCTCTCTCTCCAAATATCATTTTATTCAACTATCGGTTTATGTTGGAAACCCCAAAAGAACTTTTCTTCTAATTCAATAATATACCAATTTAGTTATTGACTTAGACATCTTAATCCAACAACAACATCCTTCCATTATGACATAACATCTTCCACTTTGGCACAACATCTTTTATTATGGTGCAACATCTATCACTTTGGTGCAACATCTGTTACTTCGGCGCAACATCTTCCACGAATTGTGCAACATCTTCATGAATGGAGCAACATGTTGCTCCATTCCACTCCAAGTTTCTCCAAGTTGAATAACACTTCATACCCGAACAACTAACTTTGAATATATCCCATTAGTAAGGTAATAGCCACACTTTTATGATGTCTTGTTTGCTTGAAATGATACATCATGCGATTTCCCATGCTAGATGTCCTTGAATATCGATAATTGGTCTAGAAATTCAATGTCGTTGTTGGAACCTGTTTGCATCGAAAAATGCATTCCATATCCAAAGATCATAACACGTCACCGCTTCTAAAATTATTATCGGTTGTTTCTAAGCACCTCACATGAATTGACCACGCGATGCATTAGGGCACATTGACCAACCCCAATGCATATGATCAATGATACCAAGCATTCCAGGAACCTATGTTTGTTTTTATGTGCCACATAAAATTGATGGAAGTCTGTGTAATTACTGACCATGATAGAGAATACTCACAACTTTAGCAAAATTGTATACACATTCACATATCGTTCGCTTTGGCATCCTCCAGTTCTTGTCGAGTCTGGTCCCGACCTCTTGCATCAATCTTTATTTGAAAATATGGAAATTGAAATTTACATTTTCAACAATGCGTAGAAAAAATTCTTTATTCATCTGAAATTGGCATCTGAATTTCTCAGTGTATACTATATCATCGTCAAAGTAATCATGCATAAGTTGGTTGTGCCCAACTTCACGATTTCTCCATAATTTAGGCTTTCTAATTTTTATACGTGAACTTTTGGATTCATTTTCTTTTAAATAAACGAATGTTCTTCGCATAACATCAATAATAAATGTAGCCTCCCGCAACACCAACTTATCTGACGAAGTGGATAACAATGAAAACGATGACATTTTACAATTGTAAATATGTATTTGATGTTTGATTTATGGTTTAAAATTGAGAAAATATGAATGTATATTTATAGTAGAGGTAAAAAATATTTAAAAAAGAAAAAGAAAAATGTCGTTGAGTAACAGTCAAAAGAAGCAACAGTCACAAGAGTAAGTGCACGATGTTCTTTTAACGCGGTGGCTTGGCCAAACCACCACACCCTGGGCGGTGTGGTGTTTACCGCACCACCGTGGTGCCTTGTAACCCATTGTAGGGTGTGGTTTCTTGGTACACCAATTAGTCTTAAAGAAGAAATATATAAATTTTTGTATAAGTTTTATATTTATCTATTTGGTTTGTATATAGATCGAAGTGTTCTACATCCAAATCATTGAATGACATTTAATGAAGAAGTTATGTATAGTGTTTTGGAGCTTTAATGGAAAATAAGGATGATTATCTTTTAAATTGATGAATCAAAGTTAATGATGTTAGTAAGGATGTTAAATAGTTTTTTTAATTAGTACTTTAATGTTAGATAAATTGCAGTGTTTTTATCAATCTTTTGGTTTAAAAATCAATGTACAAAAAAGTAAATTGATTGGGATTGGAGTTCTGTTTGCTTCTATAGAGCATCTGACGGTTACAATTGAGTTCACAAACTCCATTCAGTTATCTTTGCCTCTCAGTTAGTCAAAATATGCCATGTAGTGATTCTTAGAAGAAGACAATTAAAAAAATATCCTTTAAGTCGTGAACTTGGAAAGTAAAAACCCTTTCAGCTAATAGATGATTAACTTTGATGAAATCAGTTTTGGGATCTCTTATGACCTATCATATGTCCTTATTTAGAGCTCATGTGCAGGTGCTTCATAAATTAGAGGCTTTGTAGACCAAATTATTTATAGGTGCAAATATGGAAAAAATGACATGTATTATTGGAAAAAAGTTTTGGTCAAGAATAAATATGGAGGGTTGGGTTTTTGTAACTTTTACGCTCTAAATCGAGCTTTGGTTTTTAAATGGATTTAATATTTTCTTTCTTGTCCAAACTCTTTATGGGTTAAAGCAGTGAAGGTTATTTATAGTGATAAAGGTTTGATCGGCCCTCAGTATTCTCAAGATTTGAAATCTACTTAGGATTTCTATTTTAAAATCTATGGATATTTTGAAAGACAAAGGTGTTCATTTATTGAAATTTTGTAAAAAGAAGGTGGGTGATGGGTCTCTTACTTCTTTTTCGGAAAGACGTTTGGTTAGGAGAGGTTCCTTCAAAGGATAGATTTCATCGAGTTATTGCTTTTGATGTTGATATCCATGCTACAAATAAGTTGAAGTTGGGTGTTTATAATTAGGATCAACATTTTTGTAGACAACTCAGGGAAGGATTAAACAATCTCAATGGGTTGAATTGATTTCTTTGCTTGATTTGGTTTCCTATCTTCTATAAAGATTTGATGTTAGTGGACTATTGAGAGTTCAGATTAGTTTTCAGTTTCTTCTGCAAGAGCTTTCTTTGCTAAGAGTATTCTTCCGATTACCGACACACCTACTCCTTGGAATAAACATGTTCCTATCAAAGTGAACATTATGATATGGAGGGTGTATTTGAAATATTCGCCGCTTAGAGTTAATTTGGTGAATTGAGGTTTGGTAGCTTCTTCTCTTTGTCCAGTTTGTGGTGATGGTTTGAAAAATAACAATCATTTATTTTATGAGTGTTCTTTGGTGATTGAGTTGTTTATCAAGATCTCTACTTGGTAGGAGATTACCATTCCTTCATTTACTTCTTTTGCATATTGGTTAATGTCACGCCCCCGAACCAGACGGCGGAAACGTCTGAGGGCTTGCGCGCGACTTCATCTTGAAATATCATCACAATGAATATAAATGAAACATAACATCATCATTACCATACATAAAATAATACAACTGTCATTGTTTACATCAAGTACAATATTTTAAGTTACATGACCAAAGCGTTAAAAGTATGATGATAACAAAATACAATAAATTTCTCATTCTCTGCAGACCTTTCACTTAACGATTCCCTGAGAATACAAGTTATTTTGAAAACGTCAATATATATAATGTTGGTGAGTTCATAAGCATGTTTGAATGAAAAGTTTTGAATAGTTTGTAAAACACCAGAAAATGCGATATTTTATGTAAGTAGTTTGAAAGTAATGTGTCAAAATCAAGTATTAATGCATGTGTGTTTGTTGCTTTTGGAATGCATAGATAAACAAAAATGTAATCCATATAAAATTCATGTATTTTCTGTTGTACGTAGAATGTAATGTATAAATGTATTTATCCCATAAAATCTAATATTTTCTACTTGTAAAAGTATCGTAATCATAAAATCCCAAGATCGAGTATCAATGTATGTATGTTGTTAGTATCGTCAAGATTGGTATAAATATACCGAAATCTTTGATGGAGTTAGCCTCTAAGTGAGTCGTTACAACCATGCTTGATAATGACTAATTCGTCTGTCTTGCCATTTTCAGGCGCCGATTTTGATGTAGGTAAGGTTTGTCGCCCTAGACTGGCCTAGTCTAGCTGTAGCGAACAGCTAAGGAGTGGGGGGTCACCCCGTATAGATCTATACACAAACTCCCGCTCTCCCTCCAGGAGACTTTGGTTATAACTACAGGCTACGATCATACATTCAAAGGTGTTAACCGACAAGTCTCATTAGATTCTCAATTTGTTCACAAGTAATGTATTGCACCAAGTATAATGTTTACGTGTATGTTTTAAGTTTTCAAATCCAAAAGTATGTATATGAATATATGAAGTTCAATGGATATACAGAGGGATAGTTAAGATCCACTAAGCATGTGATTTCCAATCCAAGCCCAATTAGCATGTAAATGGACCACTAAGACCCAATAAACATGTAAAAGGATAATTTAGGCCCAATAGACATGTAAATGGACCACTAAGGCCCAATAAACATGTGATCCATAGTTCAGGCCCAAATTAACATGTAAATGGGCCGCAAGGCCCAATAAACACGTCATGGAAAATATTAGGCCCAATATACACTTAAATGGGCCCCTAAGGCCCATTGACCATGTAACGGGAGTATTAGGCCCAATAAAAATTATTATCGATATATTTCGTCCATTCATTATTATTTCGATGTTTGTTTTAGCTCGAGGTATTACCAAGACAACCAAAACTATCTAATTTTTGTTCAAGTGACACTTTTGGCCCACTAGACCGAAAATATACATTTTAGTCACATTTTTAGAAAATTTGACACTTTAGATCCCTTACGACTAAAAATCTTCAATTTATGGGCTTAATTCAAATATAATGACCAATTGTGGCCCATTTTGGTTGAAATTTTATTTTCGACTCAAAATTCATAAATATTTACAATTTCGTCCCAATTAAATCTAATTTAACATTTTTGACCCAAATACATCTAAATGAGCATTTTTGGCCCAAATATATAAATTTTGTTGTTTTCAACCCATTTCTACAAAAGTTACATTTTCAGCCCATTTTTGATAAAAATGACAATTTCGGTCCAATTTTTATAAAAATAACAATTTTGGGCCAAATTCGAGGAAAGTGACATTTTCAGCCCCTATATGCATAAATTTACATTCTTGACTCAAATTTGTATAAAATGACATTTTAGTCTACAAAAACTAAAATTTTTACACTATAAGCCCAAGAAAACCGTAAGGCCCATAAGGTGGCTCATTATGCAAAAAGTTACACTTTTGACCCTTTTAAAGTCATAAATATCATAATGACCCGTTTTTAAAGTAATTTGACTATTGTGACCCTTGTAAAAAACCGAAAATGGCAAGGAGGACTTATCTTTTTGGTTATTTGTCAAAAGTGGTCCTTTTTCAAGATATTGTTTAGTTTCTTATGAATCTTCACATTTTTAACGCATTTATCTTCATAGTAAGTTGTGTAAAGTGTTTTAGTTTACAAATATCACAATTTTTGGTTAGAGTTTTCGAGATCTATAATGTTTCATCACATAATCAAAATTTATATCAAGAAAACACACATAAGCATGCACAAATACATAGATCTAGCACATTTCAACTTGTATCCTCCCCCAAAACATAGTAAAATCGAAAATAAAGGGGTATGAACTCACCTTGAGGTTTTGGATTCGGTTTTTGGTGATGATATGAGAAGATTTTCGGCCCTAGCAACACCTTGACGAAGTTTTCAAACTTAGAGGGTTCTAAGAAGCAAGATCACAAAATGGCATGAGTTAAGAAGGGATTTTTAAAGAGATCAAGAAGTTAAATCAAAGATCTAAGCAAAAACTTACCAAAGATGATGATATTGATGAAGAATCCTGTTGAAAGCACCCACAAAGCTCGAAAATTTTATAGTAAGATGATGAAGTTCTTGAGAGTGTTTGGAAGTGTTTGAATTAAGAAATGGAGGTGATATGGTGGGGGGGGGGGGGTTGGCCGAGGTTAATAAGAGAAGAGAGAGATTTTTGTGAGGTGAAGTTGCATGGAAATCTACCATGCAATAATGATGTGTCCAATGCACAAATTTCCTTATTTCCCTCTTTTTGTGTCTAATAAGCATAGTGGGCCGAGAATTGGGCTTAAGAGAGATGAGGATGAAGTAATTTGACCCATTTTTGGTCTTGTTCAAATTTCATGAAGCCTAAAAATAAATTTCCTATCTATTGGGCCCTTAGGAGGGTTCACGGCCCAATGAAGCCCAATTAAGAGGGTTTACGACCCATTAGGACAAATGAAATCATTTTGGCCCAACTTGCGCCATTAGGAATAAAATGAATCATTTTAGGCCCACTTTGCCCAAATTTTTTTAAGTTTTATTAATGTGGGTCCAATTAGAACCTAATTAGGGTTTCTAGGCCCAAAGTAGTCAAGTTGAAAGTTTATTGGTCCATTAGGCCTAATAAGAGGATCCTAGTCCATAGTGAACTTGAACCGGGATTTTTAGGGTTTTCAACTCATGATTGACTATTTGGAATGTTTTGTATAGAGTTTTGAACTTCACATGTGAACCTTGATTCAGTTTGTTGTTATTGAATAGCCATAGTTCATAGTATCAATTTAGAGTTACATGTGTCACAATAAATGATGTTTACAAGAGTACAGAATTTCCAAGCAAAAAGGCTAGTTGTGACAGTTAAATTGATATCATTTAGTGCGGTTAGATGCTACGACTAAGTTTATGCTTGAGGTGGTGTTTTTCTCGATGTGGTGGATAATTAACATTTAATATATTTTCCTAAGTAAGATAGGTAACTTTCTAACCATCAGAACCTATCATATTTTGTGTAGTGACGAGTGTAGAACGTAAAACTATATGGTTCACTATTTAAATGTAATCAATAGAAAAAAAATATTATTTACAAGTTCGGATCAGGTCGAATCGTATAACCAAAAAAAAATAAGTTTTTACAATTGTATCCGATGATGTCTAATATTTTGATTTATTGTCCAAGTTATATCAATTCTAATACTTTTTAAAACATTTTTTTTTCAATATATAACACCAAACTATAACTTAAAATTTGGGGTTGGAAATGTCGTTTTTACAAGTATGCACTTCTATTTTCATCTATTTGATTCACGTGAAAACATTTCATGATTGGTCGTTCTGCGGGATCAATATATAGTGAACTTAAATCAACTTTCATATGTTTATGTTGTTCATTATCTACTTTCTTTATCATTCTTTTTATAAAACTTAAAAACATTATTGATTTTAATTTTTATAAGAAACAACAATCAAATAATCAAACAAATGCATGCCAATCAATTCACATTGAAAGTTTGAAACAATAAAGAAACCTAGTGTGATGGAACAATGAAAAAGATGGAAAAAAATCACCAAGTATTAACAACATTCAATAGATTTGATGCACATGACACAAGTATTAACAAGAAATAAATAAAACAAATAAAAACTCAATAGGTAATACAATTAAACCTACAACTAAATTATGAACATTTAATTCATGAATTACGATATGGGTCATCGTCGACTTTTTAATGCTTATGGAATATTGGAATTGGAAATATAATTTCGGGATTTATACACTAAAGTCCTAATAATTTCAATGATTTCACAAAAAAAATCTTAAACTTCATTATTTTGACAGTAAAGTTCTAACTGTTGGCAGTTTTTGATACGCATACCATTTTTTCCGACTAGTCGGTAAGTAAGATTTTACTGTCAAAAAAAAATTTAGGATTTTCTTATAAAATAGTTGAAAATATTGTGACTTTAGTGTGTAGTCTTGATTTTCCTAAAAAAACAAATAAATTTAAGAGTCTCATGAGACCCAATTCGTAGCCCACGAATTTTTAATTATGATTTTCATCGCAACACCATTATTTTTCTTATCATCATCATCTTTACCGTGCTACAATCACGATCAGGATAAACATGTACAAAAGAGAGAGTGAGAGAAGGTGCGAAGACTTGTAAAACTTTCTTTTTGGTTCGCCATCAAATCTTGAACTAAAAAAGAGGGGGCAAATTGTACAAACACAAACAACACACACCTAGTCAAAATAGTGTGAATGTGGAAAAGGGGAAGAATGACAGTTTCGTCTTTTCTAGTTGCTTAGATTTCTATTTTTAGGACTTCAAAAAGTCATCACAACCTTGGTTTTTCCTTTGTTTCTTGATTATATCCATTTTTTTCAATGTCGGTTTATTGAGATTTAAAAACTTATTTAACAAGAAGCAAACGTTAAGTATTTCAATAGGATCTAACTAACCAGAGGAGGTTCTAATAACGTTCATGTTAAAAGATTATCATACCATTATATTTCAAACAATAAAAAGACATATACACTAAAATCTCAATATTTTCAACGATTTAACAAAAAGTCCTAAACTTTTTTTAGAATAAAATCCTAATTAACAATTTGACAAGAAAGTCATGAACTTTATTTTTTTGATAGTAAAATCCTAATTACCGGCTAACCGACAAAAAATGATAAGTGTGTCAAAAATTGCTTGAAGTTAGAACTTTATTGTAAAAAAATAATAATAAAATAATAATAAAAGGTTTTTAGACTGTACTGTCAAAAAATAAAGTTTAAAAATTTCAATATAGTTTATTTAATTTTCATAAAGTTAATAAAGTAGAATATTTATTGATGTTGGCAAATTGAATCGACAATTATGAAGAATTGAAGATCGAACTTTAATGTGATCTGCAACGAATGATTTATGATTTTTTTTTCTTTAAATTTAACTTGTATTGAGCTATGAATATTGGATTATAACTTAAAAATATTGGGATATTAAAATATAGATTATATACTTCAAAAATATGATTTATACATTTTTTTTTGTCAAATATATTAAGATGGTTTATTTAAAAAAAAAAATAAGTAGGTCACAATATTCAATTTTATACAACTTGTTATTTATATATAAAAAAATGGGTCAATAGACCCACTTATTAACACATAAACTCGTCACTAATTTAGTGTCGATCATAATAGTATTCTTTTAAATAGATTAAGTTGATTTATTGGTAAACCATATATAAAAAATAATTTATAATTAAATATGTAAATAGTACTCTCTTAATCCTATATAAACATGTGTGTAATGATGCTAAAAACCTAGGTTCACAATGCTTGTACGTATATGAAAAAGGTCGGGGTGATTTATCTTTAGACTATTCGTGTAGTACACCATTAGTCATAAACCTACTTAACTTATTCCAAACTTATCTTTTTAAGTCAAGATTATTCCGTTAAAGACACATATCTTCTAAACAAGCCTCTTTAATACTTTATTACTTCTGTTAACAAATTGTTTATTATAATAAGTGGTTGATTGGTCTTGCTTTTATTGGTCGGACAATCTCTTTTCAAAAAGTTTCCAGAATTCTTACCCAATTAGTCATTGATTATGAAAATTAAGTAGGAGAGATGGCTATTTTCATTTGATAAAGAGAATATAAATATTGGATTTTCATTCTAACACGACACATCTCCATTCTTTTGACATCAAGTATATGATTGAATTTTGAATCAAGCAGAAATTATGCACCGATTACCCCGTAAGTTTAACAATGACTCACGAAAAAAAAAAAAACCCCTCATAAAGTAACATTTCTTATCAATCTAAAATAATGTTATCTAAAATCATTAGACAAGATATTTATAGCTTACATTGAGAGAGAGATAAATATTCACTAAAATATCATATACTAAGGCGATATAGATCCACAAGACTACATATTTCCAAAACTTAAGAAATCGACAATGAAAGTCATGAACTACATATTTCAGAAAGTTAAGTAATCGACAATGAAAGTCATGAAGTTCATATTGCTAACTCTGCATTTATATTTCGTGACAAAAGTTGTCTCACAAATCTTTGTGGAGCTCATGCCATATTTGTGATGTTTTATCACTGCCATCTTCATATGCATTAATGCAATCAAGATGTAACGTCTAAAAAATCATAAATTTTTTTTTAACTTTTCAAAACAATTCATTTACTAAACAGAAGTGTTTACAAAACCATTGTTCCCAAAATTTTATTTAAAATTAGAGTCTCCTAAGATCCAATCAACATAAAACCAATGATATGTACGGTCACGCCTTCGCCTTGCCACGGTCCTCTGAAGTACCTAAAACAAAACTAAAACTGCAAGTTAATGCTTAGTGAGTTCCCCCAAAATATCACCACATAAACATAACAAACAACAACATGCATACAGAGCCTTCAGCATGACTAGACCGCCCCACTAGGCCTTCAGCCTATCTGGATTGCTCTTCGGGCCTTCGGCCTGATTGGTCAGCCTCACAGGCATTTAGTCTATTCGGACCGCCCTGGGTATCTTGGCCTTCAGCATAAAGCAGGACCGCTTCAACCCGATACACAATCACATATCAACATATACCATAACAATCAATAGCTAGCATATACAGGTGGCCATATTGATCTAACATATCACTACAACATAGCAACATCCTATATACCAGGATACATATCTAACAGATCACTATAGCATATCAACATCCTATATACCAAGATACATATCTAACGGATCCCTATAGCATAACAGCATACGGTAAAACCAGGATATCAATCCACCGGGTCAGCCTTGGTACCTTCGGCCTATAAGTATAGTGAGGAAAACTCACATCACAGTCTGGCGAATAGTTGATCAACACTCTATTCTCCAATTACTGGCTCAACCCAAATCATAAATGTCAAAACATCTCCATTTTAAATTAATATTATTTCCCCAAAAATACCATTGGTCAAAACAGGTCAAAATCAACAAGTCAAGCGAGTCAACACAACTGCGTCAACTCAACCGAGTCAATTCAGCGGAGTCGAATAAGGTTTCGTACACGAGGCGTACTAGTTGTCCAAGGCATCAGGGCCAAATCTGCATATGCACAGCGTACCCTTCGGTACGCCCATCGTACACGGTAGCCCCTTATTTAACCCATTAAGTGCTTAATACGCAAACTCTTAACATCTTAATTCTTTAAGACCTTCTATAGCATGTATGGACTAAAAGTAACCATCAAGACCACATTTTTATGATTAAATACTCCTCATAAGGTCTAAAAGTACGAATTATATGGTCAAGAGCATGCCATGCTCAAGTATCACCATATTTAGGAGCAAAAGTGCCCTAAAGGAAGAAATTGCTATATCTACAAGATAGAGTGATCAAGTTATGAACTTTTAACTCCTGGAGGTTTCTAGCAATTGTGGAATCCTAGATCTAAGTTGCTTTCAAGCTTTAAGGTCCTTGCACCAACTTCTCCTTCTTCAAGAACACAAAAAGGCACACAAATGCGCTCAGAACACTATTCTCACTTAGGGTTTGCTAGAGGGTCAAATACTCAGATAGGGGCTGACGAGAGAATAACAGATGAGGCTATGACGATGCTTATATATGGACCAAACCCTAAAAATTAGGGTTTATAGTTTCTCCATGCACACGCTTGCGTACGAGGTGTACACCCAGTGTACTAGGGTCCGCCCTAGTACGCTCAGTGTATACAATGTACACCCACCGTGTACCATTGCCCGAAATCACCAAAATACCATCATGGGTCATTTTGCACTTTTTATTATACTCAGAGACTAAAATGCAATATTTATCCATACATAAGGTTAAAATTAAAAATACCTCAACATCGGGATGTTATACAAGATAATGTGACATCTCTATAGACTCACATATTATACGCATTACTTGCAGGTAATTTGCAATTGTTATAGATTACCCAGATAAAGGATCTTGTCGCTTACTTTTGATTTATTTGACTATTTGTGGGGTTGAACTAACCTCTATTTAATGCGAGGAGCCTGTTTCGTATTCCTCTAATGGGAGGTACTCAAGGAAGAGGTGGTCGTTAAACCATCATTGATGGAAAAACACGAAGCCAGTCGACCACATAACATCACTTGTATACCATCTCAAGCAAGAGAGACAGAAGTTAAAACATGTAGTCGATACCTCCAATAATGGCATACTCATAAATTTATGACCTTCATTATCAACCAATGTGTCAAAATATGTTTATTCTCATGGGTTTTATATATTATAAAATTACATATGAAGCGAAAATTTTAACCCTAAGTTCACATGTACCCTATAAAGGATCTATGTTTTCTCTAATTGATAGCAATAAACAATGAACATCAAGAACCCTAGCAAACCATAGGTATTTTGAAAATACAAGAAAAATTAGGATTTAAATGCCTCTTGATTGTAGCAAATAATCACACCAAAAATTCCTTTCCTGAGAACCTTGGAAAGCAAATCACAAAAGCTTAGTGTCTCTAATAGTTTGTACCTAAACCCTGGTAACAAGAAGACAAGAGGATAGAGGTTGAGAGCTTGAAGAATTTTGTCTATCCTCATGGGATGGTGGTGGAAGAAAATAAGGAGCCTAAGAGCCCTATTTATAGCTGATACAATAAACACTGGAAACCCTAATTTGAAATAAAATAATATAATTTCAAATATGGTATTTATCTAGTTTCCTATATATCTTAAAGGACTATTCTAGAACCCTTTTGATCCTTATCAAAACCATCCATGACCTATTAAAGGTTTTCAAATCTCTCCTGTTCAAATATTAAACAATTACAGCTTAAGTCCTTGCACCTTTAATTAATCCAATTAATCGTATAATTAATTCCAATTAATTTATGATTAATTATTAAATAAATAATATTGTTTATAATTATTGTATTAATTGAATAATATATTAAAAAATCATTTAAAATATAAAAATCAATAAATCAACATCTCTCTCCAAATGTCATTCTATACAATTACTAGTTTTGAGGGCAACCCAAAAAGGATTTTGCTTCCATTTACAACTTTATACCAAATTAGTTATTGGATTAGACATCTTAATCCAACAATCTCCCACTTAGATAAGTGTATAACTACAATTGAAAATATAACCAAACAACAAAGAGTGATTTCCAAAGCTACTGTCGAACTCTAATCCAATCAGACATTAGCCCTAAGATAAGTGGTCAAATATTCATTCGCTCTTCAAGATATCGTATGGACATGAAACATGGATTATAATCAATCTCACTGTCCAAAATTCTGTTTCCCGATTTCCTGATTTGTGATGACGACATTAGTCTACTAATTGAACACATCAATTTAGTCACGGTAGGGCCCAACACTATAATGTCAACACCAAATCACTGAGAGACCCAAATATAGCATTTTTCCCATTAGGGAAAAAGGAACGAACAAACCTCGACTATATAATTGTATTTACTCACCAAATCATACATTACACTACATTTTATATCATCATGTTACTGATGTGTTTAGGTAATACAATGCATAACCGACTCGTAAATTACAACTTTATATATCTTCGTTTGAAGAATCAAAGATATTATCGACATAGAATTACTCGTGTTTGAGTACCTAAACTAATCTCTAAGCGTGATTTTATCCAATACTCAAAATCTCAATTTTCTAAGTACTCATGAATATTGCAGCAATCTCCTTGAACAATTTACTATCAATTCATGACAATCTTAATTCACTACTTACTTCCAAAAGTATGAGTGAATGTGGAACTTTGAATAATCAAATCATTTAGGAAGTAAAACATGCAAAGTGAAACACAAAAATAAATAGTTGAAGAAGGCAATACCCATACTCATAAATAATTATCTATTGTTTAATCACCTAAATCAATTACATTTATTTTTGTTGAAACATTTCAATTAATCAATTAACTACTAAAACTAACATCGCCTCTTAAGCTAATGCTCTTAGCATGCTGGTTGTGTTTAACCCTACTTAGTGATCACCGATGAAGTTCTTAAACCAAGCCGCCTCCTTTGATGCCTCGTTAGATATGATGTACTCTGATTTACAAGTAGAACCATCCATTGTTTATTTCTTGAAACTTTTCCAAGTCATTGCTCCATTATACAACAAGAATACCCAGCCAGACTAAGAACAGAAGTTGTCTCGATCAGTTTGAAATTTGGCGTCATTATATCCATTTATTTTCAATGTATCACTTCTTAAAAGAAATATAATAATATCCTTTGTTCTCCTAAAATACTTGAGAATATTCTTTACTAATATCCAATGGGCTCTGCCTTGATTACCCTGAAATCGATTAACCATGCTCAAATCATATGTCAAATTAGGGTGAATGCATGTCATAGCATACATGATCGATCCTACATCTGAAGCATATGGGACTCAACTCATGTCATCTATCTTTTCCTTTGTACTGGTACTTTAAGCCTTACTCAATCTAACAATGTAGTGAATGAGAAAATCCCCTTTTTGGGAGTACTCCATATTGAAACGCTTCAAAACTTTGTCCAAGTATGTACTCTATTTAAGACCAATGAGACGTTTCTTTCTATCCCTCAAAATCATTATCCTAAGAATATAGGTCGCTTCCCAAGATCCTTCACAGTGAAATACTTCCCAAGCCTAGATTTTACTTATTTCAAGGTTGGGATGTCGTTTCCTGTAAAAAAGTATGTCAACAACATATAATACTACGAAATTTATTATATTCCACACTAGGTTTGACATACACACATAACCCATCCTCATCCCTAGAGAATTCAAACTCTTTGAACTTCTCGTTGAAGCAAAGATTCAAACTATGATATGCTTGTTTCAATCCATAAATGGATTTCTCAAGCTTACACACTCTATTAGAAAATTCTGCATGTATAAAACCTTATGGTTGACTTGTATAGACGTCCTTAGTTAAATTCTCGTTTAGGAAAGTGGTTTTAACATCCATTTGACATACCTCATAATCATAAATGGCAAATATGGAAAACATTATATTGATAGACTTTATCTTAGTCAATGGTGAAAAGGTCTCATCATAGTCAACCCCGAAGGTTTGAGTAAAGTCTTTTGCAACTAGTCGAGATTTGAATGTGTGCACCTTTCCATCCATGTCGGTCTTCTTCTTGAAGATCTATTTGCAACCTATTGTCTTTCAACCATGTTCATGATCAACCAAATTCCAAACTTGGTTATCATACTTAGACTGGATCTCGTTGTCCATCGCCTCCTTCGATTTAGTAGCCTCAAGGTCAGCCATCGCTTCCTTGTAGTTAGCAGGTTCTTCCAAATTTACCAATGTTCTATCGCTGATAAATGTGTCCCTTAAACCACAGTAATATGGAAGCCATAAAACTCAAGTGGTTTGGTAACTCTACTAGATCAGCGAAGAGGTACTGAATTGTCAATCGACTTAACATGAATCTCATCCTATGGTTGAGTGCTAGTTCCGTTTAAAGTTCATTTACTGGTTGACTCCTGAATCTCTTCAAGGCCAATTTTACTCCTACTGTCTTCTTTAAATATGAGCTCTCTCTCTCGCGAAAGACTGCTCTTCAAGCTACAAAGACCACATTCTCACTAGGTCTATAGAACATGTATCCAAAAGACTTATGTGGGTAGCTAATGGGAATACACATCTCGACCCTACGTTTTATTTTGTCATGAGTTTTTCGTCTTATGAGAGCCTCACAATCCTAGATCTTGATATGTGCGTGCGAGCAAACTTTCCGTGGCCACATCTCGTGGGGATTTTAGGCAATCTTCTTTGTGGGAACAAGATTTAGGATATGGGTGGTTGTCTCTAAGGCATTCCCCCATAAAGATATAGGATGAGAAGCTCGACTCATCATGGAATGAACCATGTACAACAAGGTTCGATTATGCCTCTCAGCCACACTATTAAGTTGTGGTGTTCTAGGAGGAGTCAATTATGAAACAATTCCACATTCCTTTACATAGTCGCAGAACTCGATACTAAGATACTCTTCACCTCTATCAAATTGGAGCATCTTTGTCTTCATTCCTAATTTATTCTCTACTCCGTGTTAAAATTCCTTGAACTTTTCAAACGTTTTGGATTTATGCTTGATTAAGAAGATATACCCATACCAGCTATAATCATCAGTAAATGTCATGTACTAACAGTTAGCATCCCTTGTGACATACCTGAATGACCCACACACATCCGTATGAATGAGGTCCAATAATCCTTCACCTATTTCACATGTTGTAGTGAAAGGTGATTATGTCATCTTCTCTAATAGACAAGATTCACATTCATCATCTGACCTTAAGTCAAATGATTCCAACATTCCATCCTTTTAGAGTTGGGTGATGTGTTTCTTATTGATGTGACCAATATGATAATGCCACAATCATGCTTTGTCTACACCATTAGATGAATCAATATGAAATATAATATTGAGTAAGCTATTAACACAAATCACAGTTTCATACACACCATTACAAGGTAAAGCTTTAAACATAAAAACACCATTTTTATAAGCTGAAATCGAACTATCATCATTATCAAATGAATAACAAAATCCTTATCTGAACAATGCATAAAATGGAATAATGTTTCTATTCATTTCTGACGAATAGAAACAATTAGTCAAATCTTTCCTAACATCACCACCGAGCACTAGACCATAAGTTCCAAACTTGGTAACAGGTGAAGATCACCTATTCCCATGATCAGATTCATTCTTCCACAATGTGACATCCTCTAATATTTAGAACCAATTAAAACTTTTTATTTATGCTTTTAAAATCATCTATTTATATTTATGGAACTCCCAACACAAAAGATCATTTTTTATTACAATTGTTTGTTTCCAAAATGTTAAAACCCTAAGGATTTCATGAATAATACATACATATAGGCCTCATGGTCCTAAATACTATTACATGTTGTCTCTTAATCACTCAGCATCCTAATCAAGTTCCACTAGCTTAAGTTTTGATACATGTGATGCATATAAAATAAGTGGGTCAAGTTAGAGGAACCCAATAAGATACATAGGAATTTCAATCCCAAAATATTGATATGATACTGTTCCATAATTATGAGACCTGCAACACTAACTGTTACCATATAATATCCATACACGCTTACATTCCCACATATTTATTCCTACCAATCCTCACAGATCCAAGTCCAAGATTATTAGGGAGAATTAACTCCACAACAAATCATCTAAGGTAAGGATTTGACTACATAGCTAGGGGCTCCCTTGACCAGTGTAAGTCTTCAGGAACCCAAGCGTTTAGAGTAATTCAATGAATAAGATATTATATTTCATCTATGTATATAGGTTAGGAGCCTACACTAACAACGCAATTCACAAAATCTCCTAGAATGATCAAGTGTTGTCTCCTACTTTGTGGGGTGAAGAGACATAACACTAACAGTTGTCTAATCGGGACCCACCATTTCACTATTGGATTAGGTGTCTAAGCCCATAAATATAATTGGTATGTACTTGACCCGAGAGTAGCATGGTTCATTTGGGTTGCATATCACCAGGACAATTTGATAGGATGGACTTTTGAGAAAAGGTTATTTGTTAATATATTATAAGTTCTAATATATTAATATGAAATCATATTATTTAATTAGTATTGATAAAGAAATTAATTTGGAATTAATTTTGTGATCAAAAGAGACTAATTAAATATATGGGGATTGATTTGGTAAACCAATGATTCTTATGGGGTGGGCCAATGATCCATGATTCTTTATGTTCGGCTAAACCAATGTTACAACCCATGGATGATCCATGGGGGTTTAAACCCATGGAGCCTAAGGAATATGGAAGGTCATGCACATTAGGGTTTACATGGTGTAACCCTAATCTTGCCACACTATATAAGAAGCACCTTAGCATCCAAAATTGGCTACTACGTACATTAGTGTTCCATGTGGTTAAAACCCATGGATCATGGAGTAAATGAAAAGTCATGCACATTAGATTTTACATGGTGTAACCCTACATGTAACACATTATATAAAGAGCCCCATGGCAAGCAAAATCGACACTAAGACATAAGGGTGAGGGCTAGCCGAATTTTGTGCACAAGTTTTCTTCTCTCAAGTTATTCCAAGAGTTGTGGTGTTATGTGAAGCATTTGAGGCATTACATTTGGAGTGCTAGGCTCACAAGGTCTTAAGGAATCCAAGCTACAAGAAAGGTATGTCATTCTACTAGTTTTTTGTAATACATATACCCTATTACATGTTAGTTAGGACGAAAGCCTTGGAAAATGAAAGTTTGCATGTATAATAGAGTAAAAAGAGATCCAAGGTTTCTAGGGTTGCATGTACACCATAGAAGTGTTAGAATGCTCAAAACCCATCATTTGGATGTTGACTTGGTTCTCCATTCACTTCCTAAGTCATATAGTGAGTTTGTTAATGCCTACAATGTGACAGATCATGACATGACCCTTATCGATCTTACCTATTTGCTAATTTATGCTAAATCAGAAATGATTTGGGGCACTGGTAAAGCAAATTTGAATGAAAGATCAATTTCCCAAGCTTCCATGGCATTGACAATGGAAACATTGGAAGTCCAGAAAAGATTTCTGTTTCCAAAGGAAAGGGAAAGGCTAAGTCTGAGATTGTCTCATGTGCTGATGCGAAAGAAACCATTTGTTTCTACTGCCATTTAGAGGGACATTGGAATCGAAGCTGCCCTGACTACCTGAGAACTTTAGTCAGGTTGTATGGCTCTGCTTCAGGTAAGTCCACCATCTAACTCTATTAAGTTCCAAATTTTTGATTCTTACTACATGATGTGACAAGGTTGCATTTTGATGTTTTGTATTAATTTGGTGACTGAAAGAGATTAATTAAATAAGAGGGTATAAACTGTCAATTGTTTGATAGTTACACTTTAGGCTATAAATCCTTATATGATAGAGGGTGGACGATTTCTAGGGCTAAGGATAGCCATAAAATCGTCCATGGCTTATCTATGGAAAGGATTGGGATTGCTTAGAGTCTAAGTTATCCAATTAGGGTTTAAGGGTGAAACCCTAGGTGCCTTACAAGTATAAATAGACCCCTTAGGATAGGAAATTGGCACCTCCTCTACAGCAAGGATACCCTGGCCGATTTCCTCCTCTCTCCTCTCTCTCAAATCATTCTCTTTGCTAGTTGGTGTTTGTAAGCCATTAGAGGAGTGACAATTGTGACTCTAAAGCTCCAAGAACAACAAGATCAAACAAGTGTTTCAAGGTATGATTCTAACTCTGGTTTTGTGTTGTTCTTATACCTAATTAGCCATTAGGAGTCTTGGATTCAATGCATGTTTAATTATAGAAACCTAGATCCAAGCATTAGGGTTTGTATGCGCACATAGGAATGTTCTTATGTACAAAACCCACAGTGGTATGAGAGCCTATATTGGTTTCTATTAAATTGATCTTAATTGTTTGAATGCTAAATGAAAAATCCGAATTTCGTGTTTCTGAGTCATGGACTTTGCGAGTCCCATAGTGGACTCGGCGAGTTGGCCTGACTCGGCGAGTCCAGTTTGGGTACTCGGCGAGTCCGAGCATCAGGAAGAGCCAAAAACGGGATTTTTTCATATTTATCTTATGGAAACTTACCTTAATCATATTAGATCAACCCAAATCCGATTTTATGATATATATGACTATATTTTTGATCTAATTGAAGATATTTATCAATTAATAAAATATTTAATTTCCTTATATGATAATTATTAATTATTTTAATTAAATTGGTAAATTGTTTTTCAAGAAATCAAATATGGATAATTATGTGATTAATTGTTAATTTGAATTATTTGTTATTTGATCCTTTATGTTTTAAATGTTTAAAACTTGCCCTCAAGTTTTGAAATTTACGTTTTGTGATTAAAAGTTTAATTTAGATAATTTAAATTTCAAACCCTAGAATTTTACAAGTTTAAAATACAACCCTATACTAATATAATATTACAAGATTAATATCTATATATGTATAACTTAAATGCTAGTCTTACCGTTAGTAGGCCTCATTCACGAAGCCGGTCTATAATGTGGGTATAAATTTGCGGCCTATAAAATGGCGCTTAATGGGTGTACACTCACACCCACTACTTGCTTGATCGGTGGAGGGTCGTTAGCCGAACGGGTAGGATAGGGCAACCTCAGCCTCTCATTAAAAGTATAATAAGAAATACAAAGTAACTACATGTTCTCTTAAAATTTCCCAATCTTAGTTACTTTAGGAAAAGTGAATTGATGCAATCCCATGAAATTACACTTTGCACCTTGCTAAGAAGTTAGTGGAGCGTGTGTGGTTTACCGGCACACTAATTGGTTCTAAGCGAAGGTGGCAAAGGGTGATTCATTGTTTATCATAGTTCGATGGAGCGTGTGTGGTTTACCGGCACATCGAATAGGTGATCGTTACAATGAAGGCACCATGTGAATTTGCATGGTAATTCACACCCGCTTTGTGATCCTCGATATCCCAATCACAAACAAGAGGGGCATATCGAGATTTAAACATGTCATTGAAAAGTTTCAATGAATCTCATCCGAACCTAGGAATTATCAATACATTTAGGACTTAAAGTTATGTTTTTCATGGTGGAGAATTAGTGAATCGTCATTCACTTACCTTCAAGTTGTTTGCATGTTAGATTACGACATCCCTTTTCTAATGTGTAAATATTGTTGTTGGATCCTAGCCCTAATTTTTCTTATTGGGTGATAATTAGGGATTCACATTCTAATCAATCTTTGTCCTTTCTATTGTAGATGTCAAACGCTAACAACGTTGCTGCGAGTTCATTCACTTTGATGATCCTTTGTCAAAAGGTCACCTTTGATGGAACGAACTTTAGCGAATGGATAAGATACATTCGCACGATTTCTCGCTATGAGGATAAGGAGTATGTCCTTGATGAGAAGCTCGAGAAAATCAACCCCGAAATCGCTACTCCCGCCGAAATGACCGCTTTCAAAACTCACGAGCGTGATGCAACGAAAGTACATTGCATCATGATCGCGACTATGAACCCCGAATTCCAAAAGTCCTACGAGGACATGTATCCGTACGAAATGCACCAAGACTTATTGGAGAGATACCATCAAAACGCGAGACAAGAGCATTATGAGATTTTCACCAACATGATTTCTGCTAATATGGGTCATGGAGAGTCTCTTACCGTGCACCTGCAAAAGATGCAAAGGTATGTCGACCGCCTTCGCAATTTAAACGTTAACTTTGGGGAAGACTTGGCGATCGACATGGTGCTTCACTCTTTGCCTCCAAGCTACAATCAATTTAGGATGACCTATCACATGAACAAAGAAGAGGTCACCCTAAGCAAACTCGAAGGTCTCTTGAGGGTCGCTGAGAGCAACTTCAAGGAGAAGTTTGTTGCACCAACTCCCAATCCACCCGCTGCTCCTGTCTTGGCAATTGGACAAGGAAAGGGAAAGAAGAGGAAGGCTTCGTCAAAGAACTATCGCAAGGTGAAAGCCCGAGATGGTTCCTCTTCTAGTGGGACCAAAGTTGATCCCGCTAAGCCATGCCCTAACCCGAAGGAGGCAGAGTGCCACCACTGCCACAAGATAGGACATTGGAAGAGAAGCTGCCTGAAGTACCTGCAAGCCATCAAGGAAGGAAAGATCAAGCCATCTTTCGCAGGTATATACACAATTAAATCTAACGATTCATCTCATGATACTTCTTGGGTTCTTGATACCGTTGTGGCTACCACATTTGTTCTAATGTGCAGGGACTAAGAAGAAGTAAAGACGTGGATCATGGAAGAATAAATCTAATCATGGGGAACAGAAGATCGTCGCCTGTGACCAAGATTGGAGTGTATTATTTAGTGCTTAGGAATAGTTTATCTTTAGATTTGAACAATTGTTGCTATTTGCCAGAAATGGCTAGAAACATCATTTCATTTCATGGTTTGTTTAGACAAGGTTTTAGATTTTCTTTTAATAATGAGAATGGTTCTATTTTAGCTTATTTGAATGGTGTCTTTTACTTTGAAGCTATACCATGTAATGGAATTTATGAAATTGTTATGATTGTTGATAACTTAGGAAATGATGTTTTATGCATGGATTCTTCCAATAGTATGGATAAGGCATCCTTATGGCATAGTCGTCTTGGGCACATCAACAAGAAACGCATAGCCCAACTCCAAAAGGATGGAGTGTTGGATTCATTCGACCTTAGGGAAGATGACACATGCGAGTCTTGTTTACTTGGAAAGATGACTAAGTCACCCTTCGCTGGTACGTGCAAAAGGGGTGAAGGTCTATTGGACCTCATACATAGCGATGTGTGTGGACCGTTTAGATCTACCACGAAGGATGGAAACCGCTTCTACATGACTTTTACCGATGACTATAGTAGATATGGGTATATCTACTTAATCAAGCAAAAGTCAGAAACTTTTGAAAAGTTCAAAGAGTTCAAAAATGAATTGGAGAATCAATTGGGCAGGAAGATCAAGATGCGACCTTAGGGAAGATGACACATGCGAGTCTTGTTTACTTGGAAAGATGACTAAGTCACCCTTCGCTGGTACGTGCGAAAGGGGTGAAGGTCTATTGGACCTCATACATACCGATGTGTGTGGACCGTTTAGATCTACCACGAAAGATGGAAACCGCTTCTACGTGACTTTTACCGATGACTATAGTAGATATGGGCATATCTACTTAATCAAGCAAAAGTCAGAAACTTTTGAAAAGTTTAAAGAGTTCAAAAATGAAGTGGAGAATCAATTGGGCAGGAAGATCAAGATGCTTCGATCCGATCGAGGAGGAGAGTACCTAAGTCTTGAATTCCACGATTATCTCAAGGAGTGTGGAATAGTTTCACAATTGACGCCACCTAGGACACCACAATTGAATGGTGTGGCAGAAAGGCGTAATCGAACCTTGTTGGACATGGTTCGCTCTATGATGAGTCGTGCTTTGCTATCTATCTCTTTTTGGGGGTATGCCTTAGATACTGCCGCCCATATCCTTAACCGAGTCCCTACTAAGAAGGTTGCCAAAACACCTCACGAGATGTAGACGGGGAAAGCTCCTTCGTTAGCACATATCAAGGTTTGGGGTTGCGAGGCTTTCGTACGACGAGATACTCACGACAAGCTCGAACCTAGTAGTGAGCGATGTATTTTCATCGGCTACTCGCATAAATCCTTTGGATATCTCTTCTATAGACCGAAGGACAATGTTGTCTTTGTTGCGAGGAGAGGAGTTTTCCGAGAGAGATAACTCATAAGCCAAGGAGACAGTGGGAGGCAAATCGATCTTGAAGAGATTCAAGAGTCGATAGATGAAGGAACCTCTACCGCTGGCACTCAACCCGAGGAGGAAACTCCGGTTGAGCCGATTGACGTATCATTACCTCTTAGACGTTCCGAAAGAGTTAGAGTTCAACCCCAGTTGTATGGTTTTCATATTACTACCGAAGGGGACACGTATATTAGTGATAGTACACTAATAAACCTTGATGAACCTAATAGCTATAAGGAAGCCATGGCAGGCCGGGAGTCTGCGAAATGGAAAGAGGAAATGGATAGCAAGATCCAATCCATGTATGATAACCATGTTTGGAATTTGGTTGACAATGTGCCCGGACGTAAGATCGTTAGGTGCAAATGGATCTTCAAGAAGAAGACTGGCGTGGATGGAAAGGTACACATGTATAAAGCGTGATTGGTTGCGAAGGGATTTACTTAAACTCCTGTAGTTGACTATGAAGAGACCTTCTCACCAGTTGCGAAGATAAAATCTATTAGAGTGATGCTAGCTATTGCCGCATTTCATGATTATGAGATTTGGCAAATGGATGTCAAAACCGCTTTCCTTAACGGGAAGTTGGCTGAGGATGTTTACATGGCTCAGCCAGAGGGGTTTGTGGATCCGAAGCATCCGAATAGAGTGTGTAAGCTTGAGAAGTCCATTTATGGACTAAAGCAAGCATCTCGTAGATGGAATCTTTGCTTCGATGAGAAAGTCAAAGAGTTTGGATTTGTACGAAGCGAAGATGAATCATGTGTATATGTCAAAGCCAATGGGAGTGTAGTAAGCTTCCTAGCTCTATATGTCGATGACATATTACTCATAGGAAACGACGTCCCGACTCTGCAGGAGGTTAAGTCCTGGCTCGGGAAGTGCTTCGCTATGAAGGACCTCGGAGAGGCTTCCTATATTTTGGGAATAAGGATAGTAAGAGAGAGAAGTAAGAGATTAATAGTACATAGTCAGAACACTTACTTAGAGAAGGTACTAAAACGTTTTAGTATGGAAAACTCGAAGAAGGGAGAATTGTCGATACAAAGCAATGCCAAGTTGAGTAAGACTCAAAGTCCGAGTACCGAAACGGAGATAGCTGAAATGAGCCGAGTTCCATACGCTTCCGTAGTTGGCTCAATCATGTACGCTATGACTTGTACTCGCCCTGATGTAGCCTTTGCTTTGAGCATGGTAGTAGATATCAAGGGAACCCTGGCAGAGCCCATTGGATTGCGGTGAAGAATATCCTTAATTACCTTCGGAGGATGAAGGAATGGTTCTTGGTCCTTGGGTGGAGTGATGACTTGAAGGTGCGAGGGTATAGTGACGCCAGCTTTCAGACCGACAGGGACAACTACCGTTCGCAGTCGGGCTGGGTCTTTACCCTGAATGGAGGAGCAGTGACTTGGAAAAGTTCCAAGCAGGAAACCGTAGCTGATTCAACGTGCGAATCAGAGTACATTGCAGCGAGCGAGGCGTCGAAGGAGGCAATATGGATGAAGAACTTCATTGGTGATCTTGGAGTTGTACCTGCCATAAAGGAGCCCATGGAGATTTTCTGTGATAATGAAGGAGCGTTTGCCTTGACCAAGGAACCAAGAGATCATGGTAGATCACGACGTATCGACATAAAATATCACTTTATTAGACATCGTGTAGAAGAAGGACAACTCGTAGGGAAGAGGATATCATCAGAAGATAACCCAGCAGATCCGTTTACGAAGGGACTGAGTAGGGTTAAGCATTTGCAGCATGCTAGGAGTATTGGGCTGAAGGATGATATTAGTATAGATTAGATAGTATTATAAACGTGTAATAGATAAATGTAATTAACATTTGATGATTAAATAAAGGAGTTTTATTTATAAGTAATGTTACGGTCTTATGTTAATTGTTTAACTATTGTTTCACTTTGAATGTTTTGACTTCCAGAATAATTGAGTTTATTAAGAATAATCGAATTATTCAAATTATCCACAATCGTTCATATGTCGGAAGTAGATATGAATGAAGATTTTCATGAATAGGTGTGTAGAGTGTCTAAATAGTTTTAGACATAGCAAAAGATTGCTGCAACGTTCATGAGTGCTTATGAACTAGTTTTGAGCATTGGAACAAACCCGCGCTTGCTGGAATCACCTTATGGAATGTGATAAAAGGGTTATCACAAGACGATAATATCATATAGTCTTAAAACCTAGATATATGGTTTGTTATTTACTAATTAATTGTACATTGATAATGCGAAAACGCATTGGTAACTTAATGTTATAAAACGCATTATTGTGTATAGTTGGTTAATGAATAAGTAAATGCATATAAGTCGAAGTTTATCTGTAACTTTTATCCTAAGAAGGAAAAAAGTGATATCTCGGCCGCTCGATGATTTGATTTGACTTATGTGCCGGGCCCGGTCATAACTGAATTGATGTGTTCGAGTAAGTTCTATGTCGAATAAATCGGAGATCGAGAAACCAAATGCTAGACTAATGTTTCCATAGAATTATCAGCATGATATCTAACAGAGGACTGTATGATCCCTTATCTAAAGGACAAGATTGATCAGAGTTTGACAGCATCTTTGAGAGCTACGATTGCAAATCGGATTATACCTGTACATATAGTTACTAGACTTATCCAAGTGGGAGACTGTTGGAATAGTGTCTAAGGCTGCAACTATATTAGGCAAGTATTTGACCCGATTGTGCATGGTCCTTTTGGGTTGCCTTCACCATAGCAACTTGGTTGGATGATTTATTATGAGAGAATCGATATTATTAATATATTATGAGAATAATATAAGGAATAATAATATTGTTATTTGATTAATATAAGTTAAAGATTAATTAGTATTAATTTGGTGACTGAAAGAGATTAATTAAATAAGAGGGTATAAACTGTCAATTGTTTGATATTTACACTTTAGGCTGTAAATCCTTATATGATAGAGGGTGGACGGTTTCTAGGGCTAAGGATAGCCATAAAATCGTCCATGGCTTATCTATGGAAAGGATTGGGATTGCTTAGAGTCTAAGTTATCCAATTAGGGTTTAAGGGTGAAACCCTAGGAGCCTTACAAGTATAAATAGACCCCTTGGGATAGGAAATTGGCACCTCCTCTACAGCAAGGATACCCTGGCCGATTTCCTCCTCTCTCCTCTCTCTCAAATCATTCTCTTTGCTAGTTGGTGTTTGTAAGCCATTAGAGGAGTGACAATTGTGACTCTAAAGCTCCAAGAACAAGAAGATCAAACAAGTGTTTCAAGGTATGATTCTAACTCTGGTTTTGTGTTGTTCTTATACCTAATTAGCCATTAGGAGTCTTGGATTCAATGCATGTTTAATTAGAGAAACCTAGATCCAAGCATTAGGGTTTGTATGCGCACATAGGAATGTTCTTATGTACAAAACCCATCAGTTTTTGTGTTGTTCAAATGATAAGTCAATTTGAACTAATCATAACTTAGAGGCAATGAGTTAAGGACTATATCAATTTCCAGCTCCTAATCAAAAGACACGTTGAGATTTTCCAACCACTCCACATATCTTTGCATTCTCTACACATGGGTGCACATAGATTCTCCCTCCTTTAACTTGCATGCCATACACGATTTGAAGACCTCATAGATTTCTTGATGTGCTTTCTCGTGAAACATTCCAGCAAGATCCAAACACATCTCGCACGGCCAATTGTCCTCGTAGGACTTTTGGAACTCAGGTACCATGGTCGCAATCAGTATGCAAGTAACATTTGTTGCGTCTTCATAATGTTGTTTGTAGGTAGCAAGCTCTTATGGAGTAGTAATTGACTCATCAATTTCAAGAAGAGGTTTTTTGAGAAAATTTAGTCTCCGTTCGAAGATTCATTTTGAGATTTCGCATCCAGTCCATGTAGTTTGGACCGACCAATTTCTCTTTCGACAAGATCGACAAGAGGGTGAAGTTAGAGTTATGAGTGGAGGTTTGAGCAGTAACATCACTGGTTCCAGACATCTACGATAAGAGAGATAGTTTTAGTTAGTTAATATATATATATATATATATATATATATATATATATATATATATATATATACACTTGGTATTTTTTAACCTAAAATAAATATTTAAGTCTAGGATCCAAATACAATTCACAATCAAGAAGAGGGATGTCGTAGTCTTGTTGCAAATTTATAAGGTATGTAAAACAATTCATCAATTTCAATCTAATATGAAATTCCTAGATCTTTTGAGATTCATTGAATCTTATCAGTGACATGTTTAATCTCATATTATGCTCTTCTATTTGTTACTAGGATATCGAGGATCACAAAAAATGTGAATAACCATGCAAACCCGCTTGACAACCTTGATGTCATTTATCATCTCAAATTGATGTGTCGGTTAAACATACACGCTCCATCAAAAAGAATAATTTACTATTTATTGCATCATTCAAATGTATAGTCCCAATTTAGTATGTCGGTTAGCCACACACACTCCACTAATGACTTATAAAGAATTATGTGTAATTTTATGGATTAGCATACTTTTCAGATTTTTCCTAAAGTAACTAGAGTGAGATTTTAAGGAAGGCTCTAGTACTTTATGTCATTATACTTTTTATGAGATTATTTCCTATCAAACCCATTCGGATAACGATCATCCACCACACAAGAGAGTGGTAGGTGAAAAGGACACCCATTCAACAATTATTTATAGACTGTTTCCTTATACCCTTTTTGTAGACTTTTCACATTTTTCCTAAAGTAACTAGAGTGAGATTTTAAGGAAAGCTCTATTACTTTATGTCATTATACTTTTAATGAGATTATTTCCTATCAAACTCGTTCGGCTAATGATCATCCACCACACAAGAGAGCGGTAGGTGAAAAGGACACACATTCAACAATTATTTATAGACTGTTTCCTTATACCCTCTTTATAGTATGGTTTCATAAAGGAGACATACTATATGTTGGGTTTTAAGTACTATAACACTCCTATAGTGCACATACAACCCTAATGCTTTGGATCTAAGTTTTCTCTAGTTATACATGTAGCAAAAAATTATCCAAAGCATGAAACCTATCTAGCATACAAATTTGGTACATGAATCATAAAACTAGTTAGAAGAATACCTCTTATTTGTAGCTTGTAGTTGTTGGCCTTTCAAGAGCTTAGCACCTCAAGTGTGATGTCTCAAACAAGTCACAAACACCATGAACAAATGGAGGACTTTGAGAGAGAGGCTAAAACCACTAAAATCGGCTAGGGTTCTCTTAGAACCCTTGGGGTGGTGAATTTGGAGCTAAGGGGTTACTTTTATAATGTGGAATTCCTAGGGTTTCAATTTGTAAACCCTAATTCATTCATTGGGCCTTTAATCTAATAAATCCATATGATAAGCCTTATGGACTAACACTTTCATGGACTCTCACATAAACTTAGTCCATCACTAATCAATCATGGATCATTAGTCCAAACTATATTTATTATTGATTTACTTAATCAGTCCCTTTAATTTAATTAATCTCTTTTGGTCACTAAATTAATTCCAAATTAATTCTTGACCAATATTAATTAAATAATATGATTTCTCAGTTAACATATTATACTTATAATATATTAATAAAACACAAATAACCTCTTTCTCAAATATCCATCCTGTCAAATTATTTTGGTGAAAGCAACCCGAAATGGATCATGTTACTCTCGGGTCAAATACATATCAATTATATTTATGAGCTTAGAAACCTAATCCAACACTATTGACTCGATTGACTTTTCTTATACATATAGTAATTAAACTTTTAATCATATATATATATATATATATATATATATATATATGTATATATATATATATAAGGTGTATTTTAAAACTTTTCAAAATACAATGTTTAAATATTAATTATCTAAATTAAACTTTTAATTAATTAATATTAAACCAATTATGATTTTATCTTTATCTTTTAATTAAACAATTAGTTTAATTAATTAAATCGTTTACGGAGTAAATAATTATTTTCAGTTAAACAATTAATAAAATAATTCAAATTTATTCCTAATCTAAAACCCTTCCAGTTTTTGAAATTAGGGTTTAAGGTTATCAGGTTTTAATTATTCAAATTTTAAGGCATTTTAAATAATAATTAAAGAAACAACATAAACCCTAAGGCAACCCTACAATTTCAAAAATAGGGTTAGGGAGGCTAGGGTTTCAAGAAACCCTAGCAAAGTCGAAATTCTCAAGAGTTAGGGTTTATTTTCGATAAACCTTAATTTTTGATATATTCATTTTATGCACAATCAATATAAAATAATGGCTCTGATACCACTGATGAGTTTTATAGGTTATAAGATTACATATGAAGCGGAAATCTTAACCGTTAAGTTCACATGCAACCTATAAAGGATCCGTATTTTCACTAATTGATAGCAATAAACTATGAGATCAAGAACCTTGGCAAACCCTAGGTATTTTGAAAATACAAGAAAATTTAGGATTTACATACCTCTTGATTATTGTAGCAAATAATCACACCAAAAATTCATTTCTCGAACCTTGGAAAACAATCACCAAAAGCTTAGTGTTTCTAATGGTTTGTACACAAACCCTAGTAAGAAGAAGATAAGAAGAGAGAGCTTGAGAGCTTGAAGAATTTCAGCTATCCTTATGGGATTGTGGTGGACGAAAATAAGGAGCCTAAGAGCCCTATTTATAGCTGATACAAGGAACACTGGAAACCCTAATTTGAAATAAAATAATATTATTTCAAATCTAGTATGTATTTAGTTTCCTATTTATCTTAAATGAATATTCTAGAACCCTATTTATCCCTTTCAAAACCGTCCATGACTTATGGAAGGTTCCGGAATGTAACACCCCGAGTTCAGAACAACAAAGTTCAGGGTGCTTAGTGTAAATATGGAAGACCGACTCGACGAGTCAATGGGTAGACTCGGCGAGTCGGGTCACGAATCTGGTCATGTGTTAAGTGACCAACTCGGCAAGTCGGAGGAGTGACTCGGCGAGTTGGTGTTGGGTGGAGAAAAACCCTAATCCGAAGTTTGTGCTTTATATAAAGGACATAATACCCTCTCTTCAGCCTCTCTACACTCCCTTTGAGTCCCAGAAACCCTAATAGCCGTGAGTTAGAGCTTGGAGAGTGTTTGGAGCTTTGAGAAGTGAATTTGGTAGAGGAGACTTGAAGAAGCAAGAGGAAACCATCAAGGATTTTGTGTGGATCCAGAATCCACTCCAGTTGGGGGCACATTTGTGAGGTATTAAGTTGTTACCTTGACCCTTTTCTTCTAGAATCATTCTTATGTGGAGGCTAGGGTTTTCCTTGGTTAAGGGAATTGTTATAGAAGCTAGATCCGAAGGTGAAACTTCAAATCTGAACCTCTTTTGAGTCCTAAGTTCATAAAGTTTCAGTCCTTGGATGATTGGTGAAGCCCCTTTTGTCTAAAACCCAATCCCTAGTGTGTTTTGAGTTTATATCTCCTTGATATCATGTAAAGTTTGCAACTTTACGTGAGGAATAGCTTGTGGAAGGGTAGATCTATGGGTTGGAGCTCCAGGATGGTTTAAAAAGCCACTGCATGGGTTAAGAACTAGAGGTACTCGACGAGTTACATGGGTATACTCGGCGAGTTGGATGAAGATAGGCAGGAACTCGACGAGTTGGAAGAACAACTCGGCGAGTTTGTTGAAGATTGCCTTGGACTCGCCGAGTCTGGTCGCGAAGTCCTAACCTTTTTGGTTGAGTTGTGAATCGGTGAGTCGATGGACGACTCGGTGAGTTGAGCAGGAAGTGACTCATAGTTCGTGGGACTCGGCGAGTCTTGGGGCGACTCGGCGAGTTGGCTCGCGATATGGGAGTTTTCAGAGCATAGGGACTCGATGAGTCAGCGGGCTGACTCGGCGAGTAGAGTCAGTCAGGAAGTCTGACTTTGACTGAGGACTTTGACTTTGACCAAGAGTTGACCAGTTGACTTCCAGGGGTAAATTGGTAATTATTGGTATTTATTGAGTTCAGTCTTTTGGTATTATCAGTGGTGGAGTTTGTGTCGGAGGTTGGAGCAACGTGATCTTATCTTTTCAGTCAACAGTTGCGAGGTGAGTTATCCTCACTATATCGACAGGGTCTAAGACACCAAGGCCGACCCTTTATCGGATTGTAATCCGGGTATTTTTGTTATGTTATTGCTTTGCTATGTTTGCATCCTGGTAGTTAGGATGGTATATGTTAGAGACCTGGTTAAGGTCGGTATCCTGCTACATAGGATGAGACTATATTAGTGATCGGTTAGGTCAGTATCCTGTTTAGAGTATCCAATGTATGTGATAAGCTAGATCGGTTGATTGGTGATTAATTGTTATATGGTTATATGTTTATGTGCACATGGTTGGTTGATTGGGGTTGGATTGAGGCGGGTCCTGCTTTGTGCTGTAGGCCAACATAACCAAGGAGGACCGGATATTCCGAAGGCCCAGCGAGCGGTCCGGATAGGCTGTAGGCCCCATGAGGGCGGACCAGACGTGCCGAGGCTCGAAGAGTGGACCAAGCCGACTGAAGGCCCAGTGCGGGCGGACCAGTCATACTGTAGACTCAGAGAGTGGACCAGGTGGATTGAAGGCCCGGTGCGGGCGGACCAATCACACTATAAACTCGATGTATATGGCTAGACTCGGAGGGTGGACCAGGTGGACTGAAGGCCCAGTGCGGCGGACCAGTCACACAGTAGACCCGAAGTGCATGATTGTTCTGTTCTATTATGATATGTTATGTGTATGGTATATGTAACGCCCGCGTTTGCAGGCTAGGCATTATCATTGATGTAATAGTCTAGGTTAACCCTTGTAACTCTTTTTGAAGTATTAATGATGAAATATTTGAGTATTATGTGAATTATGTGTTTATTTTCTTAATTATTATAATTTAATGAATTAAGAATAAAATAAGCGTCAAATTTGAAGTATGGGATAATCCTAATATCTTTGCATAAAGATGTAGTGGTCGAAACAAGGATTCCAAAGATATAAAGAATGCCGAAATCCGAGTTATAACGAAGAAGTTATGACCTGTCGAAGTTTCGCGACAGAACCAACAAACGCTGAATGCCGTAAAAAGTGAAATTTACGTTAGAGCAATATTTAGCCTTAGTGATCTAAACGAAAGTCTTAGAGTTCGTTAAACCGAGAGCGTGAATAAAAAGAACGCCAAAATCTAACTTCGTATGAGGAAGTTATGATTTTTCGAAGTTTCGACTTAGCAGTATGCATCCCAAATACGTGATTTGAGATCGAGTGGTTTTTAGCCGAAACAATCTAAATGAGAATCGAAGGTCTCGTTAATAGTAGTAAAAAGATAGGCGAAAACGGACATCGGATGAAGAAGTTATGAATTTATAACGGAGTTTTCCTGTCCCGGCCTACTAAAAATAAATAATAAAAATAAAGTCAAAATTAGACGACAGAGTCTAAACGAAAGTTGTAGAGCGTAGTCTCACCTACGCGGGGATATAAAGAACGTTGAAAACGGAGTTCGTATGAGGAAGATATGAATTTTTGAAGTTTATTAAATATTTTCGATATTTAATTTAAATATAAATTCGATATTATCCGGAAGGGGGGGAGTCAGCGTTCTTATCCCCATTACACCCAGCGTAATTTAGAATTACACCCAGCGTAATTCGGGCTTCTATCCCCCTATAAAAGGAGGTCGAGGCTGCCTTATTCCTTTGCTCATTTCTCTTCTTTTTCTCGCATTTTTGCATCGTTTTTCGTGCAAGAATTATCCCGAAGCCCCGGTATCATTCCCGAGCCCTGAAGCAAGTCCCGAAGCCCCGAATATCCCGAGAAGTGCGATTCCCGAGCCGAAGCTCTGCCCGCGAGGAGTCCGGTTTTTGTGAAGATCTTCCAGATCTGCCGAAGAATACTACTTCTATAAGCAGTAGTGTTGTCCGATCATCTTCTGATCAAGTGAGTGTGTGGTTACTTTCTTCTAATGCATAATTATGAAGTATTTTATACGAAATACGTGTTATGTGTATATTTTGTGTTATATGTGTGAATGTATATTCACTTTCTTCTATCTCATAGATATGATTTATTCTCTATGAAATACGTGTTATGTGTATGTGTCTCATCTGTTGTTTTGGAATATGTATTGAATGAGAATGCTATATAGGATTTAAACTATGTATAAAAATATATATTTTGATCTACTAATATGTCGGGTAGAACATGGGTAGATAGTTGACGTGTGATAAACAGATGAGAGGCCTCGATGTTGTTTTTGATTCAATCATCTAGCGGAGTTTAGATGACGACCACAGACTTTTCTAGACAGTCCTGTGGAACGCTAGCAGGTTCGCTACCTGTAGGTGTTAATGAACTTGGGTGTTCATTCGCTGTACTCCATCCCCCTCATGGTTGCCTTATTTGACATATATTGTCGGGAAACCCCCGAATGCATGTGTTGTCGCCCCGATGAAATATTCTAAGACTAGGTCCCTTGTGTTAGTTGTTTTAGGGACGTAAAGTGAGAATAACGAGAATAGGTAATTGGGTTATTGTTGATTGGTGGAATTAAATATAATTATTTATTGTGGGTTGAAAACCCTATATGCTCACCAGGCTCTCAAGCCTGACCCACTGAGTTTTATTTGTATTACAGGAAGTGGCGCAAGGGCATAAGATGGATGAACCATCAAGTTGTTTTGTTTACAAGTCTGTATATGTATATATTTGTTGAATGACTTGTAATGTTATCGTTTATGCTTTATGGTGTGTATCGGAACATGACATCCCAAGTTTTGATTATATAATGAAAATACATTTCTTTTATGAAATGCTTTGGTAAATATTATTTTATCACATTTTGTTTTTGGTAACAAATTCCGCAACTCTTTCAAATCAAAAGGATTTAGTCTTAAATTATTTTAAAAGCATAAATGAAAATCGGTCTTTTCTGGCCGAGATTTTGGGGATGTCACAGTATATGCGGTTGGTATTTTGGGGGTATCTCACTAAGCTTTCGGGCTTACAGTTGTGGTTTAATGTTTTCATGTACTTCAGGAGACCGTGGTAAGGCGAAGGCGTGATCGTACCGCTCCTCATGTTCTTGTTTTATAATATGGTTCTGGGAATACTCTGATAATAAATGTATTGAAAACCTTTTTGTGATAAGTTAATGAAATTGGGTTGTTTTTGAAAAGTTTAAATTGGCTTGAATTTTTAGAGTGTTACATGGAATCCCTCTTGTTCAACTATTGAACAATTACAACTTAAGTCCTTACACCTTCAACTAATCCAATTAATCCCAAAATTAATTCTAGTTAAATTCTGATTAATTATTATTTAAATAATATTATTTCTAATTAATATATTAATTACATAATATATTAAAAATTATTTATTACTATTTATTAATCATATAATAAATCAATAAATCAACACCTCTCTCCAAATGTCATTCTACACAATTACTGGTTTTGAAGACAACCTAAACATGACTTTGTTTCTATTTGCAACTTTATATATCAATTTAGTTATTGACTTAGACACCTTAATACAACATATTCAAGTAAGACCGTAAGACTAAGGCTAAAGAATGTGATTTTTTGCCAATGGTAAAAGGATGCGACTTAGTCGATACATAAACTTTTACAATTTTCCCACACTTTGCCTATGAATAGGGTGTGATGGTTTTTTTACCAATGTTATATATAATGGTAATTATGTTAAATAAAATTACAATGACCAATCCGGAAATAGAAAAAGTTTTACCATTGAGATTTGATATAGGTGGAAGTTCACCAATAAAATTTACCATTGAATTTTTTTTTTTTGAGATGTCATGTTCCCAATAAAAGTGCCACCCAGGCTTTTACAAATGGCAAAACTCTCCCAAAATACACAACCATGAGATTATTGTCCTATATTTTAATTTAAACAAATAAAATGATATTTTACGGATAAAACCTAATATCCACCGTGCTCATTCTTCCTTAGTTTTGCCGATAATGCCAAATACTCGCTATGGATCTCTTTGGTGGAAGCCTATAGTCCTATACCATAGGTTAAAGGATGGGTTTGGCAACCCTTATGAGGTTTCAATGTTTCATGATTTCAATTGTAATATGATTATTCATTTTTAGTGTTTTATATATTTGAACATGATATTTTTCTTTGAGAACAAACACGACACAACTAATAATTATATCACCATAGTTCGATCGTATTCTTCTGTTACAATCCATAGTTGTGTCCAAGTTACCTGTAAAAATAAGTACGGAGGTCCAAAAACAACTTATGGTATTTTAATTGGATATTAAAGTTCAAGCATCTTTTTCTTAAAGCAAATTTCATCAAATTCATATGTTTATCTCGGATGTAAGAAGGAAAATGATAATAAGACAAACATGAGACAGAACATTTAAAGAAGACTTGATGGGTTATAAAATTTAAAAAGTTGAATATTTTCAAAGTATTTTGTCAATATGCTGAATTACCAAACCTTGGGACACCAAATCCATAAATTTGTTTTCATGTTTTCTTCTTGTTGTCTATATGCCACGGGTTGGTACCGGTAGACAAACGCAATAGTTTAATCCTTTCACAAATGAATCATATCGTCTCATTTTAAAATCAAAATTATATAATAAAACAATTTAGAATAGCCTTTTCTCTAGACTAGGAAAATGCTATCTAAAGTTGAGTGACTGGGTTTTTTAAAGTAATATATTCTTTATTAATAACGGATTTTTTTAATAGGGTCATTTAAATTTTTTTAAAAAAAAAACACATAAAAATTATGAGATTGTACAGTTTTAATCAAAGTAAATTAAATGGTCCTTGTGGTTTTAGTTTTTTTTTTTTTTTTTCTTTTTAATCACAAAAGATATTCATTAACTTGATAAAAAGAAAGCTAGCAAGAAGCTAAAGGTACAAAATAAAAAAATAATAATAAAAAAAAAGTTAAATTTTAGAGCTACATTCATCAATAGATCACAACACCAATTTGTCAACCTCAAAGAGATACATTTCTTCTTCCTAGCGTTGATCAACACATGGGATAACAATTGTACATTGTTTGCCAAAGTTGAGTGGTTTTTGGGTCGCAAGAGTGCATTACGTGATTGCGAAAGTTCCGTATCACCAAATGAATACAATCATTACCGCTTCCTAGGTTTGATTGAGGCAGTTGTTTGGTGGCGAGATATTACTACATTGAAAAATTCGATATTTATATCAAACTCTAAATTTGTTCAGTTCACCAATCGAGTCACGACCAGTAAGTTGTCGCACCACGACCGTGACTAACAGGTTTCTTTTGTTTTTTCGATTTTCAAAAAAGTTTGATTTATTAACTAGAACCAATTAGGCTCTGATACAAGTGTTGGAAGTTATTAGCATCAAGTATGTCATCTAGAGGTAGCATAAACAATCAAGAGATTTACCTAAGTGCACATGCATCTTAGAATTTAGGTTTTACTAGTTATAGCAATATACTTTAATAATTAACAAAACAAAGAACAACTAACCTTTGTATTGCTTCATTGCGATCTCGTAAGTGCTAGTTTGTTTTTATGGATGAATGATCCAACGTAGCACCCATCTAATAAAGTCTGACCCACAATACCAAAAGCAAAATAATGAAACCCTAAACTAGGGTTTATATGAAATTCTCTAACCCTTAGGGAGATGTTAAGAATTTTTATATGGAGAGAGAGAGAGAGAGAGAGAGAGTGTGTGTGAGAGAGAGAGAGAGAGAGCCAAAGAGACACAATATGGACGATTTCTAAGAGTGATTAAGCATCGCTAGGGTTTACTCCTAGCAATTTATTTATAGGCTACATATAGAAACCTAAAAAGATTCAAAGTATAAGGTTAATCTTCATCGTATTCAAACATTTCATATCCCTATCCAGGGAGCTATCAAAACCGTCCCCTACAGACTCTCTAGGAACTTCTGGAATATTCTAATTAATCCATTTGATTAATTAATATTCAAGCCCTTTAACTATTTAAAACCATTTAATTAAGTATTAAAATAATTTCTAATTAATTTATTAAATCATTAATAAATTAACCACTTACTTATTTATATTTTTTTTTATGTTATTTGGGTAATGAGGCCAACCTAAAAGAACATTTTTGTTATTAGAAATATTATCAAAACAGTTAATAACCTTGGATATTATTTCCAAACACATTTTGACATTTTGATTTTTTGTTTTATATTTGACACGTGGATATTATAATTTTTATCATATTTCAATGCATTAATTGGTCATTATTGCTATCAAGAAACTACTTATTAAAAAAAGAAGTTATTATTATAAAAAATAGTTTTCGATCATTTTTTTTTTGTTAATTTAAGATTTCATTTTAAACTTTACATGTAATATTATTATTTTTTTTATCAAATTTCAATGCATTAACTGGTCATTATTGTTTACAAAAGACTTTTAAGTTATTATAGTAATGGGTCATTATTGGTTAAAAAAGTCTTTTAAGTTATTATAGTAAGACGAAGAGTTGCACAGTTTTAAATGGATAAAGTTCAAAAAAATACTTTTTAAAAACACATTATTATAAAAAAAATAGTTTTTGATTAATTTATTTTTTGTTCATTTGTCACTTTTATTTACGGGATTAGTCAATATAATCTTTATAATTAACATCATGAATCAACTAACCATAATTAATTATACAACAAATTTTTTCTAAACTCAACTAAGATTTTGCATCTTTACTGATGTCATATCTTACGAATATATGCCCTAACAAGCATATATTAAACTTTTTAGACTCTCCTTCTAAGATTCATTTCTACATTACCATACTGTTATCGGAGGAAGAACTTCTACCAGTATCAACTAATTATTGGACGAATACAACTACATGCCGCTAAAATCAAACAGTATGTCGACTAAAAGATCTAACTCTATAACGATTAAACTCATACGAGAGCTATGAAATAGCGTCAAATCATGCAATCTAAAACTATTTAATAATGGGAACATGTAGCCTAACGTATTTGTCAAATAACTAATTAATATCAATATAGGTTCTAACCAACAATTAACAAATAAATCCTTAGGCTATAAGGCATCTTATTTATCAGGTAATTCTAACATGTAATTCCTAAAAGACTTCTTCTAGGATTCCTTCCACCCTACCTTACTATTTTCCGAGGAAAAATTTCTACCGATATTAATTAATTACGAAACAAATGTGATTGCATGCCTCTAAGACCAAATAGTCTCTTGACTAAAAGATTCGACACTACAAATGTTAGACTCATATGAGAGCTACGAAATAGCGCCAAATCATGCAATCTAAATGTAACGACCCAAAATATGATCCAAAATTTTTTTATTTTAATATTATTAAAAATCACATCATCGAATGTAATACATAATAAGAACCATGGAATAAGTAACTCAAAAGTCATAGTAACTGTGTCAAAATAATACTGTATCAATCATATCAAAATATTTGAATAAAACTGAAGCGGTGGTGTGTACGATGCCATCAACCTGAGCTCTTCCCTTTGCTAGCAGAAATATCTGAAACCACAAACTGAAACTGTAAGCACAAAACTTAGTGAACTCCCCTAAACTACCATATACCATACAATAAAATATATAAACAACTATTAGGCCTTACCCACTGCCTCGGACCAAAGTCCAGAAACTACATCGGACCGAAGTCTGGAACTGACTGGGACCTTGTCCCCTGCATCAGACCGAAGTCCAGAACTGCATCGGACTGCAGTCCGTAACTACTACTAACTATACGGTTCGGCATTGTGGTCGTAGACCCGTTCCTATTGGAAGGAAAACTCACCTCGTAACGCTGGCTACGGAGATGTTAAATCTGAAATTATCTGAGTGTTGCTCCGAAATTCCTCGACAATAATTCCCATAAATATAAAATCAAATATTGATAACAAACCTCGGGGTAAAATGTCCATTTTACCCCTGCTATGGTGTGGGTCACAAACATGGCCCAAACCCTCAATTCCTTCTAAGTCCTCCAATGGCCCACTAAAAGCTCACTAATGGCACCCATTTCTACATTGGGCCCAAATCTCTTTATCGGGCCTTACTCTAGGCGCAACACCTAAACAAGGCCCATATACATTGACTTCTGAAGACTCCTAAGTCCCAAAGATTCTAAGTCCAAAGCACAACCCACACCACGGCCCAAAAGATCAAAGCCCAAATTGATCGCATACGCAAGGCGTACCCCAAGGTACGCTGGGCGTACTGGCTGTTGGCTTGTACACCGTGCGTACCTCCTTGTATGCCCAGCGTACAACCCAGTTAAGCCACCTTCTTATTAAGTGCTTAATCCTTCAATTCAGAAGCTACAAATTCAGATCTATGTCTTGTTCTCTGTCCTAAGCCATAAAGTTGCTTACTTGATGGCTTAGGTAACTCATAAAGGCCTAAACTTCAAAAAGCAATATCCTAACTCCAAAGAAATGACTTGATCTCTTGCATGGCCTCATGCAAACCTCCAAGATCGAAACTTTATTGCTAATGAGGTGCTTTGAGCCCAATGGATGGCAATCCCAAGCTCAAAAACGAAACTCCATGATTAAGGTCCAACCTTTGGACCTAAAAAGGTCCAAAACTTCAATAACTCTAGATCTAGCATATGAGGAAGAAAGTTCAGTACTTTATACCTTCTTTTGGTGACAAAGAGTGAGTCTAGATTGGATCCCTGACCTCAAGCTTCTTCTCCAACCTTTGTTTTCCTTCTTCACAACTTCTTTCTCACTAAAACCCTTACAAGGAGCAAAATCACACAAAAGAGAAGCTAAGGATGTATTAGGGTTTCTTTGGGGTGAGGAGGCTGGTAAGAATCCAGATGGAGGCTATCATGGGGTTTATAGAGGTCTTAAACCCTTAAATTAGGGTTTTCTTATCTGCTCACTTACGTTGCGTGTACCTAGTGGTACGTTACGCGTAAGTGTGCGCGTCCCCGCTTCCATCAAAGACCATTATGCCCCGCGTACGCCCAGGCTGCGGCCAGTGTACATCTTATGGGCTACCCAATACATAGCCCAAAAGCATAAACCCAAAACAATATTCTTTTCTCTCCATATTAAGCCCAACAATAATTTAAGAAAAAATTAAATAATTAATACCTCGAGAGAGGGGTGTTACAATTCACCCCCACTTGAATCAGACTTCGTCCTCGAAGTCTGCTGCTATTGAATCTGAAAACAACTCTGGATAATGCTCCTACATTTCCTCATCGGACTCCCACGTCCACTCTGAAACCTTCCGGTCCTGCCACTGCACCGTCACTGGCTGAACCACCTTGTTCCTCAAGGCCTTCGTCTTCCGATCCAAAATCGCAATGGGTCTCTCGATGTAATTCAGACTACTATCAACCTGAATATCCTCCAATGGTAAAACTACTGAATCGTCCACCAAATACTTTCGCAACTGAGAAACATGAAAAGTGTTGTGGATCTGGCTAAGCTCTGCTGGAAGGTCCAAACGGTAAGCAACCCGGCACACCCGGGCCAAAACCCTAAACAAACCAATAAATTTGGGGCGAAGCTTGCCCCGCTTCCGGAATTTGATGACACCCTTCCAGGGTGATACCTTCAGGAGGACCATATCGCCCACCTGAAACTCTAGGTTCGAACGCCTCTCGTCGGCGTAACTCTTCTGCCGAATCTATGCAGTATGTAGTCTGCTACAGACTTGTTGGATCAACTCTGTCGTCTTGAGCACCACCTCAGTGCTCCCGATGACTCGCTGACCGACCTCGCCCCAACAAATTGGGGTCCTACACTTCCTCCCGTATAACATCTCGAAAGGAGGACGGTCAATGCTAGCGTGGTAACTGTTGTTATACAAAAAATCCGCTAATGGAAGATACGTATCCCAACTGTCACCGAAGTCTAGGACACATGCCCGAAGCATGTCCTCGAGATTCTGAATCGTCCTCTCACTCTGCCCGTCTGTCTGTGGGTGGAAAGCGGTGCTAAAATGAAGACGATTCTCCATCTCGTCATGAAACCGCTTCTAGAACCTAGAAGTGAACCGAACATCTCGATCTGATACTACTGATACAGGCACTCCATGTCGTGCTACTTCCTCGCGCACATAGATATTGGGTAGCTTCTCAGCCGATATACTCTCCTGGATCGGTATGAAATGCGCACTCTTGGTCAGCCGATGCACCACAACCCAAATCGAATCAACTCCATGTGTGGTCCTGGAAATCTTAGTGATGAAATCCATAGTGATATCCTCCCATTTCCATACGGGAATGTCTAATGGCTTCATCTTGTCGTGAGGCCTCTGGTGCTCCGCCTTGACCTTCCTACAGGTCAGTCATCTCTCCACGTACCAGGCTACGTCCCACTTCATGCAAGGCCACCAATAATCGGGTCGAAGATCTCTATACATCTTTGTTACCCCTGGATGGATGGAGAAACGAGACTTATGAGCCTCGTCCATCAACACTTGTCGTACTCCACCCCAGTACAACACCCATACTCTCCCATGAAGGGTCAACAATCCTCGATTGTCATAATCAAAGGAAGACACTCGGCCCACAATCCTCTCACACTTATGCCTCTCCTCCTTCAGGCCCTTAACCTGTGTATCTTTAATTTGCTCCAACAAGGGACTAATCACACTCATCCTCAAACAAATATCCCTGATCGGGGCTACAACCGCTTTGGGGCTCAGGGCGTCAGCCACCACATCGGCCTTACCTAGGTGATAGAGGATCTCACAATCATAATCCTTTACCATGAGGTACCTCAAACTTTTGTGATCCGTGTAAATGGTACAAGGGACCCCGTAGAGGTAATGTCTCTAAATTTTGAGGGCAAACACCACCGCCCCTAGCTCTAGATCGTGTGTCGGATAGTTTGCCTCGCTCTCGCTACTGAACAAAGAATCGGTCCACGCTGTGGCCTCTCGGCCTGAATCACTAACTCCCCCCCACTGGGTCTGCGAACCCTCACTAACTGCAATTCACAATCAATCACTACCCCATTGGGGCTCAGCCAATCCATGCCTACTATAACCTTGTTCCCTCGCAGAGAAATAGGAACCAGGTCTACCGAAAACGTCTCATCAAATAACCGAACCGAACACCCTTTATGCACCCTCGCGACCCTAACGGTCCTGTCATCAGCTATCTCGACCTCAAGTGGGCAATCCAACTCCCCCTGAGCTCTGCTAAACCTCTTACTAAGCGCAAGCGAAACAAATGATCAGGTAGCCCCCGAATCAAACAAGACTGTAGCTGAAATGCCGTTCACTAAGAACGACCCTATATAAAACATATAACCATAAGAAACAATTCATAACAAATAAACAGACGAAAGGAAGATACATACTCGTCACCACATCAGGAGTCGCTCGCGCCTCCTCTGTTGTCATCTGAAAAGCTCTACTCTTCACCACTAGCGCCTCACTCCGGCCCTGACGGTCGTCTGTAATCCTCAATGTTGCAGGGGTAGGTGCAACCACCTTGTCTGCGACTGTCAAACTCGGACACTAGGACTTTTTATGTCCCCTCTTATTGCAATGGAAGCAAATCAGATCAGATGTTGTGGTGGTAGTAGTAGCTGTACAATCTCTACTCATAAGCCCGAGTCGACCGCACTTGTAGCAACCGGCACCACCTGCCTTGCACGCACCATCATGCAATCTCCTACACTTGCCACATCGAATGTGGCTCTGTTGTCCCCTGGATCTATGATTGGATACCTTGGGCTTTTTACCCGAACTCCCAGTACCAGATGCCGCCTCTGGCTTCCTCTACTTCTCCATCTCTAAATCAATATCTCTCTCAAGCCCTAGCAATCATGTCATCCAGACCGACTAAAAAACTAGCGAATATCACTCCGCAATATCTCATGATAATGAGTCTTCTTCATTTCCTTGTCAGCTGCATACTGAGGAATAAGGACAGCTCTCTTCCTGAACTTGGCGGTAATCTCTACCACTGTCTCTGTAGTCTGAGTAAGATCCTGAAACTCCCTGGCTAACTGTTGCACCTCAATAACTGGTGCAAACTCGGCTCTGAACCTGGTAGTGAAATCAGCCCAAGTCATCGCATCAAGAGCTGCGTCATCCCTAATAACATGACCAATATCCTCCCACCAATCTCGTGCCCGGTCCTTCAAAATGCAGGATGCTAGTATGACCTTGTCCCCCTCGGGACATCTGCTGGTGCGAAATGCGTTGGCGACATCTGCCAATATTCTGGTACTCGCAATAGGGTCCCGCGCCCCATGATAGTTAGGAGCTCCACAAGCTCTGAAGTCCCTAAAAGTGAGTGTGCACGACCCCATCATGGTCGCCACCTCAGCACAGAATGTACTCAACCTCTCATCCATCAGCTCCAAGATACCCTCCTTGATCGAACCAAAGATCACAGGAGTCTGCTCAAGTATGATACGAGTAATCTCTAAAGAGAAAAACTCCCTCGTCTGCTCATCCAAATGCTCGGCCCCCGAGCATGATCCTGATCCCTCACCGGCACCTGAACTGCCGCCTGCTGGTCTAGGACGTAAAACCACCATTCTGAAAACACATCAATTCAAACATCATAAACATTGATATATCTCGAGGGATCGCTACTACTACAGGTTTCCTGGTCTCGCCTCAGCCTTCCTTGATTCAAGTACAGATCTTCTGTTTTCAGTAGTACGGGCCCATACTACCTTCCACATCTATCCGTACTTTCCTCAAGAACTGCATCGACACCACCCAGTCACTAGTACTGCTACTGATCTCTGCTACTACCATCCTAGGCTTACCTTAGGGAAATCTCTGACCCAAACTAGTCCTCAGCTGCTGAAGGCTTCCTTGTAATGCCAATTAGCCATCACCTGAATACCATCACATGTGATGAGGCTCAGATAATCCTTCGAGTAAAAGACTCATCCCCACAACGGTTAGACTTAGACAAAAGCTGCACAGTAGGGCCAAATCCTGCACTCTGAGATTATCCAACCCAGATGACATGTGACGTGACGTATTCACCTAATAGCTAACTCCCATTACTCAGAGTCCCACAAAGCACAAAGCAAGCAACATTTGAACACAAGAATCACTCAAGCAAATCTATTCTCATAATGAGAAACTGTACTAGCATACAATGCTAAGCTCATACTATCAGACATAACCTAAACAGGCTATCCTAATTCTGTCTACTCAATACTAGCATGCAATTCTCATAGAGGTGAACACATAAAGCAGGCACATAAGGCATCATTCCTAGATCCTTAGTCCTATTCTGGCATGTCGTTCTACTGAAACTGAAACTGATAATCATAACATAAAATTGTATGGGTAATTTGGGAGTACTTACTTGAGCTCAACTGATCACATGCACCACACCCTTTTCTCTTTTTAAGAAAACTCTTTTTCTTTCTAAGTTCATTTTCAAAGATTCTTTTTGAAAATGTTTCTCTTTTGAAAATTTCTTACCATTTCCTTAGTTTGAGTTCAGACACACCCGAAAGTGTGCCTGAATCCCTCAAACCAAGGCTCTGATACCAACATGTAACGACCCAAAATTTTTTATTTTAATATTACTAAAAATCATATCATTAAATGTCATACATAACAAGAACCATGGAATAAGTAACTCAAAATTCATATTAACTGTGTCAAAACAATACTATATCAATCATATCAAAATATTTGAATAAAATTCCCAGGATAAAACTGAAACGGTGGTGTGTGCGATGCTATAAACCCGAGCTCTTCCCTTTGCTAGCAGAAATACCTGAAAACACAAACTGAAACTGTAAGCACGAAACTTAGTGAGCTCCCCCAAACTACTACATACCATACAATAACATATAAAAAACTGTTGGGCCTTGCCCACTGCATCAGACAAAAGTCTGTAAACTGCATCGGACCGAAGTTCGGAACTGACTGGGACCTTGTCCCCTGCATCGGACCGAAGTCCGAAAACTACATCGGCCCGAAGTTCGGAACTAACTGGGGCCTTGTCCCCTGCATCGGACTGAAGTCCTAAACTAACTGGGACCTTATCCCCTGCATCGGACCGAAGTCCGGAAACTACTGAACATAGCATAACATAAACATATCAACTAGCATGAACACATATATTGCATACTACATCAGACCATGTTCCGGAACACATAACACAAAACAAGCTTGAATCACAAAGACATCAAGCACTCTAACTACTGCATCAGACTGCAATCAAGAACTACTACTAACTAAACAGGTCGGCATTGTGGTCGTAGACCCCTTCCTGCTGGAAGGAAAACTCACCTTGTAATGCTGGCTACTGAGATGCTAAATCTAAAACTGTCTGACTGCCACTCCGAAATTCCTTGGCTACAAATCCCATAAATACAAAATCAAACACTGATAACAAACCTCGGGGTAAAATGACCATTTTACCCCTACTATGGTGTGGGTCACATACATGGCCCAAACCCTCAATTCTTTCTAAGTCCTCCAATGGCCCACTAAAAGCTCACTAATGGCACCCATTTCTACATTGGGCCCAAATCTCTTTATCGGGCCTTACTCTAGGCCCAACACCTAAACAAGGCCCATATACACTGACTTCTGAAGACTCCTAAGGCCCAAAGATTCTAAGTCCAAAGTACAGCCCACACCGAGGCCCAAAAGCTCGAAGTCCAAACTGATCGCATACACGGGGAGTACCCCAAGGTACGCTGGGCGTAATGGCTACTGGCTTGTACGCCGTGCGTACCTCCTTGTACGCCCAGCGTACAACCCAGTTAAGCCACCTTCTTATTAAGTGCTTAATCCTTCGATTTAGAAGCTACAAATTCAGATACATGTATTATTCTCTGTCCTAAGCCATAAAGTTGCTTACTTGATGGCTTGGGTAACTCATAAAGGCCCAAACTTCAAAAAGCAATATCCTAACTCCAAAGAAATGACTAGATCTCTTGCATGGCCTCATGCAAACCTCCAAGATCGAAACTTTATTGCTAATGAGGTGCTTTGAGCCCAAAGGATGGCAATCCCAAGCTCAAAAACGAAACTCCATGATCAAGGTCCAACCTTTGGACCTAAAAAGGTCCAAAACTTCAATAACTCTAGATCTAGCATATGAGGAAGAAAGTTCAGTACTTTATACCTTCTTTTGGTAACAAAGATTGAGTCTAGACCAGATCCTTGAGCTCAAGCTTCTTCTCCAACCTTTGCTTTCCTTCTTCACAACTTCTTTCTCACTAAAACCCTTACAAGGAGAAAAATCACACAAAAAAGAAGTTAAGGACGTATTAGGGTTTCTTAGGGGTGAGGAGGCTGGTAAGAATCCAGAGGGAGGCTATCATGGGGTTTATATAGGTCTTAAACCCTTAAATTAGGGTTTTCTTATCTGCTCACTTACGCTGCGCATACCTAGTGGTACGTTGCGTGTAAGTGTGCGCGTCCCCACTTCCATCATAGACCATTACGCCCCGCGTACGCCCAGGCTACGCCTAGTGAACATCTTATGGGCTACCCAATACATGGCCCAAAAGCATAAACCCAAAACAATATTCTTTTCTTTCCATATTAAGCCCAACAATAATTTAAGAAAAATTTAAATAAGTAATACCTTGAGAGACGGGCGTTACACTAAAACTATTTAATTCTAGGAACATGCAACCTAACATATTTGTCAAATAACTAAGTAATGTCATTATAGGTTCTAAGCAAAAAATAACAAACAATTTTCTAGCTTACACACTAGCTTGTATTTCTAACGGTTCACTTATCAACAAACATAACAAATATGAATATTTTAGGAATCACTTTCATTTCTAAGCTTTGGCTGACTGTACGCATCACATCATTTCCTTTTATATAAAGTTCTTTTTCTAAAAGGATCGATTAAGATATTTTGATTCTTAGTTTGAGTCAGGAATCCCACGAGTGTTCATCTAGTTCACTCAAACCAGAGCTCTAATACCAACTTGTAACGTCCCGATTTTCAAACCAAATTTTTCATTTTTATTTATTAAAATATATCAGATTTATGATTACATTATGTGGAAACATGTTGTGAATGCCCGTGTGTACAATCGAACCTTGCCATTCTCACAAAGTATCTAAAAACATTTATAACAACTGGGTAAGCGCTAGGCTTAGTAAGTTCACCATAATATCATATCAACAATACATACATACAATAACTCATGACCTATTTGTTGATCCACCAATAAAACATATAATGACCTTCATCATAAAGTTGGTCTGCCCCTTGCCTTCAACATAGAGTTGGTACGCACTTTGGACTTTAGCATAATGCTAGTCCGCCTAAGTCTATTGGCCTTTAGCACAAGGTTGGTCCACCCTCAACTTCATATATACATATAAACATATAGCAACAGTCCACATAACAAGCAGCTAACTATCCTAGTCTAATTACCTAAGTGCATACTATAGGGTAACTATATCCTAGCATATACAGGATACATACTAGAGTATACAACATAGTGAGGAGACTAGACAATTACTCCGACGATTGACAGATATCCCTTCGACGTAACGGGTAACGCGTATCACAGGTATTAACCTATAATACTATAAATTATCAGTTCCTATGACAATCTAATAATGAAAGTTCGATCCATAACTAATCCCAATGAATACCGAGAGTTCTGTCAAATAAGGATCATCCAGGTCGGACAGTTTGGAGGCAAGATCATTTCGGCGTATAGCCATTCTAAAATCCAACAACCAAGTCAACACGATCATTCTAGACACCACCTCCATAAATAGATCAATCAACATTATAACTGGAATTACTGATAAATCCTATATATATATATATATATATATATATATATATATATATATATATATATATATATATATATTCATAACAACGACTATGGATATCAATATAAGCTACAATTAAATCATAGTATGTATAACCTAACTTATAGAGTTTCTCATGAAACCGGGAATTATGCGGGCAGAACTTTGATCCGGGAGCTTCTATTCACCGACTATCTAACACTGCAAGGCTTCTAGGGATCTTAGGGATTTGCTGAAGACTACAACTAAGGGAAATCTAGAGTTAAAGTAGCAATAAATTCGAGAGAGAGTAGTTGAATAGGTGTGGGAATGGACTGAAGTTCGAAGGGTATATAGGGAAAATTTTGATTGTCTCTCATGCAATGGGTCAAACATGACGATATGGCTCCTAAAGCCATGTGACACATGGCAGATAACAATTTCAATGCATGCCGAACATTCTATCATCGGGCGCGAGCGCACGCGAGGATTTTCTATTTCTTTATAATTTTATATCTTTCTCATACGAGCTCCATTTTCAACGCGTTTTATATCCATGCATAGCTATCGACGAGATCAACAACTTTCATTTAGACCCTATCAGCTAATTCTCAATTTATTTCTAAAGCTATATTTTTAACAGACTTACATTGTTAAGGCCCATATAAGAATCATAACTTTCTCATATAAATTCCATTCTTGATTGTATTTATATCGACATAATCATATGGATGGGATCTTCAACTCTCATTTAGATTGTTTTTGCTAACAATCGAACGACCTGTAATTCGGTTTCCGTATCGTATATTGTTGCGTTGAAACTTCTAAAAATCATAATATCCTCTTATGAAGTCAGATTCAGAAGTTCTCTCTACACATGCTCCCACTTTTACGATTACTACCATAGTCCTCTACCAAAAACGTATATTTACATATGGTCGTTTATACTGTATTTTACAAAAAGGTGAAAAATAGGGTGTTAAACATTGGTTAAAATGTATTTTGAGTTATAGTAGTAATGTGTAAAGTCATTTAAGTTTCAAATGATAATGTTTAAAAAATGTCATTATATTAATCATTTAATCATCATTACTTAACAGCTACTTTGAGTTGTAGTCTAAAAAGTATTAAAATTTTGAAATGCTTAAGGTTAAATAAAAATGCTTATTTTATTATTAATATATATATATATATATATATATATATATATATATATATATATATACATACTCGGTGGGTTCGTACCACCTTCTCCTCTCTTCATTTCTCTCCTGATGGTTGCATCACCGTTGCCGTCTGGAGGCTGGTCAACCCCATTGACGCCATCCGTCCGCCGAATTCCACCGGGAAATGGTGGCAACATTCGTGGTTTTTGATGCGGATACGCGTGTGTTTGGGTTTTCTGTCAAGTAGAAGTCATGAAGAACTACCATGGTAGTCGGCTATGGTTGCTGCTGCCAATGACGTTGTTGTTACCGCCATTATCTGCGACTATCGCCGCCATTCGTGCTGATGTCGCCGCCATACGCCACCAGGTGGGTGGCTAAATTCAATTTATGAACAGAAGGAGCATGTGTGTGTGTGGTTACTTGGCCGAAAATCACAAGAGAACCACCACCACCGTAAGGTGGTGGCTAGCACCTCTGACCACCGCCAGCTGCCACAAGGGCAACTGTGTATGTATGTGTATTTTATTATGTGTTTATTTATTTTAGAGTTAGTGTGGATTCTTATCAAGATGAACACCTCACACAACTGGTCTTAGTTGGTCTTTGTTTTATCCAAAACATCACAACTTACCCATTTCAAATGTACAAGAGTAGAAAACATTTTACTCTACATTTGACAAGTGTTATAAACCTTCTTTAAGATATGTCACTCAAGTTACAATCTTGGAGTATAACTCTAAGACTCTTTTTTTTGGAACGAAGTATGATTCATCTTCTTGATTTTAACCATTTCAACAATTCATGATTCCTCTTCTTAGCCAAACAAAAGCACTAAGATGTCCTTGGACAATCAATTGTGATATGGTTTCATAATGACTAAGATAATCATAAAACAAGATACTCAAGTACTCTCCCATCTTTTCAGATTAGAGAAACTTTTATCTTTCTGCCTAATTTAATTCTTCTCATCCGTCCTGCCATACACTGAAACTTTTCGAATGTTTCAGAATTACACTTAAACTTGTAAGTGTAACCATATTTACTAACTTTTAGTAAATCATGACGAATAGCCTTATCGATCTTTGTGGTGGACCAGACCAGCGAACAACCAAGTGTACCCAATCCATTCGTCCTTCACTTGACTCACATATACATGTGAACAAGTAATTAGTCTTATTTTTCCAAAGATGAAAATTCTCATTCATCATTCAATACTGGTTGCATGATTCCAAGCTTCCATCCAACTAAAACTTGGGTGATGAGAATATTTTCTTATTTGGCAAAGTATGACACTACCACAAACGAAAGAATCAAATTTATTTTCCAATATTTCTATCAATGGAATCATATAAACAATAATTTTCACAAATGTCATTGTAAGGAACCAAAAAATAATGTAAAATCTAAATTTTCCTTTATTTTATAAAACTTTGCAGGAAAAAAAATTCTTACAATGCATCTACAAATGAAACTATGTTGTTATCTATTCCTAAGCAATCTATCATAAATCTTAAGTAGTAGCTTAAAATTTTGATCAACGAACCATGCGACCGAAATCCATCTTCGTGATCAGAATCAGCTTACTCTTCTTTAAAGCTTCTTCTATTTTCTTTGATTCTACGAAACATCAAAATGCGACCTAGTCACATCATGTATTAAGAATCTCGAAATAGGAACTCAATAGAGTTAGATAGTGAACTTTACCCAAAGTATAGTCAAAATTTTTGACTTTACCATCCTCATGATCTTTCAGGTAAATAGGGCAACATCGCAACCAATGCCCATTCTCTTGGCATATGGACTCTTTGGGAATGGTACACAAGACTATCTCAAACTTAGCCTTTCTCTTTACCATTGGTCAAATGACTTGACCATGGCCGATCCCTTTCCACTGGGAAGATAAAGCTTTTCTGGACTTTCAATGTTACCATTGTCAATGTCCAAGTATGTTTGAGAAGTAGATCTTCCAATCAAATTTGCTTTACGAGTGCTTCGAATCATTGTTGATTCAACAACAACAAGCAAATAGGTAAGATAATTAAGGGTCATGTCATAGTCTGTTACATAGTAGTTCTTAAAGAACTCACTATGTGACTTAGGAAGTGATTCAAGAACCCAATCAACAACCAATTTCCTTGAGACTTTAACACCCAACTCTCCCAGCCTGTCAATGTGTGACATCATCTCCAAGATGTGAATGCACATATACTTGCCAATAGGGCTTGATTGACCTTGAACTATTCAAGTCTTTAAACTTGTAGGTTAGGGAGAATTATTGGAGGAGATGGAGAAAACTTGTTCCAAGAGATTTGGGAAGATCATACTTATATGAGCTAGACATCTATGTGGGAGAAATTCAAGTTAGTTGATTTAAGTCCTTAATATAACACCCAATATGAAATATTAAGGCTAGGACCCAACATAGTATTTTATAACTTGGAAGAGGGATGCCGTAATCCAAGCTACAAAATATTTGAAGGTAGGTAAAAGACGATTTACCAATTTCCACCATTAAAAACTAAATTGTTTTAATTGGATTAAAACTACTAAATCCTTTGAGATTCATTGAACTATTCAATGACATGTTTAAATCTTGATTGTTCCCTTCAGGTTTGTGATTGGGATGCCGAGGATCACAAAGAAGAAGTGAATAACCAGGCAAATTAGCTTGGTACACCCAATGTTACAACCACCTAATCAATGTGCCGGTTAACCACACACACTTTATTGATATATGATTAACATCAAGCTACCCTTTGCCACATATTTTCAGTCCCAAATTAGTGTGCCAGTTAACCACACACGCTCCACTAACGACTTAACAAGGTACAAAGTGCAATTCCATGGGTTAGCACCAACTTCACATTTTCCTAAAGTAACTAAGATTGAGAATTTAATAAAGTTTAGTTACTTTATATTTATCATTATAATTTTAATTAAGGGAGAATTATAGTCCTATCCTACCCGTTCGGCTAACGACCCTCCACGAGTCAAGGAAGCGGTGGGTGAGAGTGGACACCCATTAAACTGCCATTTTATAGGCAGTAACCTTATACCCCCTTATAGACCGACTTCGTAAATGAGGTCTGCTAACAGTAAGATTGACTCTTACTCTTATACACATATATAAATATTAGCTATTAATATTATAATAGTATAAGGGTTAAATTTTAAACTATTAAAATTCTAGGGTTTGGAACTAAATGTGTCTAAATAAGACTCTACATTTATAAATTCCAAAACTTTAGGGCAAATTTTGAACAATTCAAAAAAACTTTTGGAATCCATAACATATGAGTTTAATATAGGTTTTAAATACTTTAATGAAGAGACTCTTGAACATCCATAACTTGCGGACAAGTTATGGAGTCCATAAAACTATTTATGAGAACAGACTCTTCAATTATGTAACCTATAGCTTTAATGAAGATTTAACACAAAAACTTTTGGTTTTCCATAACTTGAGGACAAGTTATGGAATCCATTAAAAATCATTAAGATCATTAATTCAACTAACAAGCATGTCAAGAAAAACTATGATCTAGATTAAATTCATATGAACAAGATAATTCAAATCAAACAATTTTCATGTAAATAGCCTAACCATTAAACTAATACAAAACATGAAACTTTTGATAATTATCTTTTGAATTGGATTATAATGATCATTACCACATCAAAAATAGGTTTATAGGTTCAAAAACAGCTTAAGGTAATGATTCTAGTCTAATTCCAACCTTAAAACTTGAAGATATGCTGTCAGGGGCTCCAACTCGTTGAGTGCAAGAACAAACTCTGTGAGTTGGATGAGTTTGTGCATGGACTCAGCGATTCCATCAATGGACTTGGCGAGTCCACTGTCCAGAACAACAGAAAATCGATTTTTATAGCATTTTCAAGCAAGTAGCATCAAGTATAATTGAAAACAACCCTAGGCTTTGATACCACTGTTGGGGTTTGAGCATTCTAACACTCCTATGGTGTACAACCCTATGTGATTTGGATCTATTTTTTTCTCTATTATATATGCATACATTCAAAATTCCAAAGCATCATCCTATCTAGCATATTATGAAGCAACTATAGTACAAAAGTCTAGTTAGATGACATACATTTTAATGGAGCTTGAAGTCTTGAACCTTTAAGAGCTTAGTGCCCCAAGTGTTACACCTCAAATGGTTCACACAACACCACCAACAATCTGAATAACTTAAGAGAATGTTATTTGGTTTACCCTTTATGAAATTCGGCTGCCCTCTTTTGTGTATCCACTAGTCACCATTTCATGAACCATGGGGTCCTTTATATAGTGTGGCTCATTAGGGTTACATCATGTAAACCCATGACATTCCATTTCCTTTATGATCCATGTGTTTTAACCTCCATGGAGTATCCATGGGTTAAGCCCAACATAAAGGACAATGGATCACAAGCTCATATATATAAGAATGAATGATTTACATAATCAATCCCCACATATTTAATTAGTCTCTTTTGATCACAAAATTAATTCTAAATTAATTCTTGATCAATACTAATTAAATAATACGATTTCATATTAATATATTAGAACTTATAATATATTAATATAAATCATAAATAACCCTTTCTCATTTGTCTATCCAATTGTTCTGATGCCATGCAACCCAAATTGACCATGTTACTCTCCGGTCGAATACATACCAATAATAGTTATGGGCTTAGACATCTAATCCAACAGACACACTGTGTTGGTACCTCCAACACACCGTGTCGAATCCTCAAAGGTGGTTATACCCAAAGTTGCTCCTCAAATTTCCAGGTGTTATAGATTAAGGACTTAAATGGTCGGATTTTGACTTCAGATTGTGCTCACAACATGATACATAGGGTCTCACGATGTGAGGGTTGAATGACCCTATTTTCTATTAAGCTCTCTAGAGCTCATGACATGAGAGAAGGTTGTTCACGTTATGAGGTCAACTCAGGTGATTTTCTTTGACCGAGTTGGATGGGTTGGGTCGAGAAGAGTTGGAATCAGACCGAGTGGACTCTCACGACGTGGCCAAGGTCTAGTCACGATATGAGGCTGGATAGTTGACATTAAGGGATGTTGACTTTAACTTTCACCGGTGACTTTTGACCAAGTTTGAATTCGGGTCAAACTTATGGATTTTAGACTATTGATTGAGATTTTATTTGGTTCTGGTGTTAGTGGGTTTGTGGGTGCAAGCAATGTAGAAAATGGATCGTATCGTAGTGTTTCAGAGTCCTTCAACTCAGGTGAGTTTTTCTCACTACACTTGTAGGTCTAAGGCACTAATGTCGGCCCACTAGATTTTATATCTTGGTATAGAGGATGTTACTATGTTGTAGTGAACTGTTAGATATATGTCCTGGTATATAGGATGTTGATATGTTGTAGTGATTTGTAAATCTGTATGTTTGTTTGATGACTGGTTATATGTTTGTCTGTTATTTGTTATGTATATGTCGACATGTTATGGTGGGGTTGAGACTGTACTGCTTTGTGCTATCAATCAATAGACTGGGGCGTTCCAACCGAAAGGTTGTGGGCCAGGGCATTCCATCCGGAAGGTTGTAGGTCAGGGGTGATCCAACCAAGAGGTTGTGGACCCAACATGTATTAGGCAATCCAACCGAAAGGTTGTGGGTTGGGACATTCCAACTAAAGGGTTGTGGGCCAGGGGTAATCCAACTAAGAGGTTGTGGACCCAGTATTTGTTTGGTTATATGTTTGTGTGATCAGGGTCGGTCTAGACGGTGGGCAACCCGGGCGACCGCCCAGGGCCCACGACTCCTGAGGGCCCAAAATTTATGGGCTATATAGTGTATATATATATAAAAAAAATATTAGCAATATGATTTTTAGGACTTAAAGTTGGTTCAAACTCAAACTAGCTCAAAAGATAAATAATTCGGCCTGCTTCTTATTGTTAATTGAATGTGTTTATAGTCAATAATAAATGATATTTTTTTGAATATTTTTTATATTTATCTATAAAAGGCCTTTTTTTTCTTTTCGCCCCGGGCCCTATATACATTTGGACCGGCCCTGTGTGTGATGATACCTTATGGGAACTCACTAAGTTTTTTCTTACAGTTTTAGTTTATTATTTCAGGTACTTCAAAAGATCGTGACAAGACGAAGGTGAGGTCATAGCATCCTTCAGATTTTATGTTATTGTTTAAAAAGTCTGCCCATAATAAGATAATATTTAACATATTTTAAAATAATAGAGTAATTATATTTAATTGAAAAATAAAAAATCATGAAGGTTTTCAAATGTATATGGTGATTGAAAAAATGTTTATTTATTATGATAGAAGAGTATAAGTAATATTTATACAAGAACGGGGTAACAATACTATTATATATATATATATATATATATATATATATATATATATATATATATATATATATATATATATATATATATATATATGTATATATATATAAAAGTGATATTTATGCAAGAATTGAATGTTTTAATCATACTGAATTGGAGATTTCCCATGTATCCACTAATTTCAAGAAATTGAAAACAACTTGAAGTGGTAAAAATATAGCTTACGAGAGAATGTTGAAATGTAAGCTAAACTTATGATTATTTTGGTAATTACGTTGGTTCGTGTTGGTAGTTATCATAGTTAATTCGATAGTTTGGTTAGTTATTCTTAACTGGCATTTTTGAAAGAATTATTCACGAAGAGTTGTATTAGTTAGAAGGGTTGTGTCATTTGAATGTGTGTATAAAAAACCACTGTAAAAGTATGCAAGAAAATTTGAAAAATAATGATTGCTAAATTATTTCATGAATTTGCTATATTTCTTTGAATGGTAAAAGTTATAAACTTTTATCGTATTAATTTAAAATCAATTACCCTAACAATAGTAGAGGAACATGACCCTTGAGTAGATTACAAACTCAGTTGTTGAACTATTCGTTAATCCTCACATTGAATTCATTAAATTTTTTAGGGTAATCCAAAATAGCCTTTTTGGACTAGTTAATCTTATACAGTGAAAGACAAATGATAATCTTCCATTAAGTATAGTCATGTGCATAATGCCGTTTTAGTTGTGTTATAGTATTAAATGTTAATGTTTGTAAAAAGCTATACATAATTTCATATTATATAGCTAATTGTCACATAGTAAGATTCTTCCTGAAATTAAGTAATTGTTATAGGTATGTGTTCGATTATATATTTCTATTGTGTACGTAATTTTATATGCAAAACCTATCAAACCTAAAACAATAGACTTTGACAATTTAAATGACAAAAGTTTGGCAAGTATTTTGAGCTTTCCAATATCTCTAGGATATTTTGGTATACCATGTGCATATTTATATTTATGGGGGGAAATCACACCCACGTCCTTTTCCTACATTTAATATTAATATTTGTGAACCAATTTACATGACAATGAATTCACAACTATTTTGGGCATTATCCCATGTCACATGACTTGAAATTTCAAGACAAACGAGACAAAACAAATACTATATCCAAAATAAAATCAGTTCTTATCATATGATATAATAATTTGAGCTTGTATACTGTTTGTATTCGTAGTTTGTATTTTTACAATAGATTACACAAATCTTTTGAAGTCATTGGTATTTATTTGATTTATTAGAAATAAGGGTAATTTGCATAAAATACATTAAAGCTACATAATTTTGATTTTGACATTGTGTTTTATTTTTTCATATGATCAAGTCACTTAGCTCACGTTCTTTTTATTTATTTATTTTTATTATTTTATTTATTTATTTATTTATTTTGCAAATTTAACCAATTGACTGAATTGCTGACTAAACAAAAAATCGATATGGTTTTCGCATATGATCCTAGTTGGTAAACATTTTATTTAATTTGAATCTTACGTATATATGTACTCACTTTCCATAATTTCTTATTCTTTTTTCTTGTAGGGAATCACAATTTTATGCAATGACTTTCCAATGTCACTCAAGTGGTTAATCATCACAAAGTTGTCTAAGCAACGCAAAAAATGTTGTCCGCAATAACATCTCCAAAAAGAAACCCTTTTTGTGTTGCTTACACCACTTTGTGATGATGAACAACTTGAGCAACTTTAGAAAATCATTGCACAAAATTGTGATGCTCCGAGAGAAGAAAAGAAGAAGAAATAAGGGAAAATGAGTACAAATCTATGCAATGGTTCAATTTAACAAAAATGTTCGCCAACTCATATCATATTTAGAAGTCAAATCAACTCTTTGACTAATCAACAAGTGAGAAATATGAAATACATGAAACAAATTAATCGATTGGTTAAATTTACAATAAAAGTATAAACATAGTGATTTAATTGAGAAAAAAAATATAATGTCAAAATCAAAATTTTATATAAACTTACTATTTTGTATGCAATTTGTAACTTAGTTTAATAAAACAATAGAAAAATAAAGATGAAAATGTATATTAATCTATTTGTAACTTAGTTTATCAAAATTTTATATAAACTTGCTATTTTTTATATCATGCGGCCACTTAATAATGACAACGCATGGTTAAACTAAATGTCAAGAACATAAATACAAAGATGCACTATTAGTCTAGGACCGAGTATTATAAGTCGATTTTGGAGTAAAACCGAATCCAAATTGAATCCAAATTGTTAAGTTTGGTTTTTAGGTTAATTTTTGGATGGATTGGTTTTCACGTTCAACCTATGGATTGATGGGTTTGGAGTTTAACCCATTTCCCATTGATTCTAAACTAAAATGAAATAAATTTAGCCAAAATTATTTTAAACAAAAACACTAAAAGTCAAAAAATTAATTTAAAAAAACTAGATTAAAAGTTAAAACTAGTTGATAGGTTTTGGGTTTAGATCGGTTTCTATTTGGTTTTAAAACCATTTGGTTGGTTCACTTTCAATGAATCGGCTTTTAATGTGCAAACAAAACCCAAACCGAAAATTTTTGATTTTGAAATATCTAAACCGAAAGTCAACGATTTGGATTCGATTTCGGTTTATCCATCATTTGCACAGCTACAAATATGTAAATGATATAAGTTTAATAAAAGTTTCCAAAATTAACCGAATAAAATTAAAATCTAAAATAATCAAGATATGTGCTTAGAAACTTGCCATGTATCCAAAACTTCTATTGCTTTTAATAGCTTATGTTCTTTGTTTTTAAGATAACATGAACATTGACTTTTAATAACCTACAACAACAGTCTGGAAGTCATCAATAAGTATCACACTCATGCACTGGTAAGTTATAATTTGCTACAATACCCAATAAATTACATTACATCAATCAAATATAAATCTTTAGTTATTCAATATTTTTTTTTTCAATAGGGGTAAGTTCTACATTATATTGCCATTTATTTTTAATTAGTATCCATTGCCATCAAACACAGGTAATGTTTGTCATACACCACATGATGTGTCATTTTCTTTCAATAATTTTAGCAACTACCACAACATGGTCCTCCATATTTTGTGGTTAGATTGTGTAAAGTAGTATCATTAATGAAATGTTGGTCAAAACATAATTTACATGTAATATACAATGATTACATTAATGAAACAATAACACAATATTAATTGTATTATGAGCTATCTTAAGGTTTACAATGTTATTACATTATAAAATATGGCTTATTGTTTATCATATAGACTTGATTCATGTATAGAAAATCCAAAATTGACTTTTATATTAAAAATGTTGGGTTATTGTACATAGATCAGAAAATAATGATCTAAGAAAGATAGCATTAAAAACGTGTGGCTTAAAACTTATTGATATTAGAAAACTATAATGCCAAATGATCAAATTAAATATGAAAATAACCTGTAATAAACATACTTACAAAGCATTAAAAGCAAACTTGAGAATTTATTTTCCGTTTTCCTTTTATTTATTCACAATCTTTTGAATTAAATGAACACCTATTATGAAAGTATGGAATTAGAGTTGCATCCTATTTTTGCTTAGTCGAGAGATATAAAGCAACCATTATAACATTAAATTGTTAAGAGTTTGAAAGAATAAGGACCACTTTTCTGAATGATGTGGTATCTCCATGAAGATGGGACCATATTAACTGGTTTAATAATTATGTATTGTTTGGTCTATTGTTTTAAAAAAATAATTTAATTATATTAGAAAAACGTACACTGAATGTTTTAGATTTATAATATTTATTCTTTTTAGATTTATAATATTTATTCTTTAACTAGTAATAACCATGTCAAACTAATAATATAATTTGAATAAAAAATATCACAACAAACAACAAAAATAAACCCTGATCATATAAATAAAGTAGAGATTTTCTAATATGTGCCTTAAGGGCAAATATAAGAAGTATTAATTATAAAAAAAATATTAGCATAATTAAATTCAAAATACATTTATTATGAAGATTATTAATGCATGCCACTTTTAATTAAGGTAATATTCCTTATAATTAATGTATTTTACATTTAATTATAGTAATATTTATCATTAATTAATGCTTCTTATATGTGCCATTAGGGCACATCTTAGAAAATCCCAATAAAGTATGTACCAAAATTGATATTATATAAATTGTTGTACATAAATCATAGAACAAGAGAAGTGGAGATCTAGTAATGTGGTTCTACGTACAAAAACAAAGCAAATGTCAAAGCTGCGACATTTATCGAAAAATCGAGAAATAAAGTTATTTAATCATACAATAAAACTATACGGAGTGTTGGAGATTGGAATTTGTCATGAAACAACCATATCTACAAATCAATGTTGGTTCCTGTTGGAATAGTGTCTAAGGCTATAACTATATTCGGTGGTGCATGGTCCTTTTGGGTTGCCTTCACCATAGCAACTTGAAGGATGATTTATTAAGAGAGAGTGAATATTATAAGGAATAATATTTAGCTATTTGATTAATATAAGTCATAAATTAATTGGTATTAATTTGGTGACTTAAAGAGATTAATTAAATAAGAGGGTATAAATTGTCAATTGTTTGATAGTTAGACTTTAGACTATAAATCCATTAGGATACACCTTGGACGGATTCTAAGAGCTTTAGGATAGCTCAAAATCGTCCATAGGGTTATCTATGGAATGGATTTGGATAGCCTTAAGAGAAGATTATCCAATTAGGGTTTAGGGTGAAGCCCTTAAGGAGTCTAATAGTATAAATAGCCCCTATGGGTGAGGGAATTCGACACACAACCTAAAGCAAGGAACCTCTGGTCGAATTCCTCCCCTCTCCTCTCTCCTAAATCATCTTGCTTGCTATTGGTGTTTGTAAGCCATTAGAGGGGTGACAATTGTGACTCTAGAAGCTCCAAGACAAACAAGATCAACAAGGGATTCAAAGGTATGATTCTAGATTTGTTTTAATATTGTTGTTTAACCTAATTAGCCATTAGAAGTCTTGGATTCAAAAGCATGTTTATTAGAAAGCCTAGATCCAAGCAATAGGGTTTTGCATGCGCACATAGGAAAATTCTTATGGCTAAAACCCAACAGTGGTATCAGAGCCTAGATTGGTTTTCTTTAAATTGTTGCTTAATTAACTGAAACAAACCTGCAAAATTCGATTTTTTGGGTTTTGAGTCACTGACTCGTCGAGTTCCAAGGTGGACTCGTCGAGTAGGCCTGACTCGGCGAGTCTCCTTGTGCACTCGGCGAGTCTAGGCGTCAGGAATGGCCAAATTCGGGATTTTTTCATAATTATCTTATGGAAACTTACCTTAATCATATTAGATCAATGTAAATCCGATTTTTTTGATAAATATGACTATTATCTTGATCTAATTAAAGATATTTATCATCCAATAAAATATTTAATTTCCTTATATGATAATGATTAATTATTTTGGTAATTATCTTCAAAGAAATCAAGATAAATCAAATAAAGATAATTAGAATATTAATTGTTAATTGGAATTATTTGTTATTTGATCCTTCATGTTTTAAATGTTTAAAACCTACCCTAAAGTTTTGAAATTCATATTTGTGATTAAAAGTTTTAATTTAGACATCTTAGATTTCAAACCCTAAATTATGAAAAGTTTAAAATGTAACCCTATACTTATATGATATCACTAGATTAATATATATATATATATATATATATATATATATATATATATATATATATATATATATATATGTATAACTAAATGCTAGTCTTACCGCTAGTAGGCCTCATTCACGAAGCCGATCTATAAGGTGGGTATAAGGTTGCGGCCTATAAAATGGCGCTTAATGGGTGTACACTCACACCCACCGCTTGCTTGATTGGTGGAGGGTCGTTAGCCGAACGGGTAGGATAGGGCAACCTCATCCTCTCATTAAAAGTATGATAAGAAATACGAAGTAACTAAATTTTTTTTAAATTTCCCAATCTTAGTTACTTTAGGAAAAGTGAATCGATGCAATCCCATGAAATTACACTTTGCACCTTGCTAAGATGTTAGTGGAGCGTGTGTGGTTTACCGGCACACTAATTGGTTCTAAGCAAAGGTGGCAAAGGGTGATTCATTGTTCATCATAGTTCGATGGAGCGTGTGTGGTTTACCGGCACATCGAATAGGTGATCGTTACAATGAAGGCACCATGTGAATTTGCATGGTAATTCACACCCGCTTTGTGATCCTCGGCATCCCAGTCACAAACAAGAGGGGCATATCGAGATTTAAACATGCCATTGAATAGTTCAATGAATCTCATTCGAATCTAGGAATTCTCAAAAACACTTAGGACTAAAAGTTTAAGTTTTGTGATGGAGAATTAGTGAATCGTCATTCACTTACCTTCAATTTATTTGCATGATAGATTACGACATCCCTTTTCTAGTATGTAAATGTTATTGTTGGATCCTAGCCCTAATTTTTCTTATTGGGTGATAATTAGGGATTCTTGTTCTAATCTATCTTTGTCTTTCTATAGATGTCAAACGCAAACAACGCTGCTGCTAGTTCTTTCACGTTGATGAGCCTTTGCCAAAAGGTCACCTTCGATGGAACGAACTTTGGCGAATGGATAAGATACATTCGCACCATTGCTCGCTATGAGGATAAAGAGTATGTCCTCGATGAGAAGCTCGAGAAAATCAACCCCGAAGTTGCTACTCCCACCGAAATCACCGCCTTTGAAACTCATGAGCGAGATGCAACGAAGGTACATTGCATCATGATCGCCACCATGAACTCCGAATTCCAAAAGTCCTACGAGGACATGTATCCATACGAAATGCATCAAGACTTGTTGGAGAGGTACCACCAAAACGCGAGACAAGAGCGTTACGAGATTTTCACTAACATGATCTCCGCTAAGATGGGTCATGGAGAATCTCTTACCGTGCACTTGCAAAAGATGCAAAGGTATGTCGACCGCCTTCGCAAGTTAAATGTTGACTTCGGCGAAGACTTGGCGATCGACATGGTGCTTCACTCTTTGCCTCCGATGTATAATCAATTTAGGATGACCTACCACATGAACAAAGAGGAGGTCACTCTAAGTAAACTCCAAGGTCACTTGAGGGTTGCTGAGAGCAATTTCAAGGACAAGTCTGTTGCACCAACTCCCAATCCATCCGCTGCTCCTGTCTTGGCTATTGGTCAAGGGAAGGGAAAGAAGAGGAAAGCTTCTTCGAACAACTATCGCAAGGTGAAAGCCCGAGATGGTTCCTCTTCTAGTGGGACCAAAGTTGATCCCTCTAAGCCCTGCTCTAACCCGAAGGAGGCAGAGTGCCACCACTGCCACAAGATAGGACATTGGAAGAGAAGCTGCCCGGATTACCTGCAAGCCATCAAGGAAGGAAAGATCAAGCCATCTTTCGCAGGTATATATGCAATCAAATCTAACGATTCTAATCATGCTATTTCTTGGGTTCTTGACACCGGTTGTGGTTATCACATTTGTTCTAATGTGCAGGGACTAAGAAGAAGTAGGGATGTGGAGCAAGGAAGGATCAATCTAATCATGGGGAACAGAAGATCGTCGCCTGTGACCAAGATTGGAGTGTATTCTTTAGTGCTTAAGAATAGTTTAGTTTTGGATTTGAAAAATTGTTGCTATTCGCCAGAAATGGCTAGAAACATCATTTCATTTCATGGTTTATATAGACAAGGATTTAGATTTTCTTTTAATAATGAGAATGGTTCTATTTTGGCTTATCTAAATGGTGTCTTTTACTTTGAAGATATACCATGTAATGGAATATATGAAACTGTTATGATTGTTGATAACTTAGGAAATGATGTTTTGAATATTGATTCTTCCACTAGTATGGATAAAGCATCCTTGTGGCATTGTCGTCTTGGACATGTCAACAAGAAACGCATAGCCCAACTCCAAAAGGATGGAGTGTTGGAGTCATTCGACCTTAGGGAAGATGACACATGCGAGTCTTGTTTACTTGGAAAGATGACTAAGTCACCCTTCACGAGTACTTGTGAAAGGGGTGAGGGACTATTAGACCTAATACATACCGATGTATGTGGACCTTTTAGATCAACCACGAAGGATGGGAACCGCTTCTATGTGACTTTTACCGATGATTATAGTAGATATGGGTATATCTATTTAATCAAGCAAAAGTCAGAAACCTTTGAAAAGTTCAAAGAGTTCAAGAATGAAGTGGAGAATCAATTGGGCAGGAAAATCAAGATGCTTCGATCCGATCGAGGAGGAGAGTACCTAAGTCTTGAATTCCACGATTATCTCAAGGAGTGTGGAATAGTTTCGCAATTGACGCCTCCTAGGACACCGCAGTTGAATGGTGTGGCAGAAAGGCGTAATCGAACCTTATTGGATATGGTTCGCTCTATGATGAGTCGTACTTCACTACCTATCTTCTTTTGGGGGTATGCCTTAGAGACTGTCGCCCATATCCTTAACCGAGTCCCTACTAAGAAGGTTGCCAAAACACCTCACGAGATGTGGACGGGGAAAGCTCCCTCGTTGGCACATATCAAGGTTTGGGGTTGCGAGGCTTTCGTAAGACGAGATACTCACGACAAGCTTGAACCTCGAAGTGAGCGATGTATTTTCATCGGCTACTCGCAAACTTCCTTTGGATATCTCTTCTATAGACCGAAAGATAATGTTATCTTTGTTGCAAGGAGAGGAGTTTTCCGAGAGCGAGAACTCATAAGCCAAGGAGACAGTGGGAGGCAAATCGAACTTGAATAGATTCAAGAATCGATAGATGAAGGAACCTCTACCGCTGGCATTCAACCCGAGGAGGAAACTCCGGTTGAACCGATTGACGAATCCTTACCTCTTAGACGTTCCGATAGAGTTAGAGTTCATCCCTAGTTTTATGGTTTTCATATTACTACCGAAGGGGACACGTATATTAGTGATGGTACACTAGTAAATCTTGATGAACCTAATAGCTATGAGGAAGCCATGGCAGGCCCAGAGTCTGCGAAATGGAAAGAGGCGATAGATAGCGAGATCCAATCCATGTACGATAACCAAGTTTGGAATTTGGTTGATTACATCCCCGAACGTAAGACCGTAGGGTGCAAGTGGATCTTCAAGAAGAAGACCGACGTGGATGGGAACGTACACACATATAAGGCGCGATTGGTTGCGAAGGGCTTTACTCAAACTCCCGGAGTTGACTATGATGAGACCTTCTCACCAGTTGCGAAGATTAAATCTATTAGAGTGATGCTAGCAATTGCCGCATTTCATGATTATGAGATTTGGCAAATGGATGTCAAGACCGCTTTCCTTAACGGAAAGTTGGCTGAGGATGTTTACATGGCTCAGCCAGAGGGGTTTGTGGATCCGAAGCATCCGAATAGAGTGTGTAAGCTTGAGAAGTCCATTTATGGACTTAAGCAAGCGTCTCGCAGATGGAATCTTTGCTTCGATGAGAAAGTCAAAGAGTTTGGATTTGTACGAAGCGAAGACGAATCTTGTGTATATGTCAAAGCCAGTGGGAGTATAGTAAGCTTCCTCGTTCTATATGTAGATGACATATTACTCATAGGAAACGACATCCCGACTCTGCAGGAGGTTAAGTCCTGGCTCGGGAAGTGCTTCGCTATGAAGGACCTCGGAGAGGCTTCTTACATTTTGGGAATAAGGATAGTAAGAGAAAGAAGTAAGAGACTAATTGGACTTAGTCAGAATACTTACTTGGAGAAGGTACTAAAACGTTTTAGTATGGAAAACTCAAAGAAGGGAGAACTACCGATACAAGGAAATGCCAAGTTGAGTAAGACTCAAAGTCCGAGTACCGAAGCTGAGATAGCAGAAATGAGCCGAGTACCATACGCTTCCGTAGTTGGCTCAATCATGTACGCTATGACTTGTACTCGCCCTGATGTAGCCTTCGCTTTGAGCATGGTTAGCAGATATCAAGGGAACCCTGGCAAAGCACATTGGATTGCGGTGAAGAACATCCTTAAGTACCTTCGGAGGACGAAAGAATGGTTCTTAGTCCTTGGAGGGAGTGATGACTTGAAGGTGCGAGGGTATAGTGACGCCAGCTTTCAGACCGACAGGGACAACTATCGTTCGCAGTCGGGCTGGGTTTTTACCCTAAATGGAGGAGCAGTGACATGGAAAAGTTCCAAGCAGGAAACCGTAGCTGATTCAACGTGCGAATCAGAGTACATCGCAGCGAGCGAAACGTCGAAGGAGGAAATATGGCTGAAGAACTTCATTGGTGATCTTGGAGTTGTGCCGGCCATAAAGGAGCCCATGGAGATTTTCTGTGATAACGAAGGTGCGGTTTCCTTGACCAAGGAACCGAGGGATCATGGTAGATCTCGACATATCGATAGAAAATATCACTTCATTAGACATCGTGTAGAAGAAGGACAACTCGTAGTGAAGAGGATATCATCAGAAGATAACCCAACAGACCCGCTTACGAAGGGACTGAGTAGGGTTAAGCACTTGCAGCATGCTAGGAGTATTGGGCTGAAGGATGATATTAGTATAGATTAGATAGTATTAGAAACGTATAATAGATAAATGTAATTAACATTTGATGATTAAATAAAGGAGTTTTATTTATGAGTAAAGTTACTGTCACATGTTAGTTGTTTAACTATTGTTTCACTTTGCATGTTTTGACTTCCAGAATAATTGAGTTTATTAGGAATAATCGAATTATTCAAATGGTCCACAATCGTTCATATGTTGGGAGTAGATATGAATGAAGAATTTCATGAATTGGTGTGTAGAATGTCTAAATGGTGTTAGACATGGCAAGGGTTGCTGCAACGTTCATGAGTGCTTATGAACTGGTTTTGAGCATTGGAATAAACCCGCGCTTGCTGGAATCACCTTATGGAATACGATATAAAAGGTGATCGCAAGACGATAATATCATATGGTCTTAAAACCTAGATATATGGTTTATTATTTGTTAATTGATTGTGCATTGATAATGCGAAAACGCATCAGTAACTTGATGTTATAAAACGCATTGTTGTGTATAGTTGGTTAATGAATAAGTAAATGCATATAAGTCGAAGTTTATCTGTAAATTTTATCCTAAGAGGATAGAAGAGATATCTTGGCCACTCGATGATTTGATTTGACTTATGTGCCGGGCCCGGTTAGAACTGAATTGATGTGTTCGATTAAGTTCTATGTCAAATAAATCGAAGATCGAGAAATCTAAATGCTAGACTAACCATTCCATAGGATTGTCAGCATGATATCAAACAGAGGACTGTACGATCCCTTATCTAAAGGACAAGATTGATTAGATCAGATTTGACAGCATCTTTGAGAGCTACGATTGCAAACCGTATTGTACTTGTATAGTTATTAGACTTATCCAAGTGGGAGACTGTTGGAATAGTGTCTAAGGCTATAACTATATTCGGTGGTGCATGGTCCTTTTGGGTTGCCTTCACCATAGCAACTTGAAGGATGATTTATTAAGAGAGAGTGAATATTATAAGGAATAATATTTAGCTATTTGATTAATATAAGTCATAAATTAATTGGTATTAATTTGGTGACTTAAAGAGATTAATTAAATAAGAGGGTATAAATTGTCAATTGTTTGATAGTTAGACTTTAGACTATAAATCCATTAGGATACACCTTGGACGGATTCTAAGAGCTTTAGGATAGCTCAAAATAATCCATAGGGTTATCTATGGAATGGATTTGGATAGCCTTAAGAGAAGATTATCCAATTAGGGTTTAGGGTGAAGCCCTTAAGGAGTCTAATAGTATAAATAGCCCCTATGGGTGAGGGAATTCGACACACAACCTAAAGCAAGGAACCTCTGGTCGAATTCCTCCCCTCTCCTCTCTCCTAAATCATCTTGCTTGCTATTGGTGTTTGTAAGCCATTAGAGGGGTGACAATTGTGACTCTAGAAGCTCCAAGACAAACAAGATCAACAAGGGATTCAAAGGTATGATTCTAGATCTGTTTTAATATTGTTGTTTAACCTAATTAGCCATTAGAAGTCTTGGATTCAAAAGCATGTTTATTAGAAAGCCTAGATCCAAGCAATAGGGTTTTGCATGCGCACATAGGAAAGTTCTTATGGCTAAAACCCAACAGTTCCTACCAAGGATCAACAGCTAAGGTGTCTCAAAAGTCTTATGGAGAAATATAAAGAAAAAATAGGTATTTTCATATGGTGTTCACCGAATTGTAGACGGCATAATAATGCCCCATGAGATGACAAGGACACCAAAAGCAAGAAAGGTATCATGGAGTTATACTAGAGCTATACGCAATATGTAATATAGAGATATACTCTATATGTAATGTTAGTCTACAATATGTGTACAAACTCTAATTTGCCAACCGAAGTCTTTGCCGATGGAAGTTGTGATACATCAAGGATTGAATCTCAGTTAATATTGGTAATATTGTCATATAATTATTGAAAGAGAAAAATTACAAAGTTCACAATGAAAAACATGAAAAACTACAAAGAAGAAAAAGAAGAAAAGGGAGAATAAATACTAGCTAAGATCGAACCCTAATGGGCTAAAACCTAAAGGACCCATAAACATGTGGGATAACAACATATATAGGCTAACATCCCCATTCAAACACACAATGCCACAACAATAAGCATTGAAAGTTTGTCACACAAGAAACGAAACTGAGATGCCTATAGAGCCTTCGTAAAAATATCTGCAAGCTGCACGGTTGATGAAACAAACAAAAGCGATATGGTTCCAAGTTGTAAGTGATGATGGGTGAAGTGACAATCAATCTCAATGTGATTCGTTCGCTTATTAAAAAACATAATTCTTCGCAATTTGTATCGCACTTTTGTTGTCATAATGCTGGGGAGTAGGTGAATAAATGTAAACTCCCATGTCTGTAAGAAGCCACCGTAACTAGATAATCACACATGTAGTCACAACCATAGCACGATACTTAGCCTCTATGGAAGATCTAGAGACAACGTCCTGTTTCTTGCTCTTCCATGAAATGAGAGACTCTCCAAGAAATACGTAAAATTCGATTGTGGATTTATGATTATGACGATCACCATCCCAATTAACATCACTATATGCACGTAACTCAAGAGAAGACGTCAAGGGAAACAAGAGGGTTTGAAACTGAGTGCCATGAAGATATCTCAGAATACGAGTACAACTAATTAACTAAAAACATGAACAACATGAGCAATATCTAGATGAGTAACTGTGAGATAAAGCAAACTTCCCATAATAGTGCGATAAAGATTCGGATCGGATAAAGGAGCACCATCAGGAGAGTACCGTGCATTGGTTCCAAGAGGAGTATCTACAGTATGATTGTTAGAAATACCTGTCTGTGTAAATAAGTCAAATATATATTTAGTCTGAGAAAGAAGATGCCATTTTTTAGACTGATCTACCTCAATACCCAAGAAATAACGCAGCAAGCCCAAAACCTTCGTAGCAAATTGATGAGCTAGATCATGCTTCAAAGAATCAATACCATCATCGTCATCACCAATTATAATCATGTCATCCACATATAGGGACAAAAGAATCCGTCCTGCACTCAAACATCTAACGAACAAGGTTGAATCATGATTACTCTGGACAAATCCAAGAGAGGTAATCACTGTGGAGAATTTCTCAAACCAAGCATGAGGTGCTTGCTTGAGACCATACAATGCTTTGCAAAGCCAACAAATCTCACGTGACTAGTATTGAATTCCTAGGGGGAGAGGTATATAAACCTCTTCACATATGTCACCATTCAAAAAAGCATTCTTGACATATGTTTGAAAGATCTCCCACTGTTGAACGCATGCAACCGAATCATAGTACAGACTGTCATCATCTTTGCAATTGGGGTAGGTCTCCTCATAGTCAAAACTGTATTGTTGGGAATACCCTTTTGCTACAAGTATGGCCTTGTACCACTCTACGGACCTATCAAAATTTGTTTTTATCTTGTACACCCAACGACAACCGATCGTATGTTTCCCAGGAGGAAGAGAAACCAAATCCCATGTATGAGTCTGATTAAGAGCGGTAAGTTCCTCAGCCATATCATTCTGCCAAAGAGGATCTAATACATCTTCTCTATAAGATTCAGGTTCAGAAAGATGATGAATACTTGATATGAATGAAGCAAATGATCCTGAGTATATAGAGTAATAAAAATATGGAAGTTTGGTAGAGTTGATAGGACGAGTAGAACTCCTAAGGGGTGGAGGAGGTGGGTTATCAATCTTAATAGTCACATGGGCAGACTCAGGAATAGGAGGAGTCGAGGAACTCTCCGAAAAAGTGGGTGTGTCATGAACTTCATGATTAGGCAGCATATTTGAGTCTTGAACCTCTATATCATCATAAAAATGGATCAATATACAGAAGATTTGAATGCGTTACATCGTGGGTTGTAGCAAGAATCGAGTAGAAAGGAATATGTTTCGAAAAAGGTAATTGTAACACCCTGTTTCGAATCGTTTCCTAATTCGGGGCTGTGACCCGAATATCAGTTATCATAAGGCTATGGGTCTTGGGGAAGGAGAGATTTAGACCCCTTGGATGCGGATAATATAGATTAGGTGATTCAAGAATTTGATTTGTGTTTTGGAGCCGAAGGGTATAAACATAAAGTGATAGTTCAGGCCTTTTATGAATTTTGGATTTAAGCTAGGGAAGTTTTAAGGCAAAGGATAGTTGATAGAATTGTATAGCTTCTCATTACTATTTTGTGGATATAAAGAACGTTGAAATCAGACTTAGAACGAAGAAGTTATGGCCTTCGGAAGATTGGTGGTTTTGGTCCCTAGCCAAGTATGTTGGGTGTACTCTATGAGTACGATAGACGTAGTTGCTCAATGATTTGGTCGCGGAGACACCCACGTATGCGGGGCGTCCGTGGGAGTACGTGGGGCATACGGCCAGCAAGGTCAAACCCTAATTTTTAGGGTTGTGCTGTATTTAACACCTTAAGTTTCTTTGGGAGTTTCTTATAACTAGCCTCCACCTCTCCAAACCATGAGAACAAAACCCTAACCTCCCTTTGAGTGTTTGTGAGCAATTGTTGTGGTATTATGGTGTTTTTGGTTGCTTCGAAGAAGGTGTTGGCTTTTGTTGACTTTTGCGATTTGGTCCATATTTGGACTATTAGGGGTTTGGTCCTTGTTGGGCCAATAGTCTTTCTGACTTTAGGCCATTGTTAGGCTTTAGGTCCTCTTAGATTTGGTCCCAAAGTATGTTTTGGGTCTCATTTAGGAAATTAGGCCATATTGGGCTTTTGGAGCCATTGGGTTGGCCCTTGGTTATTGGGCAAAGCGAGGAAAGGGTAAAATGGTCTTTTACCCTGGGAGTTGGACAAATGAATCAGATTCCTAGTTATGGTTTATGGACCAATTATTAATTAGGGTTTTATTTGATAGATTAGCGCGGGGATTCTCCAGATCAACAGTTTGAGTGTTTATCTGATTTTCAGCGGTTTGAGGTGAGTCTCCTCACTATGCTTGACCGATCGAAGGCACCAATGCCGACCCATGAATTATTATGATTAGGATGGTAGTTGTTTATGTAACTATTGCATATGTAGTATATGATATGTATATCGAGCAGGGTCCGATGCCAGGAATGACTCGATAAGTGTATTATATGCTATTTGTCTTAGTGATTCATTCTTGTATGTGTTTTATGTGCCTGTATGAATGTCGGGTGGGCCCTGATGAATGTGAAGGGCGGGGTCCATCTCTTGTTTTGATCTTTTTCGAGCGGGGTCGATGGTTGTTGAGCATGGCCCATTGTATGTTTGATATGTATGGTATGAGATATTTTGGGGAACCCACTAAGTTGTGTGCTTACAGTTTTCTTTTTATGTTTTAGGTACTCCCAGATCGAAAGGGAAGAACTCGGGGTGATTGCATCGCACATACACACACACACATACCATGACTTCCGTTTTATATGATTCTAATGTGTTGGGATGATTGATTGACTTACTCTGATTTTCCTTTATGGTTTTATGAAAACGTTTTGGATGATGATTTTATTATTATTAAAATGAAATTTTTGGTCTTAAATTTTGGGATATTACAGTAACATGCCGGGAAACATATAACTTCGGACTCACAAGATCATAGCAATGATATCCTTTTTGTCCAACACCATACCCCAAGAATACATAAATAGCTAACTTAAGTCCTAACTTGTTGCTCTCAACATGAGGACGAAGAATAATACAAGTACATCCAAAGGCTCGTAGAGAAGAGTAGTCTGGTAGGTGACCATATAACTTCTCAAAAGGAGACATTCATAAATTTAATGTAGTATGGATACGGTTAACAACATAAGCAACAGTTAAGACTACTTCACCCCAAAAGGCACTAGGAACCTACACAGATAAGAGAAAACAACAGGCTATCTTAACAATATGACGATGTTTTCGTTCTACCTCATCGTTTTGTTGAGGAGTATCAGTGCACGATGATTGGTGGATGGTACCATCAGAAGCAAGCAACTGAGTAAAATAATTTAAGGTATATTCACCCCCTAAGTTACACCTGAAGCACTTTATCATAGCTAGATGTTGAGTTTTAACAAGAGCTTTAAAATTCCCGTAAATGTCAAGAAAGTTAAATCTATGTTTCATAAGATAAACCCAAGTATAACGAGTATAATCATCTTTAAAAGATACATAATAGGTTGACCCACCCTTTGTGGATACTGGTGCAGGACCCCACACATCAGAATGAATAATATCAAATGGAGAAATAAAGCAATACATATCTATAGAAATGTTACAAATGTTCAAATAGAGCAATACATACTTACCAAAACACCACTAGAAGCAGAGAATTTTTCCACTTTACAACCACTACAATCAGAAATGTCACAAGTATTCAAATCACCCAAAACACCACTACAAGCTAGAAAAGTAAAACATGATACATATACATGTCCTAAACGATAATGCCAAGGATAAAATTAAGCTGACAAATGACTCAAACGAAAAGAAGTCAAATCAATGTTGGAGGCAGCAACAACATGCACTTTGAGAACATCCAAAACATAAAGTTCTCCCGCCCTACGGTCGATCCCAATCACATTCTAAGTGTGTTGGTCCTATATAACACATACAAAATCAGAAAAGAACACCTAACTACCAGACCTACATAACTGGCTGACCGAAACAAGATTTAAAGTGAGTTTGGGAATGTAATAAACATCAGGGAGAGACATATGAGGAATAGAAACAGACCCAACATCATCAACTATCATAGATATATCACTAGCAGACATAGCAGAGATAGATAACTGTGTGACAAGGAAGTAAATGATGATAAATAAGGAGACATATGATGGGTTGCACCAGAATCTAAAATCCACAAAGATTGAGGTATACCTGAGGTACCGGATGAAGTAAGACCAAAATGAGACATAGATGGAGACATGAGAGTAGTATTGGAGGCCAAATACTGTTTGAAACTCTCAAAAACATGGGATCCAATGCAGAAGGTGGCATGTTTCCAACAGACTCAGTTTTAACTGATGGAGCAACAACAACAACGAACTGTGGAGGGCGAGGTGAACGTGGCTCCAACTTCTGCTGACCAGACCTATTTTTTTTATCCTAACTGAAGTTGGCCAAATTTACCCTTGTTGACTAACAATGGACACTGAGCTTTCCAATGATTTTTCTGTTTGTAGAATGCACATTCATCATAAACAACTCTTGGAGTTTGTAAAGACTAATTAGAGGAAACAACAAGCACAACAGGAGTGGAAGTAGGAGTGGATGTTGCTTTAAACCTTTTATCCATCTGAGACTTGAGATGAGTCTCTTCAACAATAAAATCATGAACAATAGAATCCACTAAGGGAAGGGGGAGGGGGCGATGAAGAATCGTTCCACGTAGGCCTTCAAAATCAGAACACAACGCCATTAAAAACTGGACCAAACATTGTATTTCATTACTAGCAATATAGGGCTCAAAATCTTTAAACTATTTAGATCCAGTAAGAGATAATTGATCCCACAAATTAGACATAGCAACATAGAAATCTTGAATACTCAGGTCATTCTAAAGAAGGGCTTGGATATCATATTCTAACTGATACTATTTAACAAAGTTGGACTCTGTATACAGTCTCTCCAAGTGATTCCAAATTTCCTTTGTTGTATCATATTTTGCTAACTGCATACCAATAGTCTGTGTAACATAAATGTCAATCCAAGTAATGACCTTGGAGTTATCAGTCTCCCAAGCATCAAACAACAAATCGAAATTCTCAGCTAGAGGCACTGAAGGTTTGGCTTTAGTCCCAATGACATAGCCCTACATATTCTTCCCATTAAGGAAGTTCTTCATTACATAGCTCCAATACGTATAATTCTTTCCATCTATTCAAGTAATAATTCACTGAAGGGAATCATCCTTTCGATTCATGTTGGCAATGGATAATAGATAAGCAATAAGAGAATGAGAAGGGCAACAAACCAGCATAAGCAACCAATCGAACAACAACAACAACAACAACAAAACAGGTACCAACAAGCAAACGAACATCAACTGTGAAGAAACATCAAATAGATTGGAAACCAAATGACTACAGTTCGATCAACGCCACAAATGACTGCTACAAAACCTTCTAACAAATATCAAACTATAACTCCCTGTTCCAAATCATTTCCTAATGCAGGGCCGTGAACCGAATACCAGTTCTCATAAGGCTTAGGGCCTTTGAGAAAGAGAGATTTAGACCCATTTGGGTGTGGATAAGGTAGGACAGATGATCTGAAAATCTGGTTTGTGATCTGAGCCCAAAGGTATAACTGTAAAGTAGTAGTTGATCCTTTTATGAATTTTGGATTTTTTTCCAGGAAGTTTTAAGGCAAGGATGATTTGATAGAAGTATAGAACTTATCATTACCTTTCCGTGGATATAAAGAACATGAAAATCAGAGTTAGAACAAAGAAGTTATGCCCGTTTGAAGTTTGGTTGGTTTTGGGTTATGCTGAGTACGTTGGGCGTACAGATGGGGTACGCTGGGCGTACTGAGGCACCCTGAGTACGCTAGGCGTACGCGATCAATGCCCAAACCCTATTTTCGTGGTTTGAGCCCTATTTAAGCTCCTTAACTCCCCCAAACCTACTCCATTCTCAGCCTCTACCCCTCCAACACCCATTCCATGAAACCCTAACCCTAGTTGAGCCTTGTGTGCTAAAAGAATGTGTTTTTGAGCGCTTTGGAGTATTCATGGTGCACCTTTGAGAGGAAGGAACTTCTTGGAGAAGTGTTGGTTGCATTGGAGCTTATTGATCTGGACTTTGTTCACCTTGATCTATCTTCTAGAGATATAAAGGTTGAATCTTGATGATGCATTTGTTAGATCTAACTAGTTTTGGATGTTATGAGCTTTTGGTCATTTTAGTGCATAAATTTTAGGTCTTGAAATTTTGTGACCTTGTTATGAATAAAGTAGGAAACATTATCCATCTAAACATCATTTTGATTCAGATCTAAAAGTTGGAGACTTGTACTTAACGGATTAAGTTGAAAAAGATGAACTTTTAGGTCCCTTTGAGACTTAAAGACTAGATTCTATTTGTTGGGACCATTCTAATGGATAAAGTTGGAAACTTTATCCATTATAAAGCTATTATGAACTATAAAAATGTGATCTTGGCCCTTCTATCCCTTCCATGCAAGAGTTGTGATATCTTATTGGGTTAAGAAATTAGGGTTTTGGACATTAAGCACTTTATAGCCATGCAAAGTCATAAAATTTGAAATTTTATGACTTAGGACATCATTTTGGGTTTGGATCTGAGTTTTGGATGTAAGAACTTGATGAAATAAGCTCTTAATGGAGTTTTGGCACCGGGCTATATACGTTGGGCATACTTGGTGGTACGCTGTATGTACGTGGTCAGCGCCCTGCTTTTGGTCAAAATCAGAGTACGGTGGGCGTACTCTCTTGGTACGCAGTGCATACTCCGCTGGGAAGAAATATTGACTTTTGGATATTGACCTTTGACTTTGATTTTGAGCAGGTTTGACCAAGTTTGACCTAAGAGTATTTTAGGTATTTCGGAATTTTGATTGTGATTGATCACTTGGATGGTTAGGTGTCAGTTGGAGATGGGATTCAGAGTCGGGACCTCATCAACTGTTGATCAGACTGAGAGGTGAGTCTTCCTTATTGTACTTACAGGTCGCATGAACAAAAGTCGACCTAATGGTTTGTATATACTATTACATGATAGTATGCTACTATGCTATAGAGATCTATTAGATTGGTATCCTAGTATATAGGATGTTGTCATGTCTAGTGATCGGTAGATTTTCCTGATTGTCTGTTGATTGGTTATATGTTTACCAGTGGCATTTGTCGACGTAGTGTAGTTGAGTTGAGACTGTACTGCTTTGTGCTGCCAATCAACAAACTCGATAAGGTTTATATCGATATGTTGTTATGTTATGGTATGTATGGATATGTTTTGGTTATTGGGTTGAGACGAACCAGCCGGGACTAAAGGCCAAGAGACCTAGGGCGTGTCGGATAGATTGTAGGGCCGAGAGGTGTACCAGTTAGGCCGAAGGCCCAAAGAACGTTCCAGATAGTCTATAGGCCCTATAAGGCATTCCAGTCATGCTGAAGGTTTTGTGAGCGTTCCAGATAGTCTGTAGGCTCGATGAGGCGTTCCAGTCATGTTGAAGGCTCTGTGAGCGTTCCAGATAGTTTGTAGGCTGGTGTGGCATTCCAATCAAGCTGAAGGCATTGTATGAGTGTTGTTTGTTTGTTATTATGTTTATGTGGTGGTACTTTGGGGGAACTCACTAAGCTTCGTGCTTACAATTTTAGTTTATGGTTTCAGGTTCTTCAGAGGACCATGGCGAGGCGAAGGCGTGACCGTACACATCATCGGTTTTACTACTGATTAGATTCTGGGAGACTCTGATTTTAAATAATGTTTTGGAAACAATGATTTTGTAAACACTTTTATTAGTAAATGATTTGTTTTGAAATGTTTAAATTGGTTGTGTTTTTCGAGGCGTTACACAAACCTCCGCTATGATACCATGATAATATTGCCATATGATTATTGAAAGAGATAAATTACATTGTTCACAATGAAAACATGAAAGCTACAAAGAAGAAAGGGGAGGATAATTACTAGCTAAGACCAAACCCTAATGAACTAAAGCCTAAAGGGACCATAAACATGTGGGCTAACACACACACACACACCACATATATATATATATATATATATATATATATATATATATATATATATATATATATATATATATATATATATTGATTTCGAACAAGATTTCTCATGATATCAAGATTAGGTTCCATTATGTATGTTTTTTTTTTTTGTAAACAATAATACGATATTATGTTTGGTGGCTAAGACTAATATTTCCAAATTTCTACGATGGAAAATGAAAACTCCCCTAGTTTCAACCAAACTCGTTTTCTAAAATTTTCATTGAATATTAAAAATGAAAACTCAACTTTATATACTGAAAACATTTTCTTAGAAAATGAAAACAATTTTTTATAACCAAACGCACCCTAAGAGGTGTTTGGTTGTAGAAAACTTTTCAAGAAAAATGAAAATTTTGAAAAAACGTTTGGTTCGTTCAGGGTGCGTTTGGTTGTAGAAAATTTTTCAGTTTTCTAGGAAAATTTTCCAAGAAAAACAGAAATTTTGAAAACGCGTTTGGTTCGTTCAGTTTTCCAAGAAAATGAAAATTTTTAGTTTTCCAAATGGGTAAATGACACAAAAAACACTCTTTTTACACAGAAATTCGATTTTGACACTATATTTTTTTTGTGTCAATCTTGACACTGTGTTTTTCAATTTGTTACAATTCTGACCACTTGACCAGTTAACCAGGTTACATGCTGACGTGGCATGATGGCGTGTCAATTTTGATGACGTGGCATGCTGACATTATATGTTGACGTGTCAAAATTGAATTTTTTTCTCACAAAAAACATTAAGTTTTTAATTTTTTTCGATTTTAACGCTAAGTTTAATTTTTTCTTTCAACTTTGACACTATGTTTTTTTGTTCCAAATCGAACATCATTTTTTCCAATTTTGTTCAATGTTGACAATTTTCTATTTGAAACCATATAAATATTTTTTTAATACATTAAAACTGTATAAATATGTTTTTTTTTTCATTTAAAAACCATAGTTTTGTATAAAAATATTTTTTTACACTCAAACCATAATTTTATATATAAATATGTATTAGTTATATAAAAATTGTATATTATATTAAATATGCAACTTTCAAATGTGTTTGGAGGTTTGGAGCCGTGTAGTCGATCAAAACTCAGATATCAAGTTTGCAACCCATCAAATTTTTATATCTTGTTAGAAGCTTATGGTTAGTGTGATTCTCATGATAACTAATGCTTTGAATGTATGAAAAAAACACATTGTATTTAAATAAAAATGTGGTTTTTAAACGAAAAATATATGTTTATAAGGTTTAAAATGTAATAAAAAATATATTTATACGGTTTCAAATAGAAAATAGATAAAATTGAATAAAATTTGATAAAAGATGTTCGATTGGAACAAAAAAACATAGTGTCAAAATTGAAATAAAAAGTTACACTTAGTGTCAAAATCGAAAAAAGTGAAAACTTAGTGTTTTTTATGGAAAAAAAAATCAATTTTGACACGTCAGTGTATCATGTCAGTATGCCACATCATCAAAACTGACACATCATCATGCCACGTCAACATGTAACCTGGTTAACCGGTCAAGTGGTTAGAATTGTAACAAATTGGAAAACTCAGTGTTAAAATTGACACAAAAAAAACACGGTGTCAAAATCGAATTTCTGTGTAAAAAGAGTGTTTTTTGTGATATTACCCTTTCCAAATTGTATATAAATTAGAAAATTTATTTTTACAGTTTTCAATTTTCTAAGATAGAAAATGAAAACTCCCCTGATTTCAACCAAACGCGTTTTCTAAAATTTTCATTGAAAATTGAAAAAAAAAAAAAAAAAAACAAAAACTCAACTCTATTTTCTGAAAACATTTTATTAGAAAATGAAAACAATTTTCCACAGCCAAACGCACCCTTAGATCTACACACAACCAATGTACAATGTGACGTGCATCGTGCTTCATTAAGAAACACTTCCTCGTCCATACGTACACATCCTGTCATGTCGTATTAAGCAATACGTACACATCTTGTCATGTCGTATTAAGCAAATTTAAGTATGTGACTTTTGTTAACCATTATTGCTCAAGATAAGCAAAACATATGTTTGCTATTAGTTTGTTTTGGGAGGATGGATTACAAAATTAGGGTCCCCAAACCACCTTATTTTATTTAAATTGTGTTTTAACATTCGGGTATAAATAATCAAACACTCTCGAGGCAATTTCCTATAGTTTAACCTCACTTTTGTATTTTAGTTGGTGAATTAGGTTCTTGTTTGCATGTTTGAATTCCAAACCCTAAAAAATCGTAGGGTGTGGTCAAAGATCTTGGGTTCCCGTAATAATTTACATGGAAAAAGTACTCTAAACCTCTACTTTGAAAGTTAGAAACTTCGGTTGGCAATGGCTATCTTGCTAGAATTTGGAAAGATACATAGAAGAGAATACAACTTCTATAAAGAGATTTACTAGTTTATTCTTATTTGAGAATAATCAAAATATCTTGATTCAAGATCGGAGAGAAGGATCGAGATGGAGTTGGATTGACGAGGGCTATTTAGAGTAGATGTGAACGTTTGCAATTTGATAATATGGTGAATATCATTTGTAGACCTAGAGTTCCTAAAATAAACTTATTTCTTGGATAAAAATATTACACTCCTAATTAATGAAACCATGTTAATGCACTTAATATTTCGGTAGGTGTAGAAAAGATGGTGAAAGATATATGGCTTCCAAGTTCCATATATGGTCTGATGGAATTATTAACAATCTTAGTGATCAACACTATTAATGACCCAACATATCCATGTTTCAAACGCATTATATTAGCTAGTTGTCGCTAAGATACTTGAATTTATTTGGATTTGGACGTATTCTTTCTTTCAACTTATACTAGACAGTTTATAATTATTATATAATAAAATAAATAAAATATAAATAGTCTTTTTAGTACATGTTCTAATAACATATTTCTTAATAATCATGCTTATGTTCTCTTAATTATATTATATTCATCAATAGTCAATCCAACTATATGTACGTACAATTAAATAACATTTGAACTATTATAACTCTGTTTATTACGTTTTTTTTTAGAAGCAAACAAAAGTTGCCATAGAAATTCAAGAATCTATTTATTAGACTACGTGGCATAAAAAATGTTAATAGTTGAAAGGCCCACTTGCCTTTTTCACTACTCTTACTCTTCTTCCCCTTCCTGTATAGTCTGTTTTTGAAAGTTCAAAATCACACACACGTCTCTCTTTCTCTTTCACACACACCCTCTCTCCCCCTCGAGAGCAGCTTGCTCAGACAACGTTCAACCGAAGCCGCCATAAATGTAAAAGCTTCTCTCTCTAAATTTGCATTTTGTACTTTTGATCGAACGTAGCTAAATGGAGTATTTGTGTTTTTGCCTGGTTTAGGTGAAGTTTCCTTCGAATTCTCGTGCTATGAAGATGAAATGAGCTGATAATTTTGAAGTGTGCAGTTTTCCTTCTCGTTTCTTTCCTGGTGACTTCGATGAGCTCGATCTACTGAAGTTTTCTCGCAATTGTCGTGCTGTGCCCTTAGTTTTGTTTCTGAAAAAGCGAAAAAAAAGCATTTGTTTGAAAATGGAAAGGGATAAGCGGAAAAAATCGAAGATGCCTTGCCTTTTTGGAGGTGAAGCTCTCTCTCTCTCTCTCTCTCTCTCTCTCTCTCTCTCATGTGTATCTATTAGTTCTGGTTTGTTGTTTAGAAAATTTAGTAGTTTAATTAATGGCTGCATTGTGAGAATTTGCTCGAAGTGGAATTGATATTTGTTTACTCCAATGGATAGATTTGACGTGTATTCTATTAGGCGATGAAACTGAGAAAGATAAAAACGACGAAGAATTGCAAGAATAAAATATTTGTTTCTTTCGTGAATTGTCAATAATACTGAGTTGAATATCTGTACATGTTTTTTTTTCTGCTTACTGTATTTATTTAATTCATTGTTTGTGAAGTTACTTTTCGTTTTTATGTAGTGAAAATTAAGTTTCCCATGTTCGGACAAAATTGGAACCCTATCCCCAACGTGATTTTTATCTCTCTAATTTTTCAATTTTCATTTTGTATACGCATGCCTGAAGTGACAATTAGCGTTTGATTCCTGACATGATGTTATTTTTGCTTTATTATTACACTGGATGTGAATTCACAATGAAACGGTGAAAGCTAGGGTTGTATGTAGAATCGATTCCATTGAGTTTCTACTTTAAGCTAAGCTATCTTGCTTTTATTTATGTTACCTACTTCAGTACTTTGTATTTGATTTAAATGTTCAAAATCTTCTATCCTTTTTGCTACTGAATAGGTTCCATGTTGTTAGGTGATAACTTATTATCATTTATGAAGTGTGCATTTGAACAAACATCAATAACTTTTTTCCAGGTAATGGAGACAATCTCAAACGGAAAACTGTTCAACCTAGGTCCCAAAGTGGTGACATCATCGAGCATAATTTGGTACATTAACAATCTTTGCAACTTTATCTCAACATATTCAAGTATTAATTTTGCAAGATTTTAAGCAACTTATGCATGTCATGTCATACAAAGTGTGACTTAATCAATTTGGTGATTGTAGTTCACATTTGAAGTAGGGCAAACCTCTTCTAAACAAAGTTATGGGACACCCATGAAGACATTATTAGCTAAAGAAATGTTAAATGAAACTTCAGCCAAAAAGCGATCCCCAAGTCTCATAGCCAAGTTAATGGGTCTAGATGGACTCCCATCTCCTCAGTCTATTCACAAGCAACAAAGAAAGTTATCAGACAACAAAAGGAATGAGAAGCCATTAAGTCACCAGTTCAATAAGAAGTCCACAATCGAACAACAACAATTCAAAGATGTTTATGAAGATCCAGAAGCATCACATGCAGGAAATCACCATTATCCATCACCATTGAATTCAAAAAGAAGGTCCACAAAACAGGAATTCGGATACATTCAGGAAAGATGCGATGAAGTGCTCAGGGAATCGATTGCATTCAAAAGTAAACTTGAAAGGGTTGACTCAAACTCGGACTTGATGTTGACTTTTCTGCAAAAACCAGATTCCTTATTTGTAAAGCATCTACACGATCAACAAAGTATCCCTCATGGTTCTCTCTGCAACCAAATAACTGTCTTGAAGCCATCAAATTCTGTCATTCATGGTTCCAAAAAAGAAGAGAAAGAAACACTAATCTATCGCCATAGAAGATCATCTAGAATTCTAGAAAGGAAAGATGATATTGCCCTTTCGCCAACAAGGATAGTTGTCCTCAAACCAAATCTTGCAAAAATCCACAACGATAGAACTTATGTTCTTCATTCTCCTGAGATGTATAAAGGGCCATTAGGTGAAGTGAGGTCATCTAGACACAAGTCAAGAGAAGCTAGAGAGATTGCAAAGCAAATCACTAGTCAAATGAAAGAAGGATTTGAATGTGGGGACATAAACTTATTTCATTCTGGTTACAGAGGGTATGATGACATGGATGACTTTGATAGGCCCAGGCGTTCACCTATGTCTGAATCCTCTGTGATTAGAGAAGCAAAAAAGAGAATGTCTCAAAGATGGAAAACTCATGGATATAAAGATGCAAACATGATTGGTAAAAGCAGCACCAGCACACTGGAAGAAATGCTTTCTGTTCCCAACACTGAAATCAGAAAGGATGATGACATCATCAATGGTGAATATCTCAGAAGTAGCACATCAAAATCAAAATCAAGATCAAGATCTGTCCCTCCATCTTTTAACAACCAAAGTCATAAGACTAGTGATTATCATGAAGCTTGTGCTGAATTAAAGAACATGGTACATAATGAGCCGGTTCATAGATATAAAAATAAGGGAGTGAAGGGTAATAATTTTAACCATAGAGAAGATTCACAATCCAAAAATGTAAGATACACGAAAAGATGCAATGCTTGTAGCCCTGAGTTTGATGATTATTTACCAGAACGCCATTCTACCCGAAAACCAACCGAACACCAAGAGTCACTGATTTCTAATAGTAATAATATCTATGATCCTCATCCTGATCCTGCCATAACCATTAATGAAGAGAGTTTGATTTCACAGGTCTGGTTTAAATATATATTAAAGATGATGAAATCAGTTATATTTTTTGTTTTCCATTTTTTAAAAGTGTTTTTGGTTGTTATAGGAACAGTGGAGTGCAAAATCAGGTGGAACTATTTCCATTCAGTTGTCTGGACCTGAGCCGGAATCGTCTGAAGGGTCTAAGGAGGTTGACCAATGTGGTCAACTTTCTTCAGTGTTGGAAGCTTCGCCTACAGAAGACGTATCATCTGGTTCTGATTGCTTTGAGGGAGTCAGCACTCGACTTCTTGGTAACTACATTGTTTACTTTGTTTTTCACCCATAAAATCAACCTACTTAATCCCTTTTTTTTTTTTTTCAAATTATTTTTTAGAACTCAGGAAACAACTTCATCTACTTAAAATGGAGTCAGAGTCAACTTACGATAGTCAAAACGATGAAGAGGTGGAGCAAGAATCTTCATTAACCATCTTGGAATCTGAAAACTGGGAATCCATGTATTTCACAGATTTCCTAAAAGGCTGTGGATTTTACGATCATGACACGTATACATTCATGAGCACGTGGTATAATAACTCCCAAGATGGTAATCCAACAGAAACAGATGCATGGTTATTTGATTATCTTGAAAAGAAGTATTGCGAAGGAAGGAGTGTTTCGAGATGTGAAAGAAGGTTGTTTTATGATCGTATAAGAGAAGCGTTGTTTGATATTTCCAAGACTAGGGTTTCATGTTGGTGGGTGGGGGTTGCGGAAAGGGGAATTCAGATGAAATTGACGGAAATTGGTTTTGAAGATCAGGTGCAGAAGGTACTTGGTAAGCAAGAGAAGGAAGCAATGGAGGATTTTGAGGAAACGTGTATTGATAAGGATTTGGATTGGTTTGTAGCGGTGGATGAAATTGATGTTGTTGGTGAGAAAATGGTTGAGATGTTGGTCAATGATTTAGTACTAGAAATTGTAAACCTATAGACAGTCGTATCAGTAGTAATAGAACCACTACAAGAAATAAAATTAAGTAATGGTGGTTTTTGTTATCTTTGGTTTTACTTGTAATCATAATACTTGATGTGGATGTGGAAGGAGGTTAGAAATGCATGAAGTCCACTTGATCATATGGTTTACATACTGGTATCAACCTTTCTGTGCGCAGGGGTATAATCGTCCATTTTCGTCCACCTAATTCCCAGGGGCAGAAATGACCATATAAGATGTTTTTCTACCCAGCAAACTCATGATGAGACTATACATCGATCATCTCCACTCTGTACAGGGGAATGAATCTTTGCATAGGGGTAAAATTATCCACACTGTACCGGGTAGTAGCAAGGACAGAACACGAAAAGTTGTTTTGGGGGCTGAAACCAAGAGTTTAGAAGAAACCAGAAAATAAAAGTTTAACTCAATTCAATTTCATAACATATTAAAAAATCAAACAAAAAAATAATATGAAATATTCTAACAAAGTGGAATTCTTCAATCTTTTATGTCTGTTAAAGTCTTGAACAGTTATCTCTAAAGTAATTTTTCTGCATGCTATCTTTCGAAATACAAAACCAACGGGTCGTTCAAAAAATCAATTTGTTCTTTTAAAAATGAGATGAAAGAATTGTTTTGTATTGCTTCTAAACATGCATCATATACATCACCAGCAATTCAGAAGGAGATTGTAAACCTGATCTCAAATAAGGTGAGACGAATGATTTGTGAGGAAAATTTTGTTTACTTGTTGATGAAGCATGAGATGAGTCTAATAGAGAACAAATGTTTATGACAAAATTACAAAAATGGTCCCTATGGTTTACCAAAAGTCACAAAGTTAGTCCTTGCTAATGTTTTTTGATGAACATGATCCCTGTGGTTTCCAAAACTTGCATCAATTGCCCTTTTTGCTAACGCCGTTACTGTTCATCTGTTAGTGTAAGGGTATTTTGGTCTTTTCAAGTACGAGGGACTGAGTTTGTGACTATGGGTAAACCATAGGGACCATTTATGTATTTTTTTTTTCTATATTTTATGTTTATGAGTTTGTGACTTTTCCACCCATTTACTTTTTAAAATATCACTTTGAACCCTTCACTTTGAACTTTGAAAAATGTTACTTTCACCTCTTTATTTTCTAAATTTTCGTGTTTAACCTCGTATTATATATAATTTGTTTTTTATTAATACCTTTTGTTCGCTTACCTAAAAAAACTATTTTTACGTGTTTATTTTCATAAATTTGTCGGTATAATTCAAGGTGATCAACGTTTCGATTATAATTTAGAACTTTCTTTCGTTATTTTTTTTTAAAGTTACATGGTTTTTTTTATAAAATTGTCGGATTAAATTCAAGCTTATTTTCGATGTAGTTTTTTTTTTTTTTTAATAATTTTATGTACGTTTCCTACGTATGAGACGGATCATATATAATAACTTTCGTTTGTTAATTTAAAAAAATATATTATATTCGAGATTGTCTATGTTTTGATGTATTTTTTATACATTTTGTGCTTACTTTTATATACATTCCTACGTATCATTTGGGTCATATATAATAACTTTGTTTGTTAGCTTAAAAAAATGTAGTATATTCGAGTTTGTCTATGTTTCAACCTAAATTTTGTTTCATGTTTTTTACGTATCATTTGTCCCCTGCATCGGACCGGAGTCCGGACTAACTGGGGTCTTGCCCCCTGCATCGGACCGAAGTCCGGAAACTGACTGGGACCTTGTCCCCTGCATCGGACCGAAGTCCGGACTAACTGGGTCCTTGCCCCTGCATCGGACCGAAGTCCGGAAACTGACTGGGACCTTGTCCCCTGCATCGGACCGAAGTCTGGACTAACTGGGGCCTTGCCCCCTGCATCGGACCGAAGTCCGGAAACTGACTGGGACCTTGTCCCCTGCATCGGACCGAAGTCCGGACTAACTGGGGCCTTGCCCCCTGCATCGGACCGAAGTCCGGAAACTGACTGAACATAGCATAGCATAACATATCAACTAGCATGAACACATATACTGCATACTACATCGGGCCGTAGCCCGGAACACATAACACATAGCACATAACACATAAATCCTGTCTGAGCCACGAAGGCATCAAACATACTAACTACTGCATCGGGTCGAAGTCCGGAAACTACTGCTAACTGAACGGGCCGGTATTGTGGCCTTAGACCCGTCCCTACTGGAAGGAAACTCACCTGATGCTGCTGAACTGCTGCTGCTAAACCTTTTGACTGCTACCTGGCCTCTGACTTCGACTGCTGCGCCACTAGCTCCTCGAGCTACCAATATCAATATAACACTTAGTCCAACTGACCTCCAAAGGTCACTAGGTCAATTCTGGTCAAGGTCAAAATCCTGGTCAAAGTCAACCTTCCGGGTCAACCCTACTCGCCGAGTCTACCTACTGACTCGCCGAGTTCATATGCTCAGGGTCTTTCTTATTCGCGACTCGACTCGCCGAGTCAGTCCATGACTCGCCGAGTCCAACTAGTTCCAAGTCCTGTCCTATCCAACTCGCTGAGTCACCACCCGACTCACTGATTCGAGCCCCAACTTGAAGGGTTTAGGGTTTCGCGATCTGACTCGCCGAGTCCAAGAACAGACTCGCCGAGTCCTAGACAATCTTCAACCAACTCGTCGGGTTGCTCATCCAACTCGCCGAGTCCATGCCTGACTTCATCCGACTCGACAAGCTGTTCATCCTACTCGTCGAGTTCCTCCTCATCTTCAAGCTACTCGCCGAGTCCACTCGAAGGACTCGCCGAGTCTATCCAGTCCTCAATCCATGCAGTGGCTTTTCGAGCCAAACAGAGTTTCCAACTCATAGATCCATACTTCTAGGGACTATCCCCCACGTAAAGTGGCAAACTTTACGTGTAGATTAAGAGATCTAGGCTCAAAACACCCTAAACTAGGGTTTATGGCAAACATACTTCTTCAACATACCAAGGGCTGATACTTTAGGGGATTCAAGACCAAAACAAACATGGATCTGAGGTAGCAACCTCAGATCTGAACCTCCAACTCGGATTGGTTACATATCATACCAACAATGACCAAAACTCACATATAAGAATAGATCTAGGTGCAAAGGGAGTCCAAGCAACAACTTATTACCTCCAACTGGTCTGAAATGTCTTCTCCATCTCAGATCTACAGTCCCTTCTTGCACCTCCTAGGCTTTTCTTCCTTCTCCAAGCTTTAGTGCACTCTACAAGGCAAGATCTAGCTCAAAAACGGATATGGCGGCTAGGGTTTGGTGTTCTGGGGTAGAGAGGCAATAAAGGAACCCTAGGAAAGAGAATGAGACGCTAAAATAGGCTCCAAATCCCGGATTTAGGGTTTTTCCTCGCTCAGACCCAACTCGTCGAGTCTCCTTGGCCGACTCGCCGAGTCGGTCGCTTACACCACAATCCGGATCCCGCTCGGACTCGCCGAGTCCCTCCATGGACTCGCCGAGTCTCCCCCCAAAACTTGAGGTTTTCTTTCTTTTCTTGGCTTTCCAAACTTTGGGGTGTTACAACTCTACCCCACTTAAACTAAACTTCGTCCTCGAAGTTTGCTATGACCAACTGCCTGCAAACTGCCTCCAACTCTCTGTCTGGGAAATCTAACACCCTTTTTGTCCTTCACTCCAGCCATTCACAATGCCGATCACTACCGTTGGTACATACTGAATCATTTTCTTTTCCATAATTTCCTCAACGTTACTTCCACCGACTGAAAATCCTGTTGCCTCTCATCTGCCTACTAGATGCACTGAGACTACCCTTGATCAACTATTCTGCTAATATCTGAGTTACCGAACTCCCACCGGTCACTACACTCCATCGCAGTCTCCTAGCCGCTCCCAGCGACTCCGGAAGATACCTCTAACTGTTCTATCCATTCTGCCATCCATACTGAATCGATGCTGCTGGAACCAGCTTGCTTATCTCCCACCTGATTACTCAACTCATACTAACTCGAGCCTTTCATCCTAAAGAAAAGCTACCTGCCTAGCTATCCTTACATAACACTTATACTCGGCCGAAGGCTCAACTGATCCTGCTGAGAGAGACTTGCCATTTCCAATTCAACCAACTATACCGCCAGCACTTGCATTCCAACGCAAATACTAATACTGATCATGCCTGAAACTCTAAACTGCCTGAAACACTGAACTGACTGAAACACTGAATTCCGACTCAAACGCGGAATTAAGGACTCCTCACTTAGTCGCTTCCACGACTTCTGAACGAAATCTTTCTCTGGAACTAGTTTCCACTAGTTATCCTGTCGCTGTGGCTCTAACAACCTTCCGTTCCAACTGATCGGGTCCATACATCACATCCTGACATCATCCATTCCATGGCTAACAACATGATGGTTCCCAGACTGACGGTAGCCCTTAACATACCTGAACCCTAACGGTCCACTGCTACTCTGATCTCATAACTGATGTGACGATCTATAGCCAAAATTTGCTGACTTAGCCATAACTGAACCATTTGGGAAATCCGAATCTAACCCGTGGATTCCCATATTCCCACTGCTGCACCCGAATGGGTGGGAATTACTACGTTCCCGCGTTCAACAACGCACTCATGCTGCTACCAATCTGATAAAAAAAGCCACGACTACACCCGCAGACTCACAACTCTCAAATACTATCTGGCTGCTAATGAACGCTACGGCTACCCTCCGCAGACTTACAACACTCTACTACTATCTTACTGCTAGTGAATGCTACAGCTACCCCCGCAGACTTACAACACTCTACTACTATCCCGAGGACATCCTGACTATCCCTAGTCCCTTTCGTGAATCCTCATCCTGATTCCTCAAGACCAACTCTCAGTCTTTGTATTACTGCATCATCCTCGACATCCTATATCCTTGAATGCTCAGCGCTTCATTGAGGAACTCTTCGGCTTGGTTCCCGAACTAACCGTCTACTAATCCAGATATAAGAAGCTATTGTTGGGAAGTTTCCAAATTCCCAACTCCTGAATCCACATCATCCTGCATGCTGACTCTGCCACTGGCTACTAATACGAAGACATCTCCTGCTAACCGTTTCTCCGGATCCTCATTCCGACTCACTTGTGCCTCTACAGGTGGTCCTCAAATCCTGGATTCCCAACCAGCTTCTAACCATCTCGATTACATGAACTAACTGCTGGGAAAAGTTCTCGAACTCCCAATTCTGAATTTCTCAATCCAACCATTACTGTGCTACTACCACTTCTTCTCAGAGGCCGCGCACTCATTCTGGGTCTACGTGACTCTTTTCCATGTATGACCGGAGGGATCTCCCCCACTTCGATCCTGCTTACCCCTTGCTGCTTCACATTCAAAAGAGATCCTGACCTTTACTACCATTCCAAAACATCTACTGGGGAACCCAAGCCCGCCAGGTAGGAATTTAACCAATCCATCCCAAACACTAATCACTCCGAACTAGCGAAACGAACCAAATCTCTCCCAACCATGCTACAGTTACTGCATCCTCCGAAACCTTCTCCATAAGAGCACATCCCCTAACTACCAACCAATTATCCGAGGCATGCAAATGGCATATAACATAATCACAAGCAAGCCACTCCATAACACAACACTTATACCACAATTGATGCAGAACCATAACAATATAATCATAACATAAGCTGACAGAAAAAAAAAAAAACAAAGTTACATACCTCCATTACTCAGTGCTGCTCGAATCCCTGCTGAAATCTACCGGAGAAACTCGGCTCCGAGCCGTAGGCACCCTTGCCCGGCTTTGATAACCACTGACGGTACTTGAAGTTCCAAGGACAGGAACTGGCGCCTGCCCTGCTGAAACAAACTCGGACAGTGGGCCTTCTTGTGGCCCCTCTGACTGCAATGGAAACATAACGGGTCAAGTCCCTGGGCGATAGTAATAATGCAATCCCTGCTAAAATGGCCATTCTGGCCGCACTTGAAACATACGGTATCGCCACCACTCTTACGCCTACACACACCCATGTGCGTCCTTCCGCACTTCCCGCATCGACTGCGGCTCTGGTAGTTCCTTGTCCTCAAATCCGAACCCTTGGGCCTCTTACCCGAACCTGTGGCTACCTGAGTCTCATCCATTTTCCTCTTCCTTTCCGACCCCCTGCCCGACCCTCGCTCCTGCGTTACCCCAACGGCAACGCCTACCGACTGAACAACAGCTGTCTGATCCTGGAGTCTCGCTATCAATCTATCAGTGGTCCTCACAACCATATTGGGCAGATCCTCACGAATGGCTCGCGAAACTTCCTCAACTATCCAATCATGCAAAGGTCTCTCTTGGAGACAGAATGCCCCACTCACCCCTGCCCCCTGATGGCAGGAACCAGAAATGGGATGTCCCTCCCTGATGGATCCCAGAACTCCATAAGATTCGGGACCTAGACGAGCCCCAATCTGTCCTGAAACTATCCCGGCCTTAAAGGCCTCAAGATGACTGTCCATGAGTTCCACAATGGCCTCTCTAACTGAACCGAAGATCACTGGAGTCTGATCAATGATGTTGCGCACAATCTCTACGGAAATGAAATCCCTCATCTGATCATCAAGCTGCCCGGCTCTAAAGCCCAAGCCAGACCCCTCCCCTGTACCTGAACTGCAACTGATATCTCACGCAACGTCACCATGCTGAAAATATAACAATTCCTGATCAATTTACACACTACCGCTGAGGGATCTTTCACACACTCTACTAGTTCCTTGGTTTTGCCTCGGCCCCTCTTGAATCGAGTACGGATCCTCTGCTTTCAGTAGTATGGGCCCCTACTACCTTCCACATCTACCCGTACTTTCCTCAAGAGTTACCTCAACTCCACCAAGTCCCCTTTACTCTTCTACTGATCTCTGCTACTCTCATCCTAGGCTTGCCCTAGGGAACCTCTGACTCTACCCAAACAGTCCTCAGCTGCTGAAGGCCTCCTTGTAATGCCTATTAGCCACCACCTGAATACCATCACATGTAATGAGGCTCGGATAATCCTTTGAGTAAAAGTCTCTTCCCTACAACAGTTGGACTCAGACGAGAGCTGCGCAGTAGGGCCAAATCCAGCACTCTGAGATTATCCAACCCTGATCACATGTGATGTGACGTATTCACCTAATGGCTAACTCCCATCACCCAGAGTCCCACGAAGCACAAAGCGAGAAGCATTCGGATAAAGGAAACATATTCAGGCAAAACGATTCTCATAACAAGAAACTGCACTAGCATACAATGCTAAGCTCATGCTATCAGGCATAACCTACACAGGCTATCCTACTACTGCCTACTCAATACTAGCATGGAATTCTTATCAAGCTGAAACACATAAAACAGGCACATAAGGCATCATCCTAGATTCTTAGTCCTATTCTAGCATGCTGTTCTACTGAAGCTGAAACTGAACTGAAACTGAAGCTGATAATGATAATCATAACATAACTTGTATGGGTAAATTGGGAGTACTTACTTGAGCTCGACTGATTGCATGCACCACACCTTTTTTTTTCTTTTCAAAGTTCCTTCTTTTTGAATTCTTTTTACTTTTCTAAAACTATTTTCTTTCTCAAAACTCTCTTTTTACAAAACCGTAAGCACGAAGCTTAGTGAGCTCCCCCAATCTAACACATACCATGCAATAACATATAAAGCACATACTGGGCCTTGCCCACTGCATCGGACCGATGTCCGGACTAACTGGGGCCTTGCCCCTACATCCGACCGAAGTCCGCAAATTGACTGGGACCTTGTCCCCTGCATCGGACCGGAGTCCGGACTAACTGGGGCCTTGCCCCCTGCATCAGACCGAAGTCCAGAAACTGACTGGGACCTTGTCCCCTGCATCGGACCAAAGTCCGGACTAACTGGGGCCTTTCCTCCTGCATCGGACCGAAGTCCGGAAACTGACTGGGACCTTGTCCCCTGCATCGGACCGAAGTCCGGACTAACTGGGGCCTTGCCCCCTGCATCGGACCGAAGTTCGGAAACTGACTGGGACCTTGTCCCCTGCATCGGACCGAAGTCCGGACTAACTGGGGCCTTGCCCCCTGCATCGGACCGAAGTCCGGAAACTGACTGAACATAGCATAGCATAACATATCAACTAGCATGAACACATATACTGCATACTACATCGGGCCGTAGCCCGGAACACATAACACATAGCACATAACACATAAATCCTGTCTGAGCCACGAAGGCATCAAACATACTAACTACTGCATCGGGTCGAAGTCCGGAAACTACTGCTAACTGAACGGGCCGGTATTGTGGCCTTAGACCCGTCCCTACTGGAAGGAAACTCACCTGATGCTGCTGAACTGCTGCTGCTAAACCTTTTGACTGCTACCTGGCCTCTGACTTCGACTGCTGCGCCACTAGCTCCTCGAGCTACCAATATCAATATAACACTTAGTCCAACTGACCTCCAAAGGTCACTAGGTCAATTCTGGTCAAGGTCAAAATCCTGGTCAAAGTCAACCTTCCGGGTCAACCCTACTCGCCGAGTCTACCTACTGACTCACCGAGTTCATATGCTCAGGGTCTTTCTTATTCGCGACTCGACTCGCCGAGTCAGTCCATGACTCGCCGAGTCCAACTAGTTCCAAGTCCTGTCCTGTCCAACTCGCTGAGTCACCACCCGACTCACTGATTCGATCCCCAACTCGAAGGGTTTAGGGTTTCGCGATCTGACTCGCCGAGTCCAAGAACAGACTCGTCGAGTCCTAGACAATCTTCAACCAACTCGTCGGGTTGCTCATCCAACTCGCCGAGTCCATGCCTGACTTCATCCGACTCGACAAGCTGTTCATCCTACTTGACGAGTTCCTCCTCATCTTCAAGCTACTCGCCGAGTCCACTCGAAGGACTCGCCGAGTCTATCCAGTCCTCAATCCATGCAGTGGCTTTTCGAGCCAAACAGAGTTTCCAACTCATAGATCCATACTTCTAGGGACTATCCCCCACGTAAAGTGGCAAACTTTACGTGTAGATTAAGAGATCTAGGCTCAAAACACCCTAAACTAGGGTTTATGGCAAACATACTTCTTCAACATACCAAGGGCTGATACTTTAGGGGATTCAAGACCAAAACAAACATGGATCTGAGGTAGCAACCTCAGATCTGAACCTCCAACTCGGATTGGTTACATATCATACCAACAATGACCAAAACTCACATATAAGAATAGATCTAGGTGCAAAGGGAGTCCAAGCAACAACTTATTACCTCCAACTGGTCTGAAATGTCTTCTCCATCTCAGATCTACAGTCCCTTCTTGCACCTCCTAGGCTTTTCTTCCTTCTCCAAGCTTTAGTGCACTCTACAAGGCAAGATCTAGCTCAAAAACGGATATGGCGGCTAGGGTTTGGTGTTTTGGGGTAGAGAGGCAATAAAGGAACCCTAGGAAAGAGAATGAGACGCTAAAATAGGCTCCAAATCCCGGATTTAGGGTTTTTCCTCGCTCAGACCCAACTCGTCGAGTCTCCTTGGCCGACTCGCCGAGTCGGTCGCTTACACCACAATCCGGATCCCGCTCGGACTCGCCGAGTCCCTCCATGGACTCGCCGAGTCTCCCCCCAAAACTTGAGGTTTTTTCTTTCTTTTCTTGGCTTTCCAAACTTTGGGGTGTTACAGCGTTATTATGGAGCGTTTTTTTGGACTTGTTCATGTTCCCGATACTACATCACAAACTTTGAAGGATAAAATATATTTTCTATTAACAAATAACAATCTTGATTTTAAGTCGATTCGTGGCCCATGGTTCAAGAAATATGCAAGGTCATTTCAAAGGGTTGCAAGCATTGATTTTGAAGAATAGTCCATTTTCATATTGTGTTCATTGCTTTGCTCATCGATTGGAATTAGCATTAATGGTTGCTTCACAAGGAGTTATTGCGGTTCAAAAGTTTTTTACTAAATTATCTTTTGTTATCAATGTTGTTGGTGCTTCTTCCAAGCTGCATAAGCCGAGCAAATGACGCATTTTATATTTATTGACGAGTTGGAGACTGGTAGAGGCCTCAATCAGATTGATACATCACAACAAACTGGGGATACCAGATGGGGTTCTCATTTGAAACCATTTTCGAGCTTAATCAAAATGTTTAGTCCGATTTGTGAAGTTTTACTTAAAATTATTGATCGAACACAACATTGATATCCCTGATTTGTCTTCTTCTTACTTTAGTAGAGGGGCGTGAGCTCGTAATGAGCGTAACGATCATACATTTGAACATCATTACCGAGTTAATATTTTCATTGAAGCAATTAACTGTCTGTTAATGGAATTAGATCATCGGTTCAATGATAGCTTGCTATAGTTACTCAATCTTTCAACAACTTTAGATCCTAAAAATGCTAACAAGTCTTTTCGAAGTGGTGATGTATGTCAATTAGTAGAAAAATTTTATCCGGAAGATTTCAATGAAACTGAGAAAAATCTTTTAAAGATGCGATTCCAACATTACGAGGTGGATGTCATTCAACGTGAAGATTATAAACAATTGATATCTATTTCAGAATTGTGTCAATGGTTGATAAAAATTAGAAGAGTAACCAATTTTTATTTGATTTATTGAATAGTTAGTCATATACTCACTCTTCCAATATTGCTATAATAGGGAATCATTTTCAGCAATGACTCAATGAGTATCATTAAAACAAGGTTACCAAATAAAATGGAAGATTGATTTTTGAACGACTCGTTGGTTTTGTACTTTGAGAGAGAACTTGCAGAAAAAGATTACTTTAGAGATGAATGTGCAAGACTTTAAATACATAAAAGATCGAAAATTTTAACTTTAACGAACGATGTTAGAATATTTCATATTAATTTTTTGTTTCGACCCCGCTCCTCCTCCCCCGTACAACTTTTCGTGTTGTGTACATGTGGTTGGTCTTGCTTTGTGTAAACTGTATTGACAATAAATATTGATGGATCTCAGAATAAAACAAACCGACCTTAGCTCAGTTGGTAGAGCGGAGGACTGTAGTGGGTAACATCTCAAAGCCATCCTTAGGTCGCTGGTTCGAATCCGGTAGGTCGGAACTTTTTGAAAAAATTTTATATACGTTCCTAACAAAGATAGCAATAAACGTGCCAATTAATTATTATAATTCAAATCATTTTTATGAACCGACCTGTTTTAAACTTTCTTGAATTAAGTAGTTTTGGTTCGACTTTGAGTGAGTAATAATATGTTTGGTTGTCGTCCCAAAGATCCAGACTCCTTGAGGATGTATTGACTATTAAGAGCCCAAGAAGATAAGGCCCATTACATATTCATTGGGGGTTGATCGAGATGATATCGTTGCTCAGATTTTATATCTCCAGCACACTAGTAAATCCCTGTAATATGTTTTCATCGCACTTATTTCTAAAGTGCAAGATCCAATATATATTAATTTCTGTAATTTTTTTTCATAACTAAATCTGCGCCATTCCCAAAAGAAATTAAAAAAGATTTTTTTTTTTTCAAATAAAAACAGTTTGCATATAAGTAACTGACTTTTCAATTACTCATTGTGCAAAGAATCAAACATATCTAAAAAAAAAATTATTTTTCGAATGTTTTACTAAAGCCATGAGTGATACCCAATTAAAATATTATCCTAGCATAGGACAATATGAAAAATTCTGTCATGCCAGTATCATTTCATTACGAAACTCACACTACATTTGCTTGGTATATTAACCACATCATATATGATCAATAAAAAATAAATAAATAAAGAAACTTAAATACTAGATTTTAGTTAAAATTAAAATAATGTATTAATTTAAATAAAAAGGAAAATTACATGGTAGGAAAAAAAGGGTTACATTAATTTAAATTAAGAAAAAATACTTGGTACGAAATTTAGTTTTCATCTTTAACATTTACATCTCACCACGGAAATGATTTTGAAAAATTACATAACTCATACCAAACATTGATATAGGGAAAATGTTTACGATTACGTTGGGATTATTGGTATTGTTTCAACACAACATCGATGACTTCGAAATCAAGTCATTATTTGGATGTGTTTTGAGGTCATTGAAAATGTCATTAAATTCAATTATTTTTAACATTATATCACGCTATATTGACACGAAAACCCATTGAAATTTTGATAAAACACATTTCCCGATTTCATTGTGGAAGTGGTTTAGAATAGATTGGCCTAAGGTTTCTCTTTGTTTGAAGGGGTCTTCGGACACCGATGTCCAAAAATGAGCTAAAACAACTTCTTTTTCCTTAGAAGATTGTTAGGTTTGGAAATTTGATGGTTACGGAATTTGTTCCGTAGTGGGGACTAAGAAATTGTATGTGACTGCATTGTAGTTTTTGTAGTAGAGAAAGAAAAAAAAAATAATGTGAAATAAGTTATATTAAAACTGATATATATATATATATATATATATATATATATGTGTGTGTGTGTGTGTGTGTGTGTGTGTGTGTGAGAGAGAGAGAGAGAGAGAGAAACATATGTTCAAAGTTTCTAACTGTTTAACCCTTGGAAATCTACTCTTTTCATTGCCATTCGTTCATGATATTCAATGGTAAACACCACGAAGAATCATGATTGTGGTGATGAGGATAGTATTTACGGTCATGGTTCACATGCCATTTGGCCACAGATAATTCTCATGATGTGCATACCCTTAGCTTAAGACCATTGGTTAGACTGCATGGTGTGGGTGCGGTCCTAAACCGCACTTTGTGCCACGTAATACTGGAACACCACCCCCAGATCGCGATCTGGTGCGGTCTTGGCCGCAATGCGGTTCTCCAAGGTCGTGTGTTTTGCTTGGTTGAAGGAAGTTGGGAAGGATTGACGTTGAGCATTTATTTTTTTTTCTTTTGCTTTTTCTTTCCTCTATATATATACATATCAACTTAATTTTTTTTCACAACACAATCTCCTCTCTCTTTAAAAAAAAAAATTGTAAAAAAATCACCACTCTCTCAAAAATATCATCTTCTTCATCTTTTGAAGAATTTCAGACTATTTTTGATATCGCTATTGCATGTGTTCAAATGGCGGAATAAACATACAACGTTGTATGTAACAATGCAGCTGCAAGTTCTCAACAGAGAACACAAAGATATATTTACAAAAATCGTGAAGAAGCCAACCAACGTTTGGTGCAAGACTATTTTGCAGAGAATGCCACTTACCAAGGGTATTATTTTCGTAGGCGCTTCAGAATGCTCAAAGGTTTATTCGAACGTATAGTTGAAGATGTAACGAGGGAGAACAGTTTTTTCCAACAACGTTACGATGCTAGAGGTACACTCGGTTTCACTCCCTTACAAAAATGCATGACTGCACTTCGTCAGTTAGCATATAACATTCCACCTGATGCGTTAGACGAAAGTTTTAGGATGTCTGCTAGGATAGCACGATACAGTCTCCATTTTTTCTGCAAAACTGTGATTCAGTTTTATGGTCCAAAATATTTATGTAAGCCTACACGTAATGACATCCTGTAATTGCAAGCTAATCATGCTGGTGTGAATGGGTTTCCTGGAATGCTAGGAAGCTTAGATTGTCTCCATTGGTCATGGGAAAATTGCCCTACAACATATCATGGGCAATTTACTCGAGGTGATCATGATCACCCAACGGTCATACTTGAAGCAGTTGCATCACAAGATATGTGGATTTAGCATGCTTTTTTGGTTCTCCTAGTTCGATTAACGACATCAACGTTCTTAACCGTTCACCAATATTTAACAACATATACGATGGATCCGCACCAGAATTTTCTTTTCAAGTGCGTGGAACGCCATATAAGTATGGTTATTATCTGGTCGATGGAATCTATCCTGAGTATGTTGTGTTTGTTAAATCGTTTTCAGTTCCACATGGTTCTAGACAAAAAAAATTCAAGAGAGCTCAAGAAAGAGTTAGGAAGGATGTTGAGCGTGCTTTTGGAGCTCTGAAGAAACGGTGGTTTATATTGAAAAAACCAGTAGCTTATTCGGGCGAGGAAAAACTTCAAGAAATCATGTATACATGTTTTATATTGCATAACATGATTATTGGAGACGAAGGAAGAGCGATATGTGCGTTTAACAAGGAAGAAACCATACCAAAGACACATCCAATAGAAATTGGTGGCGAAGAGTATTTAAACAGGAGAGTAGAGATACGTTGCACTACAACATTTCACAATCTTCGCAATGACTTGGTGGAACACATTTACGAGGTTCAAAACATTAACCTTAATTTGGATCCACTGGATGACCCCGAAGATGAGTTCTCGGAGAACGACTTTATGTAGTTTGCTTTTGGTTATTTTATTTATGTTTTTTAAGTTTCTAGGATTATTTAAATGTCATGTGTATGTATTTTTTTTAGTAACGCAATGTACTGTTTTTTTTTTTTTGAATTTTCAAGTAATGAATTTTTTTATTAAAATAGAAGTTATATTAAATTAAAATAGTTAAAAAAAGGAAGTTTTATTAAATTTAAATACTTCAAAAAAACAAAAAAAAAATAAAAGAAATGAAAAGTGTGGCACCACACCCTTGGTGTGGCAAGAAACCACAACTTAGTGGTAAAAAATGACATGATGCTTATGTGGCGGGGGAGGAAGTGCGGTTTCGGTGGCACAACTCCCTCCAGCCTTATATCCACCACATACCATATATGTGGTGGGTGTCACATCGGCACCACATTTTCGTACCACTAACATAGGATACCTACTATTAACTTACCAATCCATCTCATTTTTTTTATTTAAATTTAATTCAAAAGTATATTAAAACACAATAACACATTTTTTTAATTAAATTTAATTCAAAAACACACTAAAACAAATTATTTTATTAAACTAGTTTTTTATTCAATGAAACAAGATTATATTAATTTATAACAAACAACATTAAAAAAACATAAAAAAAACCTTAAAAATGCAACCACAAACAACTTAAAACTACTTTTTAAACCTTTTTTTTACTCACTTAAATTTGGGCACTCTCTTAATTTTCGCCAAGCTTTGACGTGTTTAAACGTTGTGTGTTTCGTATCTTCATATTGGTTCATGGCCACAGCAAACGGGTCACCTTTGTGTACGTTGTTTATAACAAAGTTATAAATACCATTGAATTCAAGGCATACGACTCTCATATCGCAATACTTCGAACATATTTCATCAACACTACGATTTTGGCAACCTATTAAATCATGGAAAACGTTTCCAACCTTTATCCAAAAATTAGGAGGCGTTAATGGGTCTTCTAAAGCCGCTACCCATGCTCGTACTAAATTCTCTTCTTTATTTTCTGACCAATTCATCCTTTTAGGAACCATTGGTTTTGGAAGAATGCAAAAGAAGTTTGTGATTTTGTGAGAAAAGAAAGAAGAAATTGTATGGGTATGTTTAATATAAGTGTAGTATTTATAGAAGAAGTTTAATATGTTTGAAAGGTAAAAAAAAAAAAAAAAACAAACAAAAAACAAAAAATTCCGTTGCAAAAGAAACTAGCTGTTGCAAACATCAACCAAAAGATTTTTCCATTTAATTTCATGGAACACAACGCCCAATCACGACCACGATCGACCACGACCGGGCGAGATGGTGTGCACGGTCGTGGTCGTGGTCTACGTATACCACGAGATGGCTCGTGACGAGCATACCAGAAGGCCTAAGTTAAAAGAATTTAGCTACACAAAAAAATCTTTACATTAACTTGTCTAAAAGAATAAGAAAATAACATCTGATAGAATCATAACCTACATAAGCTTTATATATATATAAAAAAATGTTTCAATTTTTTTCAAATATCTTAAAAACATTCTTTAAAAAGTATGAATATAGGAATCACCCTTATCCTATTCCCACAATGGTCATTGTAAAAACAAATTTTTTGGGAAGAACAAATTCAATGTAGTGTTACTATCAAGCATTGGGCTTACGAAAAACCCATTTCAGTTTATCATATTAGTAATCACAAAAATACCCAAATGTTGTGTACAAAATTAATCAAAATAATCCAAAGATTAAAACCACCCTACACGATTACGTTATAATTTATTATAAGACAATTCCTAATTGTTTCTTGATTTCAGAGAAATCTGAGTCTATCGCAGGGATGGCCGGTGACGAAATTGTTGTCGGAGTTAATAATTTTGCATTCTTGACTTTTGACACACTTGTGAGAACCGCTAGCGGTGTTATATCACCGATCACCGTGACCTTTTTAGCCATAAAGTCTATACTAAAGTCTTTTACTCCTGAAACAAATTGATTCAAGACAATATAAGGAATGTTTGATAAAAATAATAAGGATAACTAAAACTATTTTTTTTTTCATTGGAGTTTTTTTTTTAAACTATTTTGGATTAAAATTTTTTGTTTTAAAATAAAACTTCTGAACTCGTACACCCAAACAACTTTTTTTTCATTGGAGTTTTTTTTTTTTTTTTTTTTCTTAAAGTTAAAAAATTAAAAGCTTCAAAAAGCTTATACAAAACAACATAACTTATAAATGGCTATAATTTAAAATAATCGAATTAAACAATGATAACACAAAATATATAAAGGATTAATTATATGCATTTTGATAACATTTTGCGTACCTTCCATTTTAGAGATATGCTTCCTCATCTTTTTCTCACAACCTTTGCAGTGCAGTGACACCCTTAACACAACAACCTGTAATTAACCAAATTATTTATTATTACTATTTTTCCATCTATCAGTCCCATCAAAATTAAAAACAATCTTTTTGGTACAAAATGGAATATATTTTTTCTTTTTGAAAATATCTAAAAATTGCAGCTTTTATATTATCTATGTTCGTTATTGATTCATGGTAAACATTTTGATATTTTATAAGTTTACTTTGTTATTAATCTATATATAATTAACTTGTACTGTATATACTATTATTAGGTGTTCTAAAGACTTAAATCGGTTTTTAAGACATGTAACTTGGAGATTATATCTTAAGACACACGAAGTTTTCTTTATTTATGATCTTTTTTTTTTTTTTAGTTTAAATACAAAAAAAAAATAATAATAATAATTATAAAATTAATAAGAATAAATCTAATTTTAAAAAGAAGCTTTTCTATAATTTTATTTTTACAAAATAGAGAAAATCATGGATCATAATTCACTAGTAAATTTATTCATCTCAAGTAACTGTTTATTCAAAGAGCGTTCTTTAAATTCAACAAAAAAAAAAAAATTGTTTTGCAAAGTGTAAAATAACCTAACTTTTCTATTTTTACGGATTTGGTATAAATATGAAAATATGAAATGGTTAGCGTTGAGATCTTAACATGAAAAGTGATAATAATGTTTCTGGATAATTAATATTATAAATTAAAATAATTAATAATTAAATTAGGAGAAAAAAAACCTGTTGATCGGAGGAGCGTGAGGACAAAGAAGAGGAAGAACGTGGCGTTGTCTTGGGAGGGGAAGAAGATAAACGGATATCATCTTTCTTCTTAACAGAATCGTCATTCTCGAACTTGTCTGGTTTTTCCGGCAGCGGGGGTGGCGGCGGCGAAACTTGCTTCAAAAGTGGATCAAACTGATCGGACAAGGCTTTGTCAGCCAACAAGAACCTTGAAGAAGTTGCAGGGCTGATAAAATCACCCGGCCTTGTACATCCCCATCCAAGCAGAGCTCCTCCTCCTTGCCTCCTTACGACGGTGGTGCTGCTGCTACTAGGGTTCTTCACATAACTATTTTTATTCATAATCAACTGTTGGTCGTTATTTTCATCAGCAAACGCAATGGATTTTCTTTTTTGATCGCTGTTTTTGGGATTCTTCTTGTTCTTGTTTGGAGTAGTGGTGGGTTGGGTGGAAGAAGAGAGCCTTTTTTGGTCTTGGATGATGGGGTTGTGGCGGTCAATTGCTCTGCCGCCGGCGGAGGTTCCGGAGGAGGAGGAAGAGGATGGTTGTTGATGAATGTTGTTGGAATCCATGTAGTCGACGATGGAGGTTGCAGCTTGGGAAGCACAGAGTATATCAATAGCTTTCATGGTGAGGTGAGTTCAAGTGTTCAACCGAGTGTTGGTGCTTTTGAGCTAGATATAGAATCTTCTTCTTTCTAATATAATCGCGATATGATACATTTTTATATTTTACCATTTCAAGAGTTTTAGTTTTGCCACAACTGTTAGAAATTGTAACATATTTAGTCTCTGTAATTTTGTAATTTCCACAAAAAGCCCTTGTGAATTTATTTTTTTACAAAAACAATTCATATGTTTAAGATTTTTGTATGTAATTAGGTTTGACATATATAGAAAATAATTTATAAAAATTGTGTGTAAATTTTCTTAATTTACAGAAAAGGTTATTTTATGTTTTTTTTTTTAAAAAACAATACATATATTTAAAAAAATTACAAAAACAATCCCTGCAAAAGTCCTTATAGACATTATATTTTGTCACTTTAAGAGTTTGCCACAAACGATTTTACTTTTGGAGTTTTGACACAATTGTTATGGATTTTGACATAATTAGTCCCTATAATTTTGTAATTTATAGAAAAAGTCATTGTTAATTTTTTTTTTACAAAAACAATCCATATGTATAATATTTTTGTATGGTGGCAGATTTGATCATTGTATAGAAAATAAATTATAAAAATTATCACCATAATTTATGGACAAGGTACTTGTGTGTTTTTTTACAGAAACGATCCATATGTTTAAAAAAATAAAAAATAATCCCCATATAATAGAAAATTTTTCAAATTACGCTCTCATCCCCCCCCCCCCCCCCTAATATATTTTCATGTTTCCCCCTACACTTTTTTGGTTTAACACTCTCGGCACATGACTTTTGTATATTTAACGGTTTGCTCCTTACACTTTGGGCATTACGTAAAACATCAATCTTCTCTAAATGGCACGTCTAAGCCATATCTAGGCTACAAAAAAAGATTTGACAATTTTTTTATTTGTTTTTGACATTTGCATGTATGTACAATCAATAGTTCTACTGAGTGTTGATGAGCATAATTAGTAGTCATATGGACTGCGGATGTACACAATCAGCAGCCGTATGGACTGCTGATGAGCAATCAACAATCCATATGACTGCTGATTGTGCTCATCAGTAGTATATATAACTGCTGATTGTGCTCATCAATAGTTCGTACAACTGCTGATTGTGCTCATCAGTAGTCATACAAAAAAGCAAATAAATAAATAAATAAATAATATCATTAATTTTTTTTAGTCTAGATATGGCTGAGACGCACCATTTGGAGAAGATTGACGTTTTTGGTGTTGAAAAATGATAAGTTGATTATGAGTTCGCAAGTTCTCACAAATCTTTTAGTTCTTAAAAGAACTTGACTCTCTCTCTCTCTCTCTCTCTCTCTCTCTATATATATATATATATATATATATATATATATATATATATATATATATGTTTATTTAAGACTATGTTAATTTTATGAAACATAAGGATGTAATCCTAGCCACTCATCTTGGAGATCAATATATATATATATATATATATATATATATATATATATATATATATATATATATATATATTGTAAAATAAAAGGAACAATCCAAAAATTTCTTGTTTAACCTCAAAAAACTATTATTTAAATAAGGAAAAATGATGTGATAGGTAAGATAAGGTGATAGGGTGAGGTTAGGAGTGTGTTTATTTAAATAAATTAAAAAATCAAGGGCAAAATAGTTTTTTTAGGTAAGACAGGGACCAAACGAGTAACAAAAGTAAACAGTGGGGACCTTTTGAGTTAAGAAAACAAGTTAGGGACCAAACACACAAATTATCCTAAACCATAGGGACAATTCTTGTAATTTACTATAGTCTAATAGAATATTACTGTAAATAATCAAATCGAATTTTTAGAATGTTAAAATATTTTAATATTCTAGTAAAATTGGTAGATATCTTAAAATATTCTAACATTTTACTTGAATTGTTTGTTAGAATATTCTAAATTTTATTAGAATTTTTAAATATTATAGTTTAATATTCTAAAAATCTGATTTGAATATTTATAATATTTTATTATAATATTTAATGTATATTATAAAAAAACAATAATTTTTTTATTTTATTTATTTATTATTGGATAAAATAAATGAGGAAAATAATATTCTTTTTCAAAAAAATTTATATTTTGCATTTTAAAAATATATGTTTTTTTTATTTCCAAAACGAATTGTTAAGATCGGGTCTCAGTATCTCACAAAATATGATGGTCTCACATGAACCTATATATAGATTGGTTCCATTGAGATTAAAAAAAATTAGAGATTTTGAGATTCAACTTCAACCACATATTTTTCATTTCTCGTTTTAACGTTCCAGTGTACCAGCAACAGTGGAGTATGCCTAATCATAAATGATTACATGACAAAAAGATATAATAACATATGATTATACATGTTTATACGTATGTGCCTAATCATAAATGATTATACATATATGTATGTTCACATATTAAGTAATCATATATCATTATGACAGTGACTGTTATAAGAGGTGGTAGTGGCAAAGGTAGTTGTTGTATAAGTGATGGATGTGATAGTGATGAGGTTGGCTGGTGGCAAAGGTGGTGATAATAGTGGTGGCGGTGGCAATTATGGTGGTGGGGATGGAGGCGGAGGTGAAAGGAACGAGTGACGCTATATAATCATTTATGATTATAAAAGATCCGTTGCGTTGGTACATCGGAGGATTAGAGCGGTAAATGTGAAATAAATGGCTGAGGTTGAATCTCAATATCTCTATTTTATTTTTAATATCAACAGAACCTACGTCTCTTTCTCTCTCTCTTTCTCTCTATATGTGTGTGTATATATATATATATATATATATATATATATATATATATATATATATATATATATATATATATATATATATATAAAAGGAACGGTTATATGGAAAACAAAAAAACCCTAAAAATCATAAAAATACTTAAAAAAATACATAGAGATCACATATCTTCTTTTGACTTTATATTCTTAAAAATCGCAGGTTTTTTTTTATAAATTCACTGAAAAAAAAAATGAAAAAATCGATTTTTTATTTTTTTATTTTTTTTTTCAAATAAAAAATCAGCCAATTTGTATAAAAAGGTGCGGTTTTAAAAAATATAAAGTCAAATAAAAAAAATTGTGATCTCTAAAAATAATTTTAAAATGCAAAATAAATGGAAAAATAAAAAAAAATTTAATATTATTTTCGGAACTTGAATTAAATAAAAAAAATTAAAAAAAAATAATAAAAAAATGCGTCTCACGGTCTCACAAAATTAGATCGTTTCATATGAACGTAACCTTATATATATATATATATATATATATATATATATATATATATATATATATATATATATATATATATATATATATATATATATATATATATATATATATATATATATATATATATATATATATATATATATATATGGACCGATTTTAAAACTCAATTGTAGCTGTGTCATGTTTTTCTTTTTGGCATTTAATTTTATTTGTCTAGCTAATTTTTTTAATAAAATATTTACCGTTCATTTTTTTAATGGCGACTGTCCTAGTTCTTTTTCTAAAGTTTATTAGGCAACATTTAAAAGGGAAATACGGTGATTATATAAAATTTTCGTACTTCCTTTCACAACTCATAAAAGCATATTTTAAGTACACATAATGCTACTTGATAATCTTTTAAGTTATTCGTAATTTACACGTGCTACATCTTTGAAACACAATACCTATGCGGATTAAACACTTGTTTAGTTGTTTAGCAATTAAAAGATACAACGCCACTAAATAGAATAATTATAAAAATTGGTTATTAGAAAGTCAATTTATTTCGAATAAATGTTTCATTGCAATTTATTATTATATATTACATGAGTTAACTAAAAAAATTAAATATCAAAATATATAAACATTAAGTATTTTTTAAAATTAAATTTTAAAATAAAGAAATAATAAATATATTTATTGTAATTTAAGATCATATTTATTACATTTAATATCTTCATATTAATAGTTTTTAATTTTTATTTGACATGTATCACTCTAATATAACTCTTTATTAATATCACGTCACATGTCAAAGAGATATATTAGGCAAACACTTTAAAATTCAAATTTACTTTTTCTAATTATATGTTAAATTTGAAGTTATAATAACTTTAAAATTTTGGTATATCTCATAATTAATGATTTATTTAAAGTATTTGATAAATAATTTATGAATTTTTACTATGAAAATTTAATTTATTTTGTAACCGTAGTTCCCAAAGGTTATAAACTAGTTTTACTTATATAGCTATATGTATTACTTTTATTTTTAAAAATTAAAGAAAAAAAACCTAAAAATTGATATCTGGATATTATTTATTTCAAAAATACCACAAAATGACAGGTATCAAAACATATAAGAAATTGACATTTGACAAAATGGATTTTTATTTATTAGAGGTGATTAGTTTATAACCCGTAGAAACCACGGTTATAAAATTATTTAAAATTTTATTATAAAAAATTATAATTATTAATTAGTTATTTTAAGAAAATCATTTTAAATAAAGTATTAATTAAGAGATAAATCTAAATTTTAAAGTAATTATTTCAAATTTAACATATAATGTAAATTTGAATTGTGAAATGAGTTGTCTAATATATCTACATGACACATGACATAATATTAATGATGAGTTATATTATAGTGACATTTGGCAAAAGAATATTAAAACTATTCATTTATTAGAATATAGATTAAATTGTTTCTACAAATCCACATGTCGTATCCCTTTTACAAACATCGCATAAAGAAAAGTACAATTTTTTTTATAAGAGAAAGATTTACACAATTCCACGATGATGAAAAAACTTCTTTTTCACATATTATAGACTCGGTTATCCATTCACCATCTATCATGACCCTTTTACATTAAAATCAAAACAATCTAACAAACTTCCAAAATGTGATAAAAAATTAGAAAGTGTTACGATAACCAAATCATCCAATGCATGTGACAATTCTTTTTTCTAAAAAATCTAGCTATAGTATAATCAAAAATAAGTTTCTCAATTTCAAAATTTTAAAAATTTCGAAAAATCCACAAAACCTAGAATGGGGTAATAACAACCACATCATAACACTTACATTGCATGTCGTGAAAGAAATATGCTTAATCTACTATATGAGAGAATCAACAGATCGCATACTCGGGACATCAACATATTACATACTTGGGACGTCAACATATCGCCACCTAGAAAGCATATACCAAACACTTGAGATAGAGGCACAGTCTGAGAAAACATGCTTCCATGTCTCTGTTGGTGATTTTAGTGTTATCAGGATATTTTGTGTAATTGAAACTTACATGTGAGTTAAGGGGCTTCGTAATTTGTACTCTAATATATGTTTGGTGAATGCGGAGTACATGCATATATTAGATCGAATTATAAGTTGGTATGACAGAAAGATGTTGTCAAGGGGTTGCGCCTCAAAAGGTCTTTGAAAATCTAAATTAGTTTATTTATGGAAACTCCAAATTATAATAGGTAATTATGGTAAAATTGACAAATCTCATCAATTTTGGTAACAATTGATTATACCATTAATTTCGAGATTTACATAACTAATTTAGAAGATTTGACAAATTTCATCAATTTTGGTAATAATTAATTATGTCATTAATTTCGAGATCTACATAACTAATTTAGAAGATTTACCCTAATTTTGTCAATTTTGGTAATAATTAATTATGCCATTAATTCCTAGGTTGAGTTTCTTATAAACCGGAAAAATGGTAGAAATATCAGTCCGGAAAGTGTTTACACGTTCCAAGGGATATCTAGATTTCCACCATAACTCTACCCAATTTCTAACGATCAACTGATATTTTTTGTTTCCGGAGATTGGTGAATCAACCCGTGAGATAACCAAGAAGTTCGTAAAACTGGAGAAGTTTGAAGGTGTTGATTTCAGGCGCTAGAAGAAGAAGATGCACTTCATGCTGACCACTCTGAAGGCAGCATACGTGTTGACTACTCTAAGACCATCTAAAACAGAGGAAAGTGTTGATGAGACACTTGAAGAGACCAGGAAGAGGCAAAAGTGGGACAACGACGACTACATCTTTAAAGGTCACATCTTCAACAATATGTATGATGCTCTATTTGATACCCATGGTGATGCTTTAACTTCTAAGGATTTGTGGGACAACCTTGAATTGAAATACATTAATGAGGACGCTTCTAGCAAGAAGTTTCTGGTTAGTGATTTTAATAACTTTAAGATGGTCGATTGAAGGTCTGTCACTGAATAATGTAATGAACTCCTTGGTATTTATGGTCAATTTAAACTACACGACATGAATATGGATGAATCCATTGTTGTGTCAAGTGTAATTGACAAACTTTCTCCATCTTGGAAGTATTTCAAACATAATCTAAAACATCAAAAATAAGGAATTGTCATTGGTTCAACTTGCTAGTCATATTTGTATTGAAGAATCTCTTCGTACGAAGGAAGTTGATAAATCTGATAAAACCAAAGGGAAAGTTCAATCTGGACAACCTTCTGATCATATGGTTGAAAACAAAGCCAAGAACTTGAACCAAAAAGCACATGAAAAATAGAAGCACGAACATGTTGCAAATAACTCCAAAAAAAAGAAAAAATGAACCAGTTTGTTGGAGATGCAATAGGGTGGGGCATTGCAAGCGTGACTTTCATGGGAACTTAGGCAACAATGATAACAATAATGGTGCTGGAAACAATGGAGCCAATGGAAGTGTAAACGGGTATTTGGGCCAAGTTAAAGGAGGTCAGTTTTTGACTAACTTTGATAATTCTAATCAAAATTATATTTATTATGTTTCAATTATTCCTAAATCATTCTATGTACATGATGATGATGTTGCTTGGTGGATCGACTCTAGGGCAACGAACTATGTATGCAAGGGTAAATGATTGTTTGAAATATTAACACTATTTGAAGATGGATCAGCACTGAGAATGGGAGACGATTATTTTATACCTATTTGTAGTGTAACACTTGAATTTGGGAATGTTCCTTTTTAGCCGCTTTGTAACTAATTATTGTAATACGACACAGGGCGTAACACATGGTACGCTTATCGTACTAGCAGAGAAGACAGTACGCGAGGCGTACTACATGGTACACTTAGCATACTAAGGAGAAACTGATCGGGGTGCGAAGCCTCGTACGTTGGGCGTACGAGGGTTATGCTTAGCATACTTCATGGACAAGAAAACCTTATTTTTTTGAATGTTGCACCCTATATAAGGTCCTTAAGTCCCTAGGGATGGCCTCTTTACCAACCTCTATTGCCCTACAACCCTAAAATCGACCTTTAGCCTCCATTGTTGTGATTTTTGAGCTCTTCTGAAGAAGTTGGTGTTTTTTTGCTCATTTTGAAGAGATTGAAGAAGGTTATAGGTTCATAGCTTGGTGGGAAACTAAAAAATCCTGAATCATCACTCATTTTGCAAGTCTTTTGAGGTATCAAGTTCATGCATTCGCTTTTGAATGCTTAGATCTCTTTATGTCTTGATTTTTATGCTTTTGGTCGCCTTTTGGGTTGGTTGATGAGTTAAGACGTTTTTGGGGCTTGTCCGTTTAGATCTGAGCATGTTATGAGTTTCTCAAGCTTAAAGGTGCATGCTTTATAGTGTTAATGGTCTCATGCATTCTTTAAGTCATCTAGTAAGTCCTTTTGAGCTTTAAGAACTTCATTAAGCCATGCATGCACGTAAAGTTAACAACTTTATGTGATAAGCCATCTCAAGGAGTTTAGATCTAGATTTTGGAGTGTTATCGTAATGAGTTAAGAGCTGAAAAGGAAGATTGGTTGTATGGGGATAGTACGTTAGGCGTACAAGCATGTATGCTTAATGTACAAGCCCTAAGGCGAGTATGTTGCGCGTACGAGCTGAGTATGCCCCACGTACTCAGCAGGATGGGCCTCGAAATGGCAGATCTTCGGTTTGGGCCATATGTTCGGCTTGGATGTTTAGGGCCTTGTTGGGCCATCAAAACCCAAGTGTTTTTGGGCTAGGAATATTCTTGGACTTAGATTAATGTCCATGAAAGCGGGTTTGGGCCCAATTTGGAAAATTGGGCCATGATTGGGCCTTGGATAGCTATTTTGGCTTTTAGGCCTTTTGGAATGTGAGTTTGGACCTTAATTTTGGACCAAACTAAGTAAGGGGTAAATTGGTATTTTTACCCTAATTTGGACTGATGATTATGGATTAGAATCCAATTGTTAATTGGATGTTATTTGATATTGATAGCGTCAGGATCTTAGTGGGGCAGCAGCCAGAGATTCTTTTTGTGAGATTCGACAGTACGAGGTGAGTTTCCTCACTATGTTTAGCGGGTCGAAGGCACCAATGTCGGACCATGGCTTGTCATGTAGCATGCTAGATGTTTGTGTGACTCTTTCATGTGTATGTGCTTGTATGCTTACCGGCTGGGGTCAATGATTATTTTGTATGCTAGTATCTGGTTATGCGTATATGATATGTATGTGGGTGGGGCCCGTTATACTCAGTGGGCGGGGCCCGATGATGGTACGATGTGCTATTATCTTTGTGATTTTAGCATGTATTTGTATGTTTATTTGATTATATGTTTACTGAGCGAGGCCCCATGACTTACATATCAATATAACGAGTGAGGCTCGATGTCGGGCGGGGCCCGATGATAGGGCGGGGACCATTATGTGTTTATTTATGTATGTATGATATGTGGTATTTTTGGGGAACTCAGTAGGCTTTGGGTTTACGGTTTTCAGTATATGTTTCAGGTACTTCGGTTTTCAAATGAAAGAGCTTGGGATGATTGTAGAGCACACACAATCTCGTTCCACATATTATTGATTTAATTTGATGTGATATGTTGATTGGTACTTTTGTTTTATCTGAATTTTCATGATGATGTTTTTGGGATACTGGTTTTATTACTTTAAAAATGAAACTTTTGGGTATTATTTTTGGAACGTTACAAGTGGTGTGAGTGTTTTGTGTCTTGAATTTACTTCTGGAAAGATTATTAGGCTTTTTAATGTTTTGTTTGTTCCTAAGATTCGAATGAATCTTGTTAGTTCTAGTTGATTGAATTATGATGGTTTTAAACAAGTTATTGAGTCGAATAAGTTCATCTTATCTTGAGGTGTAATGTTTATTGGTTTTAGATATTTATATAATAGAATGTTTCGTTTAAGTATTGTTGACAAATCATTACATGTTCAAAATTCTACATTTGTATCTTATACTTCTAATGTTGATAAATCTATGATTTGGCATGTAAGATTATGTGATGTCAATTTTAGAAGGATTCATGAGATGTCAAAAGATGGATTAATTCCAACCTTTAACATGACTTCTAGTGGTGTTCGTTTGGATGGATCGGTTTGATCCAATCCAATCAAGTCAATCCAAATTGATTTCGGTTTTCAAAACATTGATCCAAATAGTCCAAACTAAACTCAAATCTGATCCAATCCGATCCAATTACAATTCGGTTGGATCGGTTTTTTTTAATTCGGTTTTCAAAAACTGAAACATTTTAAATCGACATGTAATTAAAATATTACCCAACTTTACACAAAAAGTGAAAACAAATTATTTAGTTGTGATTTGAAATTTATAAATAACTACTAAGAAGATATATTCTAGTTAAATATTTTTTTTATATATTTTTTTTTGAAAGAATATGCGTATTACATTTTTTTATCGGCTGAAACGTTTTTAACCTATCTGAAAAAATAAATTACAAAATTTATAAATAACTATATATATATATATATATATATATATATATATATATATATATATATTAAATAAAATAATAATAATAAATGTTTATTCGGTTTTTTTGGACTATTTGGTTTTTATTTTATAAACCAAAACCAATCCGAAATCCAAAATAATAATTCAATTTTGTTGACAACCAATCCAAACATCCAAATATCCAAACCAAATTGTCCATTTGGACAATTCGGTTTTATCCACATAGTGAACAACCCGAATGACTTATGATATATGTAAAACATGCATGCTTTCAAAAGCGACAAAACAACCCTTTCCTAGTGTCACTAGAAATTCGACTATTTTGGAACTTGTACACAGTGACATACAACTTAAAACCAATACACATTCTGTAAGTAACTAAAAGCAAACTTCATACTTTAATTCTCCTAATTGTCTCGTAAACAAGTTGTACCCCTCGAAATGATACGTGTTATGAAAACGGGTGTTACAACCTGAAAAATCTTTCCGTGGATATGAGTCATCCCACATATAATACTTAGCAACACTTCATAATGTATCTTTCTGGGCTCTAGTTAGTGTGTCATATGTATATTTTTTGACCAAAATTACAATATCAACATACTAAGGGATATATTGAGTAAGGGCGTAAAAGATAAAAAATAAATTATTTATGTTTACGGAAATAATCGACGATTGAGTAAGAGCGGATTGTTTGATGGTAGGAGCATGAATTCTTTTTGTAAATTCATCTGTAATTCACCAATTCCCCGAGGTCGACTTTTAGTTAACGTTTTTTAGAATTCCTATATAGATAATGATTTGGTTAGTTTAATTCTTATTTGAATCTCTATATGTGGAATTCTCTTAATGCCAAAAGATGATGATTGTCTAGAAATTAACCCTTCAAAAAGAGATGATATGTCATTTGATGCACACCAGTTCAAGTGATCGTGAACAAGGTTCCTAGGCTCGCTTTTGCATCGTATTTCCAAATTAAACTCCTAAAGCAAGTTTTATAGCACCAAAACAATTTAGGGTAACCATTACACCATCTAAAACAAGTTTTATAGCACCAAAACAGTATAGGGTAATATTTCTAGTCCATTTCCAGCAGCAAAGATTCATCTTCACTCCTCGAAAAGTCAAACTCTTTGACATTCTCATCGAAGCAAAGATTCCATCTGCGATGTGTTTGCTTTAATCCATAGATGGATTTCCCAAGCTTACACACTCTATTAGGGTACTTTGTACTGACAAAACCCTTTAGCTGACTCATGTAAACATCCTCAACCAACTTTCCATTAAGGAAAGCGGTTTTGACATCCATTTGCCATATTTCATAATCATGAAATGCAACAATGGCTAACATGACCCTAATAGACTTAATCTTTGCTACTTGTGAAAAGGTATCATCATAATCAACTCCCATAGTTTGAGAAAAGCCCTTTGCAACCAGTTGCACCTTATAAGTGTGCACATTACCATCCATGTTGGTCTTCTTCTTGAAGATCCATTTGCACTCGACTGTCTTGCGACCTGGTACATTGTCAACCAAGTTCCAAACTTGATTGTCATACATGGATTGTATCTCGCTGTCCATAGCCTCTTTCCATTTAGCAGCCTCAGGGCCTGCCATGGCTTCAGTGTAGCTGTTAGGTTCATCTAAACTTACCAGTATGATATCAATGATAAGTGTATCACCTTCCGTAGTAATATGGAAACCATAGTAATGCTCAGGTGCATTCCTAACTTTTGTGGAATGCCTAAGCGGTACGGAATCTTCTGTCGGATCAACAGGAGTTTCCTCTTCAGGTTGATTGCTAGGGTTTGAGTTTCCTTCACCACTTGACTCTTGAATTTCTTCAAGGTCAATTTCCTCCCACTGTTTCCTTGGCTCATGAATTCTCTCTCGTGAAATACTCCTCTCCTTGCTACAAAGACCACATTATTACTAGGTCTGTAGAAGAGGTAACCAAAGGATGTGGTCACAACCATTACACCATCTAAAACATGGATTAGCATAGCCATTATACCATCTAAAACATGTTTTATAGCACCAAAACAGTTTAGGGTAATGTTTCTAGTCCATTTCCAGCAGTAAAACTTGAAAAAGTGCATTATGTAGCTCTTACTCGTCGAGTGCAAGAACCTACTTGATGAGTAGGATGAGTTTACTCATGGACTCATCGAGTTCATGCTGCAGAGTGCAGAAAAACTGAGTTTTGTTTTCACAATTTTGCATCAAGTATCAAAATAACAAGCATAGGCTTTGATACCACTGAAGGGTTTTGAGCATTCTAACACTCATATGATGTACATGCAACCCTATAAACCTTGTATCTATTTTTTATATATGATACATACAAATTTGTTTTTCCAAGGTTCACAACCTATCTAGCATACATGGGGAACTTTTAAACATAAAAATAAGCAAGAAATACATACCTTTAGTTGCTTGAATTCCTTGAGAACCTTGTGAGCCTAGCACCTAAAGTGTGATGCCTTAAGCGTCTCACACAACACTAAATGCACTTGGAATAACTTAGAGAGAAATGAAGAGCACTTAGAAATCGGCTAGCCCTCACTTGTTCTCTTAGTAGCCGATTTTGGTGAAGAACATGAAACTTATATAGTGTGTTACAATTAGGGTTACACCATGTAAACCCTAATAGTCATGACTTTTCATTTCCATGACCCATGGGTTCTATAAACACCATGAAGTCTCCATGGAGAATCCTATGGGTTTTAGCCCAACTTGAAAATCCATGTATCATTAGCCCACTATACAAGTATGGGTGATTTACACAATCAACCTATATATTTAATTAGTCTTCTTTTGATCACTTAACTAATTCCAAATTAAATCTTGATCAATACTAATTAAATAATATTATTAATATATTAAAACTTATGATATATTAATAAACCTTAAGTGTTATTTATCTCATTTTAGTCTATTCAAATGCACGATGTCATGCAACCCAATTGGACCATGCTAATCGGGTCACGTACATTCCAGAAATAGTTATGAACTTAGACACCTAATCCAACAACAACTTTATAAGGTTGTAAAATGGTGGTCATTTGTGGTATACAAGGGTGTCTCAACTAGTTTGGAGGTTTTAAGCGAACCAAAAATATGAGGCCCTTTGGCCTTTATTATACATAACATTATAAACCTTCATCCTTTTTATAGGCTTGAGACCGACAATAAAAAGTTTATATGTTTTTTGTGAATCATCAAGACAAATATAAATGAACAAACAGAATACTGAAAGTAATGGATTATTTGAAATATTTGTTGCGTTACAACCTTGACTCCCTAACTACTTCCTTGAGTTCACAGGCGAATCTATTATGGCGAATCTATAATCTCTTAAACAAATAATAATCTCTTATTCAGTTTTTTTGGACTATTCGGTTTTAAGTTTATAAACCGTAATCAATCCGAAATCCAAAATAATAATTTGATTTTATTGGAAACTCATCCAAAACTCAAAAAAATTCGAACCAACGAATCCAATCCAAGTTGTCCAATTGGATAATTCGGTTTTATCCGAACAACGAAGAGCCCTACCAGATGGTATAAACTTAAGGATGATTAACTTGTTAAAAATTCTTCTACAACCTAGTGTGATTTTCCTATATAAATATTATTAACTGTTAATAAATTCATAAATGTATCATCCAAACGATGTGTTATTAATCAAATATCGCAATAGGTGATTTTTAACATAACTAGGACGAAAACTTTTAACCGAATATTTTTTTTGTACCCACTCTATTTTATGTTTTGTATGAAGTAATGAAACCAAACTTCATATTTTGAAAAGAAAAACATTTAACTTGCAAATTACGACAAATTTAGTAGTTTTCTTTTTCAAATAACTAAATTCATTAACATTTTATCGAGTGTTTACCTTTTGCAAGTACCAAGTTATTTTCACTTGTAATGATTTGATACAAATGTTAAATACAACACCTATTTTACCGAAATAACTCATTATTCAAACTCTAATCATAATTGATACATAAGAACCAGATTTACTAATAAGATAATATTTTTTTACTGTAGGATCCCTGCAAAACTCAGTAAACGTGAATAACTCTGCACACTCTTGACAGTATTCCGACACCCCATGGATACAAAATAACCTTTTGTTTCATTATTTATGAATTAAATTGTGTATTTTGGATAAATATGAACGAGTTTAAAAAGTGGATTAATTAAAAAATAAAAAAACACCACATGAGATGGGGTCAGAACAACAGTCCCACAGGTCAGGTGGGGTGGCAAGCATTCAAAGAGAAAACAATGCAACGGTTCAATTCCGAGGTTTAAATACAAAAAGGTAGGACCAACACATTTTGTTTCTATTGTTAATAAATGCATCGATAAACAATAAATACCATTTTATTGTATAAAAAATCTCATATTTACATTATCTATACCGTTATACAAAAAATACGTACTATTTATTCATGTTTTCTTTTGTAATTGTATTTATTTTTTAATTTTGGTTGTCAAAACATAATACTAAGTCTACATTTTATTCGTGTTTTTATGAATGAGATATTAACAAAAATGACCAAATGATATATATGAGTTATTGTATATGACAAAACATTTTAGATATCTACCGGATCTATTGCGAATAGTGTTAGTTTTTCAGGAAAATGACAACCTTTTATGATATTTTATCGAAAGCTACATCTACTTCCGTAAGTTTTGTTATCTTTACATTAGCTGTAGGCTAAAACACATGTATTGGAGGCACTTCAACGGATTCCAAATTCCACGATATGTTTTTTTTTTCTCCCTTTTGCACACACAAAAATGGTGAACATGTTTGCCTTTTTGTTTGTCTGTATACAAGTTACATCAAAGTTGAACCGTAAGGCATCTGAAAAAGTCACAACTTAGCATGAATAATTTTAAAATAGTCGTGCCAATGGTGATTGTTTTAGTTTTTCTGGTCCTAAACGTTGGTGCACATTCAACAACTATGAGAGACTATATAAGTGCCATGGTTTAGATTATATGTCAAACGAATCATGGTGTGATGCACAAAAGTTATGGCCGACAACTTACGGTTGCGTTTAGTTACAGAAAAATAGTTTTCATTTTCTGTTTTTTGTTTTCTCTTTTTGGCTTTCGTTTTCTTTTTTTATTTTTCATTGAAAAATTTAGAAAACGCGTTTAGTTAAAACTTACTTATTTTTCGTTTTCAGTTTTAGAAAATTAGAAAACGTGTTTAGATGTGTATTTTTCTATCGATTTTCATTTTTAGAAAACGGTAGCGATGGTAGGGTATGGGTGGGGACGGTTACGGTAGCAGGTCGGCGGTGGCGGTGGTGATGACAAGCGATGGTGGTGGCGGCGGCAATTGTGTCAGTGGTGGTGACGGCGGTGCTAGTGATGAGTTAGTGGTGGTGGTGGTGATGGTAGGTCGGTGATTGTGGTAGTGGTGTTGGGTGGGTGGGTGTACGATTGTGTGTTTGTAGGGGTGGGGGTGGGTATGAGTGTGTTTGTGGGTGTGTGTGTGTGTGGGGGGGGGGGGGGGGTGCGTTGGTGGGTATGTATGTGTGTGTGTTTGTGGGTGGGTATGTGTGTGTGTGTGTTTGTGGGTGGGTGGGTATGTATGTGTGTGTGTGTGTTTATGGGTTGAAGGGTTGGTGTGTGTGTTTATGGGTTGAAGGGTTGGTGTGTGTGTGTGTACGGGTGTGTATGTGTGTGTTTGTCAGTTGGGGTGTGTGTGGGTGGGTGGGGGTGGGGTGTTAAAGTGGGGGTAGGTAGAGGTGGATGGGATGAGACTGGGTGTGTGTTTATATTTTAGAAAAAATTTTGCAATTAGAAAAATGTGGAAAACAATGATTATCAGTTTTCCAAATATTTCCAACCTCTTTGTAACGGAAAATTTTCATTTTCCGTGAAAAATTTAGAAAAATAGACGAACTAAACGCGTTTTCAAAATTCCCATTTTTCTTGGAAATTTTTTCCGGATAACGGCCCATTTTTCCGCAACTAAACGCACCCTAAGGTTGCGTTTAGTTACGGAAAAACAATTTTCCTTTTCCGTTTTTTGTTTTCGCTTTTCAATTTTCATTTTCCGTTTTCATTTTTCATTGAAAAATTTAGAGAACGCGTTTAGTTAAACTTATTCATTTTTCATTTTCAGTTTTAGAAAATTAGAAAACGTGTTTAAATGTCTATTTTTCTATCGGTTTTCATTTTTAAAAAACGGTAGTGGTAGTAGGGTGTGGGTGGGGGCGGTGACGGCACCGGGTCGGCGGCGGTGGTGGTGATGACAGGCGATGGTGGTGGCGGCATCAATTTTATCAGTGGTGGTGATGGTGGTGGTGCTAGTGACGGGTTAGTGGTGGTGGTGGTGATGGTAGGTCGGTGATTGTTGTGGTGGTGTTGGGTGGGTGGGGGTGCGAGTGTGTGTTTGTGTGTGTATGTGTGTTTGTGGGGTAGGTGTAGGTTTGTGTGTGTGTGGGTGTGTGTGTCTGTGAGGGTGGGGGTAGGTGTGGGTGTGTGGGTATGTACGTGTGTGTGTATGGGTGGGTATGTATGTGTGTGTATGGGTGGGTATGTATGTGTGTGTTTGTGGGTTGGTGTGTGTGTGTGTTTGTGTGTGGGTGGGTGTGTATGTATGTGTATGTGTGTGTGTGGGGGGGGGGGGGGGGGGGTTGGTGTGTGCATGTGTATGTTGGTGGGTGTGTGTGGGTAGGTATGTATGTGTGTGTGTTTGTGGGTGTGTGTGTGTGGATGGGTATGTATGTGTGTGTGTGTGGGTTGGTGTGTGTGTGTGTGTGCGGGTGTGTGTGTGTGTGGGTGGGTATGTATGTGTGTGTGGGGGTTGGTGTGTGTGTGTGTGTGGGTTGGTGTGTGTGTATATGTGTGTATGTTTGTGGGTTGGTGTGTGTGTGTGTGGGTTGGTGTGTGTGTATATGTGTGTATGTTTGTGGGTTGGTGTGTGTGTATGTGTGCGGGTGTGTGTGTGGGGGTGGATATGTATGTGTGTGTGTGTGGGTGAAGGGTGTTAAAGGTGGAGGTAGGTAGAAGTGGATGAAGTGAAGTGGGTGTGTGTTTATATAGAAAAATTTTGGAATTAGAAAAATATGGAAAACAATGATTATCAGTTTTCCAAAATTTTCCAACTTGTTTGTAATTTTAGAAAACGGAAAAATTTCATTTTCCGTGAAAAATTTAGAAAAATAGACGCGTTTTCAAAATTCTCATTTTTCTTGGAAAATTTTTCCGGAAAACGACTTATTTTTCCGCAACTAAACGCACCCTAAGTTTCTACTAGGAAAAAGCACTAGCCCTTGCTCCATTAGCAGAGGCTTAGTTCAGGATGTCTTGTAGTTTGATATATATGCTCTAAATAAGTGAAAGTCTTTTGGTATTAGTTTGTTTTATAGTTTCTTATTTAAATGATGAGTATGATCTATGATACATATATAAAGGAATAGAACGACATGGTAACATTGTAAATGCCAAGTAAATGCCAAATAACATTGCAAGAGACAAAGATACAATTCTAAGGGTTATTTAAATCAAACGTAGGATACTATTAACAATGTGATTGATTAACATTGAACTCAACCTAAGAATAACATTTACTCCTACTTGATGAATCTTGCTTCCTTAGATCCACTAGAGATGGAGATTTAAGTCGTGTGTGTCCCACCTGCTAGCAACGACTATGTTTTTTTATTGTCATAACCTTCCCTTAAGATATGATATGATTATGGTTTTACGAACATCTCCATTGGCGTTTGTCCCTAACATCATTAACTTGCTCCCAGTGCCATAGAATATAAACATGAACACTAAATAATAGATTACATGAACTCGTTTTCATAACTGAATTATGGATAGAGATACAAAATAAGAAGAATAAAACTCCACCCATATAAAATCAAAATAAACCTTTGAATTTATGTAACGTCCTGTTTTCACAACAAAAAAATTGTATTTTTGTTAAGGTAAAATTTCACAATTATAAATCCATTTTAAGAAAACCATTTATTCCAAATTACAATTGTCGAAAATCAGGGTGAAATAATAAACACAAAATTCTGAATGTTGCTAATGAGTGTGTACAGTCACGTCTTCGCTTTCCCACAATCACCGATAGAACCTGAAAACATAAACAACTGGGTTAGCACAAAACTTAATGAGTTCCCTTAAAATACCGCACAGAACATATACAAGCATGCATAATGGTTCCACAGTCATTGGACTGGATTACTCCGGGTATGTTGGCATGCTAACTCAACCCAACTGCTCTTCCCGAGCCTCCATTACTATGGCTTATAGTCAGCCTACACCTGGTCTCTTGGCCTACAACACACAATAGGACAACCTCAACCTCAACCGCCACAATATGTCGGCATACAAACAAACAAGAGATCAAGTAGGCACATAAACATTGGCAACTACCAATCATCCAACTTATTACTGCCTACTAGACCCTTCATAACACACTACTTCGCTACTGGCAACTCTCCATGGAATGCATAACACTAAGGAACCAGAGGTGAGATAGCCACCCGAACAGATGATCCTACTCTAGAGCCATGACCAAACAAAGAACAAGCAAGAAAGCCGAGATCAAGAGTTTTCAGGCTATCATAGATGGCTACATACATCTCTTAGGGCTTTCCACTAAACGATAACGAACATACTGGTACTCTAACCAGCATACCACTACTGCTGCATCATAAAACACAAGGATATATATATATATATATATATATATATATATATATATATATATATATAACAGCTCACTATAACACAACAACATCCTATACACAAAACCACATAACCAAATCTCCAATGAATGCATAGCCATATGTATCCAAAGGTGAGATAGACATCCGAACAGATGATCCTACTCTAAAGTCATAACCAAACAAGGAACATGCAAAAAAGCCTAGATCAAGAGTCCTCAGTCTATCCTATGTGGCTATATAAAGACCCTAGGGCCTAGGGCAACCCTCTACTAAATGATAACTAAAACTAGTGGGCCAATATTGGTGTCTTCGAATCACGGGTACAGTGATGAAAACTCACCTGAAATGAAGAACCCAGAAATATTGTGACACACTTCCCTTTCTGCACTACTTGCTCCTACGAGCTCTCTATCATCAAAACATGGAAGAATCTTAACCAACATCCCAAATCCTTCAAGTTTGACCCAAAGTTAAATTAGTCAAAAAGTCAACGTTCAACTGCCCCTGATGACGTGACAATCTATTGGTCACGTCGTGAGCCACTAAATGACAAATAGTCGTGACCTTTGATCCTCACGACATGACAGGCATAGTCTCACGTCGTGAGAACTGTTTGAATGACATTTTGATGAATAAACTCCTTAATCCATTAAACTACTAATCCATCTTCTCTAGAAGGCTTCCTAACACCCCAAGAACTATAAAAATTGATGCTTTAAGGTCATGCATGTCTAATGCAAGACTTGTGTAGCAACCCAAAAATCCAAGGTAAAAAAATTATTTTTATTATAATCAAAACACTATTGTAACTTTGTTCTAAACATTGAAAAGCATTTCAATTAACATGATTATCAGAGTCCAATCCCAAAGATCACATATTGCGGAAAACACGGGTGTATGTGCTGCTAACGTCCCGAGCTCTTTCATTTGAAAACTGGAGTACCTGAAACATAAAATGAAAACCGTAAGCACAAAGCTTAGTGAGTTCCCCAAATACCACATATCATACATAACAAAACATATAATGCGCCCCGCCCAGTCATCGGGCCCTGCCCGATCATCAAGCTGAGCTTGGTAGTAAATCGGGCCCCGCCCAGCATGCATATAACATATATCAAATAAACACATACCCATGCAACATAGATACATAGCATACAAACAATCATCGGGCCCTGCCTGACATCGGACCTTAACCTGGAAAGCATATAAACACATACACATGCAAGAGTCACGAAGATAGCTAGAATACTAAAATAGCATAAACATGGGTCGACATTGGTGCCTTCGACCCGCTAAACCCAGTGAGGAAACTCAACTCGAATGCTGAAGCTCACTGTAAGAAATCCTTAGTTGCTGCCCTAACAACTTCTCAAGCTAACAATACCAAAGTATTTCCCAATTATGAATTGGGTTCCAAACCATGATCCATAATCCATACTTGGGGTAAAATGACCATTTTACCCCTGGTCCAACAAGATTCATAACTAAGGCCCAAGCCCTAAATCCAACAAGATCCAAAACAACAAAATCCATGAAAGTCCACTAATAGCCCAATTTTCCTAATTAGGCCCCATCCCATACTGGCCTTATTCTAAGCCTATAATTTCCAATTTAGATTGCTTCAAACACCCTTTGGGATAAACTTGATCAAAGGCATAATTCAAAAGTCAAAGTCAACGGCCTGAGTTGACCCAACTCGCCTAGTTTTATCCTTCAACTTGCCGAGTTCCTCTGACAACCGCAAAGTCGGGAAGAAACCGGTCCAACTCACCGAGTTGTCTAATCAACTCGTCGAGATGACCCACACCAACTCAGAATTGGGGGAAACCAAAACAAATCGTCGAGTTGGCCATCCAATTCGTCGACTTCCCCCGAGACCAAACAACTTAATCCATTAAGCTGACATGATCGAAACTATCAGCTTCTCCCACTCAGATCTTAACTGAAATGGCCTTAAGAAGGGTAAAGTTTCCAACTTTACCCCTAAGAACCACCAAAATGGGTTCAAAACCCAAACCCTAAACTTAAAACGGTAAGGACTTAATCATTACATACTTATTCCACAAGGACACAACTCCAAGATGCAGATATGACCATATGAGGCTTGATGGCCTTGTAAAGTTTTTCGACTTTACACTTATTCATGATTAGAAAAAGCTCAAAAGCTTAAAAGAGACAAAAAAGGACTTAATGAATGCATGAAGCCCTTAGGACCATAAAGTTGGCACATTTATGCCAAAATAGCTCAAGAGGACCATAGATCTGGAAGAATAGCACTTAGGACGTCCTTCGACCCCACAAATCACCCAAACATGGCTAAAAGTATCAAAACTTAACCCAAAAAGAGATCTAATCAAATATTAAGCAAGGATAGAACTTTATACCCAGAATATGCTGGAAATGATGCAAATAATCAAGATCTGTAGGCTTCTACTTGAATCACTACCTTGCACCAAGCTTCTCCTTCGTCCAAGAGCTTTAAACACACCAAAACACACTCACAAAGGATTTACAACACTCTTGAAGGCTCTAGGGTTTCGAGATTAGGGTTAGAGGCTGGAAATGAGTCCGGCACCTGGGACTTAAGGTGTTTAAATAGGGTGCAAAATCCTAAAATTGGGGTTTCTCAAATAGCGTCCAAGTCACCGAGTTTCCTTTACCAACTCGACGAGTTGGTCCTCAAAAACACGCGTTCCAATAGCTTCCAACACGTTGAGTTTATGCCATAAACTCGACGAGTTGGCCCCTAAAAATGGAATTTATTTCCATAATTTGACCTTCTAGATTTCGGATGTTACAAGTTGAGCTCAAATTAGGGCATTTATGAAGAAAAGGAGGTCAAAACCTCAAGCATGAGCTCAAACATCACCCAAACTTCAGATTCACCACATATAATCACGAAAGGACTCTAAAGACCCATAAAATTGCTAACTTTATGGAGTCCCAACACTCAAACTCATCTAAACATGGATAATCATGCATAAAACTCTAGATCTAGCAACAAGGAATCATAAAACTTGAATCTTGGTTACTCACAAAGGTCCAGAGATGTTGCTAGAAGATGAAAATGAAGCTTCTAAGATGGATCTATGCTCCAAAGGCGATCCATTTTTCTTCAAGCTACCAAAACACCACCAAAAAAGCTCAAGAATCATAATGAGATGCTAGGATTAGGTTTTTTCTATGTTTGAGGACGAACGAGATTGTTAATGAACACTAAAATGAAGTTTATGAGGTTTAAATACAAAGGAAACCCTAAAAGATCATGTGTTTGGGCTGTAGCACATCTCACGCCGTGATCTCAATTGAATCCACATTTTCATTTATTCACTTGTCGCATCGTGAACTCTGTATGGTCACGTCCTGACACCCGGTTTTACCCAAAAACCATACATTTGACTCATTGATAACTTAAACCGATCCGTTCTAAACATTGAATGTTATAATTTAGTTTTTTTGAAATCTCAATCCAAAATAAATGATAATTTGAAATGTATTAGTCGGGTCAAAATGTACCTCTATTCTAACATGTTATATTCAAGAAAACCTTTGGTTAATTCAGATTATAAGTTCTTTCCTAAAGGTCATTTTGTAAATGTCTTTATAAATAATTATTAAATATTGATAGGAAAAATAAGGCTGATTGATATATATATATATATATATATATATATATATATATATATATATATATATATATATATATATATATATATATATATATATATATATATAGCAGTGTTGCAGAAATCGGTCTTGGCGGCCGATTAATCGTTTGACGACTTCAAACCGATTACGATTAGGGTGTTTGGCAGAAATTGGTCAAAATCGGTCAAACTCAGGCTTGGCGGTTCTTGACGGCCTTGGCGGTCCTCAACGGTCATAGACGGTTAAATTTTTTTTTTTTCAAATATTATACCAAAATTTTAAAATTTTAAATTTTTATGCTTTCAAATTTTAAAATATTATACTAAAACTTTTAAATTTTCAAAATTTTAAAATTTAAAATTTCCAAATACTTTATTTTTTAGGAAATATTAAATTTTTAAATAATTTTATTAATAATTTAAGGTCCCCGATTAATCGTCGATTAATCACCGCCGAGTCTGATTAATCGTTTGTCGCCAATCAACCGCCGAACTACCATCGAACAATTTTTACAACCTTAATATATAGTAGTCTATCTAAATTCTATTCATTTGGTCACTCAATTTTTTGTTGGGATCAATAAAGCCATAAACACCAACTTTTGTCATTTAAAAAAAATAAGAAAAGAAAAAAAAAAGTTTTGTCTTAATATTGGCAACTCAACATGTCAACGTTCAAGAACAAATTCTTTTCAATAATAACTTTAATGTATAAGTTAGTATAATATAAAACATAAATAAGAACCAATTGCCACTTTGTAGCCAAATTGGATGTCGTGTTGGTATGATACCGTTACACTGGTTACATTATATCAGGCCGTGTTGCAAACATTGTAACACTTTTAGGCTTTTTGTAGTACATAAAATTTTAATGAGTCGATGAACAAATTTCAAATAACTTGTTATCATTATATATCTAAAAAGGCATGTAGGAGACAACCTCTTTTGCTAATATTTAAAGGTATGTTCGACAACAAGCTTTTGAATGCTATTTAGTTTTTTTTAATCTTAAATTAAATAAAAAGATTTAATTGGAAATCCAAGTTTAAAAATTTTATTTTAAATAGAGTAGAATATACGAATGGTCCCTATGGTTTGGGATAATTTGGATGTTTGGTCCCTAATTTATTTTTTTAATTCACAATATACCTACTGTTTGTTTTTTGTTTGTGCTTAGTTTTTACTGTTTGTTTTTGTTGCGCATTTGGTTCCTATCTTACATAAAAAAAAACCTATTATTTAAATAGAGAAAAATGATGGGATATGTAAGGTAATGTGAAGAGGGTGGAGTTGGAGGTGTGTTTATTTGAATAAATTAAAAAATCAAGGGAAAAATAGTCTTTTTAAGTAAGACATGGACCAAACGTGTAACAAAAACAAACAGTAGAGACCTTTCAAGTTAAAAAAATAAATTATGGACCAAAGACGCAAATTACCTTAAACCATAGGTATCATTCGTATAATTTACTCTTTTAAATAAAATCTCATAATCTAAAAAATTCTTCAACTAGCTTTTGAGAACTTTAGTATGTAACTTTTATGTTTTATGTTAATTTACACCTTATAAAAGTTTACAATTATTTTTTACAAACAAATAAAACTTACCATTAATGTTATCAACCCAAAATACAACAAATATACGTGATCTATTTCTAGATGTTTTTACACTTGACGTATAAAACTTACCATTGTTTTAAATCAGAAAAAGATTCCACTCCCAGAAATGCCAAAAAGAAGTGATAACTGTAAACTTTACAACAATCACGTTATACCAATTTGTACCCAATGCAATAAAAGTTGTACATTGACAAATTAGTGTCTGTAGTAAGTTAGGTGAGTGATTGTCCATATTTAGTTAGAAGAGCTATTTATAATGAATTAGGTAGGTGAAGTATATCTATTAGGGATGTTCTTATTGAGATGGATGACAAAAGATGTGGCCATAAGGGTATTCTCTACAGTTTGTACATCACATGATGATGGCAGTGGAAGTTGTACCATATGCATCAACACTTGTACTTCATTTAAGTACACTGATTGGTTACAGTGACCCCCATGAGGAGACTGCCAGAGCTGACCATCTCTCCTCGTGAGTCGTGACCTGTCTGTCTTCAATTTCAAGCAAGAAAAAAGATTAAAGGTCATTTTCTCTTCGTATTTTAAAAAGATTATAACTATCCAAGTTGTAAAACACAAAGTATACGCTTAATATCTTCTTGATTAGAATCATACATGCAAGATAACAAAAAAAGGGGGTAAAACAAGTCCAATTCTGATATTTGTCACCATTATTTTAAACTAGTAGAGAAACAAGAAATGCATTCCATTATGGAATACTCCTTTTGTCAAAAGGAAAGTAGAAGGCATTTGGAAAAGAAGAATAGAAATGGAATCTGAATGATTATTGGGAATTGTATTCTTATTTATATTCCAAAGGAATAAGCCACTTTCCACAAGCCGCAATCATCTTTGAATCAGATGCCAACCACTAATTATACATTTCAAATAATAAAAGATAGAAAAAGTTTTTCAGTAAATTATTGCATACATTTTCAAATAATAAAAATCCTTTACAGATAACACATCTAACATAAGTGATTTGAGTCGAGAAAATCTCTACAAATGTAAGGATTACTAATGAAAGAAGAGAAAAGAACATACGAAAGATGTTAAGATATAAACAAATATAGAAATGGGAACATATTTGTATTTAATCTTATAATAGATCTAATTTTTTATTTTACGCCTTTGCCCTCGTCCTCATTCAAGATCCGGTTTCTAAAATCAGCTGCCATTCGTGGCAAACCTTCCCGAAGTGTTATCTTTGGTTCCCAATTTAGCATACTTTTAGCCTTGCTGATATCTGGTTTCCTTTTTTGAGGATCATCAGCAGTGTTTTCTTTAAATTCAATTGTAGCACTTGGATCAATAGTTTCTTTCACCACCTAAAACACCAAACTTTCATTTTCACAATCATATTATTTTAAAAAAAAAAAAAGAAATTGATCGAGAAACAAACCTGAGCAAGCTCTAACATAGTGAATTCTCCTGGATTCCCTAAGTTAAAAGGCCCAATATGTTCACCTTCCATTAGTGCCATGAGCCCATCAACCTAACATCAAGCCAAACTTGTAAATTATTTCACTAGAAAATAATAAATATTTATTGATTATATTCATATGAAAATGAAATGTAGAATACCAAGTCGGACACGTATTGAAAACTACGTGTTTGTTTTCCATCACCATAAACTGTCATTGGTTGTTTGCGAATGGCCTGTAAAACAGAGCTATTTTACAAATGAGGTATTGTAATAAATGATAAGTGATAATTTATTATTTATTTAATAAATTTAAAAAAAAAAAAAAAAAAAAAAAAAAAATGGTTAGGTTTGACCTGTGCTACAAAGTTGCTAACAACACGGCCATCATCGAGACACATTCTAGGACCGTATGTGTTAAAAATACGTGCAATCCGGACCTGAAATGTAAATCATACTTGTCACATGTCATTGTTTAAAATCATCAATGAAGCTTGGATCATTGTTTAAAAACTAACTGAATCCATCCCGTGGTTTGAAATATGAGGTTTAGGGGCATAAATGGAAATTTAAGCATAAAATTGGTAAAACACCCATGGATTCATTTAGTTTAGTAAGTTATCATGTTATTAAATATTAAGTTAAGTTCTTAATATTTTTAGGAATTGATTCATATCATCGTCAATACAAATAATGGATGAGAACTCAAACTAGTTACCACTTTCAAGTTTGAAAGTCTAAAAATGGAGTTTTCAAAACGATCATTTTAATCAATGATCCAATGGTGTTAATGATGATATGAAAACTTGTGGAATTAAGTTTAGAAAGAAGCATAATCATTGAAAACCATTGAAAATGGTGTTTGAAGTGTTAAAATCAGATTTAACAAAGTAGGTTTTTGTTTTTGGCCTTTCTAGTGTGAACTGCACATATCACTTACAATTGAGTTGAGACTTATATAATGTCTGAATATTGACAAATGAGAACACTTTACCTTTTTAAAGCTAGATATTGGCTTACTTCTTTATAAGCTAGATGTGAGCTTATTGTAAGCTAGATATAAGCTTATTTGACAATGACTCAATGAGAACAATATCTCTCTTTATAAGCTGGATGTAGGCTTATTGTAAACTAGATATGAACGCTTATTTAACAATAAGAACACTTTCCCTATTATTAAGCTAGATGTGGGCTTACTGTAAGCTTGATATAGGCTTATTTGACAATAGGAACACACTTTCCTTTTAACAAAATGATTCCATCTCTATGACCCTTATGTTGTGAATTCAAATGGGCATTAATTTATGGTCCTTAACTCCTTGTATCTAATTTAAGAGATTTCTTCCCATAGTTTAATGAAAATGACAACTAAAAGAATAGCAACACTATGTAATGATTAATGATTAATGAATCACCTCAACATCATCGCCTCGATGATAATCCATTGTCAAGGTTTCAGCTGTCCTTTTCCCTTCATCATAGCAGCTTCTAACACCTAATAATATCAAAAACTGAATCATTACAAACATCACAACAGAAAACAGACACAAAAAGATAAAGTTGTACAAAACAAAGTATATTCAGACAAATTTCAGTTTAAAGTCCACCTATTGGATTCACATGCCCCCAATATGTCTCCTTTTGAGGATGCTCAAGGGGGTCTCCATAAACCTCACTGGTGCTTGTAAGCAAAAATCTTGCCCCAATTCTTTTGGCAAGTCCCAGCATGTTTAGAGTGCCCATTACATTGGTCTTGTAATCACACTAGTTAAGGATCTTCAAATTCATCAACTTTAGCATTTATATATTAAAGCATTACTAAAGAGGAGATCATATATGTCAATGCAGGAAAAAATTGATTTTGATTACAGTAAACAGAGGAAGAAAGAGCTGAAAAAGGATATGATTGTCTTGACAGGGTTGTACTTGTAATGGACTGGGGAAGCAGGACAAGCTAAATGATAGATTTGATCCACCTCCAGTAAGATAGGTTCAACCACATCATGCCTAATTAACTCAAATCTAGGGTTCCCAAAATGATGCGCGACATTCTCTTTTCTACCAGTAAAGAAATTATCAATGACAATCACATCATCTCCTCTCGCAATCAACTTATCAACTAAATGACTACCCACAAACCCGGATCCGCCAGTCACCACAACCCGCCTCCTCTTCTGCCCAATAGCCACCGGAACCCGTCCTACTCCCTTATTAACAGGACGGTAGTAGTGGCTAACGGTGTCTTGGTTGGAGATCGCAGTGGATCTGGGCATTGACGGGATTTCATATCCTCTACCAGTATCGGCTATGCTGATGGTGGTAAACGATGGTTTGAGGATGACGAAGGCGGAACCGATCAGGATTCCGATTAGGGTGAAGAGGAGACGCTGTTCTTTGATGATGTAATTGATGGATCTTGGGAGATATCGGTGGGTGGATGAAGGGTGTTTGAGGGATTTAGGTGAGTAAGGTGGGGTTTGACTAGTCGGCATTTCTTCATCTCTCCTTTGATTTGCATTTGATTGTTTATGTAACTGCTTCATGTTGTTCATCGTGATTGGATCTTTTCGATTCAAATTATGTTTTTTTTTTTTTTGGTATAGGGGTTAATAGGTTATGAGCAACTGAAGAGCATGAGAATGGAAATGGGTGTAGAAATGATGTTTATGCTTTCAGGGGTTCTTTGAAGTTTGAAGCCATGAACGGCTGTTGTGTCTTGCATTGTTAAAAAGAGCAGTTGCGCAGAGTCAACGCCCAAAACACAGTATTTTTGTAATTAAAATATAAATTGCGTAAAAGATAATGTACTTTAGTTGCTTTTTACTTTTTCTTCTATTTATTTCAGGTGAAGATTTGATTTTAAATAAGATTAAAAATAACATATCAACCTTGCATCTGATCCTAATTTCCTATCCCTCATGTATAATGATATGAAATTAGTGAAATTGTATTTATACAAGTATATGACAATCTTCTTCCATCATTCATTTACAACATAATGGGTTAGTGTCAAAGTATCTCTTTACTTTTTATAATGAATGTTTAATCATGGTGTTTATAGTTTCATTAGAATAGTTAGAAAATTAATTAAAAAAATAAAGATGTAACATTTGGGCTAAGAATCTAGAAGGGCTCCGAAGTTGGTAGCCCACCAGTGAGTTTGTGAGGCCCATAGTTGGCTACTAAACACTAGGTTGTTGCCTTGCTGGTATGGTCCAGGCCCAGGGAAAGTTATATAGAAAATAAATATAATAAATACGCAAGGCATCGAAGAAAATTCTAGAAAATTAAAATATATTAATAAATACAAGTCTTGCATTAAAGTAAAATTGGACATAATCACATATATTTTAGCTCATAGAATTTTCTGATTAGTTTTTAACAACCAGTGCCGGCCCAAACCCAGGGCGAGAAGGGTCATGGCCCAGGGCAGCAATTTCTAATGGGGCATCAATTTTTCATAACCTCTTATAGGTATTATGTATTATAGTATATTTGGGTTGTTAGGCTGTTAAGAAAACTGAAGACTAATCCAGTAAACCATCACGTTCAAGACTTAGGGCAGCAAATTTTTAGAGACCTAATAGCAGCAACTACAACGGTACAACAATTACGACTCTTCGATCTAAACTTCGAATAATTGAAGATGAAGAACACGAGGCGTCCCTAGCGTCTCTGCTGGAGAATGGAGATGGACCATCAAGATTTAGTCTGCATCAATTCAATCGCCTACTGCCCTATTATTTCTTCCAGTCTTCTGATTCATTGCTTCAACACTCAACAGTTCAGCACTTCTCTTGCCCTCTCTCTCGATAAATCGACTTCTCCAGTTCTCACATATTCTTCTTTCTTTCTTTCCTGAATCGTCCTCTACTGAATGTTTGAATCGTCCCTACTAGTTTATCTATTGCTCTAATTCTATTGTGCTAAAGACTTAAAGTGAAGATTCAAAGATGGATACAGTGATTGAATGAATTCTTCTCCTCTTAAGGTCCTAATCCGGTAAGTTTTTTCTAGTATTTTAAATTTCTTGCATAACCTACTTGAATACTTTATGTTTCGAAAATTTGATAGTGAGTATTGGTTAAATTTTTTGAAATTTCAGTTTTTTTATTAAGGTTCCTGAAGTCTGGAGAAGTGAAATTTTCGATCCAACTCATCCAAAATTGCAGACTTGCAGTGTTGTTCATCCTGGATTACACTAAGTTTCATTAATTTTCCAGGTAATTTCTTTCTTCTCTTGTGATTTATGATCAAATTAAGTTGCTGATTTTGATTTTTTTTTATATAATAATATAAGTTTTATCTATCGTTGAATGTGATATTTTTAGTTAATTTCTGAATTAAGTTATCACAATTGCTAGAAATCTGATGTAGTGATATGTATGAACCTGATTTTGATTTTTCTGAGATGTGAATTCAGAATTCTGAATAATTAGATTTATATAATCTGTTGATTTCTGAATTTTTGAAAATCTGATGGTTTTCTGAAATCTGAATAATCTTATTGTGTTTTTGAATTCTGAATAATATCTTAATTTAATTTCTGAAACATTGTGAATTTGTGTATATATGAATCTGATTTTGATTTTTTGAATTCAGAATAATTTGATTTATATAATCTGTTGAGTTTTTTAAATTCTGATTTTTGATAATGTGATAGTTTTCTGAAATCTGAATAATCTGATTGTGTTTTTGATTTCTGAATAATATGTTAATTTAATTTCTGAAAATCTAAAAGATACTTTTTTTTTAGGTTGTGGATATGGAATGTTAACTTCATGCTTTGGATACGGAGTCTTGATTATGATAAAATAATAAATGTTTTTGCTTCAAAAAATACAAGAAGACATCGTTTTAGATGAATTTTATGTATGATTTTGTTTGTATAACCTTGTTTTGGTTTGACTGTAAAATTTATTTCATTTTTGCTATTTTTTTAAATAAATAAAGGCATTAGTTTAGAATCTCGCTCCGGACATTAAAAATCAATGGACCGGCCCTTTTAACAACGAAAATATTTTAGTAATAGAATATTGTGTGAGCGAAATTTTACAAAGAGTATGATATTTTTAGTCTTCCAAAAACATAAAACTTATTAGACCTCGTTCTTTTGTCTAGTTTGTACTTTTTGAAAACATAAATCGAAAAATCACAATAAAAAACGTCAATAGATAAGGTTTTATAAAATCAAGTATGAAATGCATAAGTATAAATAGTATATATTTAATACACTCGATTTATTTAAAAAACAATCATTATGGAGTTTGATCACATATCACATATACAAATCCTATTTTGTCTTCTGTACATTAACAAACTTACATCAAAGGTTCTTAAATCTTAATTTTTTTACAACTGCCAAAAATTGATTAAAAGTTATAAAATTATAATGAAAATTTGTAAATTGATGAAAAAGTAATTAAAAAAAATAAGAACTTGTTAACAAAGCAAAAAAAAAATAAAATAATAAATAAATAAATAATAGAAAGAGTTGCGTTTTCTTTCTATTTTCTAACTATTTGAAAAACAATGTCTTGCCAAATTTCTATTATGTATGATGATAAAAGACATATAATTCAACATCTTTCGCTCTCGAGTCTCAAATATTACGCATTCGACCTCCGTCATAACGTTAATTGTTGAAAATTGAAACCTTGCTTATCAATACAAAACAACACATGTTATTAGCCTTGACTAGAAAAAGTCAAACTATATTTGTAAGCACGTATGAAAAATGTGAACATTAAACTATATAATTCACACGTTTTTCGAAAACCATTTATAGGATGTTTGATATACGACAATGTTTATATTTTTGGAATGGTAAAGATAGTGGAAAGAATTTTGAGGCAATATTTTTTTAAATGTGGTATATCTTCTTCGTTTATTTCTTCTCATGAATGCAATCGAATTCCTGTTAAGAATACTCAACCTCGACATACTTCTACGGGATTATTTTCTCGTAAGTGATTGTCCGAATAAATTAAGTTTTCAAACCTGATGTGTGTTTCTTCTTTGTTTTGTAAGTTGTCACTTAATTTATTTTTTAAATACGAAATGTTAAATAATGGAAGTTATTGGGAAAATGACATGCCAAACAAGGATGGATTTATAGGCAATGAATAATCGAATATAATGTGTGTGCATATATAATACATCACAGTCTTCTCCTTCACAAAATAGTCACAGTACATGTTCACCATGCAATGCTAATTTTGAAAAGGTCCATAGCAACATAAGAAATAATGAAGCGGTCCATAAATTTAAGCCCATAGATGTTGGTCCATCAATTCAAGCCTCATAGTAAATGTTGGTCCCAAAAAGAAAAACAAAGAGAGATTGCATTCAATTAATTATTAGGTTTACACTCCTTTAATTTACAAACTAAAAATAAATAAATAAAAATAAAAATCCCTTTACACAATGTATCCTTGCATTTTCTATTTTAATTGTTTGCCCTATTTATTTTGGTATAATAAGTTAAATAAATAAATAATACTTAACAAAATATAAATAAATTATACCATTAAATTTTTTTATAGATATATTCATAGTGGTACCAATATTGAATATTATTGGTATTAGTTTTGTAGTTAATTTTATAATAACCTAGAAAACTTAGAAATTCTCTTTTAGAAATATATAAGAAAAAATCGATTTACAATTAACATTTTATTTTTACATTAGATTTACATTTAATACCTTTTATTTTTCTAGTTTATTAAAATATATTAGAAATTTGAATATCAATTTTAGTAAATTAAACTATTTTATTAAGTTAATACATATATCAAAAGAAATAGAAATTTTTGTTTCATATTAAAAATATATGTTATATACAAATGAATCATTACCTTCATCCATCAATTGGATATTGTTCAAAGAACTAATAGCAGCATAAAAATGACAACAATAAGTAAAGTGATATCCCTTTGTTGATTGATTTCTTTGTTGATTGTTTTTTCGAAGCTAACAGTTGTAATTTGTGGACCACATCTGCAACCTTCTTCAATAAAAGATATGGACAAAATGTTTGCAAACTATAGTAAAAAAGTCTGTTTGTTTTTTAACATCTCTAGATTGCTAAAATAAATTGAAATTAATCATACAATAGTTAAAAATAATTCCAAATCAAAATTGTATTTTGTTTTAATCATACGTGTTAGGGCAAAGATCCTCAATCCTAGCCAAGATCCCGGATCTTAAGGATATTTAAGGATCCTTAAACTTATCCAGGATCCCGGATCTTAAAGGAGTCTTAGGATCCCGAATATACGTCAGGATTCTGAACATCGCCTTTATTATTTCCTAACAAGTTTAACGGCTATATTTCTTGTTTATTTCTTACATGTGCATAAATGGTCAACATAAGACTCATTCTCAACGAAGAAACGTTCCAATCAGTGTTAAGACCCAGAAATACCAAGTCAAAGCATGTGCAAATACCAGCTCAGCAGGATCTCAGAAATATCAGACTTTTAGTTACATAACCTAGACTACATATACACCTTAAAAACACACAGTGTTTTGGTAAAAATCTGAATAAGTGAGATTAACCAAAGTGTATGGTGTTGTTAATGGATCAGTTAATGGAATTAGAACAATATTGCACGAGTGGTTTACAAGGAAAGCCCTTGATCCTTGTTCGGATCTCCTACATAAAACCTTAAGAGGTGTTAATAATCACCTGTATTGATGATTTTATTAATTGCATTATAAGATTACAGGGAAAATAGAATGAGTAACAAGTGATAGTATTCTGCCAGAAGATCGTGTGTAGTGTGATAGTTACAAGTGTTTTATATAGTCAAACCCTAATAACTATAACTCTGAGAATTTTGGGATCCTACAAGATTACTTATATTCGTTTTCTTGACTTGGTACTCTGGGTCTTTTGCATAGCTGTGATGACTATCCGTTGAGTATATGACTTTGACTGGTTATTTCTGCATATGCGAAAAAGACAAAAGAATATATGTTAGTTATAAATAATAAAAATATTGGTTAGGATCCTGGAATATATTCGCGATCCTGAGGTTTGAGGATCCTTCGACTTGAGGATCTCAATGTAGTTCCGAGATCCTAGTCTTAACAATTGCCCCCAAGTTATTCCTGAAAATAAGTGAGTTAGTTTCGATAATATTAAAGGAATAACTTAAAGTAAATAAATGAAAAGTGACAATAGTAATTTTTAAATCTTAACCTTTAACGGCTAGAATAATTCAAATTCTAACAGATGGATTACTAGTCATTATCAAGCTATCAAATCAACTGTTGGTTTAGTATAAATATAGATGGTTCGTCCCACTATTTTCTATATTCTCCTTTGCCATCTTTCGACTACCAGCGATTTGTTAGAAGGTAATTATCTCTTTTTCTTCTTTGTTTTTACTTCTTTTATCATGGTTAGAAAGATAGTCGTTTCTCGCACAAATATCTTAGCTCTTACTGAAGAAGACTTCATCGACCAGGGGATTCTCTCCTACGAGGAGACGTGTTCCTTTAGTGAAGATGATATTGAATATTTGAGACTCAATGGAGCCTTCCCTTATGAAGCCATTTTTAGGCCCTTCGATCCTCCCATCCAACCTGACTTTGTTTCTCCTACCTGGGTGTGCTTCCTCGTATACCCCTTCTCCCTAGGTTTGCAATACCCTTTCCTTGTAATTGTCTCTGAATTTTTCAAGGAGACTGGGGTCTCATATATTCAGGTCATGCCGATAGTTTGGAGGATCCTATACTGGATTGACTAAGTAAATCAGTCAAATGACCTTGATATAGGTCTTCCTGAACTGGTCTGCATGTATGATCTCACAACCTTCGGGAATTCTCGCTTTCCTTAAAGTCAAAACCCATAGATCTCCTATTGTCCTGAAAACCAAACACAATGATGGAGCCTAGAAATAAAAATACCTTTTTGTAAGATGTGACTCTGTTCCTAATAGGGATCTCCTGCTTGAAGCTTGGTTCAAGAAGAGAAGGACTCTTTAATATTAATATAAGGATCCTAGAATTCACATCTTCTTTTTTGCAGCTTTCAAATTCAAAGAGCTCGTCCCTATTGTTGAGGAATCTGAAGTGAAGATCGGGAAGTTTTTAGCCCTATCTGAAGTTGAGAGATCCATTCAATTTGATCAAGCCACTCTAGAAGAAAGCTCTTGTGCCACTGACCTCATGTCGACAGGTAAGGCTCCTTGATTTCTTTTTCTTGCGATGATGATTTTCAATAGTCTTCTATTATATATATATATATATATATATATATATATATATATATATATATATATATATATATATATATAGGATCCAAAGTCACTCGCTCCAGTGCTCACTTTACACTCGCTGATCTTGACACTACCATGCTGAAGGATCAATAGACGGTGAAAAGGGAGAAGCACTCATCTTCTCTTCATCCCAAAAGATCGACCATTGACTTGATAGTGAAGACTCCGGGATTCCAAAAAAGGAAAACTATTGAGTCTGCAGGTCTATCTTTGGAGAGCCTTGGGGCTGAGGAAGCGCTCCAGAAATTAGTCTCTTTCTCCCATGTTGTATGTGTTGGTTTTATTCTTGTTTTATCATTTATTATGCCTTTTACTGACCCACCATGTCTTTGTTTCAGGTCTCTGATCATGTTTCTGCCGATCTAAGGATCTGAGCGGAGAGAGTTGAACAAGCCCTTCAGGGACAGGAGAGGATGTGAAAAGCGACCAATGAGGATCTGTTGAGGAGAGTGGAATTGCTTAGCAAGGAGAATGCTAAAAAGGAGGAACATAATTTACTCGAGATGGAGGAAGTGATCTCTGATGCGAAGCTCAGTGTTGCAGTGGCTATTTGGGAGTCCAAGATCCGTCTTGTGGAGGATTTGGAGAATGCAGGTTCCTGGGATGTGGATGGTTGGCGTGAGGCACTGGCTAAATTGAGTGGCAAGCCTGGTACCACCAACCAGGATCTTGTACTGCGGCTGATTGAAGGAGGGGAGAAGATAGATGCGGCTGATGATGACCAGGATAAGGTTTAGTCCTGCAAGAAGTTAATTTAGGTAGTTTTTGTTTTAGTTAATGATGTAAAACAATTAACATTTGCTGGGTTGGTAGACAACCCTTTTTTATGAACGTGATGGTTGTGTTCTCGTTTTATATATCTCTCTTGATTCTTCTATATAACTTGTTAATATTAGGATCCCTAAATAGTCAGGATCTTGAAAAACATGGTTCTTATAAATAATCCTGAGACAAAAATCTTTTTGCGAATCATTTTTAATATATGTAAATTTTGATAACCAAATGATTTTTGCTAATGATCCTAAAAGGTTCAGGGTCCTTAAACGTTACTTAGAATTTTTTTGAGAATAAAGATAGATGGAACCTGTTGATCTTAGGAATAATTTGAATTCATGAGTTACTAACCTTCACATGTTTATGCTATTACCATGTAAAAGGGTCTTTGCTTTAATACCTCATCGGGAATGATATTGTCTGTCTTCAACAAGGATCCTTATCTTTAAACTCGAGGAAAATCTCTGCTATGAATGTTATTTGTTTTGGGGAGCGTCCTATTCTTCATCCAATGTTTGTGACATGTTTCTTGGGGGAAATACGAACTTTAGGTAACATGTATATGCTATGAATCTTAATAGCTTTCTTGTAAAATTTTCAAACTTAGGAGTTTTCTGGGGAAGATCCCAACTTAGAATAACATGTAAATGTTATAAACCTTAGGAATTTTTTGGGGAAGATCCCAACTTAGGATAACATGTGAATGTTATAAACCTTAGGAATTTTCTGGAGAAGATCCCACATGTAAATTTTATAAACCTTAGGAATTTTCTGGGGAAGATCCCAACTTAGGATAACATTTAATGTTAAAAACCTTAGGAATTTTCTTTAGGATCTTAACCAATGTTCAGGAATAAGAGGGTTGCCAAGTCACTGAAGTGTGAAATGATCCCTTTATTCACATCCCACAGTTAGATAACATTCATCCAAGCGAGGTGTATAAACCTTAACTCGTGTGAAAGAGGTAGTTACCTCTTTAAACCTTAGAGGGGATTAAGTACCCTTATTCGTAGGAGAGATTATTAGTCTCTATTCTTAGGAGATTTGTATCGCCAATTATCAAATGTTTTTAGTTGAGGGGCTCTCAGTGGTCCCTTGGTATTCAGGATCCTTAAAAGTTTGCATGTTCAAGATTCTTGGAAGTCATGATCCTTAAGTAGTAGGATCCCTAGAAGTTAGGATCCTTAAGTGTCGGGATCCTTAAATGTCAGGATCCTCACAGATCAGGATCCTTGAGTGGCAGAATCCTTGATTCTCTGCATGCAACAAACGTTACCTATAGGTGGGCGTTAGCCTAGATAACTCTCCTCTGATGCTTAAGTTAGTAACGATGTTTAAATAAATTAAATAATGAAAAGTGAAGGATAAGGGATAAATAGTATGCGTACCTTGAGTGTATCAAGAGAAGACTAACCTTACTTACATAAAATAGGCTTTGAGATGTATCGCGTTCTAGGATCTTGGTAAGGCATCTCCATCTAAGGTGGCCAACCAATATGCCCTTTTTCCTGCTTCAGTGTCTATGTGGTATAGCCATTCCCATTTGGGAGCTAGTTTACATGTACTAAGATCCTTGGTATTTTGGAAAGTTTTTCTTAGTACCAAGTCTCCTATTTGGAATCTCCTGATCTTTACGCTATTATTATATGCTTTGGAAATCCTTTATTGATGAGCAGCAATACGGATCTTGGCAAGTTCCCTAAGTTTATCTTTGGTGTTAAGATCCTTGGCTAAGATCCTGCGGTTATTTTCTTGGTTTTGGAGTAGATATCTTGTTGTGGGGATCACCACTTCGGTGGGGATCATTGCTTCCATTCCAAACACTAATGAGTAAGGAGTTTGGTCCGTAGCTAACTTAGAAGTTGTTCTATCTGCCTATAATACGAAAGGAAGCTCTTCATCCCATCTTCCTCTCTTCTCATTCGACCTCTTCTTAAAGTTGTTTACTATAATCTTGTTACTGGAGTCTGCTTGGTCGTTGGTTTGAGGGTGGATAGGAGTAGACATCACCATCTTGGTCCCCCAACTTGTGGAAAAGTCCATTGTTCTTTTTCTTATGAATTGGGATCCATTGTCGCATATGATTTCAGTAGGGATCCTGAATTTGGTCAAGATGTTACACTTGACGAAGGAAACTACCTCTTTGTCTCTTATTTGTACGTAGTTTTCAACTTCCATCCACTTTGAGAAATAGTCAGTCATTACTAGAATGAAGGCTTTTCCTCCAAGGGCTACTGGTAGTTTTCCTATTATATCCACTCCCAATTTCATGAATGCGCAAAGGGAAATGAATGGATGTTGGGGTTCTACAAGTTGGTGCAGGATGTTGCTATGTCTTTGACAAGCATATTTTTGTGCATAGAGGAATGAGTCTTTCTTCATCATTGGGCAGTAGTATCATGTTCTTAATACTTTGGAACATAAGGATATGCCCCCAGTGTGGTTGTCCTTTATGACTACTACAACTTCGTGATCTTCTAAACATCTAAGGTATGGTCCTACCACAATTTTTTATACAAATCACCTTGGATTACGATGAATCTCGAGATCCTTGTTCTAAGTGCTCTCTCTCTTTTCTCTTCTTAGGGATCGTGCCATTTTGAAGGTACTCCATGATGTGTTGGATCCAGGATCCTGAAGTCAAGGAAGGATCCTAGATGTTAGGATCCTAACGTTGGATCGTTGAGTCGAGATCTTCGATTGTTGCCACGTCGGTAGTTTCTCCAAGATCGTGAACGTCTTTTAGTACCTCGGTGGGCTCCTCGATTTCCAGGGTTAATATGTGGACTATAGGGATCCTGGTTTCCGGCGGGATCCTTAGGGAAGATCATATATTAGCTAAGGCATCCGCTTTAGCATTGTCTTCTCTAGGAACCTAGTTTAGGCTAAATGTTTCGAATTCTGAGGCCTGGTTTTTGATGACTTAGAGATATAGAGTTAGATTTTCTCCTTTCACTGCGTAGGATCCATTGAAATGGTTAGTTAGTAGTAAGGAATCGATGAATACTTTAAGATCCTTGGCTAAATGTAGTCCCATGATTAGTGCCTCGTATTCTGCTTCGTTGTTGGTTGCGTTGAATTCACAGCTGACGCTTGGGGTGGGATATCCCCCTGAGGCAACTTTAGTATGATCCCCAAGCCAGTTCCTATTTTGTTCGATTTTCCATCTATGAATAGCGTTAATATTCCTATGTTTTTCTCTTCTAGAAGTTGATTGGTTTATGATTCGACTTCAGCTCTTAGATCATCACTAAAGTCAGCCACAAATTTTGCTAATGCTTTAGATTTCATGAAGGATCTTGGTTCATACTTTATGTCATATGTGCTTAGCTTCACTGACAATTTCTAAATTCTCCCTGACATTTTTGGTTTTCTCATAACATTCTTAATTAGATAGTTAGTTCTTTTTCAAGATATCATAGAAAGGCTTGCATCTTTTTAGGGATCTTGAGATGAACCTGTTTAATGTTGTCACTCATCTTGTTAATCTGTGGACATCCTTTGTTAAGGCTGGTGATTTTAGGTCAAGGGCGACCTTGATTTGTTCTGGGTTTGCTTTAATTCCTCTTTTGGTCACCATATATCCTAGGAGCTTACCCTGATCTCATCCTAAAGTGGCATTTGGATGGATTCAACTTCATGTTGTATTGGTCTAGGATGTTAAAGGCTTCTTCAAGATCTTTGAGGTGGTCTTCAGCTTTTTTTTACTTGACCACCATGTCATCAATGTAGACTTCCATTATGTCCCCCGGCTTTTCCTTGAACATATTATTCACTAATCTCTGGTATGTTGCTCCTGCATTTTTTAGACCAAATGGCATAGCAGTGTAACAATAAATACCTGTTGGGGTTATGAATGTTGTGTCCTCTTGGTCAAAGGGTTCCATTTGGATCTTCTGGAATCATGCAGATGCGTCCATGAATTTCAGTAATTTGTGGCCTGTTGTTGCATCTATCATGGAGTCGATGTGTGATAAAGGTAAAGGATCCTTGGGATAGGCCTTCTTAAGATCCATATAGTCCACACTCACTCTCCATTCTTTCTTTTTTCTACCAAGACCGCATTAGCTAGCCATCTTGGGAACTTCATATCCTTGATCATGCCGGTTTTGAAAAGTTTTTCTACTTCTTATATAACTTGGTTTCCTTCGGGTTCAAATTAGAACAATATTTCACGAGTGGTTTACAAGGAAATCCCTTGATTTTTGTTAGGATCTTTGGCATAAAACCGTGGGAGGTGATAATAATCACCTTCCTTGATTATTTTCTTGATTGAATTATAAAATTATAAAGAAAATAGAATGAGTAACAAGTGATAGTATTCTACCAGTGATCGTGTGTAGTGTGATGATTAAAAGTGTTTTATATAGTCAAACCCTAACAACTAGAACTCCGAGAATTCCAAGATCCTCCCAGATTACTTATAGTCGTTTGCTTGAATTGGTCCTCTGAGTCTTTTGCATAGTTGTGATGACTATCCATTGAGTATATGACTTTGATCAGTAATAAAAATATTGGTCAGGATCCTGCAGTATATTTTGGATCCTGAGGTTTGAGGATCCTAAGCTTTTGAGGATCCTTAGACTTGAGGATATCAAATGTGTTCCGAGATCCTATCCCTAACACACATCACACACAATCTTTTGACACCTTACAAACCTAGAGTTAGGCAAACACATGTAATTGTATTTCTATCATCATATTTGTAATTTACATTCAAATCAATAAGATCATACAAGACATGTGATCATTATCACCTCCCAAGGTTTTATCTCGAAGATCCTAGAAAGGATCAAGGGTTTTCCTTGTAAACCACTTGTATTATTTTTATCTCAATTCAATACTCACATTATTCACAACACCACAGCTTCTCATACAATTTGGTTGATATCCATTTGATTGATTTTTTACCAAAATAATTTGGCGCCCTCCTTGGGGTTGTGGTGTTCTTAATTCTCGAAAATTATGTCTACACAACGAACCTTATCTTCTTCCTCTATTCCTCCCATTTCATGAAAAAATCTTCCACCACCTCCAAAAGGACCTCCCGGTTAGAGGGAAACCCAGATACCTCTAAAAAGAACACATCTCTGTTCATCAGCCATGTGAATCCGGGATCCCTGAGATTCCAGGATCCTCCTTTTTCGATCTTTAACAATGAACTCTTCTCCATGGTGAAGATGTTAAAGCAACAACTAATCTAAAAATAGGAGGAAAACAAGACAATACTCAAGGAGATGGAAAGAATAAGAGAGGAAATCCACAAACCGCATGAAACAACACCTTCGATTTTGCAACCCAAGCTCCTCGATTTTAACAGCGCATGATCCCTATGGAATAGTTAAGATATTACAAGCTCGACACTTGCAGTTGCTTCAACTTGAGGAGCAATCGCAAATAATCAAACCCCTATGATGTAGGATCCTAACGAAACCTTTACTACCCTTAAAAACCAAGACACTGGAAAATTACTATATAATAATGCATTTAATACTAACTATGAGGATCTTGATGCAGGTATAAGTCCTATCATGGCTAGGGAACTTCAACAACTCAGACAAATGATCTCAAGTGTACCAGGAATATCCCTCCAATAAGTTGTACGATGAAACCACGGGTCCTAAATAACATATTACATAATATATAGATAGAATGGAGATCATTCCCATTCCACCACGCTTAAAAGAAGCCTATTTATGCAAATGCTTCAAATTGACTCTCACATGATCAGCTTTAATATGGCTCTGTTATGTTCCTCCTTATTCCATTACTTATTTTTCTCATTTATTTAATCGGTTTAATAACTAGTTTTCTTGTAGCAGGATATTCAAAAGGATCACTAGTGATCATTATTGAGTAGTCCAGGATTGTATGATGCATGGAAACTTCTCTAAGGTTTCCGTTTCTGTTTCCGAAACTCCATGGAAATGGATACTCCATGGAAACTCCTTGGAAACGTTTCTTGGAAGTATCGGATATCATGGAAATGTTTCTGCGAAGTTTCCTTCAAGTTTTGATGAAGTTTCCCAGCCGTTTCTATTTTATTTTAAGGTTTACATTTCCTTTTTAAGTTTAAATCCAAAAAAGACTAATGGGCTGTTGTTTTTAAGGCTCAGAATGTATTTGGTATTCCCTTAAGTCCCTAATTGATCGTCAGTCAAAGTCTCCCCTGTCGTGATTCGTCTCTTGTCTTCTCGATCAAAGACGATTAGTCGATCACAATTCACTAGGATCGTCAATCATCATTCATCACCATTCTTGATTCTCTTAATTCCTGATCACATCATCGATTATGGCTTCTCAAGAAACACAAGGATCATAAACTACATCAATAGATCAACCTCCATTGCGGGACTTGACATCAATATATATATATATATATATATATATATATATATATATATATATATACACACACACACACACACACACATACACACACACACACAATTTTATATTGACATATCTCTGCCGTATCCGTATCTTGATTTTTTGGGTTTTGCAATTTCCTCTTTCCGTTCCGTATCCGTTTCTCATTGTCGTATCCATTTCCGTGCAACTTAGCCAGGATCCTAAGGAATCCCTTAGAGATTTCGTAAGCAGGTTTGGCAAGGAAGTGATTCCTAATATCGACATGGCCACTGTTGTGGAGGCTTTTAAGATCTTATAAATCAAAACCATGTTCCAGACCCGATCATCGTAGGGTTAATTTCCTTTATGATGAAGGAGAAGAAGATAGATTCCCTAGGATCATTGTTTATTGTTTTTCTGTGGATGTTTCTGGATTAATATTTGCCATGTGGGATCTTAGTGAAAGGGAAAGGTAGCCAAGGAAAGGAGACAGATCGAGTAGCTTGAAATACAAGTGCATACCACGATGATCTGGGCCGTATCACTGAGTATTGCACAACCCTCAAAAGGAGATTACCTATATCCTAAGCAAGGACATCTTAAAGAGATCCTAGGAAGACAAAAAGAAATATCCAAAGAAAAGGAGCCAGATCATGAGAAGACCCTTGAAAAACTAGGATCCCCTCGTTTAGAAGCCAAGGTAATTAACATTATTTCTAGGGGTTTTGACATTTTTGGAACTTCTTACGTTGCAGCCAAACACACACTAAGATGTCCAAGGCAGAGAAAAAAGAATGACCCCAAAATAACAAATCGATAACAAGAGAGAAATAAATCACCTTTGATGAACAAGATAGAGAAAATATCCAGGATCCTCGTCATGATGGATTGGTGATAACTCTCTACATCGCTTTGTCAGAAGGATCCTGGTAGACAAAGGATCCTCAGTGAACATCATACTCTTAGATGCTTGACCAAGATGAACATTCCAGAATCCCAGATAGTCAATAGATCCTCAATACTAATAGGATTCAGCGGTGAAATGAAACATACTATTAGAGAGATCAAGCTACCCATCTACATCAAAGGGGTAAATTATATGCAACGCCCTTGCGTTATTAATGCTTTGTCTTTCTATAATGTTATATTAGGTAGGCCTTGGATCAATGACATGAAAGTGGTTCCAGAGATATACCAATAATGCGTCAAGATGCCTACCCCTTGGGGGACAGGAAGATCATCTACAAGTTTACATTTATCGATTATTGTTTCAGGTACCTCTGATGATGCGGGAAGGCGAAGGCGTGATCATACAATTACTCATATTTCATGATTTTCATGACTGATTCTGGGATACTCTGACATTATACTATTTTTGGAAACACATTTTGTAATAATCATTGGTTTTGAAAATGTTTTAAAAAGTTTAAATTTGGCATGATTTTTATGGATGTTACACTAACGTTCTATGGTTTCCATATAACAACAGATGGTGATACATTTATCAGTGATCAAACACTGGTCAATTTGGATGAGCTAACTAATTACAAGGAAGCGATGGCAAGCCTTGAGGCTGCCAAGTGGAAAGCGGTAATAAAGAGCGAGATCAAGTCCATGTATGATAACCAAGTTTGGAATTTGGTTGTTCAAGAACATGGTCGAAAGACAGTTGATTGCAAATGGATCTTTAAGAAGAAGACAGACAAGTATGGAAATGTGCACACATTCAAGGCATGACTGGTTACGAAGAGCTTTACTCAAACACCAAAGATAGACTATGATGAGACCTTCTCACCAGTGGCTAAGATAAAATCTATTAGGATAATGCTCGCCATAGCTGCCTTTCATGATTATGAAATTTGGCAGATGGATGTCAAAACCGCTTTCCTTAACAGGAAGTTGGCTAAAGCTATTTACATGAGTTAGCTAGAGGGTTTTGTTGATGCAATGTTTCCCAATAGAGTGTGTAAGCTTGAGAAATCCATCTATGGATTGAAATAAGCATCTCGCAACTGGAATCTTTGCTTCCATGAAAAAGTCAAAGAGTTTAGCCTTTCTAGAAGTGGGGATGAGTCTTGTTTTTATGTCAGTCTAGTGGGAGTATAGTAACCTTTCTAGTATTATATCGTTATGACATACTACTTATGGGAAACGACATTCCAACATTGCAAGAAGTAAAGTCTTGGCTTGGAAAGTGTATCACTATGAATGATCTAGGAGAGGCATCCTATATTCTCGGAATAAGAATTTTGAGAGATAGAAAGAACATACTAATTAGATTTAGTCAAAGTACAAACTTGGACAAGGTACTAAAACGGTTTAGTATGGAAAATTCCAAGAAAAGATAGTGTAATGCTCGTAGATTCGGGCTAGTCTATTTAGAGACAATAAGCGTAAAAAATGACTTTTTGATAGAATATTATTTAGAGTAAATAATCTTAACCAAGTTATAGTATATGTCACAAGGGTTCCGTACATATAAAGAACGCCGAAATCTGAGTTATAACGAAGAAGTTATGACTCGTCGAAGTTTTACGGCAAGACCGGCACGACATCGGGAATCATAATAAGTGAGTTTGCTAAAATACTTTTTTGCCTTAGTGATCTAAACTAAAGTCATAGTATATGTTAAACCAATATCATGCATAAAAAGAACATCTAAATCTGACTTTGTATGAGGAAGTCATGATTTTTCTAAGATTTCACATAACACTACACAACTTGGAATTCAAATTTTAGATAGATTGATTTTTAGCCGACACAATCTAAATGAGAATTGAAGATCTCATTAATAAGGGCTCGTTAATAATGCACCGACAGTGTTTACGGATCTCATGAACAAGGTTTGCAGGCGGATGCTGGAACGGTTAGTGATTGTTTTCATTGATGGTATCTTGGTCTATTCTATGACAAAGAAACATCATGAGGATCATCTGTGATAGGTTCTGGAGACTGTGAGGAGGGAGAGGTTTTATGGAAAATCCTCCAAGAGTGAGTTTGGGTTGCACAAGGTGAAGTTCTTGGGGTACCTCATCAATCAAAAGGGTATATTGATCGATCCAGCCAAGATCGAGGCTACGATGCGGTGGGAGATTCTGTGGTCTCCATCTGAGATTCGAAGTTTCCTTGGTCTAGTCGGGTATTATCGGAGTTTTATTGAGAATTTCTCCAGGATCACAGTTCCTTTGAACAATTTGACGAAGAAGTCAATTACTTTTCGTTGGGGGCCTTAGCAGCAAGCGGCGTTGGAGACTTTGAGGCAAAAGTTATGTGGGTCTTCGATTTCGACACTACTAGAGGGTGTGGATGATTCTATGGTATATTATGATGCTTAGAATTCGGGATTGGGTGTAATTTTGATGCATAGGAGTCGTGTGACAACTTATGTTTCGAGGCAACTAAAGCCTCATAAGGCGAATTATCCCACCCATAGTTTGGAGTTGGGGGCAGTGGTTTTTGCCCTCAAGATTTGGCATCATTACTTGTATGGGGTTCGTTGTATCATTTACACAGACCACACGAGTTTGAGGTATTTGATGGATCAATCAAGTATGAACACGAGGCAGCATAGGTGGCTTGAAGTAGTGAAGGATTATGATTGTGATTACCCCACTCTTGGAGTAGATCTGTGAGGCTCATGTTGAGGCTATGAAAGAGGAGCACCAGAAGAGTGAGACCATAGTAGGTCAGGTGTCCTCTTTTTATTATGTTAGTCGGGGATTGTTGACCCTTCATCGAAGAGTTTGGGTCCCATTTTCGGGGGTACATGACAAATTTTGATGGAGTAGGCACATAATTCGAAGTTTTCTATTCATCCGGGTGCGAAAAAGATGTATAGAGACATTCGGCTTGATTATTGGTGACCTTGCATTAAGCAGGATGTGGCCTGGTATGTGGAGAGGTGATTGACTTGCTGGAAGGTCAAGGATGAGCATCAACGAGCTCACATCAAGATGGAGCCGTTGGGTGTTCCCGTCTATAAATAGGAAGAGATCACGATGGATATTATCACGAAGCTACCGTAGACAACACAAGGAATGGATTCAATTTGGATCATTGTGGATTGATGGACCATGAGTGTACATTTCATTCCTATACAGGAGATCATATATGCATAGAAGTTGGCAAATATTTATATTCGGGGGGTGACACATCATGGGGTCCCAATCTTAGTGGTTTCGGATCGGGATGTTCGTTTCACTTCCAAGTTCTGGAAGAGATTTCATGAGGATTTAGGCACTCTTTTGCACTTCAGCTCGACTTTTCATCCACAAAATGATGGTTAGAGTGAGCGTACTATCCAGAACTTGGAGGATATGCTTCGAGCATGTGTGCTGGATTTTGGCGGTAATTGGGATACGTACCTCCCATTGGCTGAGTTTTCTTACAACAACAACTACCATGTTAATATTTATCGACCCCCTTTTAAGTTGTTCTATGGGATGAAGTATCGGACCCCAATTTGTTGGGTTGAGGTCAGTCAATGATTCATGGGTAGCACGAAGGTGGTACTCCCGACTACCAGTTGATCCAGCAGGTGTGCAGGAGGTTGCAGACTACCCATAGCCGACATAAGAGTTATGTTGATAGGCGTCAATCAAATTTGGAGTTTCAGGTCTGAGACATGGTACTCCCGAAGGTCTCACCTTGGAAATGTGTCATTCGGTTCAGGAAGCAGGGCAAGATGGGTCCCAGATATATTGTTCCTTTCAAGGTTATTTCCCGGGTGGGCAAGGTTGCTTATCGTTTGGAGCTACTCGAGGAGCTCAGTCAAATTCACAACACTTTTCACGTCTCTTAGCTGTGGAAGTGTCTGGTCGATGATTCCGTACTGGTGTCAATGGAGGATTTATAGGTGGACGAATGTATGAACTATATAGAGATACCAGTTGTGATCCTTGATAGAAAGACCAAGACCCTGAGAAACAGGGAGGTGGGATTAGTGAAGGTGCAATGGCAGTACCGGAAAGGCTCAGAATGGATGTATGAGCTTGATGAGGAGATGAGAGAGCATTATCCAAAGTTATTTGTGGAGTCGGACTTCAATGACGAAGTCTAATTCAAGTGAGGGAGAATTGTAACACTCATGTTCCCAGGTATTTTCATTTTAGGCTTGGTGTATTAATTTTCTTGCAAAATTGGCCCCTACGCATGGCGTATTTGGTGTGTATGTTGGAAGAGTGTCCAAGGCCATTAACTGTTTGTAATATTTCTAATAATAATAGAGTCCTTTTAGGCTTCCCTCAAGACCCAAATTGAGTAGAATAAATAAAGGAGAAATTAGTTAATTAATTATTATGGTTAATAATTAATTAGAAACTAATTGGAAATATATTTTGGGAATCAATTAACAGTTTAATTAATTAAAGGGTTGAATATTCAACTAATCAATAGTTGGTTGATCAGAAATATTCTAAAACCCTTATAGAATTAGGGTTGGATGAAAATCACTCCATTTCTATATGGGTAAGGGAGTGAATTTCGTTATAGGATGGTTGCCTCACATGAGAAAGAGTACAAAACCTTGGAAAAGATCCAAGGCTATAAATAGGGCCTTAGGGATTTCATTCTTCCTTGCACCTTGGCTTGAGTTTCGCCAACCTTTCTTCCTCTCCCCATAGGGACGATTTCTAACCCTCTTAGGGTTTGTGAAATTGACCCTTCTCCTAGTTATTTTTATTCCACTCTTTGGTGTAATTAGGTGTGATACCACTAGAGGGATTCTGGTTTGGGTCTTCACATCCAAGCAACTTCGAGGAGGACAAGATCAAGATCTCAAGCATGGAGATCAGTGGCTACATAAGAGGTATGTTTTTCTTCTTTATGTTTTATGTTTTTCATAGGGTATTTTTCATTAGTATGAAGCCATAGATCCTAGGTTGCATGTACATTTAGGAATATAAATTGAATTTTCCACTACCTAATTTAAGTGTATTTGATGTATAGAAAACCCAACAGTGGTATCAAAACCATTGGTTCATAATTACCAACACCATAGATCCACATTTTTTATAGATGATTGTTTAAAATTGAATGGAAGAAGAAAATTCAAAACTGAGAAACCTTTTGTCACAAACTCACAGCTCACGACGTGAGCCACCCGCATTAGGGTTTCATTGTTTATTTTTAAAATTTCAAATGTGAAGATTTATGATATGGATAAATACTAAATTTAAAATGTTTTAAATATGGAAAATAATAAATATTATTTAATAGAGATTTAAATTTGAATATTTATTTATTTATTATTTAAATAGTGATTTAAATATTTAATATTATTTATAATAGAGAGGTCCAACATTTGAGATACTCTTAAAGTTTATTTATTTTGCATTAATAACTTATTTTGCATAATTATACATGGTGATTTTGAATGATATATCCTATTAAAACCAAAATAAATGTAAGTAGTGGGTGCCCTTTTGGGTAGGGATGAGCAGTTTATCCCAAATTCCGATTCCATACCGGAATCAATACTGAACCGTACCGAATTTAAAAATACGAGACGATACTTGGTACTTAAAATATATGAAATTCAGGAATCGGTACCGCCAGTACCGATACTAGTACCGAGTACCGGTACCATTCCCGGTACCGGTACCTGTGATGTTAATTCGGTTCGGTACTTGGGATTAACTTTCGATCAAATTCGATATTCGGAAAATCGGGAACGGTATGGTTCGGTATCGGTTCCGTCCCACGCTCATCCCTACTTTTGGGTTCACTTGCATGATATCATAACTATATGCAAAATGGCTAATATACTCGGTACGTTTCTATACAAACAACTTAACAACACTAGACTTATAACTACATAATATCTTACTCGAATCTCATGCAACACACAAAGCACTCCACTTTTTTCAACTTCGTCATCCGCTACAACGAATATGTCTCTAAAAGGCTAATGTCCCGTTTGATAGACATCTTTTCAGGTCCAAATATATATTTTTGGATGAATGGGTCGGAAAGATTGTTTGGTTAGCATAAAAATGGTCTTTTCCGGTAAGATATGTCTTTCCCAGAAAGTCCTAAAGCCAAATCTTTCTGGCTGAATGATCATTTGTCATCATTCAACACTGTCAGTAAGATGTACAATCAAACAACATGATTTTTTTCTCAGTCAATAAACTTTTTCAGACAACTATCAAACGGAAACTTCCAATTGCAAAGTCCACACCCCATCGCCCAAGGCAGTATCCGAAATCAGTACAACAATTGAATCAAATTCTTGAGTTTGAGATTAAGGTCCTCGAAGATTCATATATGGTTTTTTAGAAGGAAGAATGGAGTTAAAATAAGGACAATATTTACATGCATTGTTAATTTAAAGGGGAGTATAGGAAAAACATTTTTCAACCCTTTTCTCATTTGAAAAAAAAACTCAAGGAATGTTTTCCAAAAAAAAAAAAAAAACTTGGCCTATTATCTGCAGTGACATGCAACTACTAATCGAACAAAATGGAAAAATGGAAAAGTAACATAAAATTAGTAGATTTTAATTGATAAAAAAATTGTTTAAACATAAAAAACGAAAAAGTTTTTTTTTAATTAATCCAACATACAAAAATGTGCTTCATACATTACTTTATACATTTTTTTAATAAATACTTCTTTTTTAATAATTGATACAAGCGAATATTATAAATTTTGATCCATATACTCGAAATAATAAAAATAATCATGTTTCTTTTCTTACAAGTTTGTTCATACCGTTCAATTTTCACTGGGCCCATGGCCACTGTTGGATATTTGATATCTACCATTTTCAATATTTTTCACGCAACTTGGTAATAAGAGATTGGTTGTGTATGATGATTTTTCTGCTGTCATGAACCTTATTCTTATATGTACTTTCGGTGTGTTACGTGTTTGCCATTTATATTCTTTAATAAAATTTTCAGTTGTTCGAAAACAAAATCCTTATATCTCTACCAGAATCATATCCATGTTTTTGTGATTATTCTATAGTATATTTAAACTACGAGCATTATAATTAAGAGGAGATATATTTGGACTAATCAATCGTTTTATCAAATGTATGGCTGTAAACTTGTAGTTGCCAATATTGTTCACGTGTTTGCTTTCTTGTACCTACTACATCCAACTGTCATTTTCTCTTTATTCAATTACTTAGTTCTTAATCATTTGTTAAAAAGAATTATTCTGCCCCCTCCAATTTTTTTGTTACTTTAATAAGTAATTCTTAAGTCAGCTGATAATAATTTACAAGCTTTCAAAAGTTTTTTCAGGCATTTCATTAGTAATAAAAATATTTTATTTAATTATATAGTAAATTAAATATTGAGTATTTATGAAATGAGAAAACTGCCATGTAATGTAATGGGAAAAAAACATATTTGTTGAAATAGTTTAATTTTCAAAGTTTAGTAAACTTGGATGCATGAATTTGAAAATTGGGAAGAGAAATAGAGTTCACATATAAAGGTTGAAACCACAAAGTAAAATAAAACCCACTTGGACAAAGGAGAGTCCTACTCCCGCTATATTTGACATTCTCCTTCGGGAAGAGACTTTTTAAATAAAATTTTGATACGGTCCATAACAGAATCCAAAAGTACAAGGGATTATCAAAGCTAATTCACGTGAGAAGCTATCCATAATCCATCTATAATCAAAATTTAAGGTATTTTAAAGGGTAAATTACACGGATGGTTCCTATGGTTTAGAGTGATCTGCATATTTAGTTTTTAACAACTTTTTTAACTTGGATCATTCCTATTTGATATTTTTGTTGCACGTTTGGTCTCTATCTATTTTAAAAAAACTTATTTACCCTTACTGATTTCTTTAATATTTTTTAAATTATCAATTAATTAAAAAAATATTAATTAAATGTGAAAAAGGTATTAATTGAATATTAAAATATGATGGGACCCACCACCCATTACTACTCCACCCATCCCAACCCTCACCCTCTTATTCTCCTTTAAACAACCTACAACTTCGTCTTCTCCAATGAACACCCATAACTCTTTCTCTGATAAGACTGAAGTGATTTCTAAAAACCAAAGCCAAAGTTATCCCAAACCAAACCTAAAATCCAACTTGAAACCAAATCACAGTCACCTACAATGAAAACTAATATCCTAGAAACCAAAACCAAATGAAATGAAATAAAAAACTAAAACCATTACTAAAACAAACCATTTTTTCTTCGGAAACCCAAAACGAATCTGAAACAAATGTCGGAGCTATTTATAAAATATGTTTTCAGAAACATTATACACATTTTGCATAAAATTTGACGCATCAAGTCAATGGTCCAGTGGTGACCGATGAAAGAAAGAAGATAGAGAGGGGGGATGTATTATGATGAGTATGACGATCTGTAGCCAACATCTTCATAACTAACCTTCAACACCACCACCACTACCTCTTCACCAGAAAAATAACATCGGTGTTCAAATCCTAAATAATACGCTAACCTAGAAATCCATTTAAGAGATCAAAGTCATTCAATAAATCAAATTCATTAAAAAAACATCTGATGCAACAAAAATCAAATTCATTAGAAATCCATTCAAGAGATCAAAACCATTCAAGAGATCAAAGCCATTCAATAAATCAAATTCATAGTAGTCCCAAAGGAACTCACTATGTGACTTAGAAAGTGATTGAACATCCAACTTTCTTAAGACTTTGACACCCAAGTCTCCCGGCTTATCAATATTTGACTTCATCTCCAAGATGTGAGCACACATAGACCTTGCTTGCCAATAGGGATTGAGTACCCTTAATATTTATCACTCAATCGATGTGTTGGTTAACCACACACGCTCTACCGATACTAAGATAAACGTTAAGTTACCCTTTGCTTACCTCGTTAAATCAAGTTAGTGTGTTGGTTAACCACACGCACTCCACTAACCGAATTAAGAAAAGTGCAAAGTGTAATTTCATGGGTTAGCACCAAATTCACATTTTCCTAAGTAACTAAGACTGAGAATTCATAATAGTTTAGTTACTTAGTATTTATCATTAATATTTTTATTGAAGGGAGAATTCTAGTCCTTGTCCTACCTGTTCGGCTAACTACCCTCCACCAGTCAAAGAAGCGGTGGGTGAGATTGGACACCCATTAAACTGTCATTTTATAGGCAGTAACCTTATACCCCCCCCCCCCTTATAGACCGGCTTCGTGAATGAGGCCTACTAAGGGTAAGACTGACTTTGTTCTTATACATACATACATACATACATACATATATATATATATATATATATATATATATATATATATAAACTATTAATATTTTAATATTATAAGGGTTGAATTTTAATTTTTAAAATTCTAAGGGATTAACTTGGAATTAAATTATTCATGAGGGGAAACTTTTCAAATTCCAAAACTTGAAAGCAAGTTTTGAACAATTCAAAAAAATTTCAATTACATAACTTATGTGTTTGAAGTAGTATTAATGAAAAACTATTCAAGTTCCATAACTTGAGGACAAATAATGGAAGACTTTAAAACATTTAAAAATGAGACTCTCCATTTTTCATAACTTATAGAAATCTTATGAGTTTTTAAGAATCATAAATGTGACTTTTCATATAACTTGGGGACTAGTTACAAAAACACATTTTATGAATAACTTTTTGACCAATTTGGATTGAAAACACATTATCACATATTTTTTTTATTAATCTAAGCAAACTCATAAGAACAAGAGAATTCAAATAAAACAATTTTCATGTAATTAGCCTAATCATTAAACTAATACAAAACATGGATCTATTGATAATTATCTTTTGAATTGGATTAGAATAGACATTACCACATCAAAAACAGGTTTATAGGTTGAGAAACAGCTTAGGGTAATGATTCTAGTCTAATTCCAGCCTTGAAAGTCAAAACTATGCTGGCAGGGGCTCCTACTCGGCGAGTCCATCAGTGGACTCGACGAGTCCAGTGCCTAGACAGCTAGAAAATCATCTTTTTCATCAATTTTCATCAAGTATAATTGAAAACAAGCCTAGGCTCTGATACCACTGAAGGATTTTGAGCATTCTAACACTCCTAAGGTGTAGATGCAACCCTAAATACCTTGGATCTATGTTTTTTCTATTATACACACAAATATCAAATTTCTAAAGTATTGTTCTAACTAGCATAATATGAATTACATATAATATTAATTCTAGTAAAATTAAATACCTCTTTGTTGCAGCTTGATTCTATGGAGCTTAAGAGCCTAGTGCCTCAAATGTGACACCACAAATGGTTCACATAACATCACCAAAATCTTGGAATAACTTGAGAGAAAAGGTTCCTATGCTCAAATCGGCTAGTCCTCATGTGTACACATACTAGTACCAATTTTTTGAGCCATGGGGTCCTTATATATTGTGGCTATTAGGGTTACACCATGTAACACAGGTCTTTCCATATTCTTCATGCTCCATGGGTTAAAACCTCCATGGAGTATCCATGGGTTACTCCATGGGTTTAGCCCAACATGAAAAACTATGGATCATAAACCCACATATATAAGAATGAATGATTTACACAATCAATCCCCATATATTTAATTAGTCTCCTTTTGTTCACAAAGTTAATTCCAAATTAATTCTTGATCAATACTAATTAAATAATATGATTTCATATTAATATATTAGAACTTATAATATATTAACAAATCATTAATATCCTTTTCTCACAAAAGTCTATCCAAATTGTTCCGATGTCATGCAACCCAAATGAACCATGCCAATCGAGTTAAATACATACCAATTATAGTTATGGACTTAGACACTAATCCAACAACTTTCACCCTAATTTCATCCACCCCCTTAATCCACAAGATCCACAACCCAAAATCAAATTATCTTATAGTTGCAATTCCAGTTCCCTAAGTTCAATTAATCTCTTTTGATCTTAGAATTAATTTCTTAATTAATTCTTGACCAATATTAATTAACTAATATGATTTCTCTTTTAATATATTATTCTTATAATATATTAATAAACTATAATAACCTCTTTCCCCACTAATTATCTAGTCAAGTTGCTTTGGTGAAGGCAACCCAAAAGGACCATGCTACAACCGGGTCAAGTACATAACAAATATAGTTATGGACTTAGACACTAATCCAATAGTCTCCCACTTGGATAAGTCTAATAACTATAGATGCAAATACGAATTCAAAATTTGATTAGCAATCGTAGCTCTCAAAAGCCGCTGTCGAACTCTGACTTGTCCTTCAGATAAGGGATCGTATAGTCCTCCGTTCTCAAGATATCGTGCGGACAATTACATGGAACATAGTCATACTTATTGTCCAGTAGTTTGTTTCTCACTCTCTGATTTTTCTGACATAGAACTTAATTAAACACATCAACTCAGTCCTGACCGGGTCCGACACATAAGTCAAACTAAATCATCGAGGGGCCCAATATATCGCTTTTACTCTCTTAGGATAAAAGGAACATATAAACTTCGACTTATATGCGTTTACTATTCACTCATCAAATCATACACAACAATATGTTTTATAACATAAAGTTACTGATGCATTTACGCATTATCAATGCATAACCAACTTGCAAACAATAAACCATATATCTAGGTTTAAAGACTATATGATATTATCATCTCACAATCACTCGTGATTAATTCCATGAAGTGATTCAAGTGAGTGCGGGTTTATTCTAATACTCAAATTATGACATCCCCATTTTCACGGCTAGAAAAGACCGATTTTGTTTATGCTTTATAAAAATCAGAGTATAACTTTTAATAAAAATGTTGCGGAATTTGTTCCCAGTAAAACACGATAAGTACGTTATCAAAGAATTTATGAGGAAAAATATTTTTATTCATTTGGGATGTCATCGTCAATACAGAAACATAAGCATAAACAGAACTTACATTCATTATCACTAGTGATCTATATCTCCTTAATCTCTCAATGCAATGTGACTTCATATCAACACCTGTGATATAAATAAACTGAGTGGGCCAGGTTGGGAAACCTGGTGAGTACATAGGGTTTTCAACCCACAATAATATAATTATTATGTTTAAAAAATCAAACAATCAACCCAATTACCCATCCCCATTATCTTCTTTACTCTTAAGGATCTATCCTAAGAGTCATCTATCCAGCATTCATTTATTCCGAAGTCCCTTGCTTCCAGGGTTATAGGACTGACACTAAATCCATAGCTGCCAATGCTCGTTCGTAAAGCACTAATTCCATAGCTGCTATAGTTTATTCATCAGGTATTAAATCCATAGCTGCCAGTGTTTATCTAGTAGGTACTAAGTCCATAGCTACCAATTCCTAACAGATACTAAGTTCATAGCTAGCAGTGTTTATATAGTAGGTACTAAGTCCATAGTTAGTAATTCATAACAGGTACCAAGTCCATAGCTACCAGTGTTTATCTAGTAGGTACTAAGTACATAGCTACCAATTCCTAACAGGTACTAAGTCCATAGCTACCAGTGTTTTTCCAATAGGCACTAAGTCCATAGCTGCCAGTGTTATTTATTAGGCACTAAGTCTATAGCTGCTTATGTTTACTCACATCATCTTTTCTATCTCATTATTCATCTACCCATGTCATCCCCAACATATTTGTATATATAAAATACGTATACAGTTTAAATCATCTAAAACATGTATAAAAATGTTCATCCAACATAGATAGCAAGTATTCAAATAATATGCACACATAGTACGTAGTTTATATAAAATACTTCATATCTATGTGTAAGATGAAAGTAACTACGCACTCACAACACATAATTTATATTAAATACTTCATATCTATGTGTAAGATGAAAGTAACTATGCACTGACTTGTTAAAATGATGATTCCAAACTCGGGCAGCGCTTCGCTTTTAACGATTCTATTGAAACCTAGTATTATTACCACTACAGTTTAGTCTATTATTCGTCGATACTAATTAATAGTCTAACTATTATTACTATTATATAAGCGTTAAACAATACTTATATAACCCATAATAATAGCCCAATTAGTTATTATTAGTTCTTAATAACGTTACTATAATTAAATAAAAGCTATATTAAAAATAGCGTAAGCGTAGCTCACTTACAGTGGGTTTTATAGAAAACCGGGCTTTGCTTGGAGCAACATTCCCGTGTGGAAAATGTCTTCTTCTCGGAGCCGTCGAGCACTCCGGGGCTTCCGCCTCGTGCTAGGGAGGTTCCCTAGGCTTTTCGGGGGGTTTCAAGACTAGAGAGAGGTTCTAGAGAGAGAGTAAAAAGAAGAAAGAATAGGAAAGGTGTGAAGAAAATGAGGGTGAGAGAGGTTCTATTTATAGGGTGAAAATGGCTGAACTTTATGCCACATGTCACCATCTAGTGGCAAGAGTTGGGGAGAAAGCAATGGCCAAGATTGTGCCACATCACCTATTTTCGCACAGCACACTTCCGACTTCTAAAATCCGTAACTTTCACATACGACCTCCGTTTTTGACGTTATGTATATCCACGTGTAGGTAAAAATAAGATCTACAACTTTCATTTTGACTCCGTCGGCTAATTCTCGACCGATCTTAAATTTAACAGTACGAGGAAATTATACTGTTAAATGTCCGCGTAAAATTCATAACTTCTACATACGGACTCTGTTTTCGTCTGTCTTTTTACCGTTGAGTTCCTATTAATGAGATCTTCAATTCTCATTTAGGTCTCATAGGCCACAAACCGCTCCATCTAAAATTCAAGTTTCGGGGTGTGCACTGCTAAGCCAAATCTTAGAAAATTCATAACTTCCTCATACGAAGTCAGATTTGGGCGTTCTTTTTTTTTTTTTTTGTATGTTCTCGGTTTAACGTATACTATAAATTTTGTTTAGATTTCTAAGGCTAAAAAGTCCTTCATCATAAATTCACTATTTACGTTTCCCGATGTCGTGCCGGTTTTGCCATAAAACTTCAACGAACCATAACTTCTTTGTTATAACTCGGATTTCGGCGCTCTTTATATGTACGGAAACCTTGTAACATATAATAAAACTTGGTTAATATTATTTAGTCTAAATAATCTTTTTCCGAAAAGTCATTTTCGACACCTATCATCTCTAAATTGACTAGCCCGGATCTACAAGTGTTACACAAATCTAATTTCATAAGTACTCATGAACGTTGTAGCAAAATTTTGCTATGTTTAATACACTTTTAGACAATCTACATGCAAATTCATGACAGTCTTCATTCATACATACTTCCAAAGTATGAGCGACTATGGACTGTTCGAATAATATCATTATTCAGAAAGTCAAAACATGCAAAGTGAAATAATAGGTAAATAATTAACACAAGGTAGTAACTTTACTTATAAATAATTCTCCTTTATTTATTCATCAAATGTTAATTACAATTTATCTATTACATGTTTCGAAACTATCTAATATAAACTAATATCGTCCTTCAGCCCAATGCTCTTAGCGTGTTGCAAGTTCTTAACCCTACTCTGCTGGGTTATCCTATGACGGTACCCTCTTCACTATGAAGATTCCATCTTCTACCCAATGTCTAATGAAGTGATATTTCCTATTGATATACCTGGATTTTCCATGATCCCTCGGTTCCTTGGTTAAGGCAAATGCTCCTTCATTATCACATAAAATTTCCATAGGCTCCTTTATGGCTGGTAACTCTCCAAGGTCTTCGATGAAGTTCTTCAACCATATAGCCTCCTTCGACGCTTCGCTCGCTTCTATGTACTATAATTCACACGTTGAATCAGCTACGGTTTCTTGTTTGGAACTTTTCCAAGTCACTGCTCCTCCATTCAGGGTAAAGACCCATCCTGATTGAGATCGGTAAATTATCTCGATCTGTCTGAAAGCTGGCTTCACTATACCCTCATACCCTTAAGTCATCACTCCCACCAAAGATAAGAAACCATTCATTGGTCCTACGAAGGTACTTAAGAATATTCTTGACTACGGTCCAATGTGCTCTACCAGGGTTCCCTTGATATCTGCTGACCATGCTCAAAGCGAAGGCCACATTAAGGAGAGTAGAAGTCATAGCATACATGATCGAGCCAACTGCAGAAGCATAAGGTACTCGACTCATCTCTGCTATCTCGGATTCGGTACTCGGACTTTGAGTCTTACTCAATTTGGTATTGCTTTGAATTGGTAACTCTTTTTTCTTGGAATTCTCCATACTAAAACGTTTTAGTACCTTTTCCAAGTAAGTATTCTAACTAAGTCCTATTAGTCTCTTACTCATGTTTCTCACTATCCTTATCCCAAGAATATAAGCAGCTTCTCCGAGGTCCTTCATAGCGAAACACTTCCCAAGCTAGGACTTAACTTCCTACAGGGTTGGGATGTCGTTTCCTATAAGCAGTATGTCATCGACATACAATTTGAGGAAGCTAACTGTAATCCCACTAGCTTTGACATATACACACGACCCATCCTCGCTTCGTAGGAAGCCAAACTCTTTGACTTTCTCATCGAAACAAAGATTCCATCTGCGAAATGCTTGTTTCAATCCATAAATGCATTTCTCAAGCTTACACACTCTATTAGGGTGTTTTGCATCAACAAAACCCTCTGGCTGTCTCATGTAAACATCCTCAACCAACTTCCTATTAAGGAAAGTGGTTTTGATGTCCATCTTCCATATTTCATAATCATGAAACGCAGCTATGGCTAGCATAACCCTTATAGACTTTATCTTCGAAACTGGTGATATGGTCTCATCATAGTCAACTCCGGGAGTTTGAGTAAAGCCCTTCGCAACCAATCACGTCTTATAAGTGTGCACTTTCCCATCCATGTCAGTATTCTTCTTGAAGATCCACTTGCACCCAACCGTGTTACGACCTGGAACATTGTCAACCAAATTCCAAACTTGGTTATCATACATGGACTGAATCTTGCTATCCATAGCCTCTTTCCACTTTGCAGACTTGGGGCCTGCCATGGCTTCCTTGTATCTGTTAGGTTCATCCAAATTTACTAGTGTACTATCACTAATAAATGTATCACCCTCACTTGTTATATGAAAACCATACAACACAGGTGGAACACTAACTCTACTGGAGCGTCTAACAGGTGAGGACTCGTCAATTTGTTCAACTGGAGTTTCCTCCTCGGGTTGAGCGCCAACATTAGAGGTTCCTTCATCACTTGACTCTTGAAGATCTTCAAGATCAATTTGCCTCCCACTGTCCTCTTGGCTTATGAGTTCTCACTCTCGAAAAACTCATCTCCTGACAATGAAGACAACATTGTCACTCGGTTTATAGAAGAGATAACCAAAGGAATTATATGGACAGACGATGAAAATACACCGCTCACTACGAGGTTCGAGCTTATTGTGAGTCTCACGTCTTACAAAAGCGTTGCAACCCCAAACTTTGATATGTGCCAACGAGGGAGCTTTCCGTGTCCACATCTCGTGAGGTGTTTAGGAAACCTTCTTTTTTGGGACTAGGTTAAGGATATGGGAAATAGTCTCTAAGGCATACCCCAAGAATGAGATAGGTAATGAAGCACGACTCATCATTAAATGAACCATGACCATCAAGGTTCGATTACGCCTCTCAGCCACACCATTCAACTACGGTGTCCTAGGTGGCGTCAATTGCGAAACAATTCCACATTCCTTGAGGTAATTGTGTAATTCAAGACTAAGGTACTCACCACCTCGATCGGACTGGAGCATCTTAAATTTCCTTCCCAACTGATTCTCCACTTCCTACTTAAACCCTTTGAACTTTTCAAAGGTTTTTTACTTATGCTTGATTAAGTAGATATACCCGTATCTGCTATAATCATCAATGAAAGTCGCATAGAACCGGTTCGTATCCCTTGTGGTGGATCTGAAGGGCCCACACACATCGGTGTTTATGAGATCCAATAAACCTTCACCCCTTTCACAAGCATCAGTGAAGGGCGACTTGGTCATCTTTCCAAGTAAACAAGATTCACACACGTCATCGTCCCTAAAGTCGAATGACTCCAACACTCCATCCTTTTGGAGTTGGGCTATGCGTTTCTTATTGAAATGTCCAAGACGACAATGCCACAAGCACGCTTTATCCGAATCATTGGAAGAATCGATACATAACATATCATTTCCTAAATTGTCTACAATCATCACAGTTTCATATATTCCATTACAAGGAAATGCTTCAAAATAGAAAACACCATTAGAGAAAGCATTGATAGAACCTTTTTCATTATCAAATGAAAATCCAAATCCTTGTTTATATAAACCATGAAAAGAAATGATGTTTCTTGCCATTTTAGGAGAATAAAAACAATATTCAAATCTATTCCTAATCCACTACTAAGCACTAAAGAGTAAACTCCAATCTTGGTGGCAGGTGACACTCTTCTATTCCCCATGATCAAGTTTATCTTCCTATGCTCCACATTCCTATTTGTTCTTAGGCCCTGTAAATCAGACCAAATGTGAAAACCACATCTTGTATCGAGAACCCAAGAAATAGCATGCGATAAATTATTAGAATGAATAGAATAAATGCTTACGAAAGATGGTTTTATCTTTCCATCTTTGATGTCCTGCAGATATTTCGGGCAACTCATTTCCAATGCACTTTTTCGTGACAGTAGTAGCACTCTGTATCCTTTGGGTTGGAGGAGGGTGCAACGGGACCATCCTTGGTTCCACTATAAGAGGTAACCATTCGAATGTTGCAGATCCAATCATTAAAATTATTTCCATCGAAAATTACCCTCCTACACAAATTCATGAGTGAGAATGAGCCGGAAGAGTTCGAGCTAGAAGTGTTGTTGTTGTTGTTTGTGTTAGACATTTGAAAAAGAAAAGAGACAAAGTTTGATTAGATAAGGATCCCCAATTAAACACCCAAATGAGAAATTAGGGTTAGGATCCAACAACATTATTCACAATTTAGAAGAGGGATGTTGTAATCTAAACAACAAATAATTTGAAGGTAAGTGAATGACGATTCATTAATTTCCACCATGAAAAACAAAAGAAATTAAGTTTTAAATGTTTTGGAACTCCTAGATCTTTTGAGATTCATTGAACTTTTCAATGGCATATTTAAATCTTGATATTCCCTTCAAGTTTGTGACTGGGATATTGAGGGTCACAAACAAGGTATGAATAGCCATGCAAATGTACTCGGTGCCCTCAATGTTACAGTCACCTAATCAATGTGTTGGTTAGCCACACATATCGAGTCACCCTTTTCCGCCTTTTCTAGACCCAAATTAGTGTGCTGATTAACCACACACGCTCCACTAACATCTTGGGAAGGGGACAAAGTGTAATTTCATGGAATAGCATCATTTTCACATTTTTCCTAAAGTAACTAAGATTGGGAATTTTATAAAACATTTAGTTACTTTATTAATCATTATAATTTTAATGAGGAATTATTTGCCCTATCATACCTGTTCGGATAACGACCATCCACCAATCAAGTAAGCGGTGGGTGAGAGTGGATACCCATCAAACTGTCATTTTATAGGCATCAACCTTATACCCCCTTATAGATCGGCTTCGTGAATGAGGCCTACTAACGGTAAGACTAGCATTTATCTTATACATATATAATGTAGGGATGAGCGTGGGACGGAACCGCTACCAACCCGTACCATTCCCGACTTCCCGAAAACCGAATTTGGTAAAAAGTGAATCCCGAGTACCGAACCAAATTAACATCACCGGTACCGGGTACTGGTTTTCGGTACTAATACCGGTACCGGCGGTACTGATTCTCGAATTTCATGTATTTTGAGTACCAAGTACCGTCCCATATATTTAAATTCGGTACGGTTCGGTACCGATTCCGGTATGGTACCGGTACGGGATCCGAATTTGGGACAAACTGCTCATCCCTAGTATAATGGTTGGATTTTAAACTTGTAAAATTCTAGGGTTTAGAATTTAAATATTTCAAAGTTTAAATTTTAATCGAAAATTTAAATTCCAAAACTTGAGGGCAAGTTTTGAACCTTTTTCAAAACTATCAAGATCAAAATTCAAATAATATAATTAGACAATTAATTGGTGATTATCTAATTTTAACCTAATCCAATTCCATGCAATATAATTTAATCAAATAATTCAAATAATTAAGGTTTATATATGAGGAAATAATTATCTAATTAATTGATAAATATCTTTTATTTTGACAAGGATAATCATATGATATAAAAAAATCGGATTTTATTAATTAAAAACATTTCTGGTAATTATCCCAAGTCAAAATAAGCCAAAATCCCGAAAATCCTTCTATCTGACACCTCGACTCACCGAGTCACTAACATGACTCGTCGAGTTCATCAGGTGACTCGACGAGTCTGTCAGGCAGAGGGAAGATTTTTCGATTTCAAGCAATGAATAAACACACAATGCATCATGTAACATCCGGAATTCTAGGTATGATAAATTGAGTATTTATTTTGAGATATGAGGAGTGGCTCGACGAGTTGGCGCCTCAACTCGTCGAGTAGGATCGCAACTTGGTGACATGGAAAATAAATGGACTCGACGAGTCGGAGAGCCGACTCGATGAGTCAGCGCTGGAGGCAGAAACCCTAATTTACTCGGGCTTGGGCCTATTTGAAGGCACTTATGGCCTCCTTGGCTCCTTCCCGTTAGTGTCTTCATCCCTTGAGAAACCCCTAGAGTCATTTGTGAGCTAGAGAGGAAAGAGGCTAATTTGATGTCATTTCTTTGAGAAGAGGATCAAGGGTGTTGCAAGAATCTCGGAGGGGAGTTGGGGGGTCAGTTTCATTTTCATTTCAAGCTTCATATCGGGTATAAGCTCTTGCCTTCCTTGTGTTTGTATAGATTTTCCTTTTGTTGTTAAGTTAGGGCTTGTATCATCATTTTAATAGGGTTTTGGGTGCATCCAAACCCTTTCTCGAGTTATTCTTTAGATCTGGACCTTGTGAGGTCCAGAGAACCAGAAAGTAGCTAGCCATGTTTGGGTAACCTTGGGGTTTTGAAGCTATGAAGCTTTGAGAGGGCCAAAATGGTATATAGAGCAATATACACCATGCATGAACCCCAAGTTCAAACCTTTACATAACTTTTGGATGCTTGAAGGCCAGATCTATGAGTTATAGTTCCGGATCTGACTTCAGAAGACCATATGAGTCATGCAATGGAGACGACTCGCCGAGTCTACGCGATGACTCGACGAGTCGGATCTGATTGCCCTGCGATTCGTGACCCAATGATAACCCGTCGAGTTGGGAGGTTAACTCGATGAGTCATGTGAGGCCTTAGGGGAATTCAAAGGGTACGCATGAACTTGCCGAGTCATACGAGTGCACTCGGCGAGTCTGGTTAATATTGGATTGTTGACTGGAGTTGACTTCAGTTGACCTTAGGGTTTGGTCAAACTGATTAAGCAAGGTCAGGGAAGGGTGGAATGGTCTTCTACCCATTTTCTAATAATGAGAATGTAAAGAGTGTATTAATTAGAAATTTTATCCTTGTGATATACGGAGGCTAGATCGAGGAGTTCGAGCATCAGATTTTTACTAGCTATCTTACGAGGTGAGTCTTCTCACTATAATTACCTTGAGTGGTAACTTATGTGTATGTGTTGTGTATTGAGATATCCTGCTAATTGTTTTGTGATATGCTTACTATGTATTATATTGAGATGCTGAGTCGAGGTACCAGAGGGTCCATCGGAGTGTGGGGTCAGAGGGTCCCACTGAGACACATTGACCGTAGGGTCTTATTGAGTATAGCCTCGAGCGGCTGTTGTGTTGTGTATGGTATTTTGGGGAACTCACTAAGCTTTATGCTTACCGTGTTATGTGTTATGTGTTTTAGGTAGCTCCGAGGATCACAGCAAGGCACCAGCATGATTGTACACATTAGCGGGAGATTGTTTTTGATGATTCTGGGATTGTGTTTTACTTGTTTACATTGAGACATATGTGATTTTGTGAGTTATGAAATGAGTTTTTAATTGTGGTAAAAATGAAAATTTTGTTTGGAAATTTACGTTGTTACACATCAAATACAATAGAAACCAAGCAAGGCTCTGATACCACTGATGGGTTTAAGTAAAACATCAATCCTATGGTGCACCTGCAAAACTCTAAAGCTTTGGATCTAGGTTTCTCTATTGTACATGCAAAATTATTCAAAGCTTATAAATCCTAGACCTATCATATCAAAATCGAAATAACGTATAAAATAGGTTTAGATGTTTACCTTTTGATTGTTGCAAGAATCTTCAAGCTTTAAGAGCCTAGTATCACAAATGTAATACCTCTAATCGATCAAAAACACCAAGGCAAGAAGGATAATATTGGAGAGAGAATATGGAGGCACAAAATCGGCTCTAAGGACTCTACGGTTCTTCTAGTCGTCGATTTTGGATGCCCTGGGATCCCTTATATAGTGGTGCTGCTAGGCTTTCAGTCAAAACCCTCATCAGATAACTTAGGCATTAAGCAATCCAATGTAACATTCTGGAATGAGGCTTGGATGATTTAAAGGTGAGCTTCCACTCTAATTTTGTCTACCCCCTTAATCCACAAGATTCACAACCGAAAATCCGATTATCTTATAATTGCAATTCCAGTCCCCTAAGTTCAATTAATCTCTTTTGATCACAGAATTAATTTATTAATTAACTCTTGACCAATATTAATTAACTAATATGATTTCTTTTTTAATATATTATTCTTATAATATACTAATAAACCATAATAACCTCTTTATCCACTAATTATCCAGTCAAGTTGCTTTGGTGAAGGCAGCTCAAAAGAACCATGCTACAACCAGGTCAAGTACATACCAAATATAGTTATGGACTTAGACACTAATCCAACATTATCAACCATCATTACCTCCTTCCACTAGGTCTAATATTTACCTCTTTAAGGCCCAAAGCTTTTACTCAATCGACTTATGGCTCACGACCCTGAAATAAGAAAGGACGAGAAACAGGATGTTACACCTTTGAAATAAAAATTTCATTCACCTTTTTACTATTAAATGTATCATTTATATCGTATCTTACAAATAGGGGTGTTGAAAAATATCCGTATCCGAAGATCTGATCCGATAAATCCGATTTCCGAATCCGAAATTATCCAAAAAATCGGATATCCAGAATTTGGATATCCAATTTTTCGGATTCGGATAGCCGTTATATATATTTTCGGATATTTCGGATATCCGATATTCGAAAATATGATTTTTGATTGTTTCATTATATTTTATCAAATTACTTTAAAGTCCAAACTAGAAAGAATTTAGTTTAGAAGTATATGATTTTTCATCGTTTTATATGATCTTTAATTGGTTTCCTATGTTATTATTAAGAAAATATTGTTTGAAATGTTATTTATATTAATAGTTCGTCATTATTTAATACTATGAATATCTGACCATGTAAACAAAAGATTCTTCAAAACATATTATGTATAATGATACATCAATCTTATAAAGAGTCGACAACGATATTGTAGGAACTTCGTCTGTTAGTTTATAGCCTTGTTAATTTATTTTCTTGTTTGATTTTTCAAGTATTGAGATTAAGATATTTTGTGTATAATGATTAATTAGTTAAATGTCACTATATTTTCTTGGATTGCAAATGGATTGAAAAAAAAGTTGAAATTTCTTGATATCTGAATTAATATCCGAATCTGTATCCGAAATTTCGGATATCTAAAATTTCAGATACGGATTTGGAAATTAAAATCAACTATATGAAATTTTGGATATCTGGTTTTGAACACCTCTACTTACAAGTATGATTAGGTTTGAGTGTTTAAAACAATAAGTAAACGCCGATTTAGGGTTATGTGTGTATAAACCTAAGAATATGGTTGGAATCATTCATACCCTAATAGGTGTATAAAAGGTGAATAAATGACGTGTTAACAACATGATAATAGAAGAAGTATCTGAAGTAAATATATAAATGAAGTACAATATGTGTATTATCTACGCATGATCTAAGTAGACTTTTTGGTATGGGGTGTAGGTGTTCAGGGAGCTCGACAATTCATCTCAGCCACTTGAGTGATTTTATCATGTGTTTTGCTGCTTCAAGTGAGTTCTCATGAACTTACTTATTATATGGACTATATGTTATTTGTATGTTGACTAGAGGACAACTCCTCGGGCCTTTGGGGGAAGTGGTCAAAGTTTGAATGATCATGACAACCCTTTATGGAATCGATCAATTCCAGTTGGTAGTGTCTAAGATAGCCCTTTGGGGAATCAACCTGTTAGAGTAAGGTTGGTACCAACAATATGTGTTTAGAATATTAGTAATATGTGTTTGTTATTTGATGCTTATATATACTGTGTGAAATGCATATGATGTGTATAATAGGTGAATGTTATGATTACCCATTAAGCTTTAGGCTTACAGTTGCTATTTTATGCTTTTAGTTGTAGGTCCTTGAAGCTCGAAGGGCAAGGAGCTGACATGATTGAGATATCTGGACATTCTTAGAGGGGCATGTCATCCAGTTCAACCATTCTATGTTACATTATGGTTTTTAAAACAAAACTTAGCTGTAACATCCCGATATTTGGCAAGTATTCTCGAACCCTCTTCCATCATTACCTTGTCATTTATAGTCCTTGGGGTTGGAAGTGAAGAGCCAAGATAAGTTTAAGGGCCAAGTTTGCAAACTTGGGCCAAGAGGGAGGACGATGCATGTACATAAGAGTAGGCTAAGCATACTAAGGTCCGCCTTATTACGCTGGGCGTACCAATGTCAAGGTGAAACCCTAATATTTAGGGTTTTGGGCCTATATAAGTAACATTATGATCATCAAAACCTCATTTACCTCAGCTTCCATAGATTATAGTCGTCATCCCTAAACCCTAGCCTTTTGTGAGTTTAAGCTCATTGAGTGTGTTCTTGAGTGCTTTAAGAGGAAGGGTTTGCATCAATGTGTTGGAGAAGAAGATCAAGCTTGTAGATATGAAGTTAGTTTGTACCCAAGAAGCTCCAGAAGGTATAAAGTTCCAAACTTTATGCATATATGTATAAATCTCACCATTTTATTTTAATAGAACCATTTCTTGTCCCAAAATCCATAAGCTGGTGCATGTTGTGATTTGGACAAAAAGGATTGTCCTTCTAGACTCTTGAAGGGACCTGGAGTGATAAAAATGAGGCCCCATTAGTTGTATGTGTCCCATGCATGGAGAATATGGTTTTAATGAATTAAGATCAAGCATTAAGAACTTTATGGACGTCCAAAGTGATAAAGTTCATGACTTAATGGATCATAGGTATGTTAGGTCTCTGGATCTGAAGTTTGGGCTTAAGTGCTTAAGCCATTAAGCACTTAATAAGGTTTTGGAAAACTGTCGAGTACATCCAGCGTAAATCCAGTACGCCGTACTGGGTCAACCATCCTAATGGTGGTCAACATCTGGACGAGTACGCCCCGCATACGTCCTCTGTTGGGCCTTTGACAAATGGGCTTCAGATTTTGGGCTGTTTATGGACTAAATGGAATTGGGCCTTTGTTGGACTTTGTAAATAAGATATTTTGGGCCCGGTAGTGATAGTGGATCATGGGGTTAGGCCTGATTAGGATGTTGGGCCCATTTTAGTAAATTGAGCCAATAATAGGCTTTATATATGGACTTTCAAGTCAAGGACTGGGTAATTGGGCCTTGGCCCAATAAAGAGAATGGACTTAATAAATGGTGTGAACCTTTAGTCAAGAATGTTATTTCGGGTATTAACTTAGTATTATTGTGTAATAGTTTGGGATTCTCGGTGAGACAGTTGTCCGAGATTGACAATACTTCAACACTACTTGCTAGGTGAGTTATCCTAACTATATCAACAGGGTCTAAGACACCAAGGCTGGCCCTTTATGGGTTGTATCCGGTTATGGCATGATATGTTTATTGGTTTGCATCCTGGTAGTTAGGATGAGGTTATGTTATGCTTAGTGACCTGGTCAGGTCGGTGTTCTGGTTATAGGATGTTGCTATGCTATATGATATGTTAGATCGGTTTGATTGTTATATATGTATGCTAGCATATGATAGTTATGTGTACATGTTTGTTTTGATTTGGGATGAGTTGATGCGGTCCTGCTTTGTGCTGAAGGGCAACATACCCAGGGCGGACCGGATAGACTACAAACCCGAAAGTGTATGGTAGTCAGACCGAAGGCTCGACGAGCGGTCCGGATAGGCTGAAGGCCTTGTGAGGCGGTCCAGACATGTCGAAGGCTCGAAGAGCGGTCCAGATAGACTGAAGGCCTGTGAGGCGGTCCAGTTAGGATGAAGGCTCATTATGCATGTTGTTTTGTATTTGTTGACATGATATGATTATGGTTATATGAGGTTGGTATTTTGGGGGTAACTCACTAAGCCATCGAGCTTACATCTATTAATTATTGTTTCAGGTACTTCTGGTGATCGTGAGAAGGCGAATGGATGATCGTACCGCTCCTCCTGCTGTTATGATTTTATGATTTGATAATGGGATACTCTGATATTTATTATTTTGAAAACAAACTTTGTAATGTTAAATGGTTTTAAGTGTTTTGAAAAGTTTAAATTTGACATGATTTTTTTTTATGGGTGTTACATTAGCTTCCGAATTTTTACTATGAGTATTTTAATTGTTAATATGACATGAAAAGGTGATTTCATGATTTAGTAACGAATATGCATAAAACCTTTTGGTAAAACCTATACTTTGATTTTCAAAATTTTATGGTTGGATTTTAGGATGTTACAAGAACCACCACCGGAATGTAAGGTTTAGTCTAAAAAGACCATTCATGCGGAAAAGATTTTCATAAAGACTATTCTTGAGACAAAATTATAACTATAAGGACCATTTGTAAAATTTTGTCTTAAGTAAATAACTAAAACTTCAAAAGACATATTCTCAACAGGCATACAAACATCTCCTAATATAGTAAAATAAAATGTTTATTACTTTTAGTTTATCATCACAGACGAAGAACTACTCTTAAAAGAAAGTATGCGCAAACATTATAAAGTTGGTTGTTCGTTTATCTGACTGTTTAACTATGACATGGTTATATTATTATTATTATTTTTACAATAATTAAAAAAAAACTGATTTTACATATTTTCAGAAAATATAAATTCAAATAAATAACGAAAATATAATTAATCAAAATAAAAAAATAAAGATAGCACATAGATACATTGTCCCTAGACATCATGGATAACATTGTCCCTTTGACTCTCTAGTTGTACTACATGCAATTATTCATGTAAACTGTAAATCGATGGTTCCTTATCATATATTTTTCCACGATTATTGGATTTTATATCAATTAAGTTTATAGGGCATAAAACTATTACTATATTTTTTGGTTGTTATGTTCCTTTGACGTCAACAAAGGATGCGCGATCATCCATGGCCTTTCATTTATAAATTTATGATTACTTTTTAGAAAAGTATATATTGAAATTTTTTAGAAAACATATTGAAACGTATTTTAAATAATTTTCTCAGAAAAAAGTTATGGAAACATAACCTTAATATTTTTATAAAAATATAAAAATGAGAAAGAATAGGTCTTTTCCTGGAGAAACTTTAACGAGGGGAAACGGGAATGCATTGTAGGGAAATTGGATGGTCATTGGCCAACACAAGACTCCATTTTCCTGGAAAAGGATAGACAGAACACAACTAGTAGATGGTGTCTGCTGTCCACGTAAGCAATTTTTACCTCTGCCATGTTTGACACCCGCGTAATGCAATATAAACGACACGTCACCTCTGACGCATTTAATTCAGATGTCCCTTTCGCTTAGTATTTGACTCGGGATACTTTAATAAAAGTAATTCATTATTAACGGAATACCTATAGCGTATCATACAACTAGAAGAAAATCAAAAAATTAATAGCTTTTAAAATCGGAAAACCATATAAACACTCAAAATATTTTCATTAAAAGAACCACTATATATATATATATATATATATATATATATATATATATATATATATATATATATATATATATATATATACAAAATTGTAAAAATGATCCCTGTGGTATGCATTTTTTTGGGGTTTTGGTCCAAACCACAAGTTTTTTGGATTGGTGGTCCTTTTGAGCTAGTTTGCTTGCACTTTTAATCCCTGTCCAAACTAAAATGACTATTATACCCTTAATGAATTTAGTTTTTTCATTTTTCTTTTACTTTTTAAAATTGTTATTATTAATAAATATAAAAGTGGGTCAACTTATCTCTCTCTCTCTCTCTCTCTCTACCTTTATACTCATCTCTTAAAATACCGACCCTTTTTGCTGCTTCGTTTTCGACTTACAATCGATGGGAATGACACAAGGGAGGAAGGAGGAGTTGGTGTTGATCGAAATCAATGGCTAGCAATGGTTAGAGTCCTCACAGTGGCAGCGACCAAGGTGGGAGCGGGTGGTTCGCTAAAGGCTTTGTAGATCGCTAGGAGGGAAGCCGATCTCCGGCCACCCCTATGGTTTAATCTCCAATCGGCAGCCACAGATCAAAGGAGCAAAGCAGTTTCGGTGAGGTGACTAGGCAGTGGTTTAAGGAAGAACTTTCAAGGCCGGTGATCTTCTTAGTCTCATTCAACTCGTCACCAGCGACTTCATATGCAGGGAAGAGGAGTAGCAGAAACGGCGATCGCTTTCGCCGCCATTAATGGTGAGAGGGGTTGTTTTTGTCCTGTAACACAAGCGATGAAGGAGGGGGTTCTTCACCTTAGTGGGTTAGTTGAACAATCGAAGGTGATGGCTGGAACAGAGCAACGATGGTGGTGAGGGGTTGAAGATGGTGGTGGCAATAAGGCTGCTCTGGTACTCTTCTCTGCTACATTCCTTTTTTGTTGTCAGATGTGGATGTGGGGTAGCGCTCGAAGTGATTGTAGGGTGTTTGGGGTGATTAATCAACAGGAAAGAAAATGAGGGAGGAAGGAAGCTGCAGAGGTGGTGGCAGTTTGTCTTATGGTGGTGATTTGCAACGGAGTGGAGGAGGAGTCGATCCCGCCGTCTGATGTGGTAAGGGAGGTTGCTCTGACAACTCCCTCGTGGTTCTTCTTTTTGTTCCGACGGCACACCCATAGAGGGGAAGCAACAGCAGCAAAAGGGGGTGTTTGGGTGAGGGAATCAAGGAGAGAGAGAGAGAGAGAGAGAGAGAGAGAGAGAGATAGAGATAGAGAGAGAGAAAGAAGTGGGCCCAAATTAGTTATTTATTTTCTTTTTCCTTTAAATTAAATAGAAAAAATATAAAAAATATATCAAAAATGGCATTTTAGTCTTTTCAGTTTTCCGAGGGACCAAAATTACAAGCAAACCAGCTCAAAAGGACCACCAATCCAAAAAACTCGTGGTTTGGACCAAAACCTCAAAAAAATGCATACCACAGGGACCATTTTTGCAATTTTGTATATATATATATATATATATATATATATATATATATATATATATATATATATATATATAACTTTTATATTTTATAAAATGTATCATTTAAAGTATTAAACTCGATAAATTCTAGTTCCTAAATAGCCGAAAATATTAGGTAATCGATTCTCAACGTTTTAATTGTTAAAATTCATTAGATTAAAAATTTTCAAAAAAATATAAAGGTTAAAACGCACTAAAAATAATATAATGACTTTTTTAATCTTTTCATGAAAATAAATTAAGTTTTTCTAAGATCTGAAAACCTTAAAAAAAGAACTTTAATAAATATAAGAGTTTTATTGTATTAAAAAAATAATATATTTTTTAAGTATTCGATGAAAAATTACGTTGGTTTTTTTAAGGTTTTCCTTTTAAAATAAATTTTAAAACATGTTTCAAATCTTTTCTTAAGATATTACCATAGTTTTATAAAAAAAAATCGAAACACAGATACTCTAACTAATAAAAAAAAAACACATATTGTACGTGTGATAATAAAAAGTCAAACATAGTAAAATATAGGCTACTATATTACATTTATTGTATTGTATGTATTTTTGTATTATTTTAAAGTGAAAATAATACCTTCTACAGGTTTGCATTTTCAAAAATAGTAGGAGTAAATAATTTTCAAATTCATTTATAAAGTGAATAAGGAAGATTCGAGTTTCCCACACAAAGATAAAAGTCAAAATCCAATAGTTATACCACAGATTTTGTCTTCCAATTGCAGCCTTTTCTGTCTATATATACCCCTCTCCCATCTTCCCGATTATTATCTTCAGATTCTACGTTCTCTACATTCTTCTAATCTTTCTCAGTTCTCTCAAACTGTCGAACAACCACACTTTCCATCTCACACTTCTTCCTCACGATAAAAAAAAATCGAAACAAAAATCATCATGAGCATGAAGAAATTTGGTTTCTCTCCTAAACGATCTTCATCTTCTTTCATCGCGCATTATCCTTCACCTTCACGTTTTGCCTTACCAACTCCGACCATGAGTTTTCCCGACTCCGTGATGCTTCAGACATTGGAGATCGCCGAGCCTGTCATTGTCAAATGGGATCCCGAAACCTCCACTTATGCCAAGGTCACGTCGCTCTTCTACGACAACCGCCGAGAAGCTTTGGAATTTATCAAGCTTGTCAACAAGCTCCATAAAGCGATGCATTCCTTGGTTGCAGAAAACTCCACTTCTGAATTGCTTATTAGGGCTCAGCATCTGATGCAGATCGCTATGAAGCGGTTGGAGAAAGAGTTTTATCAGATTTTGTCCTTGAATCGAGCGCAGTTGGATCCAGAATCGGTTTCAACTCGATCATCTCGAACATCGACGCGATCAAGTTTATCGGATTTTGCTGATGAATCGGATGATGAGATACGAGTTGCAGGAGAATTGATCAGTGAAGTCGAAGATACCGCAGAAGGAGCCATGGCAGATCTTAAGTTGATTGCTGAGTGCATGATTTCATCTGGTTATGGTAAGGAATGCGTCAACATTTACAAAGTTATACGTAAATCGATAGTTGATGAAGGCATATACAAGCTTGGTGTCGAGAAGCTGAAAGCTAATCATGTTCATAAGATGGATTGGGAGGTTTTGGATCTCAAAATTAAAAACTGGTTGGCTGCTGTAAAGATTGCTATTAAAACATTATTCAACGGAGAAAGAATTCTCTGTGATCACGTTTTCGCATCGTCTGATTCCATCCGAGAAGCAAGTTATACCGAAATTACAAAAGAGGGAGCTTTGATTCTGTTTGGATTTCCAGAAAATGTAGCAAAAAATAGCAAGAAATCACCGGAGAGGATCTTCCGGACTCTCGATATGTACACCGCAATAGCTAGTCGGTGGCCGGAAATTGTGTCGGTTTTCTCGTTCCCGTCGACGTCTTCCGTAGTCAATCAAGCTCTCAATTCACTCATAAAACTTGCCGAATCGGTGCGTTTAGATCTAGCAGAATTCGAAACGTTACTTAACAAAGAATCATTGAAAACTACCGCAGCCGGAGCCGGAGTTCACAGATTTACCATGGAGACGATGGACTACCTCTCCCTCCTCGGTGATTACAGCGTTTTATCTGATATACTAATGGACAGCCCCCAAACTGAGAAATCTCTAATGCCACAAACCTTCTTCGACGAATCATATTCCGACAGTTCTCCCTCGCCGTCGGTATCCGCCCGGTTAGCTTGGCTCATCTTCATCCTAGTTTGCAAACTCGACGGGAAAGCGAAGCACTACAAAGACGTCTCACAGGCATATATATTCCTCGCTAACAACCTCCAACACATAGTCTCCAAAGTCCGATCATCAAATCTCCGGTACCTCCTCGGCGACGAATGGATCACCAAACGCGAATCCGAAGTCAAAAAGTTCGCCGCCAATTACGAACGGCTAGCATGGAGCCACGTCTTCGATGCCATTCCTAAAAACGCTTCAGCAATGACGCGGGAGGAAGCAAGAGATGGTTTCAGGAAGATCAACGCGGTGTTCGAAGAGGCTCACCATAAGCAGTTAGCCATTGTCATACCAGACGGCAAGCTTCGTGATGAGATCAAAGTTTCAGTCGCCAGAAAGTTGTTGCCGGCGTACAGAGAATTCTACAATGCGAAGAGACTGGAGATGGAAAAGGATAGAAGGTTTGCAGCTGCTGTCAAGTACGCGCCGGAGGACATGGGGAATGCGCTTTCCGATCTGTTTTTCGGGTCGTCGTCTGTGTCGTCATCAGCGTCATCAACGTCGTCTTCAAAGTCAAGAACGTCGATTTCACAGTGAACGACGTCGTTATAGAGCTGTAATTTTCATATGCTGTCTTTTTTCCACCGGGGGAATATGAGGGCTGTATTTGTAAATACATTATGCCCCTTTCACTGCGAATATGATGCAATACACTTGTTTAAATTCTTTATAGAAAAACGTAATTGAGATTAAGTATTAAAATTTGCCTCTTGATTTCTTTGATGCCAAGTATTAAGTTTCTTATTAAAAATCAACGATATTTCATTTAAGTCGTAAATTTCGACATGTGGAAATTACAAAACAACAATATACAAGTCCACGAGGATCGTATAAGAAATAATTATAAAAAGTCTGAACGCCATGCCTTCACGTACTCATGAAACGAGAAAATATTTGTATTGATAATCTCTAATATATTAAACATCCGATTATACTAAAATATAAAATATTTACTTATATATATTTTCCTATTTGGATATGTATCATGATAAGGGTGGAGGGAGTCGAGCGGGAGGAGGGAAGTGGGTTGATTAAGGTGGCACTCCGGAACAGGCAGAAACACCACTCCCATCTTCCTAGTATTGGAAAGGGTGTCTCTTTCAGGTTCAACCAACTCTTTATCAAAATCGAGATCTTACCGAAGATTGTTTTATATTTTTACAAGATCATGATCATAAGATCAAATTAATAAGGATCACAAGATCCTACCAAATGTAAACGGATATTGAAATGTTTTGTTTGTGTAGTATTTATTATAACTTTGTGTTGATTAATACATTAATTGTGAGATCAACTTTTACTTCTTACACATAAAAACATACTTTTTGTTGGAATGTTTTGTTTGTGTAGTATTCATTATAACTCTTGTATTTAATTGGAAATTAATATTTTATGGAAGTGATAATGTTCGATGTTAGTATCGAAGATTATATCATAAACTATGATTTATAATGTAATAAACATCTTTTTGAACTTAAAGAGTTTTGGTAGTAAATTATATACATATAGGAAAGGAAGGAGTGTAAGACACTCCTCCTTCTTTTTGTCTTTGGGTGCGAATTCCTTTAGGGGTGAGATTAATTTTACTAGCTTAATGTATTAACATTGTCATGCTTTTGGTCCATGCCGTATTCATAGTAGAGGTAAGTTGTTTTAAACGTTTAAGACAAAAAAAAATATATGCTAGTTAGAGGCTTCAATCTCTATTCTTTTGGTTATAAAAACAATTAACTTCCCTTCTCTTTTCTCTTTTCCTCTAAAGTAATAGACTGTTTGAAAATGAGGTTGATACTTATACTCTCCTTTAAGACAAACTTTGATTTATGTTTAAAGGCTTAAGACTATTTATTATTGCAAGAGTGGAGTAGCAGCCATTGTGTTGCAAATTGTTAGTGGAGTTCTCTAGATGAACTCTATATTGTGTTTTTATCATATTCATCAACTTCCAACCTTCCAAAATGATCAAAGACATCAATGGTTGTTTTTATTGAACCTCATATAGTTGATTTATTATAATATTTCTTTTCATGCAAATGGATATTTGGTGGATTATGTAACATGTGTGTTCCAGGTAATTTTCAGTTTCGACTTAAAGTTTAAAAAAGTTTCATTTTGGTTCTTACGCAGGGCGTACCCCATAGGTACGCCATGCGTAACTCATTAAATGGGTGATGGGGCTCCATTAAGTATGCATGGCATACTCTAGTGGTACGAAGAGTGTACTCATGTAGGTCCTAAACACTAATTTTTAGGGTTTGTACCATATTTAAATAACCTTAATCCTTGAGACCCTCCTTACCTTCAACATCCACTCCCTCATTCCCTCATTTAGAAACTCTAACCCTTGAAACTTTGTTTTGGACCTATAGAGTGATTTTGGTGCATTGTAGAAGAATAAGGAGTTCATTATTGGTGTTTGGTGAGCTTGGAGTGTATAGATCCAAAGTCTTATTTCCATTTGCAAGCTTTTGGAGGTATAAAGATCGCACCTTTACGGTTATTTGGTTTAGATGTAGAATAAGGTTTAGTTTTGCATATCTTTGGGTCCCATAGGTTGGTTCTTGTGAGTAAAAGCTACTCCAGGACTCAAGTTTGCTACCTTATAATGTTTTTAAGGATTTTGAGTCATAAAAGGAAGGCCTTGTTGTTATTTCTCACTCACGCAAGAGTTAGAGATTATTTAAGGGTGTTATGGACTTAGGGTTTGGTGTTGGGATCTATTAAGCCATACAAAAGTTTAAAGTTGTCAACTTTATCATTTAAGACCTTCCCAAGATTAAGATTTGTGATTTGGACGTTTAGTCTATAAGCATTAAGAGTTAAAAAGTGGGTTTTGGACAACAAGGGATTACACAGGGCGTAACCCCTAAGTACGCATGGCGTAATGGGCTTTCGCCTCGTAAACTTTCTGCGATCTCGTAGTACGCAGGGAGTAATGGCGAGTATGCATGGCATACTCCCAGAAACCCATTTGGGATAATTTTGGGCCTTGGGTCATTAGGGGTGTAACACCCATAAAAATCTAGCCAATTTAAAACTTTTTTAAACATCCAAAAGCCATTAGTTTTTACAAAATGTTTTCAAAATAGTTTCATATCAGAGTATCCCAAAAACCATTAGTCCAAATCACGAGGATGTGTACGGTCACGCCTTCGCCTTGCCGAGACATCTGAAGCATCTGAAACAATAAACTGAAACCGTAAGCACAAAGCTTAGTGAGTTCCCCCAAAATACCTATACACACAGCAATACACATATAATCACAAACAACATACTATGAGTCCAATCAACCATTGGGTTGGAATACCCTAGGCCCTCAACCATCGAGTTGGAATGCCAACATACTATAAGTCCCATCAACCATCGGGTTGGAATACCCCGAGCCCTTAAGCATCGGGTTGGAATGTGGGTCCATTCAACCATCGGGTTGGAATACCCCGGGCCCTCAACCATCGAGTTGGATTGCCAACATACTATGGATCGAGTCATCCTTGGGATGGAATACCCACGACCCACAACCATCGAGTTGGAATGCCAACATACTATGAGTCCAATCATCCTCGGGATGGAATACTCATGGCCCACAACTATCGGGTTGGAATGCCCATGTCTATTGGCTCTCGCACAAGGCAGATAAGCCTCAACCACTAATCAAATATGTGTAGATATATTAGATAATCACATAACAGTCTATAGACAGACAAACCGATCTAACAAATCATAACAACATAACATCCTATCTACCAGGATACCGATTTAACATATCATACTAGCATAACATCCTATCTACCAGGATACCGATCTAATAGATCATAATAGCATAACATCCTATCTACCACGATACTGATCTAATAGATCATAATAGCATAACATCCTATCTACCAAGATACCGATCTAACAAATCATACGATATTCGAGCATATAACATATCAGGATATCAAATCCAAAAAGGGTCGGCCTTGGTGCCTTCTACCCTTGAGTATAGTGAGGAAAACTCACATCACACTACTGAAGTGCCGCAGATAAAACTCTAGTTGATGGTTAATAGATACCCGAGCTGTCAACATCAAAACAAGATCCAATTAATAATTGGGTTCCAAGCACAAGGTCCAACTCACACTCCAAAGGCCCAATAGTCAACCAATGGACCAAAGCCTAACATATGGCCCAATTTTCCAAATTGGGCCCAGATCTCTACATGGTCTTACCCTAAGACCCAACCATTTAGTCCAGTCCAGTCATTTGACATTTGACTTGGTCCAACCTCTCATAATCCTTAAGGCCCAGTTATGGCCCATCTATGACCCAATTTTCCAAATCATGCCTAAGCCTTTCTAATGGGCCTTATCCTAAAGCCCATCTAAATATTTTAATTCGTATGCTTGTTCTTGGATGGCCCATCAATAACCCAATCACCAAAGCCCAAAAGAAAGGCCCAACTCAAGCCCCAAGTAAAGTTAGGGTTTTCACATGAAATAACAATTAGGGTTAAGTGTTTCTAACTTAACCAATTAAGGACTTACTCCATTAAGTCCAATATCGCCTTAGGTTAATTGCAAATGATTATTAATTAAGATTTTCAGTCTAATAAATAATTCAAGTGCTTGTCCTGATCAAATCCCCAAAATTAGAGTTTCATGACATTAGGGTTTTCCAAACCTTAATTAGAGTTTCCAACCCAAATACTAGCCTATTAGTCAAATGATTAGGCTTTTAGGTAAATTAGGGTTTCATTAGGCCCATTAGGGTTAAACAAGTCGGGCACCACCCACTACCACCTCGGGTAGTGACGGTCAACGGCGGCTCACGGCAGCGGTCACCACCTCGTGGTGGTGGTTATGACTTTTAGCTAAAAAAATATCCAAGCATCCTAAAAAGACAATCACACACACAAAAACAAACAACCACCCAAGGTGGAGGCGCGACGGTGACAGGTTGTTTTCTTTGATTATTCCGGCCATACAATACATTTTACTACAATATCCAAATACACAAACACACATACAACCAACCTTGTGGTGGCCGGCGGTGGTACATGGTGGCGACCACCACCTCATGGTGGTCGTGCGGTTCACTTTTTGTTCCTGATCACACAACACTACGCACACTTAATGCAATACACCAACACACACCTAAAGTACATAGAAAAACACACACACAGAAACCTTCCATGGTGGCTGGCTGCGACAGAAAATGGCAATAGGCGGTGGCCACCATGGTTGGCGGCCATGGTGGTCCTTTTCCTCGAATTCCGGCCAGAAACACTCACACAACGCATTTCTGGTTCACATCAATCTTTTTTCTTGGAAAAATGAACACAATCAACCTCCTTACGGTGGCGTACAACGACGGTGGTGGTTGGGAGTGGCGACCAGTAGCAATAATTCACATCGGAGGCGTCGACGTTCCTTGGCAAAGTAGCGGCCATGCTAGACGATCCCGATGGCCCATATATTCAACCTCAATGTGAGGCTCTTCATCGTTTTCGGCTGAAGAAGGAGAAGAAGAAGGACAGCGGACGTCCGGTGGTCACTGTCATCGTCTGCCAATAGAAAACAGGAGTGAAGGGGGTGGTGGCGACTGGAGGCAGGTCACATGTGGAAGGTGGCAGCTATAACATATTATTAGGGTTAGGGTTTGAACGAGCAGGTGACGGTTATATATACGAATCTCTTAAACTTCTCCCCATAATGAAACCTTTACTCCCTCATTCTCCTTTTCTTTCAATTTAAATCCTTAATTTATCATTTAAACCCCTCTTTCTGAAAATCCTTACAAATCAAGTCCGAAATATTTACCAAGCAACCCCTGCTTGACCAATTCTTTTCAACTTAGGTACATAATTTAAACTTTTAGCCCCATCCATCCAAAAACCTTTCATATTAAGTCCAAATGATACCAACCACCCCCTAACTTCTAAAATCCTTTGCAAAATAAATCACAAAATCACACTTTAACCCCCGAAGATTCAAATCTTGTCATTTGGCTTCCCGAAACCAACACCCCGCTAGTTATTATTTGATTTTAGGCTATAATAATATACAATAATAATAATAATTACATCTCGGGGTTCCATTTTATTATTTAATAAATGGGATGTTACAGTTCTCCCCCACTTAAATTGGATTTCGTCCTCGAAATCATCCCTTACCATACCTGTCACGCCAAACCACTCAAGTGTGTAACATCCCGAGACAGGTTGTAATGCCCGTAGATATATACGTACACATATATATACATATGTATATATCATTAGAAATGTATCGACGATGCGGTCATTATACGACTAATGTTGAGTTCTTTCGACATTAGTCTAGTACAAATATAATTAAATCCATTTAAAATAGTATTATAGAGGGGTGTTTAGTTGTTTATATAACTACAAGGTCATTAAGTAATTATGGATGGTAGTTTTTGAAATTTCAATTAGTATAAATAAGAGCCTTGGACTCTCATATTTCTTGCATCATTCTCTTGATTCAAGAGTCTTTCTATCCTTATCCCCCGAGCATTTCGGTCCCTCGTGATTCGACTTCTCTTTCTGTAGTTTTTAGTATAGTAAGGTGAGCGCTGAAGTGCTGCACATATCTTTCTTAGAAAGATTCAGCGACGAAGTTTTGCCCCTGCAGAGCCCGACTCCTAGCTGAAATCCCCTTGTAAGTAAGTTATGGTTACCCTATTTTAATATAACTTATATTTAAAATTAATATTGTTATTATGAACTTATAATAAATATTTGAGCTATTATTAGGACTTAGATAAGTGTCGTTATAATATCTTTTTAACTACTTGCGGTACGGGGAATCTGATTTAAAGGGTCGCATAGGGTTGTTGGATTTCAGAAGTGCTATACGCCAAAATGGTCCTGCCCTCCGGTGTTTTATGTATGGCCCCTGTCTGTACATAGTGGTTGGAAAGTATTGTTTAAACGCTTATATAATAATAATAATAATAATAATAATAATAATAATAATAATAATAAGACAAATAATTAGTCAAGGTAAATATTAGACTAAAATCTAGTGGTAATAATACTAGGTTCCATCGAAGGAAATTCTTTTAAAGTAAACGAAGCATTGTCCGAGTACCGAGTCACCACATTCTCAGGTGAATGCATAGTTACTTTCATCTTACACATAGATATGAAGTATTTTATATAAATTACGTGTTATGTGTGCATATTATCTGAATACTTGTTATCTATGCTTGATGAACGATTTTATACATGTTTTAAATGATTTAAACTTTATATGTATTTTATATCTAAGATAATGTTGGGGTAAAACATGGGTAGATGTAATAGATGGAATATGAGTTTCATGATGAGTTGAGAGGTGTTATAGACCACGAGGTGAAGGTGCGAGGTGGATGATGTGAGAAGCCTTTTCCCAAACGATGGCCCCATCATTCAACAGAGTATGGATGACAACCACAGACTATTCTAGACAGTCCAGTGGAACACTAGCAGACTCATAACCGGTAGGTGTTGTGAACGATGTGTTCACCCGGTGTAATCTAAACCTTGGCGACCATGCAGACTTGGTGCCTAAACCTTGGAGATCATGCAGATTTGATGCCTAAACCCGGGCGACTATGTAGACTTAGTGCCCGTTGTGTAAACCTTGGCGCTCATGCAGACTTGATGTGTAACCCCTGGCGACTATGCAGACTTAGTGCCTGTTGTGTAAACTGTGGCAACGATGGACTTCATGTCGATTCCTTAGGATGATCCTTAGGAATTAATGAACGAGGAATAGCTGATTCTTAGGGTAGATACTTAAGAATAAATAAGACAATAGGGATGGGTAATTAGGTTGATTGCTTAATTATTTAAGCATAATAATTATATTATTGTGGGTTAAAAACCTTATGTACTCACTAGCTTTCCCAACCTGACCCACTCAGTTTATTTATATCACATGTGTTGTTATGAAGTCACATTACACTGAGAGATTAAGGAGATATAAATCACTAGTGATAATGAATGTAAGTTCTGTTTATGCTTATGTTTTTGTATTGACGATGACATCCCAAATGTTTTAAAATGAATAAAAATACTTTTCTTCGGAAATGCTTTGATAAGATATTTTTCATGTTTTACTGGGAACAAATTCTGCAACATTTTTATTAAAAGAGGTACTCTGATTTTCATAAAGCATAAAATAAATCGGTCTTTTTGGGCCGTGAAAATGGGGATGTCACACAGGTACATCTCATTAACCCTTGTTTTAGTGTAATTGTCAAGTATAGCCCTTTATTTGAGAAAAGGTGGTAGCTGAGCACGCGGGGTGTATGCGTGTGTATGCTCAGCGTACTTATGTGCATGATTTGGATGTGGAGGCCAACTAGTACGCTGGGCGTACTAGGCTCAGAGTGAAACCCCTAATTAAGGGGTGTGTCCTTATTTAAGGAACACGATGGCCTCATTTCAGGCCACAATTTCCAGCCCTCAACCCTCTCAAAGCCCTAATTTAGTCCATTGAGTGAAGAAGGAGCATTAAAGAGAATAGAATTGGAGTCCAGGCTTTAGATCTGAGCTTTTCTTTGGTTGAAGCATCATTTGAAGGTATAAAGCTCAGAGATTTCTCATCGTTTTTTATTTGTGCATTCATGGTCCATTTAGGGTTTTTGGTACCAAATCTTGAAGCTTTATGAGTTGTTGAACTCTAGAGTCTAATATATGTCCCTTTAAGCGTTTCTAGTGCAGCGGATTCATAAAAAATGAGGTCTTATACGTTAGAACCACCCCATGCATGAGATATGAGCATTTTTGGGAGTAAAGAGTGAGAGTTTTTGGGTTTGGGAGTTGCTCAGCCATGCAAAGGCTTAAAGTCACGAACTTTATGGAGTATGAGCCTTTAGGGAGTCCATATATGAGAGTATAGCTATGGTCTTAACAGATTAAGACCAAGGGAGTGGAAAAAGAAAGTTTGGGACGTACGCCGAGCGTAATCCCAGTACGCGCAGCATAGCATCGAGGATCCCCGATGCATGCATGGTGAGGTAGCACGCCCAACGTAAAGGGGGTGTACGCCCATCGTATGTGCTTTTGTTGACTTTTTTTTACTTTTAGGGTTTGGTCAAATTACGGACTATAGCGGCCATGGAAGGGTAAAATCGTCTTTTATCCTTCTATGAGTTTGTAGTGGGTTTAGCCTAGCTTCTTTGAGGTTTGTTTATTAATTTGAGATAATTATGATATGTGTTAGGTGGAGGCTAGACCGGTGATTCGTGTACGAGGTTTTTTTGCTTGCTTACGAGGTAAGTCTTCTTAGTATACTTACCATGAGTGGTAACTTTTTGTGACTAGAGGGTCTTGTATGTTTATATTGAGTATTGTGATATCTTGCATTATGTCTTTGTGATTTATGTTGTGTATTATTCTGAGCTTTACTGAGTTAGGACCGAAGGGTCCACCCGAGTTGTAGGACCGGAGGGTTCCTTTTAGACACATTGATCGGAGGGCCTTATTCGAGATATATTATGAGAGGCTAATGATATATTTGTGGTATTTTAGGGAACCCACTAAGCTTTGTGCTTACCATGTTATGTGATATGTGTTTCAGGTACTTCTCAGGATCGCGGGAAGGCTCCGACTTGATTGTACACACGGGATGGAGTTATGTTTTTGAGGATCCTGGATTCTATTCAAACAATTATGGATATGTATTTTAAATCATTTGACACTTTGGGTTTTTGTGAGCTGTGTTTACGAGAATTATGTGATTTTTAAAATAAAAATTTTGTTTTAAAATTTACGGTATTACAAAGTGATATGGACACAATCCCGAGTATACTCTAGCCTTCCAAGGGAAATTAAAACTAACCCTAACAGGGTTTTAAAACCCGAAGATGGAAGAATTCCTTGAAATATGATCACATTTACTCAATCCGAAATCAGAAGTCTCGAGATGGTCTAGCTCCCTGATAGACCGCCCGCACTAAACAATTGCCGAATTCATTGAACTTGACTCCCAACCGGTTACTCAACTTCTGATAACCCGAGGTTCCTACTAGACGACAAAGTCACAGACAAAATTTCCCTGCAATACACTTATACTTGACCAGCAATCTTACAGTCGCTTCGCGCGACATTTGAACGAAACATCGACTACCAATAGCTGCCCTCGCTATATCATCACTCATGGCTCCATCAATCCTTCTGGTCCATCCAATCGTAATAGCCTGACAACCGATCACCATTAAATCAAATATGAAAAGTGAACGCTACCAGAATACTGTAGTCTTACATCACGTCCGGTCTCCAACTACCTACCGTTTCTTGATTCCAATTGTGATGTGGTCTACCCATAATCTTGCGAACTAGCCCACCCTTGCCTAATCATCTAAAAGAATCTATGAATGCTACGAATCATCCTGTAGTCTTACAATATTTCCCATACCAACTGACCGCTAGTAAATGCTACGGCTGCCCCCCCCCCCCCCCCCCCGCAGTCTTACAACACTCGCGCTATAAAACAACCGCAACCTGATGCCTTATCCTTAATCAATCAGTCCAATTACCCTCAGAGTTGAGGACACACTCGACTGCACACCCGAACTAAACCTAATTCACGACTGGAACCCCAACCTGATTCCCCAACTTCTGCTATTAAGCACCGAGAAGGCGCGATCCACATGCTGGGGAGTTTTACCAAACTCCCAACTCACACAACCCTCAAACCCAATACCTACTTGGGCCACCATCCGTCGGAAATGTGGAACTTATCTCAATTTCAAATCCGCTCCTGCGTCTTCATTTCGGGATGATTCTCCCCCACTTAGATTCAACCAAGTCTTCACAATACATGAAAACCGGAGAATTCCCAATCCTTCTCACTTGTCAATGATCGATCTGATGACGACCAGCTCTTTCCATCTAGTACTCCATTACTAGCCAATCCCAAAAGATCACACACTTCTAAGAACTAAATGAACACTTCCTAAATCCCAGTAATACTAATCAATTCATACGCTTTGAGATGATACTACAGTCAAATCTTGAAAATGAAAGGATAGATGCTCCAACTAATACCTCAACAATGAGCTACTTTCGTTAGCAATTTCATCCGCCAGTCAGTTACGGTTACTAAAACCACCAAATCCTGACAATGCTGAATAACCATCTTGTAGGGCCCTATCCGCAAACCTCCCACATAATAACCCTCTTCCCAGGGATCTCTAAACAAATCTCCCGTTCTCGGCTCTAGAAATCATATCATTTAGGGTCTCGCACCCTGTCTCACTCACCAACTCAATCACCCACAGCTGAACTGCAGTAGCTAAAGTAACCTCTGCCCTAAACCGGGATACCAACTACTCCCAAGACATAGTCTCCAATCCAAAATCGTAATAGATTGCATATTCAATCCTTGCCACCCGACACAATAGAACCAAGGAGAATTGGTTCTTAGCTCCTATGGGTGGGGACGGTAATCGTGTATGCCTCACAAGATACTCATGCCACATCGACCCACCCATGCTCACCAGCACTGTATACTGTCGCCAACCCCTGCGACCTATTGACCCCGAGCTGGAATACAACCTGATCCTGGGGTCATAAGCCTGATCACTCATTCGAGCTCGAAAAACTGAAAGGCCACAATCCTTGCCTTAGAAAATGACATTCCGATCCACCTATTGACCATTCCACTTCCAACTACATAACTCCAGTTGAACATAATCATCACTCCCTTTTGGAGTCCCCACGACTCACATTCAGGCCTCGAGCAAAACCCCCGAAGCCTCAAATCCAGAAACTCATGTGCCAGCCTCTGCCACTCATTCTGTGGAATGTAACGAGTACGAAACATCTCCTTGATCCCAAGTAATTGTACCCCTCTGCTCACCAAAATATGTCCCAGTAACAAGTCTTGGTACTGGAAAGCTTGACCAGCTCCTCCCCCCACCGTCATTAGAGCTATTATAGCTGCTACGACAGTTGTCTCAGCAAGGGCTGCATAACGCTCAACGAAATACTCAACCATGGCGGTCTTAATAAACCTAAACATCTCCGGAAACTATCCCTGGGCAATCTCGATCACCTCCTCCCAGATGATCTCACTAACACAATTCTCTGACAATACTGGTCTATCCTGGCTACCAGCTTTAAACTCCCGGTCCTGATCCGGATCCAGTCTCATAACATCTCGTAACCACCATTCTGATAATACACCAGAGAGATCTCAGATAATCCATATAATAAAAGGGAACCAACTCCCAACTAAACCCTAGGGGTTGTGACTTCCTTGCTACGTGTAGGGGTCTTGTGCTTTCAGTAGTACGGGCTCATACTACCATCCACACCTACCCATATTTGTATCAAGTATCATTACAACGCCCTGACTGTATACATAACATGCAAGCGCTCAATCCTCACTCCTAGAGGAATTCTAAATAACTCTTAACTGACCTACCGGCCTCGTACAACCCAACCATCCATGAAACTTCCAATAACCCTGCAGCACTAGTGTATGCTAGTCATACATAACGCTGGATCCTATAGACTTTCGAATGCTTGATCCTACCCTAAGCCCTGCATCAAACAAGAAAAGGAAATAATGCCAAACCTAACAATTTTCAGGCTATAAGATCTTAATTATGTACGGTCATGATGCATACACTAAGCAACTACAGTAATCATGTCAATTTCACATAAGGAAAACCCTAGGCTATCAGTCATCATACAATCGGAAAATTCTATCATGCAATTCCTGAAGACCTCTAGCCTAGTACTAGCATGTTGTTCTAACATATCACATAATCAAACAACTACATGGTATTTTGGGGTCTACTTATTTGCTCCGGCTGATTGTACACTCTCCATCCTCCTTTATTTATCTTGAAAACCATTAAAAATCATTTTGAAAATATTTTCCTTAGTTTGAGACTAAACTCACACGAGTGTTCCTACGATTTACTCAAAACAAGGCTCTGATACCAACTTGTAACACCCATAAAAATCAAGCCACTTTAAAACTTTTTCAAACATCCAAAAGCCATTAGTTATTACAAAATGTTTTCAAAATAGTTTCATATAAGAGTATCTCAAAAACCATAAGTCCAAATCACGAGGATGTGTACTGTCACGCCTTCGCTTTGCCGAGACATCTGAAGCACTTGAAACAATAAACTGAAACTGTAAGCACAAAGCTCACTGAGTTCCCCCAAAATACCTACACACAACAAAATACACATATAATCACAAACATCATACTATAGGTCCAATCAACCATCGGATTGGAATACCCCAGGCCCTTAACCATCAGGTTGGAATGCCAACATACTATGGGTCTAATTAACCATCGGGTTGGAATACCCCAAGCCCTCAACCATCAGGTTAGAATGCCAACATACTATGGGTCCATTCAACCATCGGGTTGGAATACCCCAGGCCCTCAACCATCGGGTTGGAATGCCAACATACTATGGGTCCAGTCATCCTTAGGATGGAATACTCTTGTCCCACAACCATCGGGTTGGAATGCCAACATACTATGAGTACAATCATCTTCGGGATGGAATACTCACGGCCTACAACCATCAGGTTGGAATGCCCAATCATCCTCATGATGGAATACCCTTGGCCAACAACCATCGGGTTGCAATTAACATAAGCCTTTCCAATGGGCCTTATCCTAAAGCCCATCTAAATATTTCAACCCGTATGCTTGTTCTTGGATGTCTCATCAATAACCCAATCACTAAAGCCCAAAAGAAAGGCCCAACTTAAGCCCCAAGTAAAGTTATGGTTTTCACATGAAATAACGATTAGGGCTAAGTGTTTCTAACTTAACCCATTAAGGACTTAATCCATTAAGTCCAATATCGCCTTAGGTTAATTGTAAATGATTATTAATTAACATTTTCAGTCTAATAAATAATTCCAGTGTGGGTCCCGATCAAATCCCCAAAATTAGGGTTTCATGACATTAGGGTTTTCCAAACCCTAATTATTAGGGTTTCCAACCCAAATACTAGCCTATTAGTCAAATGGTTAGGCTTTTAGGTCAATTAGGGTTTCATTAGGCCCATTAGGGTTAAACAAGTCGGGCACCACCTACTACCACCTCGGGTAGTGACGGTCAACGGCGACTCACGGCGGCACTCACCACCTCGTGGTGGTGGTTATGACTTTTAGCTAAAGAAATATCCAAGAATCCCAAAAAGACAATCACACACGCAAAAGCACACAGCTACTCAAGGTGTCGGCTAGTAGTGGCAGAATGGCGGCGTGAGGTGGCAACCATCACCTCACAACGGTGACGGGTTGTTTTCTTTAATTAATCTGGCTATACAATACATTTTACAACAATATACAAATACACACACATATAAAATAAGACACACACACACAACCACCCTTGTGATGGTTGGCGGTGGTACATGGTGGCAGCTACCACCTCACAGTGGTGGTGCGGTTCACTTTTTGTTCCCGATCACACAACACTACACATACTTAACGCAATATAACAACACTCATCTAAAGTACATAGAAAAACACACACACTGCAACCTTCCACAGTAACTAGTGGCAACGGAAAATGGCAGTAGACGGCCATGGTGGTCCTTTTCCTCGATTTCCGTCTAGCAACACTCGCACTACGCATATCGGGTTCACATAAACACACATCCATCTTTTTGCTAGGAAAAATGAACACAATCACCCACCTTACGGTGGCGTACAACGATGGCCGCGATTTGGAGTGGCTGGCAGCAGTAGCGGTTCACATCAGAGGCGGCGACATTCCTTGGCAAAGCAGCGGCAATGCTAGATGATCCCGGCAGCCCACATATTCAACTTCAATGTGTGGCTCTTCATCTTTTTCGGATGAAGAATGAGAAGGACGGCAGACGTCAGGTGGTTGCTGTCATCGTATGTCGATCGAAAACGGGAGTGAAGGGGGGTGGTGGCGGCTGGAGGGACATCACATGTGGAAGGTGGCAGCCAGAACATATTATTAGGGTTAGGGTTTGAACGGAGGGGTGACGGTTATATACCCGACTCTCATAAAATTCTCCCCATAATGACACCTTTAGTCCCTCGTTCTCCTTTTCTATCAATTTAAATCCTTAATTTACCATTTAAACCCCTCCTTCTGAAATCCTTACGAATCAAGTCAAAAATATTTACCAAGCAACCCCTCCTTGATAAATTCTTTTCAACTTAGGTACATAATTTACCCTTTTAGCCCCAACCATCCAAAACCCTTTCATATTTTGTCCAAATGATACCAAACATCCCCTGACTTCTAAAATCCTTAGCAAAATACATCCCAAAATTACACTTTAACCCCCGGAGATTCAAATCTTGTCATTTGGCTTCCCGAAACCGACACCCCACTAATTATTATTTGATTCATGGCTATAATTATATAAAATAATAATAAAAATTACATCTCGGGGTTTCGATTTATTATTTAATAAACGGGATATTACAATGGGTTTTGGGCCTTGAATTTTTGGGTCATGTATGGGAAGGGAAAAATGGTCTTTTACCCCTAGTAAGTTAGAAGATGATTTAGACCATTGATCATGGGTTATCACGCCGGTTAGTAATCATGGTTGATTTTGGGTTATATTTAGTGTGAGGAGTCGTGATAGCAGCAACTCGAGTGTGTGTGATTCAATTATCTTTAGTTGGAGGTGAGTCTTCTCACTATGCTTGTGGGTTAAAGACACCGTCTGCCCACTGAGTTATGTATGTAGGATGCTAGTTGTCTTTGTAACTCTTTCATGTTTGTACGACCGGGTTGAAAGAAACCCCAAAGCTAGGCCCATTATTGTATGATCGGGTTAAACTAAACCCTAGGGATGGGCCCATATTTTTATGATCGGGTTGAAATAAACCCTAGGGTTGGGCCCAAAAGTATATGATGGGTTAAAAGAAACCCCAAGGCTAGGCCAATAATTGCATATTTGGTTGGAATATACCCTAGGGTTGGGCCCAATTGTATGTTTGGTTTGTGGTACTTTGTGGAACTCACTAAGCTTGGTGCTTATAGTTTATGTTTATGGTTTCACGTACTTCCGGTATGAAAGAGAAGGGCCTGACTTGATGGCACAACATCCCACTCATGCTTTCGCACTTATGTTTATTTGTACTCCGATGTTTTCGACATTTTTTATGGTGGTTGACCTTTTGACATATGATGTATGGAACTAATGGTTTTTAAAACAACAAAAAATTATCATTGTTTTTGGGTCGTTACAAATCTGTATCAGAGCCATGGTTTTAGGGATTCGGGCACACTTTCGGGTGTGTAAGAACTCAAACTTAGGAATTGATAATCTTTTAATAAGGAAAATGAAAATTATAAAAGATTTTTACCATGTAAAAAAGGGGTGTGATGCATGAAATCAGGCGACCTCAAGTAAGTGGTTCCTAATGTAACATCCATAAAATTCATGAGAATTTAAAAGGTTTTCAAACATCTAAAAACCAATATTTATTACAAAATGTTTTCAAAATAGTTTCATATCAGAGTATCCCAGAAATCAAAATCATAAAATGCAAGGAGGTGCACGATCAAGCCTTTGCCTTCCTGCGATCATCTGAAGTACCTGAAACAAAATCTAAAATTATAAGCCCGAAGCTTATTGAGTTCCCCCAAAATACCAACGCCATACAAACCATAACCATATCATAACAAACAATATGCATATAGAGTCTGCAGTATGACTGGACCGCCCTCACCGCGCCTTCAGTCTGTCTGACCCACTCTCAGAACCTTCAACATGTCTGGTCTGCCCACCTGGGCCTTCTGCCTGTCTGGACCATTCTCCGGGCCTTCGACCTGACTGATACGCCCTGACGGGTCTGCAATCTATCGAGACCGTCCTAGGTCTGTTGGCCTAGAGCACAAAGCAGGACCACCTCAACCCATCCACACACATACAATCAACACACACCTACACACATACACACACACACACACACACATATATATATATATATATATATATATCAAATGCTATCTAGCATGTACAAACAGTCAAACCGATCTAACAAATCACTAATCATAGCATCATCCTATATATCAGGATACCGACCTAACAGGTCACTAACATAGCATCATCCTATATACCAAGATATCGACCTAACAGGTCATTAATCATATCATCATGCGATAACACAATATAACAATCCAAAAAGAGCCAATATTGGTGCCTTCGACCGTGTTAGTATAGTGAGGAAAACTCACCTCACAATGGTGAACTGAACTGAATACCCTCGGATGCTGACTCACCAAAAATCCCGAACTATCACAATAAAATGAACACCGATAAAAAATTGGAATATCATCCTCGACTAAGGGCCCAAACATAGAGTAATAGTCCATTATATTCTTTCCTTAAGTTGGGCCAAGGCCTAACTCCAATTTCTTAATCCAAAAGCCTAATCTACAAGGCCTATAATTGGCCCAATTTTCCCAATTGGGCCCAACTACCTAATTAGGCCTTATTTTAAGATTCATTACCAAAACTAGACCAAAACACACCTATTCAGAAAGTCCAGTAAGGCCCAAGTCAAATTAGCCCGGAGGTGGCCCAATCCCAAAGCCCAAATCATCAAAAACCCATTAGAGGGTGTACATTGGGTGTACTCCACTGGTACACTGGCCATACTCCCCCTTGCGTTGACCACCATCGGGATGGTTAACTCAGTACGCTAGGCATACAAAACTTACGCGGGTCGTACACGAGTTTTACCAAAACCTTAATAGGTGCCTAATGGCTTAAGCACTTAAGCCTAAATTCCATATCCATGGACTAAACAAACCTCTGAACCATAAAATCTCGAACTGTAAGACCTTGGACATCCAAAAAGTCCTTAATACATGGTCTTAAACCATTAAGAACTTTCTACTACATGCATGGGACACTTTAAGCCATTGGGACATCATTTTTATCATTTAGAACCCTTTCTAGGGTCTGAAAGGACAACTTAACACATCCAGAACACATCATGCACAAACTTGGGACTTTTGGGGACAATAAAGGTGTTATAAAGCTACCAAGGCAAGATCTACATCTTACAAGCATAAAGGTTTGAGCTTTTTACCTCCTAGAGCTTCTAGAGAATAATATAACTTCAGATCTTCAAGCTTGCCTTCCTTCTCCAACTCCTTGATGCAATGCCTTCTTCTTCAACTACTCAAAACACACACTTTTAGTTCACACACTCAAGATAAGGGTTAGGGTTTGGGGAAAACAGCTCAAAACTATAGAGGCTGAAATAATAGAAGGTTATGAGCTCATAAGGATACTTATATAGCACCCAAACCCTAAATATTAGGGTTTCCGTATGACGTAAGTACGCCCAACGTATGTAAGTGTATACCCAACATACTAGGGTGCACCTAGTACCCTCAACGTACCTTATGTATGCTTAGCGTACTCTTCTTGACACCAAAGTTGCAACTTTAGCCCTTAGGCTTCTCATGGCTTCACTCTTCCATCCCCAGGGACTACAAATGACAAAATAATAATAAAAGAGAGGATTCAGGAAAGCCACAAAATCTCAGGATGTTACATGCAAAATACTTATACCTATGTTTTATGATTATTATGGTAGATATTTGAACTGAATTGTAGAGTAGAGCTAAGGATACCTTCAGGAATCATATGATACAATTTCTTGATTTGTGTGATGCCTTATCACCAAGGAGGATTGTATGTTGCGTGTTACTTGGAATTGATATCAACTTAGTTAATTGCTAGGTGTACGCTTTAAAAGTTGTATATGATTAGGTTCATATATCCATGGAAGGATCGATTTAGCCTTATTTCCCGCTCCTTGTTTGGTTGTGGACTTAGGGTAGAATCATTATCCGAAAGTCTATGTGATCCCATTTTGTGTACAACTTGCATGCATAAGGCAACCAATACTGTTGGTTGAGGTTCTCAGTATTGCATGGAGGTTGAGTTAAGAATTCCTATGAGAACCTAAGAAATGCCATAGTCGGATATGTATACTTTTTAGCATAGAGATGGTGTGTATGGATTTAGTGTGCTGACTTAGAGGATTCTGGATAGTTTTTGAGGAATGTATAGATAGGTGTGGAAAGTAGTATTGGGCTCGTACTACTGAAAGCACAGGATATGTACTCGAGGCAAGGACGGTCTTGGAAATTAAAAGGGGCCTGTAGAGTAGAAGTCTCCTTGGTATTTTTCTGAACGTTTGAATGTTTGTATTTTAGTTGAGTATGGTGTCTACACGAGGAAGAGCTTTTGGATCTGGTTCTGGAACTGGTTCCAAACCAATAGATGAACGGTTATGCGGGTTTATCACATCAGAGATCACTTGCGGTATCATGTAGGTCACCCCTATGATTTTCGGTACCATCAAGGAGGGGATTGTGGAGCTTCTGGATGAGCGAATCGGGGCCCTTCGGGCGAAGATCCTCAAGTTTTACCATTCCAAACTAAGTATTGAATCCTCTTGTAATAGGTCTTGATCTAAGACTCTAGTGTTTAGGAAGTCGATGTAGGCTATCAATCCAAAGATCCTCAAGTTGTAGGCCTCAACCTAATTTCTTAACTAATCGCACTAAGCTATCGATCCATAAATCCTTAAGAATTTAGGTTGTCAACTATGACATCCAAGTTTAGGTGTGCGTCAGTCAGACCATAATAAAACTTAGTTGCACATTCTAGGTCTAGTTGTGGTACGACCACATTACTGTACTAGCCCTAGGATTCGTTTTTGACCTAAAATCTTAAGTTGCGATTTGAATGGATTATCTTTATGATATGTAGGAATATTTATAAGAGTTTGTATAACCCTTTATATGTTTAGTATCTGATTAAGGACATTTATTAATTTTATGTTTTCTACTTCAATACTATCAAGTAAGGATCAGCTAGGTGAGAAGTGTCGAAGGGCAGGACCATTTTAGCATACAACCATTCTGAAATCCAACAACCCAAGTGATAATTAAAACTACACACTTCTCTCATAATTAGTATATATGTATGGTAATAATAATACTTTTTATTAGTTTAACTAATCTAGAGTATTCACCCTAGGTTATAGTCGTAGTTCCTAAGGAATTACAAGTTCGCTTTAACTTGTAGCTCTGATACCGATTTGCCATACCCCTGAACGGTAGCGGAAACGCTGGGCTTTGCGATGTAGGGATGTTGGATCAAGGCAAACATATGTATTGAACAATACAAAGATATATAACACAAACGATACTTTTATTCATTATAATTTATTCGGGGGTTACATTGTTTGGTAGATCAAACACACATCCTAAACATAACTAGGATGATTAATGATTATAGGTTCGGGGTAGCCGAATTTAATCAGACTAAGGATTAATAATAAAAGCTCACTAACGCATTAACCTTAGGTGTTTTATCTTTTCTTTAACTCTTTTATAAAATCTTTAATTATCAAAATATAATATTTTTATTTTATATATGACAATTAAAATTCATATAGCTCATAATTACTTTTGTATACATATATATATATATATATATATATATATATATATATATATATATATATATATATATATATATATATATATATATATTCGTTTACCACATATATACCGTAATTATGATTATTTTGAAAAAAAAAAACAGCATATGTGGGCAAAGTAACAACGAAGTACAGTGCATATCCATATAATTGACCAAAATACTTCTAGGTACTCTGTTATCCTAGGAAATTGGTTAGTATAACATATAGGTAAAAAAAATTTCTAGAATATCGGGCATCGTAACTTTTAAGCATAATATCATAGTTAACAATTGCGCAGAGTATCTATGGGTATATTATCCTAAAGTTTCATCCTTTGTTTAACAACCAATATATATAAATATATATTTTGATAAAACAGTTTGATAAGCATTTACCCCCCCCCCCCCCCCCCTAAAACCTTTAAAATAGTAAAATGGGGTCGTGAACTCGCCCTTGACACATGAAACCACCGATGTAGGGTTGAATCGGGCTTGGGACTCCATGGACCGCCTTGGATAGTAGCAACTTCGAGACTGAGAGAGAGAGTGTGTGTGTGTGTGAGAGAGAGAGAGAGAGAGAGACTCAAAGAAGGTGTGCAGAAAATAAGTATGCAATGCCTTCTATTTAAAGGCACAAATTTGGGGTGCGCACCACACAATATACGTATGCGTCGCGAGTGATCGTCGTGGCTCCAACCAGAAGTTTCCATATGTCACCTCCCCACTTGGCCACATCACTCGTAATTTACTCGAATCTGGTGTCATGTACATGATGGGCATAGGTGCGCACTACTGGCGTACAAAATTATTTTGTAAAAATCATAACACTTTCGTGCGAGCTCGAGTCTAAGCCCTCTTTGTATATATGGGATGATCATAGGGAGTACTACAACTTTCTTTTAGGTGGTTTTAGCCAGTTTTTGACTTTTATTTATGCTTAACGGGGGTAAAAATAAATGGTTTTACAAAAATCATATATCTCTCATATGGATTCTGTTTTCGGAATTCTTTATCCTAAAGTTTATATCTCAATGAGTACTATGAATCTCCTTTTTCACTTTTAATTAAAATTCAACCGATTCTAAGTACCGTTTTGACGTCGTAACTATTATTTACGCGGTTGATTGTTTCTTTTTACTAAATCCATAACTCCTCCATTTGGGAGTCAGATTTTTACAAATTTTATATCATTGGGATTACCTCATTGAGTACTTTCTAAATACATTAACCGTTTTAAAAGACGGTACAACTCTTTGGACGTTTATCTTTTAGCCTAACAGTCGATTTAATCATAACTGTAATGACATATTTGATTTTATTATCTCATAAATCAACATTACAATAGTAAGCTATTACATTTATATTTCTACTCTTTCCGAAGAGTGGTGGAGATGGAATTTTTTCTCAGTTGTCACAATTTTGGTCTTATTTTAGGATATTATCAGGTAAATACTTTTTTTCTGTTGCGTTTCTTCTTATTATATTTCTATCTATTTATAATAGGCACAAGTGTGCGTCTCGGATAGGGTGTATAACTCATTCTTTTCTGTTTGATGTGGATTTTGCCACATATCGGGTAATTATGTCTTCTGCCATGGTTTGTGTTCAAAAGCTTTCACAAACCATTATGGTTAATTTTTATTATTTTCAGGTGGTTTTTACATATAAATGGGGTTTATTGTGATAGATAATAAATTGTTTGATTACTCAAATGACAATTACATAGGAATATATGGAGAATACCTAAACCTAAAGGCTTTGGGCCTAAACCCTAATCACTAATACCCTCGTAGTTTGATCAAAGGAGATGATCTGGAAAATAAACAAAACATAAAAGTGTACAAGTATAGATGAATATAATGGCATCGGTGATGGCAGAGCTCTATGATGGCCTATAAAAAAGAGTGCTTGTCAAAGAAGAAAATAGAAGAAGCGACGGTCAGAGGCTGTTTCGTTGAAGAAGAAGAAATGAGCGACGACGGAGACGATCATGGAGTCGGCGACAGAGGAGTCGAAGAGAGGCATCGAGAAAGAAAAATCACTTGAGCTACGGTAGACAGAGCCAATTTCAGTGACATCAACGACTATAGTGTTAATAGAGAGAAAGACAACTGCAGATCAAATGCTACCCAACAGAGAAAGTACCCTTGGAGGAAGGCAACATCAATATCAAAAGACACTGACTCAGAAAAGGGATCCGGAGAAGAAGAGGTCAGTTAAGGAGATGGTCCATCCGTGGAGGAGACAAAACGCTCGAAGATAAGGATCATTCGAGGAGGAGGCAGAAGTAGACAAGACATTAGAAGAAGTCAAGGATGGAGCTATGGTCTAGTATCGACAACTGCATTATTATTTAGGAGGAGAAAGAATAAATGAAAATATATTAAGCATAATGAAGCCACCTCCGATGACTATTAGAGAAGGTCGTCAGAGGCGAATGGTGGTGACTGCAGGTTGTGGTCAACACTAGGGTTTTAACTAAAGCTTTGCTACCATGATAGATTATAGAATGATTTGATATTGCTTGATTACCCAAATGATAATTATATATGAATATATTGCTCTGATACCATGTAAATACATGTGGATCCCAATATTGTCTCTCTAAAAGAGTCGTTGTAGAGACAAGATAGACTTTAACATATATAACCACTTATAAGAATGTGTCACGTTGAGATTACTAACACTCCCCTTCTGAGCTTGAGGCTCAATAAGGATAAAAACATATGTATTGGGTCACCGGGGGTACGGGACGCCGATTTTGATACCATGATAGATAATATATTTTTTTATTACATAAAAATGACAATTACATAGAAATTTATAAAAACTACCTAAACTCTAAAAGTCTTGGACTTAAACCCTAATCAGGTTGCTCATATTTCCTTCTTTTATTTTATTCATTCTTCTTCCATTGTTAATGTTGTTTTTACACTTTTTTTTGTTATGAAATGTCCAAAGATCATGCCAACGGGTCCGTGGTATCGATGATGACGGCCACAATCGTAGACCATATTGTGATAGATTATGAAGTTATACGAAATAACATAGAGTTTTTTATTCTTTGTTGTTTTCTAACATCTTATTAGTTTTAAAAAAAATTCGTTAAAAAATGTAATTATAAGGGTTGAGTAGCAGTAACATATACAATAGATAAAGAGAGTATATGTTAGTGCATCTTATATCGATATGACACAATCTTATAAGTAGGTATATATGTTAGAGTCTCATTTCTCTCCACACTGGCTCTTTTGGAGAGACAATCTTGAGCTCTACATATATTGACCTGGCATCAGCACCGGCGTCCCGCACCTCCTGTGGCTCAACACATCCATGATTGTCCTCATCGAGCCTCAAACTCTGAGGGGGAGTGTTAGTGCATTCCATATCGGTGCAATGCAGTCTTATAAGTGGTTATATATTTTATAGTCTCTTTTCTCTCCACAAGGGCTCTTTTGGAGCGAGAATCTTGGGGCTCTACATATATTTACATGGTATTAGAGTCGGCATCCTGCACCCCCGTGGTTCAGCACATCCCTATTTATCCTTATCGAGCCTCCGATTCTGAGGGAAAGTGTTAGTGTATCACATATCGGTGCAATACGGTCTTATAAGTGACTATATATGTTAGAGTGCCCATTCTCTCCATAAGGGCTATGTTGGATAGTTAATCTTAGGTTCCATATATATTTACAATATAATGTTGTCTTTAATTGAATAATGATGGGTATTGTCAAGAGTGTGAAAAACCATTAGTATTTTAGTTGGTGATTATTGAACATTAATATAGTTATTTGGCTCGATATGGAGTGGGAATATGAATTTTAGTTGCTAGGTCTTGGCATCATAATATTGATCTTGATTTTAAACATTTGAAGTTGAAAAATAGCCACGTTATCTTTAGACGCTAATGCAACCATAATTTGACACTTGTAATGGACCATACATCAAAACGATTGAGAGGGTTTATTTCAACATAAATAAAGAAAATTGAGATTGAACTCTCAACTTATTTAAGAAAATAGTGTCCTTAAAATTCAATACGTAAGTTTCGTGGATGCAAAAGGTCAAGCAACACCTAAGTTTATTGGATGGACGGATGTACTAAAGACGTGTATGATACGAATTTTAACGCATAATTTAACTAAACATTTTCTTTGAATATTGATTCGAAAAAAAAGAAAAATATCTCCTATTGTCCTATTTGATTACATGTCACTAGAAGGCTGCGCCACATGCAAAGCCTATAAATGACAAATCCCATACACGCAGGGTGGGGTTGTATTTTATATCAAGATAACAACTCCATATTTAACATGAAGTAGACACAATATTGGGGTCGATCTCATGCATGTATCTTAAATGTGAACGAAAATGACAACAATCAACCTTATATTTTGTTGTACAAGATTCATTGAAGTTTACCTTATAGTTTATTTCTTTTCGTTTACTAATGGGGTGTAAATAATAATGGTCTCAATAAATCTAATCTCGTGAAGCCTTTGGAAATATATTTGTTGAAAACGATGGACATAAACATATGGTAGACATGTCTCATCAAACAATGGCATAAGGCTAATGGAATACTCACTTTTTACCATGTCAATTTCACATACCAAATCAACGGCATGTCATTTCCCTCGTCATTTCATGCCGAATCGAAATTGATAGCTTGTGGGGTCTTCATGGAGTCCATCTTTGTGTATGTCTTGCGAGATGCTCACAAAGATGGTGTAACATTTATTTACAGTTTGTACGGATTTCTCTAGCATTTGGTCCGGTTGTGGTAAATGATGGGGGGTGAATGTTCTCTCCACAACTTTGTGGCTTCATTCATTATTAGTTTTTTTCAGGGCTACAGCCTTAGTGTTTTGACGTTGTTATTATCATTGCATTTTGGTTTTTGTGGAATTTTTCGTAATGCTTATATTTTTTGGAGTTGAGAGACTTAGGAAATTGGTCATTTTTTTTACAATATAGTGGATACATCACTTTTTTTAATAGGAGGAAAATTTGTAAGATAATTGGAAATTTTTGGATTCAAAACCTTTCTACATGTACTTTGTATGTAGTTATTATTTTACATTTCAACTATTTCAACCTTTCATCAGTTGTTATTATTTTTTAATACAAATAATATTTAACACTTTTAAAACATTTAATTAAAAATATAACATTAATAATGTTTAAGTTTTTCATTAAACTAAAAAATTAAAAATTATATAACAATAGCAAAAAATATAATTAAAACGATATAACGTTAACTAAAAATTACATCCTATTATTTGACGAAGAACATTTTATATATTATTATTTTAGTTGTTTTGTTTTATATGGTTTGTGTGGCCATTACAAACTCCTGTATATTTTGGGCTTCCTATATTTCTTGTAGGCCACTGTTTATTTCCAGCCACTCAAGTTTTATGTGAAGAACATCTCGCACCCCGACATTTTCTTGGTATTTGACCTTCGAATGGGAATGAAATTCATTTCAAGAAATCAATTAATGATGTGAAAAGAGGAAAACTCTCCTTTCCATTACATAACAATTTTTCTTTTCCCTTTTGTAAAAATTAAAATATAATTATTGATCATTTTTAAATAAATATTTCATTCTCTACGAACAACATGAATATAAGTAATGCTTTAACATATAAATTAATGTTTTTACACGGATTATTAATTTTGTACATACTTAATAATTTTTTGATAAAACTTCAAAAATGATCCATGTGGTTTCCGAAAATATTAAGTTTAGTCTTTAAGTTCAAAAAACCTCACAGATGGTCCATGTGGTTTCAAAACGTTGAACAAATGATCATTCCTCCTAACTCCGTCAGCTTTCTACCGTTAAGTGAGGATCATTTTCGTCATTTCAATACACAGGGACCATTTATGAGGTTTTCTCTATTTAAAAAAAACATATATAATTATTTAATTAAAGGGCCCCACCCTCTCTCTCTCTCTCTCTCTCTCTCTCTTTCTCTCTTTCTCTCTCCCTCTCTCTCTCTCTCTCTCTCACACACACACACACACACAAAAGAACCCATCTTAAACTGGATCTTCACTTTGTCGATGAACTCATCTTCCGCCATATCAAACGAAGAAGACTTATCCCCTTTCATCATCAAAACCTTCGCCTCGGGTAACCCCGAAACCCGACTCCACCACCTCCATCATTTCTGCAGATCCAAAGAGGTTGAGATCGAAGAAGTTTGCAAGGTTCATTATCAAGACTTCATAATGGCTTTCGATGACCTATGTTCTCTTCTTTCAGGCGTCAAATCACTTAAACATTCCCAACATTCCTAGCTGATGCACTTTGCTCAAAGATTGCATACTTAGTTCCAACATTTCCTGCAACAATTCCAATCATAATGGTTGTTATTAATTAGGTCTCAGTTGAAGAAAATCAAGAAATAACAACAAGAGTACTTACCTCCTGGGATGACAATTGTCCCACCAACAATTCCAGCTGCAGTGTTTGCAACTAGGTTGCCATAAAGGTTAGGAGTCACCTATAAGATTCAGTGAGGAAGAATGTGTAAAAAAAATGGAAATGATGGTGTATGATATATTAAGAAGATAAGATTAACATACCATGACATCGAATTGCTCAGGCTTTGAAACAAGTTGTATGCAACAATTATCAACAATGATTTCATTATATTTGATATTGGGATATCTTTTAGCAATCTCCCTAAAAGATTCCAAGAAAAGTCTATTTGCAAGCTTCATGATGTTTGCTTTATGAACAACTATTACAATCTTTTTGTTGTTGAGATGAGCATATTTAAAAGCATATTGTGTTATGCGTTCAGAGCAGAACTTTGTTATCACCTAAAATGACACCATAACCAGACACAACAGAAAGAAACTAATATACTGCAGTTCAAGAGTAGCCAATTTCACATAGGCATTTCATCGAACAACAAGCATGCGATGATAATGAAATTAAGAAACCCAAATGTACCTTAAGACTTTCAACGACACCAGGAACAACCTCATGCTCCAAACCCGAATACTCCCCCTCCGTGTTCTCCCTGATCACCACGATATCAACGTTCTCATGCCTAGAAGGCAACCCAGGCAAATTAAAACAGCTCACAAGCGAGATATACAAATCTAGTTCTTTCCTCAACAGAAGATTCAACGAATTAACCCCTCCGCCCACCGGCGTAATCAATTCGCCCTTCAAACAAACTCTATTCTTCTTAATCGAATCCATAACATCATCAGGTATCGTGTTCATGTCGCCATGAACTTCAAATTTCTCGAAGATAACCGGTGCACGCATTGCCTCGAAGACCTGTTCAACGGTGCCGGTCACCAAAGGGTCGATCCCATCGCCAGGGATTAGAGTAACGAGTCTTGGAATACCCTCTCCGGTAATAGGGTTAACTGGTATTATGTTAATTAAGAGAGAGAGAGAGAGAGAGAGGTGGGGCCTTTAATTAAATAATTATATATTTTTTATTTTTTTAAAAATAAAGAAAACCTCATAAATGGTTCTTGTGTATTGAAATGACGAAAATGCCCATCACTTAATGGTAGAAAGTTGACAGAGTTAGGCGGAAGGACCATTTGTTAAAAGTTTTGAAACCACATGGACCATCTGTAAGGTTTTTTGAACATAGGGACTAAACTTGATATTTTCGGAAACCACACGGACCATTTTTGAAGTTTTGTCTAATTTTTTTTACATGAATTATCAATAAATTTAGCTAAGTTGTTTTAAAATCTACCGTTGTGAATGGGTATTGTAGATTATGTATTTTTTTTTTCGTATACTATGTTCCAGTCATCTTATCCTTCCGATATTATCCACTCCCACCGCCATCGTCCTCCTCCAATCACAAACAACAAACACCGTCTTCCATCTCCATAATTCGCCACCACAATCACACATCTCCATTATTCACCACCACCGCCAATATACTAATCTAAAATCATTTTCAACATGCAACAAATTGATTCAAGCATCCGATCGATTCAAACGCATTAGAACCTAAAAATCAATTTAAATCACCAATAGGCTCAAACTTATATTACAGCAATAAAACTACATCCTTGAATGAAGCTGGTTACCTAGAGACACATGATTTGAGAAGAAAGGGGAGAGCAGGGGGATTTGGCGTTTTCACCGAAGAGGTAAAAGAGGAGATTGTGCGTTTTGTAATGGTTTAAAAATGAACACGTAAAATGATGTTTTGAATTTTTTTTTTTTTCGAATTGTTTGACCCAAAAAGATAACCAAAACTATGATGATGGCCAAAAATATATATATATATGAAAGTGACTAATTGTTTACAAAAGTTGTTTCAATAGTAAATAGAGTACAAAAATGTTTTTACTTTGTTTCTTGAACATGTATGAGTTTAATGGTGTTTCTTGAAGACTTGAGCAAATTACAAATCAACCGGCTAGACCTACAATAATCGGTCAGGATAAGAAACGTGAGTTTTATAGTCAAATTTATACGAAAAATAAAATGACTATATATATATATATATATGTGTGTGTGTGTGTGTATGTGTGTGCGCGCGTGTGTGTGTGTGCAAAAATTCAACAAGGAACCATTTTAAACATACAACCAAGAAATCATTATTTTTTCAAGTTTTAGATTATTTATCGAAAAATAATTTTAAAAATATATAAATTCATAACTTTTTATCTTCTTTCCATTGATATCAAATTTGATATATATATATATATATATATATATATATATATATATATATATATATATATATGTATGTATGTATATATATATATATTATTTTATTTGTTCAGATTCATATTGTGAATCTGCACTATAAATCATTAATTTTATATAAATTCGCTGTATGAATCTGCACAAACTCATAGTGTGAATTTATACAGATTCACAGTGTGAATCTGCACAGATTTCACAGGATGAATCTCTACAGATTCACAATATGAATCTAAACAAATCATTTTTTTTATCAAGTTTTAATATCAATGGATGGAAGATAAAAAGTTATGAATATTTATATTTTTAGTTTTTTTCTTAGGGTTTTTTTTTATCTAAAAGTTAAGAAAATATTGGTTCCTTGTTGAACCCAAACTTAAAAGTTGAGAATAAATCAACCTCTCTCTCTCTCTCTCTCTCTCTATATATATATATATATATATATATATATATATATATATATATATATATATATATATATATATATATATATATATATATACACATACACACACTTCAAAGTCAGTCGACTGTAACATTAATCAATCGTCGAAATTATAATAGGAAGTGATGGCATTTTTATGTACATAAAACTTTGTGTTGATAAACTAGTATTTAAATATTTAATAAACAACACAATATATATTTCCTTTAGATCATATATAAAATGTATAATTTGTTCAATAAAACATTGAAAATGCATCAATTTTCTTGGGGTGAATCAAGATTTTCAAGTTTACGTTGTGACTTTTTCTTGCATGACATTAATTATTAAATTATTATATAACCAAAGTACCCACCGGACATGGATCAAAGCTAAGTCTTGGATGATATTAAATACCCACAGTACCCATAGAACATGGATCAAAGCTAAGTCGTGGAGATATGAACTAACAAAATTAAATAAATTGAAAATGATCATTGAAAATTGAAGTCCATTAAATGAGTTAAATAGTTATTGGCCCATTGTCAATTTGTCATTATGATGAAACACAATAGTTCAAGTCCAGTCAACCAAAACTAACAATGATAATGTCTTCATCACTTCATGCATATGCGTACTTTGTCAAATTATATATTTTAAACATAAAATCTTTAAATTAATTTTAATTACATTTTAATCATTTGAATATATCAACGTAGATTGAAAACGTTTTAAAACGTTATAAAATGTTGAAACAGATAGAATAATATGACGCGTAAAGCCGTAAAAACTAAAAAAGGTCAAATGAGATAATCAACCTTTAGGACATCATAACATACACACCCCTTAATGATAGTTTTTTTTTGCTAACTAATTAAATTGGTGTTTAATTATATTTCGTTTGCCTTTTTTGTACATTTAGAACTCGCATAAAAAGAACTTTCATATTAATATGTGAATGTAGTCATACAGAGCTATTTTCTTTGAACTCTATCTTATGTAATTTCAAGTTTTTGTAAATTTCGAGGGTGTTTGAGAAATCTTTTAAAATTATTTTTAGAATTTTTAGCTTCTTCAAAAAACTAAAAGTTAAAAAAGATGTTTGAATATTTTAAGAAGTTCTTTTAAAACAATTTTTTGGCAAGAACAAAAATAAGCTTTTGAAAAATCATGATTATGACTTTTTGCAAATTTTGGGCTTTTAACTTTTGAAAAATCAAAAGATAAATCAAACACATTTTAATACTATCTTTTGTAAAAAGCTAAAAAATCAAAAAGGATTTTTGTCAAAAGAATTTTTTAACATGAAAAACAATCACAAACACCCCCTTCATCTAGATGGTATGCTCACGGCAGGGGCGGTAAGAAGTGTAGTCGATTCAAAGATTACTCTTAAGGGAGGAGAAAAAATTGATTAGATTCAAACACTCCCGACGAAGGTGTTATTTTTGTAAGTGTAGAGCAAAGTTGGGTAAATATCATTTGCAACAATTCTTTCTAAACGAAGTGTTTTTATTTCATCGACATGGTGTTCATTATGTGATAGAGGTGAAGATGAATCAGTGGATCATCTCCTAGTAAGTTGCTTGTGTGCAACTACTGCTCTCGATTTGATTCCCGATTGGTGCGGTATCCCTCGACAATTATTCTCAAATGTTGGTGAACTGTTGAACTTTGGAGCGAGATGAGGGAACTGTCCAAAGAAACGCATGAGATTAATGACAATTCTATATGGTCTTTTATGGCGAATCTGCAAAGGTAGAAACAATAAGATTTACAGCAATGTGATTACATCTCCAACTATAATTGCTTATCACCTATGATGTGATATCGATGGTGTATTATTGGCACAAACATAGAGAATCTCATAATTCATGTAAATGGTTTTAGTGGTGTTGATCACCATTCCACTATTGGAAATTGTAAGCTGTAACGCTCTTTTTTTCTCAGCTAGTTTCTTGCTAGTCGGGTGGTTTTGTTAATATTATTTTCGTTTCAATATATATATATATAAAATTTTACATTAACAATAATTGTTATTTATATTAAATCAAATCCTTATGTTTAATCCTTCACATTTCTATTAGTTGTCTTGTTAATATATTCTTATAATTAATCTCATTATTCTAATAAAAAAATAAATATATTCTCTTTTTCTCACCTATCATTATATTAGATCTCCTAATTAATGTCATACTACTTGTCAATTTATTGATTCTTCATTTTAAATTTCAAAAATTTCCACTCTAATTATATTAAATTAATAACATTAAAATAAAATTAATACAAATTATAAGGTCACATATTTGTTTAAATCAACGATTATAATTTTATATAACTAAAAAAACATCACTTAATTTATAATTTATTTAAAATTATTGAGTGATAATTTTGAGTTTTTTGCTATGAAAGTTTAATTAATTTTATAACCGTGGTTCCCACAAGTTATAAACTAGTTTGTTATATATTAAACGCAATGCAGTTTTAGATTTTTTGTGGGATTTTAAAAAGGGCAAACGTTACAAACGAATTAATATTAATATAAAATGCACATATACATATCGTGATATGATTAGTAAAGGAAAAACCACAGATAAAACGAACATATAATTGGCTTTTAGTTTATTACGGTAGATAACATTAAATACATTATATATTTATTTATTCATTTTTTTAATTTGTTATTGTCTTTTTTCTAAATTGAAAGTTATATTATCCAATTTTGATCAATATTGACCACTTAACTGGTAAACGGGACGTTTTCTCCCGGCAACACCTTTGATGTCTCTCTTTTCTTATTAAACTCTCCATTACATATAAACCCTCCATTACATGGATGCTATCAATGCTAATATGGAACATGACACCAAAACGCCATCCACCTTAGCCAAGAGGCTAATTAAATAGGTTTTCTAAAAATAAAAAAAATAAAAAAAATAAAAAAAAAGTGGGTGTTTCGATAAATAGTTTTTAACTTATTAGTTTATTGCTTATTTGTTTATTGCGGTGAGAATAAACATTTTTTTGAAATGTGTTTGGATTAGCTTATTGCGGTGAAAATAAGCAATAAACATTTGAAGTGTTTGGCAAACAAAACAGCTTATATGAGTAAAATAATCAATAAGCAATAAGCAATAAGCATTCCCCCATTGCTTATTAAAATCAGCTTATTTGGTTTATTTCTACCACAATAAACTGGTTTTTAAAGACTCCTATCCAAACACTTAAATTTGTTTATTACCGTGGGATTAAGCAATAAGCAATAAACAACATATTTTTTCCCTGTCTAAACACCCCCCAAGTGAAATTGAACAACCTAACACCAACATTAGACCAACAACAATGTTAACGCTATGTGTGTACGGTAAAAATCACTCATTTATCTACTTCCTCCGTTAAAATTGAAGATTTGTTACCTTGAATTGAATGGTTGAAACTTGAAAGTATTCCAAACCGCACATTAGATATCAAACGATTACATTAGATTTAGGAGGGAGGGATTAAACTTCAAAACAAAACAATATAACCAAGTTTAATTTGATATAAAACGATTACATATCAAAGATCTAAGCAATGTCATTAATATGAAATATCTTACATTGTTTAGCGCTCGTTGTTTATATTTTTAAATCTTGTACAATTGTCTCTTTTACCTAATATTTCTTACAATTTCTTTCTCGAAATACAAAACCATAATGATACCATATAAAGTTTTGTTTATTGATTTTTTTTCTTCTTTTGTTAATTATCTTATTTTGGTCCAAAAAAACAACTATTTGTACATCTATAATCTACTAAGGATTTAAATCGTACATTCATGGACGGTTTTAAGGGGTTTCCAATGTGGCACCAACAACCCCTAACCTTTCTAGCTGCAGTGTAAAATTTTCGATTTTTCGATATTTTTTTAACTATTTTTCATATATCGGCAACACATATTTATCACGACAACACCTAATATGTATTTCTGCATCCGTCCCTGCGTACATTAAAGTTAAGTTTGTATATCTTATGAAGTTTTATAAAGCTACATATAACTTTTGATGTTGTTTAAAGTTTGGTATGTTAATATATAATTTTGGGTTGAAAGAGTTTGTTTCCCACTAAACTTAATACAATATATATTATAGATTTAGAAGACATCTTATAGCCTATTATTAATAGAAAATAACACATTTCAATTTTAATTTTATCAAATAATATATTTTTTTATCTAAAAAAGACAAAAGGATTTAACCTTTGTTATTATAAATAATATATTCATCTTATGTAAGAAAACAACAGTTTATTTTAAATGTCATCATTTAAAAAAAATAATGACATTTAGAATAAAAAAAAAAGAGTCAATTACTGAAATCGTCCCTACGGTTTAATCAAAATTACATTTTTAGTTCCTAACTTATTTTTTGCACTCGGATCGTCCCTGTGGTTTGATTTTGTTACGTTTTTTGTCCCCATGGTTTGATCAAAATTGCACTTTTTAGTCCCTAACTTTATGTATGTAAGGGACGAAAAAAGCAACAAAATCAAATCAGAAGGACGATCCGAGTGCAATAAAAAGTTAGGGATTAAACGTGTAATTTTGATCAAACCATAGGAACAATTTCAGTAATTTACTCTAAAAAAAATCACACAAACAGATTCTATTAATATAAACCGCGATAGAATAAGTTATTATTCTATATGTTTTATGTAGCTTTCTATTATAGATATATAAGAATGATAACAATTAAAATGAGTGTGAGAGAAACAGAGACGGATCAGAGTATTGTCACTTTTATTTCTGTCATTGCTTATAGTTGTGGAAAAATATAATAAGAGTGTAGCATCCGAGTCCCAATTATGTTTTTTCATTCTTTTATTAGGGGTTTTATAGTCTAAAAGAGCGTGAAGCAGGAAGACATTAATCACACTTGCTGAATAACTAAAAATTTTGTTGAATTATACTGAGGGTGCGAACCGCCTCTTAAGAGGCACCATGGTGCCTTCGGCCCATGGGTTGAACGTGTTTTTAAGGTTTTGAGGCTATTTAAGGTGCATTAACTGCAAGAGTTTGTTCTTTCACAGCCTTCGTTAACCCTAGATTGATCTTGAAGAAACCCTATCCTCCCTTTCATAGTTCATAGTTTTGAGCTCCTCTTCTTTCCTCTCTCCTTTCATCCATATTTTTGTGTTTTTATGGCTTTAGAGTGAAGTGTTCTTGAATGATTTGGCATGGAAGCTTTAGAGTGAAGTGTTCTTGAATGATTTTTTATGTATTAATGTGCTATTATAACTTCAAAATTAACATATAATTAAAAAAAATAAATTTGAATTTTGAAGTGATTTGTCTGATATATTTTCATGACATCTAGCATAATATTAATGATGATTTGTATTAGAGTTATATATATCAAAAGAAGATTAAAGTTATCATTTTATTAGAAAAGAGAATTTTTATTATAAAAGTGATTTCTATTTGTTTTTCTTTATATTTATGCGTCCCTATATGTGTTTGGATGAAACAATTGTTATTTATCTCGATTCTCGCATACTTGTATTTTGGGATAAAGTTGTAATGATTTTCTATTTAATATGATAAAAAAAAAAAAAATACAAATCCCATTCACTACCTCACACGCTTTTCAGTCAAACTAACAAAATATAAGTCCACAAAATGGTTATCGCTTAATTAAAATATTTATTGTTTAATATCTTTTCTCTATCTTCATGTAAAATTATTCCTTTTCTTATTTGTCATATAGTGGAAAATAGTTCTTTATGTTTAAAATATTGCCAAGTGATTGTAACAGTATCTATGACGTATAATTAAATTTTATAATAAATTTGATAGAAAAATCATAAAAATAATATACTTGCATCAAATCACGTTAGCTTTCAGGTCTTAATGACAACCATTTAAATGGTTCCATCAGCTCCGAATCATTCAACATTCAAATCCTTCTTATTAAGTCAATTTTTACCTCCGAAAACGAATAAAGAAAATAGCGCACATACATAAGAAGTGTCATGAGTAGGGTCGTATACGAACTGAACGTTCAACGAATCGTTCATGAGCCATTCGACGGGAAGTTCGTTTATGTTCGTTTATTTAATAAATGAACGAAATGAACACAAATTCTCATTCGTTTAGTTAAACGAACGAACATGAACAATGGTCTCATTCGTTCAATTATGTTCGTGAACGTTCATTTATGTTGTTCGTTTACATTTATTTATGTTCGTTTATATAGGTTTCCATTTAACTTCATATATGCTTAATTGTGTTTTATTACATTACTATATTATATATTTATTTATGTTCATATATGTTTGTTTCGTTTATCTTTTTTTATTTATGTTCGTTTACCATGTTCACGAACGAACATGAACAATGTAATTTGTTAAATGAACGAACATGAACAAGAAAACTCATTCATGCTCGTTCGGTTCGTTTACACCCTTAGTCATGAGTTAATGCATTTATCATGTCAAACATATATAATAACAAAAATTGCACCATTGGTCCATATGGTTTTCCAAAACAGGTGTAGAAACTAGAAAAGACAACTACTAAAGCTCCTATGCACTTGGTCCATGTGGTTTGTTTTACTTGTGTCGCTGGTCATTTTGCCATGAAAAAAAAGATTATTATGCCATTATTATTTTACTTAATAATTTTTTTTATATAACCACCACCACCACAACCGATTACCATCTGCACTAAATCAAAATCAAATCTAAAAATCAAAACTCAAAACCAAACATGAAATCAAGAGCATTCAAAATTAGGTCTTAAAAGAATAAGAGATTTATACTCTTTTGTAACAAATGGATAAGTACATGAGCTTCACAATTGAGAAGTGAACCAAATAAAGTACAGACAATATGAAGAAAGTAAAGACAGTATGTAACATCCCGATTTTTCCAGGAATGAAATGTAGGGATTTGTGCACTTTAGAAAGTCTACTCACAACTTGTCGTGTAGAAACCAAGAAGGGTCACGTATTCCGGAGAACCTACTCGACGAGTTGGAGGACCCAATTCGAAGAGTTGGAGCTGATTATGAAATACCCTAATTTTTAGGGTTTGCACCCTATTTAAAGGACATTAAGTCCTCTTTCCAGGCTCCCTTACCACATTCACGTCCAGAGAGAAACCCTAATCAAGCTAACCCCTATTTTGAGTGTACATGAGGCTAAAAGTGTGTGTTTGGTGCATTTTTTGAAGAGGCTTAAAGATTTAGAGGCTTGGAACGAGAAGAAGCTTGTAGATCCAGCATCTACATCGTGTTGGCATCCATTTGGAGGTAAAAAGTCTTTACCTTGGCTTTCCATTTCTTAGATCTCTTCTTATGTGAGTATATGGGCATTTTTGGTGCAAAATGGGGCCATTATCAAGTTTAAGCTTGTCCAGAGGGTGTAGTTTCAGATCTGGACTCATCTAGGCCCTCATATACATAAAGCCTCAAGCTTTATGAAGCTTTAACCCTTCTCCATACCCTAAACCTATTGTTAAGCTTAGTTCTAGTGTTTTAACCCCTTTGAGACCTTGCATGCACGTAAAGTTGTTAAGTTTACGTGATATCTACACCCTAGGATGATAGATCTATAGTTTGGAGTTTTGGTATTGCTTAAAAGAGTCTGGATGAGAAATGGGTTGAAGGAACTTGACAAGTTGTATAAGCTAACTCGATGAGTTGGTTAGGGTTTACCCACCTTCTGGATTCTGAGAAAACTCGATGAGTGGGTGAGATGGCTCGGTGAGTTGATGAGGGTTTTCCAGATCTTCTGGACACTGAAGAACTCGACGAGTTACTCATGTAACTCGGCAAGTCGACTCGAGTTTTCAGTTTTGAAGTTATGAAGGAACTTGACGAGTTACTCAGGGCGGTTGAGGCAGGACCTGCTTTGTGTTGAAGGCCAACAGACCCAGGGCGGACCGGATAGACTGAAGACCCATTAGGTCATATCAGTTAGGCCGAAGGCCCGAAGAACGATCCAAACAGGTTGAAGGCCCGGGTGGGCGGACCAGACGTGCTGGAGGTTCTGAGAGTGGGTCAGATAGACTGCAATCCTGGTGAGGGTGTTCAGTCATATTGTAGACTATATATGCATGTTGCTTGTTTGCTATGATATGGTTATGATTTGTATGACGTTGGTATTTTGGTGGAAATCACTAAGCTTCGAAATTACAGTTTTGGATTTTGTTTCAGGTACTTCGGATGATCGCGGGAATGCGAATGCTTGATCGTGCACCTCCTCGCGTTTTATGTTTTTGATTTCTGGGATACTCGGATATGAAACTATTTTGAAAGCATTTTGTAATTAAATGGTGAATTTGAATGGTTGAAAAAGTTTTAAATTTCATGGAGTTTTTATGGATGTTACAAGTTGGTATCAAAGCCTTGGTTTGAGTGAATTAGAGGAACACTCGTGTGAATCCAGTCTCAAACTAAGGAAAGGATTTTCAAAATGATTTTCAAATGGTTTTCAAAATATTAAAGGAGGATGCAAAGTGTACGATCAGTTGGATCCAATAATTAGACCCCAAAATACCATATTGTTATTTGATATTATGATATGTTAGACCAACAAGCTAGTAATAGGCTAGGGATCTTCAAGAATCACATGATAGAATTGCCTGATCTTTGATGCCTTAGATTGTGTAGAGTACCTCAATCATTGTTGTGTGACTCTTTTGTGTTTGAGTTAGTTATTGGATGAATGCGTTAAGTCACATACTTCATGGGTTAAATGGTTCTAGGTTAGAGGATTTGGTCCTGCTGCTCAGCTCTTGTCTGAGTCCAACCATTATGGGATTGAATATTTTAGCCTATGGTTGTTTAAGTCATTGGGTTTGTGATAGTGTTCATGCAATAACTATCTGTCACCAATGGAGGGTCGTGTGGCAATTGGTGGTAGGATGGATGAGTTGTGCGGGTTCTGTCGGCCAGTTATAAGATATTTAGCTTTCCTCTAGGAGTAAGGATTGGGCGCTCGCCTATGATCACGTATATTGTTAGGGCGTTGTGATGATACTTGATGCAAATATGGGTAGTTGTGATAATAAAAATCAAATGTGTCACTACATTTATTTGTTAAATCAATTATTAGGATCAGAAATTAGCATCTAAAAAGTTGTACCATTTTCTAAGTTGGTTAACATACTTGGAAAGTACTCGTTAACATTATCTCAAGGATATAAGATTCGTAAAAAATCGACCCCAAAGGAAGGAGTTATGGACTTTATTAAAATGAAAATCAATCGCGTAATAAAAAATAATTACGTCAAAACGGTACTTAGAGATCGGTTGAGTTTTGACTGAAAGTGAAAAAAAAAGAGATTCGTAGTACTCCTTAAGATATGAACTTTAGGACAAACAGTGCCGAAAATGTGATCCGTATGAGAGATAGAGATATGATTTTTGTTAAAATCATTTATTTTTACCCCCGTTAGGCACAAAAATGAAAGTGAAAACTAGCTAAGGCAACCTAAAGAAGGGTTGTAGTACCCATTGAGATCATCACATAGATATACAGAGGGCTTAGATCGGAGCTCGCACAAAGAAGTTATGATTTTTGTAAAATCTTTTCGTGTGCGTGAGGTGCGCACCTATCCCCTTTGTGCACCTGACATCGGATTTGAGCAGATTGCGAGTGACGTAACCAATTTGGGAAGTGACATGTGGCCTTCACTGGATGGAGCCACGATGATCACGCGCGATGCGTGAAGGTAACTGCATCGTGCACACCTCAAAACCATGACTATAGATAGAAGGCTCTCCATATCACTTTTGCACACCTTCCATTCTCACTCTCACTGCATCTCTCGAAGCTGCTTCCCTTGGAGCAATCCCCAGAGTCCGTAGCTCGATTCAACCCTACACCAACGGTCTCACACGACTAGGGAAAGTTCACGACCCTAATTTCACTATTTTAATTGTTTTTCCCGGGGAAGGGGGGAGGGGGGATGCATGCTTATCAAAATATATTTATATCCATAAATATCAAATGTTTTATAAAGCTTAAAACCTTAGGATAATGTAGCTATAAATACTATGCCTAGTTGTAAGTAAGAGTTATGATGTCCGATAGCCTAGGAAGAGATAATACCTAGATGTTATAAGGATAACATAGTACTTAAAAGTAATGTTCGTCAAATATAAGGATATGCATTATATCTAATCGTTACTCTACCCAAATATCTAGTTATTAAATTAACCATAATTAGGGTGTGTGTGTGTGTATACACACACACACACACACACACACACATATATATATATATATATATATATATATATATATATATATAGACACACACAGAGACACACACATACTAAATAATTATTAGATCTAAAAGATATAATTATCAAATATAAAATTAAAGGTGTTTATATTATGATAGTTATAGGAAATCACTTAGAAAGAGAAAAGATAAAAGATAAAATACCTAAGGTTAATGCGTTAGTGGGCTGTTAATATTCATCACTGCCTCATTAAATTCGGGTACCCCAAACTTGTAATCGTTAATCTTGTGAGAGCTAGGAACCTATGTATATATCTATACGGGGATTGACATCCCCACCTGTGATTGCTAGTTACAATCCCGACATGATAACTTTCTTATTAATCACTATTCAACATCTGATGAAGTGGCGGGGTAATCACTAGTCAAACAACATTGATTATGGGGCTCATGGTAATACATTACAACCACCTTAGAGATCCGACTACCAATAAGGATGCCTTAGAATGGTAGATAAAATACGTTAGGATTAGTTAAATATCTTACAAAGATAGAAAATTAGGATTAATAAAATATCCTAAATGATAATAAGATATGATCATTAGATATCCTAAAATGATAGTAAGATAGGATTGATAAAATATTTTAAGAAATGATTTTCTAAAAGAAAAATGATTCTTAATTTAATACAACCAAATAAACTATAAGAACTTTTGCACTCACCAACATTATATTGACATTTTAAAAAATACATGTACTCTCTGGGAGATGAGTGTGGAGGATAGTCGTGTCGAGGAGGAGGTTTTCAAGGAAGCCTGTTGGAGTTTAGTTCCATCTATTTTCCATTTCTAGTTATGTTTAGGATGTGTGCTTGACTCTTTTAAACAATGTAATCCCAAATAAAATTATAATAAATAAAAGTATTGTTTGTGATATACTTTTGTGTTATGTTCTATATATATATATATATATATATATATATATATATATATATATATATATATATATATATATATATATATATATTCTCCGGTGAGTCTTCAAATATCATTTTTTTTGTAATTTGTTGAAAGAAAGCAACAAACCACCATAAATATCCAGATCCATCGTTCCTCATTATTCTTCCATAGAAAATCAAGAATAGGGAATGGGGGCAAAACCTCCAAATTAGGGTTCATATCTTGTTCCTCATTTGATTCACCTTTCACAGATGCACATAAGAAATAAATAAGGACGACATGGGTTGATTCATTGTAGAAGTTAGCGATCCATTTAAGAAACCTAGGGTTTGGCTTAGTACCTTCAATTTGGTAGAGGCTACTCGTTCTTATGACGCCGCAAAATCCCTTAACGATTGTGTCAACAACTCAACATCAACAAACCCTAACAATCTTCATCCCTTCTTTGACTTGCCAGAGCTCTAAATGATCATTCCTCAGAGGTCAACATATAGTGGTGGTCAATGAAGAAGAAGAAGAAGACGATGGTGATGACCTTCACTGCATAAAGTTTCATCTTTTAGGATAAACACCTATCTGATGTCTCAATTTTTTTTTATATTTTTTGTTGAAAAATGTCTTCATCTCTTACATTCAACATGATTAAGCCTTCATTAAGATATATAGATAAGTAAGCCTTATATGACGATTGATATATGATTCTTGAGCAAGTTGTTCTTGATTTCATAAGTAAGCTTATAAATCTCTTGATGTCAAATTTTCTTCTTGTCATTCTATTAATCTAAAAACAGAGGATTGACTTCTCAAAGCACTATAGATTGGTTTCCTTTAACTTTGATCCATACTTATATCTTCACTGGAGACTCGTCGGAGAAGATGACCAGAGTCTTATCAGGGATGCAAAGAATGTTGAGAACTGGATCGATGCATATATATATATATATATATATATATATATATATATATATATATATATATATGCATCGATCCAATTTTCCCCAAGTCGCACCGCCCGACGTTTCCGCCGCCGGCTGGAGGTGTGACAATAAAGTTATTTCCAAATTACACTAAACATTAAGAAACATAGTTTTTAAAGGGAAAATTTTTTAAAATGATAAGATATTTTTTGATTTGTACACATTTAATCACTGAGTTTTTTTGTTAATATTTTCCCATTGAACTTGTTTAAAGTGTTCAAAAAACATCATTATGACCTGGTATCGTAGGTTTAGCCGGTTTCCGACATATTTGGCTGCATTGATGAGACTTCGGTTATCTTCTACGGTGAGTCTTCAAATATCATTATTTTTTGTAATTTGTTGAAAGAAAGCAACCAACCATCATAAATATCCAGATCCATCGTTCCTCATTATTCTTCCATAGAAAATCAAGAATAGGGAATGAGGGAAACCTCCAAATCAGGGTTCATATCTTGTTCCTCATTTGATTCACCTTTCACAGATGCACACAAGAAATAAATAAGGACGACATGGGTTGATTCATTGTAGAAGTTAGCGATCCATTTAAGAAACCTAGGGTTTGGCTTAGTACCTTCAATTTGGTAGAGGATACTCGTTCTTACGACACCGCAAAACCCCTTAACGATTGTGTCAATGACTCAACAACAACAAACCCTAACGATCTTCATCCATTCTTTGACTCGCCAGAGCTCTAAATGATCATTCCTCAGAGGTCAACATATAGTGGTGGTCGATGAAGAAGAAGAAGACGATGGTGATGACCTTCACTGCATACAGTTTCATCTTTTAGGATAAACACCTATCTGATGTCTCAATTTTTTTATATATTTTTTTGTTGAAAAATGTCTTCATTCTTCCATTCGACATGATTAAGCCTTCATTAATATATAAGTAAGCCTTATATGATGATTGATATATGATTCTTGAGCAAGTTTTTCTTGATTTCATAAGTAAGCTTATAAATCTCTTGATGTCAAATGTTTCTTCTTGTCATTATATTAATCTAAAAACGGAGGATTAACTTCTCAAAGCACTATGGATTGGTTTCCTTTAACTTTGATCCATACTTATATCTTCACTGGAGACTAGTCGGAGAAGATGACCAGAGTCTTATCAGGGATGCAAAGAATGTTGAGAACTGGCTAAACCCACACCAACCGATCATAAGGATAAGATATGGATAAAAAGACACGTTTAATGGGCGAATATGGACAAAAAAACACAATGACCAAATATATACAAATTGAAAAAGTATATTACCATTTTAAGTCATTATCCTTTATCAATATACCTTATAAAGCATTTACCACTTTTAGGGCAATCCATACTTAATTTTAAGTAGTACAAATCATGATATTTTAGGTACAATTATTCAATGCATAAATCGGATTAATTTTGGACATTATTTCGTATATGAAGGAAAAGATAGGATTAAGAGATATGATTGAATTTTTAATTTTAAAGAAGAGATAATCCATAGTCTTACCCTTATCCATTAAATATCTTATTTCAAACTCATTAGAAAATGAATTTGTCAAAAAAAATAAATAATTGTCTATAGAAACTATTTTTTAAAAGAAATCATTCGTATCCATCGCTTAGTACGAATAAATATCTAGTTTAAAATACATAGTAGATATTACGAAACACATTAAATACAATTGTAAGCTTCTTCTCCATGCTTGGTATCGTTTTTCCCTCGTTTTGCACCCGCTTCTTTTTGCCCTCGTTTTGCAGTCGTGGACCCTCTTCTTTTTGCCCTCGTTTTGCACCCGCTTGTACATATGGTTAGAGACAATTGTAAGCTCATTCTCCATGCTTGGTATCTAGATGACGGGACTGTCATTGGGGATTCAGAGGAGGTGGCTAGAGTGTTAAACATTATTTGGTTGAATGGTCCAGGCTTGGGTCTTGAGTTGAACATCAAGAAAATGAAGATTTTTTGGCCCTCCTGTGATGGTAGGAAGCTTCGTGCCGATTTATTCCCAATGGATATAGGAAGACCTTCTTTAGGGTGAAGCTCCTTGGGGGGCTGTTAGTAGAGACGCAGGGTTTATTAGCGGGCTGGCCTTGAAGAGAGCGGTCAATGTTGTTGATTTGATGGGTCATCTTCCACAACTATGTGACCCTCATAGTGAGCTCCTTTTGCTTCGATCATGTATGGGAATTGCAAGACTTTTCTTTGGTTTAAGGACTTGCTAGCCGGTGCACATAGAAGAGGTAGCTTTGTTCTTTGACAAAGGATTGCGCAGGTCTATCGAGGATATGGTAGTATGTGGAGGCCCCTTCTTTGGAGACATTCAATGGTGCCTGGCTTCCTTACCTATTTGTTTCGGTGGTTTGGGTTTGTGCTCAGCATACGAGGTTTCCTCCTATGCATTTGCAGCCTCGAGGGCCCAATCTTGGGAATTACAAGACCACATCTTACGTGACAGTGACATATGTGGTATGGACTCTGATTACCTATATGCTATGACTCGTCTTCGCAATACAATTATGGGATTCGACTGTAGCGGTTTCAGTAATAAGGACACCCCCTATAAATCCCAAAAAGCATTGACGTGTGCCCTTTTTAGCAAAATCGTTAAAGATATGGAAGTCGAATTCAACATGACTGTTAGACAGAAAGCAGTTTTTGAGTGTCTTTGGGCACCTCATGCTCAGGATTTTCTGCTAACTATCCCCATTGATGGCCTTCGCCAGCATATGTCTCTTGTGGAGTACCAAACTATCTTTCGTTACCGCCTCATGATTCATCTATTCCCAATTGACGAGATATGCCCAGTTTGCTGCAAGGCATGTTTGGATACCTTTGGGGAACATGTGGTTCATTGTAGAGAGCTCCCTGGTTTCAAGTACAGACATGATGTGGTTAGAGATGTTCTCTTTGATGCTTGTCGGCGTGCTGGTATTTCTGCGAAGAAAGAAGCACCAGTGAACTTTTTGATGGACCCGCAGGATGAAAGATCCACACTTAGACCGACTGACATTTTGGTCTTTGGATGGGTAGGAGGGAAGCACGCGTGTATGGGTCTTACTGGGGTCTTTCCTTTCGTCGGTTTAAGGAGCGGGGGTTTCACAGTAAGGCATGTCGCTTTGAAAGTCGCTGCGTGCAAAGTGGCAAAGCACGAGAATGCATGTATAGAAAATCAACATGTGTTTGTACCTTTTGCATTTGACACATTTAGTTTTCTTGTATCAGAGGCGGTGAAACTCCTTAATAGAGTCCAACGGGTCATGCACTCTAGTGTCATATCTCCTAGATCCACAGATGTTATCAAAATGATTAATTTTGCTTTCCAGAAAGGATTAGCAGCGCAGCTTGTTGTCCGTTTGTCTTCCATCGATATATATTGAACTATATTATGCCCACTAAATATATATACTTGTAGTGATTTGATTGATTGTTCACCACACAAAAAGTATTTGTGAATATCCCCAAAAATTAATAAGGATAAAAAGTATTAGGTAAAGTAAAATAATAAACTCTGAATATTTGAATATTTCATGTCATGTATTAATTTGCAAATCATTACTCAAATAATGATATAAACAATAATGTGAATTAAAATACTTTGCCCTAGAAAAAATGCATAAATATAACAACGAATATTCAATTGAGTAAATATTAATTAAATGTCTGAAAAATAATAATTGGAGGCTTGACCAAACAAAAACACATACATCATCCACCACCACTCAAGAAGCATATGATTTGCATTTGCTTCATGTGCTTTTTCAAGCAAACCATTTTTTCTTCCACTCTTTGAAATTAACAGACCCCACTACCCCTCTTCAATCCCCACTCATTTCTGAGCCCTGTTTTTTTACTCTTTATCAATGTTACCAAACTTATAGTTATCTCCTCTCCCTAAAAGTTCTTGAAAGCATTTTTCATTGCAATTTCCAAGATGGATTGAGTCATCCGGACATCAAGAAACTCTGTGTTCTTCATTACCCAGGTAAAAACAAAAAAAGTTTCGATTACTTCATCAATCAATTTCTTATGCTTGGTGTGTATTGTGAATTGAAATTTTAAAAACACAATCAAATTACTCAAGATTCTGCTTCTTTTACGAGGTAATCATGTTTAGGGTCTTTGATATTTGTTAGCTTTGACTTTTTCTTTCCCTTTTTACCAAGTTGCAAACACTTGTTGCTAAAAAGTGAAAACGAAATGGGAGCAATAAGCTCTAAAGCTGCTCGTTGACCTAAAAATAGATCAACCTTAACCCCCCCCCCCCCCCCCCCCCCCCTCATACATAACAGTCATCTAGTCATAGTGTGGATAGAAAAGAATTTGGGTGTCCAACTGTCAATGGTCAAAAAATAATTGTATTTAAGTAAAATAAAATATCTAAAGCCTCCAATTTTGCTTATGTGTTATTCCTACATCCACCTAAATTATATCTTGTAATCTTGCTAAGTTTCTAGAAATAAAGGTTTGATCTTTTAGTTTATATAGGCAATATCTAATCTGGGTGTTTTTCGTTCTTATAGTAAACCATCATAGAAAAAGAGGGTTTTTATTAAAACCTCAATCCCATGGATTCTCCAGTCGCTACAGGAAAAACGAATCAAAGTTTAATCAGAAACAGGACTATGGAGAAAAAAGATGATACATCTTTGCATATTGCTGCAAGAACAGGAGATTTAGATGTGGCTTTTGAGATTTTAGGTAGTTACGAGGACGAAAAGTTGATGGAATTGCTAAAAAAGAAGAATCAATCGGGTGAAATCCCTCTTTATGTTGCTGCTGAATATGGTTGTGTCGATTTGGTGAAAGAGATGATAAAGTTTTATGACTCTGAATCTGCAAGTATTAAGGCTAAAAATGGTTTTGATGCCTTCCATATCGCTACAAAACAAGGAAATCTTGGTAAGGATTTGATTATTTCTTCTTGTTTTTTATGTGTAGATTGAATGATATTTGAGGTCAAATTGACCAAATTTAAGCTTCATGATGATACGAAAAGGTTTTGGGAATAATTTGATGACATAAAACCTTTTAGCTAATGCTATAAATAGAAAGAGATTAGATTTTGAATCATATAAATAGAAAGAGAAAGAAATAAGATTGTGCATCGTATATGGAAAGTATCAACAGAAAAGAGGGATGAATTGCATAACTTTGTATTTCAACAATGTCTTTAATGGCTAATCACAAAAATGACCAAAAAAAGGGTGGTTATGTTACCATTTGGCAACTTTTGAAAATTCATCACAAAATAACCATCTATTTAACGAAATACTTGTTTTTTATGCAAACATGCTTTATCAGTGGTCTCACTACAAATGACATCCTTTTCCATGAGTTTTTAACTCTTTTTATACCTTAAAGCATCATTTATTCGTGAAAAAATTATGTTATTTATGTTAAACTATAAAAAAAATCATGATTTCTTAATGATTTTTCTAGTAGAGACCATTGATAAAGCAATTTGGTAACAAAATGTTATTTTGATAGAAGTTTAAAAGTCTTTCATTTTGTGATATGACTTTCCCTTTTGGTCATTTAATAGGCCTTTCTTTAATCATAATAAAGACCATTGATTAGCATGAGATTTCCTTCATTAATTAGGGTCAAAGCTTTCCAATAATCATGAATTTTTATGAAGACGTTTTTCTTGCAAAGTTTATTGACAAGATTCCTAGATATATACCCATAAATCTCCCACAAATGTCAAGTTGTAACCTTGTTTATACAATCAAATACACGTGACCCATAAAACAAGAGTATAAACTATTAAACTTATGAGTTACCACACTATCTCTTTGAGGGCGATTTTTATTCAGAAAATTGTGATGATATCGTATAATACAAAAGGGTTCTCAAGATATGATTCGACTTTTGATTTCAGAGGTGTTAAAGATTCTAATGGAAATGAATTCAGAGCTTTGTATGACATTCGATCAACAAAACACCACAGCATTACACACAGCTTCAGAACAAGGGCATTTTGATGTGGTGAATTATCTGTTGGAGAAAAATAGCAGCATGGCTAATATTGCAAGAAGCAACCTCAAAACTGCCTTACATTCATGTGCAAGAAAAGGGCATTTAGAGGTAGTAAAGGCACTTACTCAAAAAGTACCTTCAATTGTTGTTAGAGCTGACAAAAAGGGACAAACTGCCCTTCATATGGCTGTTAAGGGACAAAATGTTGAAGTTGTTGATGCACTTATTGAAGCAGATAATGCTCTCATAAATATGGTTGACAAAAAGGACAACACTGCATTGCATATAACTTCACGAAAAGGTCGCACACAGGTATTTAAACATGTTCGTTACTTTATGTTTGACTTTTAAGGTTAAAAAGTTATCTTTGATAGGTATTTAAACATGTTCGTTACTTTATGGTTTTATTGTTGGGTACTGAATTTGCAGATAGTTTGGGCATTGTTGAGACACAAGGAAGCAATCAATAAACAAGCCATTAACAAATATGGAGAAACAGCCCTTGACACTGCTGAGAAATTTGGGCGATCGGAAATAGCGATCATCTTACGAGAACATGGAGTCCCAAAAGCCAAGTTCATCAAAAACACACAATCACCATTAACACCAAAATCACGCGAATTAAAACAAACAGTAAGCGATATCAAACATGGAGTTCACGATCAACTGGAACACGCAATCAAAACTCAAAAAAGAGTAAAAGGAATCGGAAAACGTATCAACAAAATGCATCTGGAAGGTCTCAACAACGCAATCAATTCCACCACCGTCGTTGCTGTTCTAATCGCCACTGTTACTTTCGCTGCCATATTTCAATTACCCGGTCAATACGTCGATAGCAACAAAGACATTCCGGTTGACTTTTCTTTGGGGGAAGCGCACATAGCTTCGAATCCGGAGTTCATTGTGTTCTTGATCTTCGATTCTCTTGCCCTTTTTATCTCACTGGCGGTGGTGGTGGTTCAGACGTCGATTGTGGTGGTGGAGAAACGGGCGAAGAAGCAGGTGATGGCGGTGATTAATAAGCTGATGTGGTTGGCGTCGGTGTTTGTTGCAGTCGCGTTTCTTGCACTTTCGTTTATCGTTGTGGGGAATGAGAAATGGTTGGCGATTGGGGTTACGATTATTGGATCGGTGACATTGGCGTCGACGTTAGGGACGATGTGTTATTGGGTTATTATGCATCGAATTGAAGAGAATAGTATAAAAAGTCGGAGGCTTGAGAGGAGTATGAAGTCGCTATCGGGGTCGGTGTCTGTATCGGATTCTGAAACCGATGAATTCAAGAAACTGTATGCTATCTGATCATGATTCATGAATGAATTCATGGTATTGCTGTATTTTACTTGCTTCTTTTCGTCTTTTTTTTTTTTTTTTCAATTTCCCTTGGTATTATGGCACGATAGATACCACTTCATATGTACATATATCCAGGATTTATAAAAAAAGTAGCAGAAAATTGCTCTCCATGCATATATGTTTGAATCTCCCAAACGACCTTAAATTCCTCCCTTTTTTACTTGGACTTTTGAATCTCATTTACGTACATGTTGAAATGTTTCAGTTGAGCCATAACCTAAGACTGCTTCAATACATGATGTTGTGAAATCATGTTTTCTTCTATAACCCTAACATCTAGAAAACATACATGTATATGAATGATGTTCTTTATAAAAAATGGAGTGATATATTTTATTTAAAGTGAATGACCATTGAAAAATGATTTTAAGAAGGTCTTAACTTTTTCCACCTCAATAATCTATAACTAGTAGGGATTGTCCTTGGATTGCGTCGGGTTAATATTTTTGACACTAATTTTGTAATGTTGTCTTACACATATTTATGTCGGGAGAATTACTGTAATGTTGTATTACACAACGACCATTTCTATAATATTGTTATGAGATCTCTATTGTTATTACCTAGGGATCGTTTCAGTAATTTTGCTATATAATAAGACCATTTCTATAACTTTTTCTCACATACGGACCATTTTGTAATTTTACTTTACACATGGACAATTTATGTAATTTCACTATTCGACAGGGACTATTTTTAAATTTTTATTTTATACAGAGACCATTTCTATATTTTTGTCATACTTAAGGACCATTATATAACTTTTTTTGTGGCGAAACTTAAGGACCATTATATAACTTTTTTTGTGGCGAAACTTAAGGACCATTATATAATTAGACAATGACCAGTTTTATAATTGTGTTATATTTAAGGACAGTTATGTAATTTGATTTTGAATAATGACAATTTCTGTAAAAACACTACATGGACCAATATTGTCAATCATGAAAAAAAATGAAGAAAAAAAATACAGAGATCAAAGCTGTCATATAGGCATTTCTTACAAGAGCGATATGTTATATATGATTAGCTTATTATGTCCAGTCATTGTCCAAAACGAGTGCAATAAGTATTTTTCAAATCTTAAACATCCGAGTTTATAAGAAGCTAATTTAATTTGGTGTTTATGTTTTTCACACTCACCCATCACTTCTCCAATATTTCTTTAACTCTTTTGAGATAGAAAGCTTAAAGAAGATGAAGATCTTTGAAAATATCATCCCCGCTTACACCTTGAGTTATACAATGTTGGTTGAACACCAAACTAAACTTGTACTTATGCAAGTATTTGAATATAATAAGATTTAAATCCACATTCTCCATTTAAAAATAGTTTTGAAGCGAGTACGAATTTATACACCAAAATAGTTTAGATCCACATTCTCCATTTAAAAATAGTTACGAAGGATAAATTCATCCCTTGAATTGAATGGATGGTGTAAATGCATAGACGTGATGTAAGCAAATATAAATGCTTAAAGCAACATTTGGTGCTTTAACAAAAGCTGTCATTGCTTAAAGCAAGAATAGTCACTTTAAAGATTGAAATCACATTCATGGGTCCTTTTATGCTTAAATCTACACTCATAATCTTTAGTTAAATTTTAACTTACAAGTAAAGGATAGTTAGTTGATGTAATGATGTTGACTGACTCTGCATAAAGAATTCTTCAAATCTGTCAAGTAGATAACTTTGACCTTTTTTAATCATGAAGAATACCCTGAATCATTAACTTGACATACAAAATCTTTTATAATCTTAACCTACCTAAACCAACACTTTATGACCTTCTTCTTGTAAATCTTGAAATGAACGTTGTACATTGCTATGGAATTGAGACCCATTTAAAAAGGGTAGGCTTATTTTAAGTAAAAGAAAAGTGAAAAGTTATAACAGATTCCTCACTTTCATGCACTGTTGAGGTCAAAAGAACGAAAAAGGGTTGATTATAAGTGTACTTAATTTAAAAGATGTACATAATGGTAAAAGTGACCAAGTACTTTTCTTGATGTAAAAGAAGCACATGGTGGTAAAAGTTTTTTTTGTCTAAATATTACTTAAATTTTAAGAAAAATCTCTCTAAACCTAACAATTCGTTTTGCATAACTTTTTTTTTGTTATGGTAATGGTCTTTAAAAATCTATACTACAAATGTTTTTCTTGACAAAAATCATGATTTTTTGTAAAATATGAACAATTTCACAGTATTAATTTCTTTTTACGGTTTTTGTAATTTTTGTTCGTCATTTTTAGCATTCCGATTTTTTTTTAGAAATAACTTTAACAGTTTGGTATATTTTTATCTTTTTTTTTTTCATTAAAAAAAATAATATTCTGCAAGTGTAATATATATGTGATGGTGACGAAGGGAAGTAGTTTTGATGATTAGCACCACATAGAAAGTGAGGTGGACCGGTGCTATTCTAACACATAAAGCTAAAAAGCTGAAAACTTTAAAAATCCAGAAAATAGTGGGTCCCTTTTTTTTTTTTCTTTCTTGCTATAGCAGATTTCAATTTCATACATGTGATCTTAAATTGGATTCATTATCTGCTTTGTGTAAAAGATGCCTTTTTATACTTTCCTCCTGTACCTGTAGTTACCTATTCAGAAAAAAGGCACAGATCTAATAATGTCAATTTGATGCTGCTCACTTTGTTTTACGAGTTTTTCTTTTTTTCTTTTTTCTTTTTTCTTTTGTGGGAAACAGTTTGCATTTGAGTTTTTGAGCTCAAACCAATGTTTTCAGTTTTTGCTGTGTGGATGACAAAGGCGAAATTCGTAATTCTAACTTGAAAACTTATGTTTCTTGGACATTTTAATTTTATGATGTAGTGTACATTTTCATACTGCTATTAGTAATGAATTATATTCAACAAGTACAAAATTAAATCACATTAAACATTTATATCATAATGTAAGATAATAAAAGCTTTGATTTGTTTTACGTGTAAACAAAATCGTGATAATGGAAGATTTGAAAATAAAATATCCGTGGAATTCGACTAAATAATGGTTTATTTGGATTTTGTACGGACAAAATTCGATATATCTCAAAAGCAAATATCGGGACACCATGACATTATCTTCATAAAATAATTTAAAAAAAAAAAATAAGGAAAACAACATTGATTATTACAGAGTACATTTTATAAAACAGAACTTGGAAAAAACACAGATTGATTCAAAACCTGTTGGGATTTCTTACAGTGATCAATGGCTGCTTCAATGGAACCTTCAAGCTCTGAATCAGCAGTGCTATTCCTCTTACACAACTCATAAATCCCATTAGAATAATTGAAAGAAGACGACGATGATGAAGAAGAAGAGGAACCAGAAGATGACGTGGAAGACGGCGAGCATTTTCTCTTAATTGCCCCTGAAAAAGACTTCCGATTGCTGCAACTACTGTCAAAACCATCTTCATTCCCTTCATCTTCGATACCCTTTAAAACATTTCCCAATGTCGGGTATTTGCCAAACCCGGTTTTCTTGTTGTTGACTTTTAGATATTTGGTCAAGAAATGTTTATCTTTATCAGAATCTTGTTGGATTACTGGTTGTTTAGCATCTGAACCACAAGGAGATTTGTTAAACAAGGATTTGAGATAGTTTCTGGAAGCTTTAAGCTTTTGAGTCAACCTTAGCTTCTTTGACCATGGGGGTGCGTAGTAGTTTCTGTTTGTGGGGTGAATGTGATGATGATGATGATGATCACCGATGAATCCTGTTAATTCCGTTGACCAGTCAAAGAAGTATTCATCTGGGGTTAATTCAGTGCTTACCCTACTAGATTCAGAAGGCGATATATTGCATGATTGCACCATTAATGGAGGAGTTGAAAACGTAATGAACTGATCTTCTTGTTCTTGATCTTGAACTTTAGCTTTAGCATTTTGAAGAAGAAGCGATTTCACCATTTGTACACGTGGCGGGAGGTGAAGCGGAAGGAGTTTGCCTTTGTAAAAAAGTTCATCTGCTGGTGAGGCATTGTTCATTGATCTTCCATCTTTTTGGAATTCAAACTCTCTGGTTTTTGATGGAGAAGACGATGAACTTACCTCCATGTCTATGAACTCTTCATCTTCATAATTGGTTGATAGTAACAGATTTGAAGACATGGTTTTTTGAAAGAATGTGTTAGAAGGGTTGAGACTTGAGGCTCAAAACTCAAAAGAGCATCATTTAAAGTAGAGAAGGTGACAAGTTAGTAACTTATATAAGTAAGATATAATAAAATGGTGAAATGTCAGATTTTTTGTTATTTTCAAGTAAAGTTTTTCTTGAATGCTTCCAAACAAGAAAGTATGGTAAGAAACAAGGATGGTCCCTCTTCCTGCATTGACCACGCATTGAAAAGGTTGTACGACGTGGTAATCTTGTTGTACATTAACTACACAAAAGGTGGACAAAAGATATAAAATCATTATGAGAATGGTTATTGGTGTGGTGTTAATGTTATGATGATTCGTTACCTTCATAACCAAGAATGAAAATACATAATTTAGTCACCAAAGAGAGGGACACTTGTAAAGGCTTGAAATCATATATCAATGTACGAAAATGAAAATAATATCATCCCTTCTTGTTTAGACCCAGCGTACAAGTTTCTTATGCATACGTACAACCCTTGTTGGTAATTAGTATTAAATTTGAATTGAGAGAGAGGTGTGTGGTAATGTGTTGGGAATTTGTACGTAGCATTTAATAAGATGTTGAATTTTAAAAGGCAATGCCCCATTTTCCCATACACCTTGGTTTTTAGCATTGTCATATATTTCTATACACAATGGAGAGATGGATAAAACACTTCATGGGTCTCCGCACTTGGTCAACACATGGGCTTAGTATCTTTTTTACTTTCACTTATTCTCACAAGATTCTAAAATCATTTAAAAAAACAGTTGTTCATCTATCAAATTTTGGTTTATAAGACCCCTACGTCGCCATTAAATGATGTTTTAAATATTTAACTAATAATACTTTTAATTTGGCCCCCACTCTACATTGTGAATCTATCGTAATAAATAATCATTATTGTTATTATTATTATAAGGTTGAGCGCAAGAGTCAATAGGCCATAATATAGTATATGTTATAAAACATAAAACGATGCATAATGCCTAGCTACCATTGTCTTTTTCAAAATAATGGTCCATGATTTCTGCATTTTTTTGTTTTGTTCATATGCATATGTAATCCCTTTGTTCATATGATTTCCCTAATGTTTGTAACGGAGTTACCCGAATCACTCACTCGGTAAGACACACCATCTCTTTGAAAAAAAAAAATAATAATAATAATTAATGGTTGTCGTTTATTGATTCAAATGTAATGTAAAGAAATATTAGGAAATGCGACTAGACTTAATAAGGGCTATTGGGTCTGACCTTGAGTCCATACCCTCATGTCTATACCTTTTGCTGCAAACACTGCCCACTTTCACAGATGCCCCACTCGACTCATCTGACAAACCTTTAATAACTTAACTGAATCACAATTTTTTTATTTTATCTTTGTTGCTAAAAAAGGTAGTAACTAAATCAACTACCCATTTACCAAATCTGCATAATCTAATTCAGAGACTCAGATCCAACTTATAACATGATGTTATTGTTAACTGGCTGACTATGTTTCAGAAAAAAAATGTAAACATAAATTCGCTAACTATAAATCTAATCAGCTATAAATATATGAATATATGAAATGTACGATTTCTACATGATTGATTTACAACTTACAAGCTTTGGCTTCTGTATTTAGTGTGAAAATCATCCCCCCTTTACTTACCTGTTTGCATAAAATTCACATTCAGGTTACTCCTGTGTGGAATCTAAACGAAACAAAGATGTGGAATGCATATCATAAGTGGCCTATTCTGATGATGACTTGTCGCTCTCACTTGAGGAACTTTGAGACTTTTTCTTCTTACGTTCTTTGGTTTTTGATTTCTCTTTATTAGGGTCAACTAACTTTTCGTCATTACTTGTAGAAAGTTCCAAGGCCAAGTTCTCTGATTCTTTACAAGGTTCTAGAAGCTTCTCATTTTCACTAGTACAAGGATGTTGTGACATATTGGTTTCTTCCGTATTTTCTTTATCAATTTCCTCGACCGATTTTGATGGTTCTTTATTTGGGGTTGATGACTTGTGATCCTCCTCATCCCCCTCTTGATCAACATTTGGATTTGATGGGGAGTTTTCTGAACTGCCACCTAAGGGTATATATGCTTTCTTTTTTGGAGATCGTATAACCAGTTTTTGTGTAAGGATTGATTTTATATCTACTGTAAGCACACGTTTGGAAGATGGTGATACGCCTTTTTTTGGGCTTTCCTTTGACACTGTTTGTTCTACATGACTTGACTTATCTTTACTCACATATGGTCTTGCTAAAGATTCGAACTCAATTTTGATGTTTTCAATAGCTTCACATAAATCATGAACTGGTTCAATAACTTTCCTGCTCAACATCAACCAACACATTTGTTATATCATTGGGGAAAGAAAAACTTAAATGAATTCATCTTACCTAAAAACATTATCAATTGCTTGGTAAAACTGCTCTTTAACACTATCTGCTGCACCGAAGATAGTAATAACCTGCACCAAATGAAAATAGTAAAAACAAAGTGACTCAGTGTTTTTTACTTTTTAGGCCAATAAATAATCAGAATGTGTAAGATTAAAATATACCTTGGTTTCTGCAGCTAGATATGCATGTTCAAGGCTTTTTCTTTGTTCGATATCTTGTAAAAATTCTTCATCTGGGTCGATTGCTTTCTCATACCTACCACATTACCAAAACCGTAAGCCCAAATTTAATATTTTTGATAAAAAAAAAAAAAAAAAAAAAGCACTTTTCTTTTCTATCCACATAAATTAACTTTCAAAGAAAAAGAAATTGTTACCTTTTCAAGTTCTTAGCATGTTCCCTCAAAATGGCGATAGCGGGTCCCAGTGCATCCTTATAAGATCAAAAATATACAAAACAAGTAAAGATGCAATGAGATTATAGATTAAATGGTAAAGTTAAAATGGATTTTAACAAGTTTAGGTCAATTACCTTGTAAGCAGATAAAAGACTCCTAGCCACATTTATAAAGTATTCTTCATGAGTCTCCAATTCATCACTTGAGTATGTCGAATAAAACAGAGTATTTCTCAGTAACAGAGTTTATATATACACTTGAATATGGACATAATTAGAAATTACATACTTGACCTTCTTTTCCTTTTCCTCCATAAAAGAATACTGGAAATCCCAAGCAGCTTCTAGAAACTCAACAAATGCATTACAAGTATCTGCTTCTACTCTATACGAAATAATTGCTTTCGAGAGTTCATCCTCCTATGCCATGATCATGAAAAATTCAGATTAGGGTTTATAACATGGAATTGCAAAATGTCATAAATAATTATCCTAAGTTTTTTAAACCTTAAATTGTATTGGGACCAAGACATTCCAACCTTTGACTTGAAGTGTACAAGAAGCTGATTATTGGCATCATCAAACTGTTCCCTTTCTTCTGTAGCATTTTGAAGACGACCATTTGCAACAGCCAACAAGTTTTTGACCTAAAACAGGGAGTTACTTTTCAGACAATCACACTGACATATATATATATATATATATATATATATATATATATATATATATATATATATATATATATATATGATGCTCATTAATAAGAAGGCTGAAGGCACCTTCTTTAATTCAGTTTCAAGTTTGTCTCTTTGCTTCTCAAGTTCATTAATTTCAGCTCCCAACTCCTGGAAATTGCAATGACATTTTCAGTCTTCTTGAAGTGGTTCATAAATCAAAATAGGAGGATTTGAAAGGTCATACCTTCTCAATTTGGGTGACTTCACTAGTTTTGGCTACACGGAAATAAAGGGCTTCTTCTTTTTGTTGCCTGATAACAAAATAGAGGTAGATTAGTAGATATATTATAAGGTTTAAAGGAATTTAACATTGTTAAAAATAAAAAGAAAAGTTTTTCTGTATCATTTTCAGACAACACACTACTGTAAGTAACTTGAGTTTGCTGCACAATGCAACCGAATCTAGGGTATTTATAGGTGAGAAAAACATAAAAAAAAAACATAAAAAAAACAAAAAAAAAAATTATAAGTTGATGAAATTTCACAAGTGACTGTACAAATAAATAAATACAAAGAGAAAAGAAGTGAGATAACAAATTACCGATGATCAGATACGCGCTTTTCAGAATTAGATGCTGAGCTTAGAAGAGATTCGGAAAGAACTTTTAGTTTATCAATCTGCATAATAATCATTAAACAAAAAAAATAACTTGATTATTTAATGTTGTAGAGAGTAGTATAAATATCCAGGTTACACTAAATACCATCCCTACAGTAACTGATAACAAAAGCTCATTGTATGTCTTGATGGATATATCAAGGCTCTAATACCATGTGATTTTATAACCAGAAATAAATTCTATGTACTTCTTGTGAAACCATTACCTCAAATTTATACATATGGTGCAAACTACAAAATGGAAGTTATGGAAAAGCTTACTTTACAAGCATGATCATTTGGTGTATCCCCACTGTTCAACAATTTCTTTTTAAGTAGAAGCGACTCCAGCCTACAGCAAAGTCGAATGGGGGAAACAGATTTTTTTATAACCTGCAACAAAAAAAATGTCATGACTTCAACAAAATTGAATGTAAGAGCAGCTTGATATTCTTAAAAGCTGTATTGACTTTGACCAATCTTGCAGTGTTTATTAGATTCTGTGAAAAGTTTGACCCATTGGACCCCTATAGAAATTGTTAAAGACTAAAATCTAAGATTCCAAATACCTCCAGTGTTACATCGTTTGTTGCATCCAAAGAAGTTGGATCACTCTCAATTGAAAATTCATGATGTTCAAACTTTTTCAAGTTTCGATGTATTTCTGAGACTTCAGAATCTATTCTGGGGGGTGCATCATCAAATTATGCAGTTAGCAGTAATCAGAAGCAGTTATAACAAAAAGCATCATAGGAATTTGTACAAAAATATTTCATTAAAAATGGATAAAATTCCTCTAGCTATATACATTTTCACTTCTGATGCAAAAGAGTAACTTTTCAAAGCCTTTAGCACAAACACTTTATTGATGATGGTATATTATAGTTCGTAATATATTAAAAAAATAATAATAATATTTAAACTTTATACTTCAACTTAAGTACAATGACTTGGTAAGTAAGGAAAAAAAATGCAGTGACCTAGGTGGGACATATGAAAAAGCATGTTGCTATTCTATGACTTTATCCCTTTAATTATGCACTAAAGATTCCCAGAGTATAATGTATGCACTAAAGCTTGTTCCTAAAGGTATGTGATGGAGTTTGAAACCAAATACATGCAAGAAACATGAAACTAATTCCTTACCAACCTCAATATGTCAACATTTAATTTCAGCCCAGCAATTGCATCTTGAGCAAATTGAAGCAATTCTTTCCTCTTTGCCTGAGACAAGAAAGTCTTGGGGTATAAACATTGTTGCTCATATACTGTACACAGCAACATATATGAAGTGAATAAATAACAACATTACCAGCACTTCATCATCATAAACTGAGAAAGCTTTTGACAAGTCTAGGATCCTGTTCACAATTACATCATGGACTTCCTCCCCTCCTGTAAGACACAGCCTACATCCAGAAGAGGGGTAAAGATAACAGCTAAAGGTTTGATTGATTTACAGACCACATCATGTTTCAGAAGAACTTGTATATTAGAAAATCCTTCTGAATAAGCATTTATTGAACAGTCATAAAGGGTCAAAACAAATGAATCATAGAAGTAAGAAATATCACCCAAATAGCTCATGTAGTAGCAAGATTTCTTCCTTGTTTGGTGCTCCAACAATCTGAGTCAGACAAAAGAGTGAACCTGCGGTTAAACTCCATGAATCAGCAAAAATAATCAACTCATATAGTACTCAAAGTCTGAACTACAGACATACAAAAAGATTAAAATTCACATTAAATGATGAGGAGATGACTTAGGTGCCTTACTATTCATAAACGAATATCAAGTACTAATACTAGAGAAGACTTTTCTGATGAACACTTACCATAGACATTGTTATGCCTTCAAGAGCCTCACTGTGGAGCAAAACATCACGGAAATTCACTGGTGATACACCAAGATCTGGGTCATAGTATAGCTCCTGTCAATCAAGAAAATAAGTGATGGATAAATAAGCACTCAGATTACATGATGCACTGCTAAAAAACTCACATAAAGCAACTGAGAAAATCCAATTAAATGCAGTAGTAAGAATCTAAAGCCTATATATAAATCGCAAATATTTAACCGGTGCACACTTAGCAATTGGAGCAACATGAAAATGGCAGAACAATAAAATAGGGCAATATTTTCTCACTTACAACATCTGGATTTCCAGGAGAGTGATTCTTATCATTTGGTGTACAAATTTCCTTGGAATTTTTCTCATCATTCTCAGTTGAAACTGCATTTTGTCTTTCAATTTCTCTTAGAGAAGCTAACCATCTTCTTAGCAGTTGAACTCTTTCTTCCCCTTTAGAAGAAACAGAAGCCTCTTCAAGCCTTCTAATTGCCTCCTTGTAGCTATTCATGTTCCGAGCTTTCTGCAATTTTGTAGCACAATAGGACTTCAAAAGCTATAGCATATATGAGAACAAGGATTCAATAATGCTTATATGTGCCTAAGATAGTCCTTCCTTCCCAAAATAATCGGTATGAATAACCTTTTAACGTTACTAAAAACATTATTAAGTTTGGCATCTGTCATTAGTTTCACAGGATCTTAACAAAATTCTGCACTACGTAACACTTTTCTCTCATTATCACCAGTTTTTACTAATTTAAAGGGCAAGTTCATAAGAATTTTCGTAAAATTTTCTACAATTTTTTTCAATTACAATATTCAAGATGCGTGCTCCTAAATTTGAGATATCTGATGATTATAGAAAGTATATGAATAGCCATGAGGAGTAACTTGCACCTAAACTTTTGGATTGAAGGGGGTATATTTAAGAAAGAGAGAGGCAATATCTATCGATAACATGCACGTGTATATGTGAGAAGGAAGAAAAGGATGAGATAGGTTAACGCGGTCTACCAACTTCTTGTCGTCCTTGGAGTCTGCATTGCCAGGGAGGCTGATGTAACCGGTGTGAGAGCGAACCACGTCTCTGAAAGTGGACCTGCCGCGTACTTCCGCAGCCTTGTTCATCGCCGATCTTAACCATGCCATCGGTATCAAATTGTACGACCTTATTCAAAACGTGAAAGAGAAAAGCAATTGCGAAGAGCAACAAGAGCTGAATTTCTTTTATTTCATTCTCCGGCGATCGAGAAACGGGAGGAGGGGGAGGAGGAGGAGATTGGCGCGGGTAGCTGCATTGGTATCGGTAAATAGGTTTGTGAATTTGGTTGAACGCTTTGTTTCGTACGTGCCGTTTGCCTTTCGTTTCGCTTTCATTTTACTAAATTTACCGATTTGCCACTCAAAACCGCTTCCTAACTCGCTTGTCTACGGATTATGGAAGTTTGTTTATCGGTTCGGAGTTATATTTTCCATCAACAAAAAATATTTTTTTCCTGATAAAATAAATGTATTTCGGTCCGATAGTTCGCAATAGGATTTCAGGAAAAAAAAAAATCTCGAATTTCTTGAAATCTAATAAATAATTTCGGAATTTCAAGAAAAAAATCTTTTTTTTATTTAAACTATCAAAAAAATAAACAAAGTATGAACCAAATACCATATAAATGCATAACATCATATATTTTATTGAAAACATTGTCATTAAATACTTTGAAATAGATATTTCAACATAAATAAAGATATTTCTTTAAAAAATAAAAATAGAATGACAAAAATAGCCATTTACACTAATTACATTACAAAAATAGTAAAAAAAACGAAGTTGCAAAAATAACCATGAATTTCGTAGATGGAATAGTTCCATCTGCGAATGTACAAGCAGCTAAAGCACAACTGTACTTTAGCTGCTTGTACATTCGCAGGTGGTTTATTTTTTTTTCTATATATATTGAAATTATAGGGTAAAATCGCAGATGGAATAGCCCCATCTGCGATTTACTCTGATTCCATCTGCGAAATTGCGGTTATTTTTTAATTTTTTTAATTTTTTTTTAGTTTGACTATGAAATCAATTGGTTTGACTACGAAATAATGTTGCTGAACAAGAAGTTAAAGTTACGAATATGCATATGGTAGATAAAACTAAAAAGAAAAAAATTCAAGTCAAAAAAATGAAAAAAAAAAAACATGTTTACGGGCATTATGTTGATGTTGGTGATGTACATTTAAATATAATCGAGCTACAAACCAATTGATTTCATAGTCAAACTAAAAAAAAAAATAAAAAATAAAAAAATAACCGCAATTTTACAGATGGAATCAGAGTAAATCGTAGATGGGCTATTCCATCTGCGATTTTACCCTACAATTTCAATATATATAGAGAAAAAAAAATAAAAATACACCACCTGCGAATGTACAAGCAGCTAAAGCACAATTGTGCTTTAACTGCTTGTACATTCGCAGATGGAAAGCCCATTTCGCAGATGGAACTATTCCATCTGCGAAATTCATGGTTATTTTTGTAATTTCGGTTTTTGTTGGCTATTTTTGTAATGTAATTAGTGTAAATGGTTATTTTTGTCATTTTCTCAAAAATAAATTGAAAAGCATTAAGATCAAATTAGGAATGAAACATTTGACAGTAATATAGACACCTCAAAATATATATTTCGTATATAAATAAAGATATTTCTTTGAAAAAAACTCCAAAACATAAACAGTCTGGAATGAAATATTTGTGAGATGACGATTATTTTTCAAGCATTAGAAAAAAATGATTTTTTTAGAAAAAAAAAATATATTGTTAGATTACTTAATTTCATACGTTAAATTTTTAACTACTGTTTTATATACTGTTTTATATAGATGGTTTTTGTAGTTTTAATTTATTGGAAGTTCCACTTGTTAAATGATATATTTTATATTTAATATTCTTTTAATTGGAAAATATATTAACTTTTTTACATTTTCTAGTTTATTTTATATTTTTAACTATTTTTTTTTAATTAGATATCAACAAGTTGGTTGGGCTATGAGGAGCCTGGTGAGTACAATCCTAAGGTTTTACATTATACCGAGAGTGTATGGTGAACACTCAACTCACACGCCAATTTACAAGCCCATACCTTCTCAAGGCAATAAAAGATTAATATTCAATTTGGGGTAAAATATAACTTTTAACAAAGTACATTCCTATTATTGACAATATCCATATAAACTTTACTATCAAATAACAACACCAAGTGGGTGTACCTTGAGTAGCACTTCTCAATGATCAAAACCAAAATATTATAATTAAACGCATAAATGCTTAACTAATGTAACACCTCATTTTCATTGTATAGTAAAATTTAATATAATTGTTTGTTTATAAACGAAGTAGAAATATATTAACTTTTAGCCATAATAATTATCATAAACATGTAGTAGACGTCAATATAATTTCCGTAAATATGAAGAATGTTTAAATCTGACTTCGTATGAAGAAGTGACGATTCTTCGAAGTTTCACGTCCAACCCTATATGACAACGTGTGTCGTAAAAAGTGAATTGGAGATATGTTGATTATTAGCCTAAATAATCTAAACAAAATTCATAGTAATTGTAAAAGCGAAAGCATGCATGTAAAGAACGTCTAAATCTAACTTCATATAAGGACTTTTGCGACATGTGATCCATCTAATAGCTGACACATGACATGGCGGGAGCGACGAGAAACAAGGCAACGCAGACGGACGGATACGTGATATGTGGCACCAACCAAAACCAGACACACAAGCCTTGGGCACGGCCTGCCCCTGGCTTATGGTGTGGTGCGTCTCTCTATTTTACTATATGTTATATATAGGATCGAATTTCAACTCATTTCACCAACCATTTCATTCCTAGCTCTCCCAAATCCTCTAGAATTCCTTCTCTGGCCTCGAGCCCAATAATTTATGAGTTTTGTGAGCATTTTAGCGAGACTCCGAGTCATCAGATAGTCCAACAAATAGAATCTTTTGGTTCAGAGTTTTGCCAGCGATTTTTAGGATTTTCGCCAAAAAAATTTGTAAGTTAAGTTTCACTTACTAAGTTTTAAGTGTAACTTATATTTATATTCATATTCATCATTATGAATACATATAAATAAGATTTATCAGTGATTATAGTCATAATACTAATTGATCTACTTGTGGGAATGTGTCTAGGCTATATTTAGGGAGGTGTTTAAAGTGGGTTTTCCAAAACGTATATATTGTATACTGAACAGACTTTACTCCGATGTGATCTTGGTTGTTCCTTATTTGATAGATCTTGATGTATTCATAAGGATTGTTGAGGAATCTGGTAAATAATATAAATATAAGCAAATATTGAAGCACGGTAATATTCATACTTCGGATGTTTAAGATGGATAAGCTAAAGCATTAGCCCAGGAGCTAGCTTTCCAAATATCTCCCACCTCAATCAGGTGATTTATTTCACTATACTATGCATTACAATATATACCCATGTATGTAACGCCCCGATTCTCGGGTATTGATGTATGTATGAATCTTTTTGGGTTTTTGGGTCTACTCGACGAGTTGGCTGCCCTACTCGTTGAGTAGTAGCAGGTTAGTCCGCGTGTTTTAGTGATCTACTCACCGAGTCCAAGAGCGGACTCGACGAGTAGGAGCTGGCAGATGAAACCCTATATTTCGGGGAATTTCACCCTATTTAAAGGATCATTGGCCTCCCCCAGCCTCCCATTTACTGCTTCTTGTCCCTCTCAAACCCTAAATCGAGTATGTGTGTTCATTTGGTGTGTTCAAGCTTGGAAGGGGAGTTTTGGAGGAGGAGACACTTGGGGAAATCAAGCAAGTAGAAGCAAGAACTCGTGGGATTCAAGATCTACATCAGTGGGCATTCTTTTGAAGGTATTAAACTGTTTCCCTTGGCTCATGTTCATCAAAAATCTCTTTTGGATGGGTTTTATGAAAGGGTTTTTATGTTTGAGCTAAGATCTAAAGTTGTAACTTCAGATCTGGACTCCCTTTGACCTCTACATTGATAAAGTTATTAGCCTTTCCTAGTATGAGCCTTCCTTCAAGTGTAAGACTTCAATACAAGCTTAGTTTTGTCATTTAAGGGCCTTAAAGCCATGCATGCACGCAAAGTTTGCAACATTGCGTGATAAGCATGCATAAGAAGGTTGGATCTGCAATCTGGAACCTTTGCATGGCTTAAAATGCGTTTGTATGGATGAAGAATTGAAGGCGCTCGGTGAGTCACATAGGCGACTCGACGAGTCATATGAAGATGGTCCTGAACTCTGCGATTCCGATGAAGATTGTCGAAAACTCAGCGAGTCAGTATAGTGACTCAGCGAGTTAGTTAGGTTTTTCTCAACCGTTAGATACGTATGAACTTGTCGAGTTGCAACGGGGAAAACTCGACGAGTGGCCATGGAGCTTCAACCACGAACCTTAGGAACTCGACGAGTCACTCTGGTGACTTGGAGAGCGAATGAATATTTGAGGAACTCAGCGAGTAGATGAGGGTACTCGACAAGTTGAGGTCAACATGGACTGTTGACCTTGAATGTTGACTTTGACCATGGATTGACCGGTTGACTTCTAGAGGACATATTGGAAAGGCTGGAAATTTACAAGTATGGTTTACAATTAATATAGGTGGTGGAGTTCGTAGCAGTGATCCAAGAATTTGGGCTTATTGTTCGAGTCGACAGTTGCAAGGTGAGTTACCTCACTATACTAAGGGGTCTAAGGCACCAAGGCCGACCCATTGGATATGTTACTCTAGCAGTGTTAGTATGTTGAGTATGAAGTTAGTTTTGCATGCTAGTGGTTATGCCAGTTAGGTAGATCTGTAGGACTACCTGTGTTGTTATATGATTATCGGCATGCTCAGTGATTATGCTATATGTTGATATGTTATGTGGGATGGGTTGAGGTAGGATTGCTTCATGCGGTAACCAACAAATTCGGGAGCATTCTAGTTACGGGCTAAGGGAGACTCGTATTATGGGCTCGTTGGCAAGCCAAATGTGAGTTGTGGGCCCGCAAGGCAATCCAAACTCACACTATGGGCCCAGTGGGTAATCCAGTCTGTAAAGTTGTGCACCCGTTGCATGCTGTTTAGTTTATTATGTTATGATATTGCTGACTGTGTTATGTGGACTGTATGTGTATTGGTATTTTAGAGGAACTCACTAAGCTTTCGGGCTTACAGTTTCAGTTTATTGTTTCAAGTACATATGGGGATCACGGCAAGGCGAAAGCATGATCGTACAGCTCCTCCTGTTTTGTTTATGGTTATGGGAAACTCTGATATTGAACTGTTTTGAAAACATGAATGTAATAACTATTGCTTTCAAATGTTAGAAAAGTTTTAATTGGCTTGAATTTTTTTTTAATGTTACAATGTATGTTATGATTTAGTAGAGTAGACAGCATAGTCTTCATGTGCTTAATGTTGTTGTACTTAAGTTGTTTAGATGTGGTATGATTATAGTATACTATTAGGTTGTGATATGTTATGAGACTGATAAACTTGTTAGGTTGTTGCTTTTAATGTTATTTGTTTACATGTTTATATGATCTATTAAGGTTTGAGGCATTTATGCTTTTTGCGGAAGGCCAAGATGCGGTAGGATCGACTTTATGTTGAAAGCCAAGGGGTGAGTTGATGACAATATCAAAATTAAGTGTTATGGGTCTAGATATTCACAAGGGTGAAGTGAAGGCAACATCAACTTAAGTGTTGTGAGCCAAGATACTCAATTATCTGTGTAGTGTCCAAGATTGATCAAGTTGGTTTTTAACTTCTGGAAATTGAGTTTATGGCATTATTGGTCCCTAAGATTGGAATCTTAACCTTTATGAGTATGCGGGGCGCAGCTCTTCTTATATTGGGCGTAGAGGACTAGGGTACGTATACTACATGTATATCTCATACGTTAGGCATACATGGCTCATACCAAAACCCTAGTGATTAAGGTTAGTGCACTATTTAAACCTCATTATGACCCCAATACTTTCCCTAACCCCAACCTCCACTGTTATTTTCAGCCCTCTTAGCTAACCCTAGCCATTTTTGAACCTCTTGAGTTTTGTAGTAAGATTTTGAGCTCCTTTGGTGGTGAAGAAGGTGGTGCAAGAAGAAAGCTTTGTCTCTAAGACTTTAGATCCATCATTTGTTACTTATTTGGCACCACATTAAGGTATAAAGCTCAAATATTTTCTTGTGTTTCCTTAAGTTTTTGTTTGAGGATAGATTTCTCCTTTGGACCCAGAAAGGTTAGATCTTGGTGAGTATGAGCTACTCCTAAGACTTTTAATTGCATTTCGAGTTAGCATCTAGTGTCTCAATGCTTAAAGGTGCAAGCTTTGAGGTATTTTGGTCCCCATTCTTGAGATAAGACGTAGGTAAGGGCTTATGAGACTTGATCTTTGTTTTTGGACTTCTTGTAGCCATGCAAGGGATTAAAGTTGGCAACTTTATAGCCTTAGAGGTCGTAATGAGTCCAGATATGAGTTTTAGACGTAAAATCTTAATGCTTTAAGTATTTGCATGGATTATGGTATAGTTGGCACATCCGCTGCGCGTACACCTATGTACGTCGTGTGTACTACCTTCGACTAAGGTACATTTTGTTGGATTAATGTCTAAGTCCATAACTATAATTGGTAAGACTTGACCCGATCCGGCATGGTCCATTTGGGTTGCATGGCATCATGCACTTGGATAGACTATAATGAGAGAAATAAGACACTTATGGTTATTAATATATTATAAGTTCTAGTATATTAATAATAAGAATAATGATATTATTTAATTAGTATTGATCAAGAATTAATCTAGGATTAATTAAGTGATCAAAAGAAGACTAATTAAATATATGGGTTGATTGTGTAAATCATCCATACTTGTATAGTGGGCTAATGCTCCATGGATTATCTAGTTGGGCCAAAACCCATATGATGCTCCATGGTGTATTTGAACCCATGGATCCAAGGAAATGGAAAGTCATGACAATTAGGGTTTGCCCTAATTGTAACACTATATAAAGATATTATTCTTGACAAAATCGGCCACTAGAGAGATTAGATGATTCTAGAGAGGGCTAGCCGATTTTATGAAGTGTAGAATCCTTTCAAGTTATTCCAAGTGTATTTGGTGTTGTGTGAACCATTTGAGGTGTCACACTTGGGGCACTAGGCACTCAAGCTTCATGAAGACAAGCACTATCAAAGAGGTATGTATTCTATCTTGTTATATTAATAGTTTTGTATGCTAGATTAGGATAATACCTTGGATGTTCATATTTGCATGTATAATAGAGAAAACATAGATCCAAGGTATTTAGGGTTGCATGTACACTTAGGAGTGTTAGAATGCTCATAACCCAACAGTGGTATCAGAGCCTAGGCTTGTTTTCTTGTTATACCTGCAATAGAAGCTGAAAAATCGAAATTGGTGCTGTCAGCCCAGCAGACTCGCCGAGTCCATGAAGGGACTCGACGAGTCCAAGGCAAAATGCATCCAACTCGTCGAGTTTTGTTCATGCACTCGACGAGTTGGACCCCAGACAGCATATCCTCGAGGTTTTTGGCTAGAAATGGACTAGGAACATTACCCTAAGTTGTTTTTGAACTTATAAACTTGTTTTTTAATGTGGTAATGTTCATGATATTCCATTTTTCAAAGATAATTGTCAATAGATTCATGTTTTGTATTAGTTTAAAGGTTAGACTAATTACATGAAAAAGTTTGATTTGAATTATCTTGTTCTTATGAGTTTCTTAGATTAATAGAAAAGTTGAATGAAATAGTTGGTTTCAATCCATTTTAATCTAAGAGTTGAGTATAAAATGTGTTTGTGTAACTTATCCTCAAGTTACATGAAGAGTCACATTAAAGACTCATAAAACTCATAAAGTTGGCAAAGGTTACAAAAAATGAAGAGTCTAGTTCTAATTAATTAGAGTTATGACTCCATAATTTGTCCTCAAGTTATGGAGGACCAAGAGTCTCTTCATTAAATAAATATAAAAAAAAATAATGTAACCTTAATTAATTTCATAAGTTATAAAATAAAGAAAAAGTTAATTCTTTATTAGTTTAAAGTCTTCCATAATTTGTCCTCAAGTTATGGAACTTGAAGAGTTTTTGGATTAAAACTACTTTAAACATATAAGTTATGGAATTAATTAGTTTTGAATAGTTTCAAAACTTGCCCTCAAGTTTTGGAATTTGTAAAGTTTTCTCTTATGAATACTTTAATTCCAAGTTAGCCCTTAGAATTTAAAAGTTAAAATTCAACCCTTATACTTTATAATATTATAAGTCAATAATATATATATATATATATATATATATGTATGTATAAGAGTAAAGTCGGTCTTACCGCTAGTACGCCTCATTCACGAAGCCGGTCTATAAGGTGGGTATAAGGTTGTTGCCTATAAAATGGCAACTTAATGGGTGTCCACTCTCACCCACCGCTTGCTTGACCGGTGGAGGGTCGTTAGCCGAACGGGTTTGACAGGACTATAATTCTCCCTTCATTAAAAGTATTAATGATAAATACTAAGTAACTAAACTCTTAATAATTCCCAATCTTAGTTACTTAGGAAAATGTGAATAAGGTGCTAATCCATGAAATTACACTTTACACTTTGTCTATGTCGTTAGTGGAGCGTGTGTGGTTAACCGCCACACTAACTTGGACTTAACAAGGTAGGTAAAGGGTGACTTAATATTTATCATAGTATCGATGGAGCGTGTGTGGTTAACCGGCACATCGATTGAGGGGTAATTTATTAAGGGTACCAAGTAATTTGCATGGTTACTTCACACCTTGTTTTGTGATCCTAGGCATCCTAGTCACAAAACCTGAAGGGCACACTCGAGATTGAAACATGCCATTGAACAGTTCAATGAATCTCAAAAGATCTAAGAGTTTCAAAACCAATTAAAACCTAATAATACATTTCGTTTATCTTGGTGGAAATTGTTGAATCGTCATTCACCTACCTTCAAATATTTTATAGCTTGGATTACGGCATACCTCTTCTAAGTTATAAAAATAGTTTGTTGGGTCCTAGCCTTAATATTTCATATTGGGTGTCATATTAAGGACTTTAAGATCAACTATCTTGAATACCTCCCAAAACATGTCTGGTTTAGACATTTATGATCTTCCCAAATATCTTGAAACAAGCTTTCCTAATGAAGATGATGTCCCATGGATATCATACTTCTTTCTCCTCTTCCAATTATTCTCCCCAACCCACAAGTTCTTGAAAAGTTTAAGGTCATTCAAGCCCTATTGGCAAGGCAAGGTCTAGGTGTGATCACATCTTGGAGATGTAGTCACATATTGACAAGCCGGGAGAGTTGGGTGTCAAAGTCTTGAGAAAGTTGGTGGTTCAACTACTTTCTAAGTCACATAGTGAGTTCTTTTGGAACACCTATGAAACAGACTATGACAAGACCCTTAATGATCTTATCTATTTGTTAAGATCAACTTCCTTAAAACTTGATGGACATTGACAATAGTGACACAGGAAATACAGAAAAAGGCATTCTCTTCTCAATGGAAAGGGATCGGCCATAGTCAAATCGGTTGACCAAATGGTAAAGAGAAAAGCTAAGTCTGTGATAGTCCCGTGTACCATTATCAAAGGGTCCATATGTTTATATTGCCAAAGGAAGGGTCATTAGTTGTGAAGCTGCCAAATTTACCTAAGGATGTTAAAGTCAATAAGGTTGACTCTACTTCAGGTAAAGTCCACTAATCTAACTCTGTTAAGTTTATATTCTGAGATTCCTGATACATGATGTGACTGGGTCACATGGTAATGTTTTAAGAATCAAAGAAAAGCAAAGGAACTTAAAGAAAGAATATGCTGAATCTGATCGCATAGATGGATTTCTATCGCGTAGTTTGAAGATCGGATTCTTGAGCTACTTCTTAGGAGTTATGAGATATTGCTTAGGAATAGATAACAACAAGTTGCCATATGGATTGTAAGGATAAGTTTTTCCGCGTAGTTTTAAAATAAAAGAAAATTTTTGATTTTAGTTATTTTAAAATATCCTTACAATGGCATTTGAGGAAAAAAATTGTTGCTTATATGATTCCATTAATAGCAAGAGTGGAAATATGAAATTGATTCCTTCATTTGTGGTAATGTCTAAATTTACCAAATAAGGAAAGATTCTCATCACCCAAGTCTCAATTGGACCGGAACTTGGAATCATGCAAGTTGTATAGCATGATGAATGAGAACTTTCAAGTATTGGAAAAATTAAGACTAATTACTTGTTCACATGGATGTGTGAGTCAAGTAAAGGACTAAGGGATCGAGTACATATTCTTGTGCACTGGTCAAGTCCACCACAAAAGATCGATAAGACTATTCGTCATAGTTTACTAAAGCTTAGTAAATATGATTATACTTACAAGCTTAAGTGTAACTCTGAGACATTGGAAAAAGGTTCCAATGTATGACAGAGCGAATAAGAAGAATCAAATTAGGCAGAAGGATAAAAGTTTCTCAAATCTGAAAAGATGGGAGAGTACTTTAGTATCAGTTTTTGTGATCATATTAATGATTAAGAAACCATATCAAAATTAGTTCTCTAAGGAAGTCTTAATGCATTCTTATGACTAAGAAGAAGGGATCTTGAATTGTTGAAATGGTTAAATCAAGAAGATGAGTCATACTTCGTTCCAATACAAGTCTTAGAGTCATACTCCAAGATTGTAATTTGAGTGACATGTCTTTAAGAAGGTTTAAAACACGTGTCAAATGTAAGAGTAAAAGTGTCCTACTCTTGTTCATTTGAAGTTGGTAAGTTGTGATGTTTTGGATAAAACAAAGACCAACTTAGGCCAACTGTGTGAAGCGTTTGTCTTGATAAAGAATCCGCACTATCCCTTGAATATTTGACAAGAGAGTCTTATATGTCAAGAGGACATTGGGAGTCTTAAAGGTCTTGAAAGTCTCAAGAACTAATCAAGAATGAAACCTGAATTTCCTCACTAGCACACAACTTGAGGTTTATAACCTATCGTGTTGACATATTATGTGCCCATTCCAGTTAAAGTTGGTTTTGCATATGAGTTCTTAGAGTTCTCAATATGTTGCACAACAACTTGGAAGCAGTGGCAGGCCCTTGAGCTGCCAGGTGGTAAGAAATTAAGATTAAGTTCAGTCCATATGAGTTTGGATTTGTCATTATCCTTGTCTTGTGACTATGGTTTTAACAATTCACATGGATAAGAACACATACACCATTAAATCTAAGTGTCATAAGGTTTCTCTCCGATTCATGAAAATGATGGTGAGGAAACACTTTCACTAAGTAGATTTTAGTTAGATAGCAATTGTGATATTTGCATTCTCAAAGTTGTTAGTGGAGCGTGTGTGGTTTACCGGCACACTAACCTGGACTTGTGAGAAGTGGCAAGAAGGTCTAAGCATTATGATTACGGCATCCCTCTTCATAATTGTTTAGACACACAAGTGTGCTATCTAAGGGAAGGTGTATGATTTTGATAAAGTTCTATCAAAACAATCCAGTATCAGAAATCTGAACTTTGGTAAGAAAGTCAATAAAGTATTGATTTCTAGAAGTCCAGCTGATTTCTGAGTACATGTCAAAGCTAGTGGGAGCATAAGTGTTATGCTAATGATCATCATGTTAGTGGGAGCATGATAATTATGATAAAGATGGCAAGTTAGCAATGTTAATTATAGAAAACAAAAGGTTTCAATTGGGAAAAAGTTGTTTTGCTATAATTAAGGGAGAGGAAATTATACTTCATCTCAAATCTATAAGCTTAGATCGTGAGGTTTTAATCATTTAGTCAAGGAAATATATATGAATTTCATGTTGGAATGACTCAACATAAGGAAATTCTGTATATGGGTCCATTATTTGCGTTCTAAAATTCGATTATGATTACGACATCCCTTTTCATAATCTGAATTATGAGAACTTGGAAATTGAAATGGAAATGTTTTAGCAAAAGACTGGTTTAGTCTTTATGCGAGACACCATGAATCGTGTCCCATATACTTCGGATATAAGATCGATTACATGCGCTATATTCATCCTTTCTAAAATTTTCCAAATGCATGGGGCATTAAGAAGGGAAAAGGTTTAGAACTGGATATGACTAAAAGGATTAAACAATTGTCGAGGACAATTTAAGGTTTACCAAAGATTGGTTGCTCAAGGACAGTTGGAAGTATAGTGATAATTCTGGAAGGAACATATTGACATAATCTGTAAGGAGGCAACTCTTATTCAGAAGTGATAGTCAAAATGAATCTGGAAATGTTTCAAAGTCCGAAATTTCAATATGTGTAAGATTAAGGAAACTTAATGCAAGAAGGATGTTTCTAAGGAGTTGATCTCCTTTGGAATGGTCTATAATGGTTGTTGTCAAGTCCTTATGACTTTGTGCATAATCATTACAAGAGGAACAATGCATATAAGTTAAAATCTAACAGATTTTAGTAAATGATATGAATTTGGAATTCTTGTATTTACAGTAAGGATTTGGGAGTGTGAAAAGAGAATCATTGAAATTGATCTAGTTCACAAAGTAAAGATCATAGACAAACATAGTATGCATACTTGGTTTATGGCATGACTAGTGTTTAGAAAACATAGTGTACATGCTTGGAGCATGGGACTACTATCGTTTTAAATTCAAGAATAAAGTTGATAGCTGAAACAGTATACAATGAATAATGTGTAATCATATGGTGATAAATAAAAGGTGTTTTTATTTATGTTCATAGGTTTTGATACCATATTTGATTCAATTATTATTGTGTTTCACTTTGCATGTTTTGACTTCCCGAATAAACTAGGTTATTCTTCCGGAATGACTAAGTTATTCAAACCATCCACAGTCGGTCATATGTTGGAAGTAGATATGAATTAAGACTGTCATGGGTTGGCTTGTAGAGGTCTAAGGTGTTGGACAAAGGACTACAACACTCATGAGTGCTCATAAGTTCTGAGTATTGGATTCAACCCGCGCTCATTGGAATCACTTCATGGATTTTATCACGAGTGATCATGAGACGATAATATCTTATATTCTTCAAACCTAGAGATATGAGTTGTTACTATGAGTTGATAGTACATTGATTGCACGAAACCGCATTTGGTAACTCGGTGCTATAAAACGTGCCTTTGTGTATGATTCAACAAGTAGTAGAACAAGCCATATGAGTCGAAGTTTATCCATTCCTTTTACCTTCGGGATAAAAGCGATATCTGTGGGCCCCTCGATGATTTGATGATGACAAATGGAAGTGCTCGGCCGGGCCAGGACTGATTTGATTTGTTCAATTAGTCAGTCGTCATAAATCGGAAATCGGGAAACAACAAATGGACAGAGAGAATGATTATAATCCATGTCTCAGTCCATATGATATCTAGAATGGAGGATTATATGATCCCTTATCTAATGGACAAGTCATTGACAAAGGTCAGAGTTCATCTACAAGGTCAAAGTTCGATAGAAGATTTTGAGAGCTACGATTGCCAGTTGGTTCCTGAAGTCATACGCAATAATAGTTTTAGACTTATCCAAGTGGGAGACTGTTGGATTAATGTCTAAGTCCATAACTATAATTGGTAAGACTTGACCCGATCCGACATGGTCCATTTGGGTTGCATGGCATCATGCACTTGGATAGACTATAATGAGAGAAATAAGACACTTATGGTTATTAATATATTATAAGTTCTAGTATATTAATAATAAGAATAATGATATTATTTAATTAGTATTGATCAAGAATTAATCTAGGATTAATTAAGTGATCAAAAGAAGACTAATTAAATATATGGGTTGATTGTGTAAATCATCCATACTTGTATAGTGGGCTAATGCTCCATGGATTATCTAGTTGGGCCAAAACCCATATGATGCTCCATGGTGTATTTGAACCCATGGATCCAAGGAAATGGAAAGTCATGACAATTAGGGTTTGCCCTAATTGTAACACTATATAAAGATATTATTCTTGACAAAATCGGCCACTAGAGAGATTAGATGATTCTAGAGAGGGCTAGCCGATTTTATGAAGTGTAGAATCCTTTAAAGTTATTCCAAGTGTATTTGGTGTTGTGTGAACCATTTGAGGTGTCACACTTGGGGCACTAGGCACTCAAGCTTCATGAAGACAAGCACTATCAAAGAGGTATGTATTCTATCTTGTTATATTAATAGTTTTGTATGCTAGATTAGGATAATACCTTGGATGTTCATATTTGCATGTATAATAGAGAAAACATAGATCCAAGGTATTTAGGGTTGCATGTACACTTAGGAGTGTTAGAATGCTCATAACCCAACACATTTGTGTGTACCAGTGTGTATGTCGAGCATACGGTTCAGGCATCCATGTTAAGCGTTGGGCTCAAATCTTTGTGCCTTTTGTGTGTTTTGGGGTTTTGATCATGGGCCCTAAAATTCATTATTGGATCATTAATAGCTTAGTTTGAAATTTTGGGCCTCGTGGCCCATAATGGTTATGGAGTTTGGATGATAGGCCCATTAGTGAAGGAATGACCTTTAGGCCACTATGGAGGAACTTGGACTTAGATTTATGGGTTCTTTAATTAGGGTGAATTATAATCCGAATTTAGGGTTATTTGTATTATTGTTTAGTATGAGGTTTCAGACTGTTAGGTGAGTAACTATTATGTTCAACAAATAGAGGTGAGTCTTCTCAACACACTCATGGGTCGAAGGCACCCAGGTTAGCCCATTAATGGTTATAAGATTATTTGCAGAGGACTATGTAATTTTTTGCTATTGGATTTACATGTGGACTTATGTGTAGACCATGGGGGAGCCCATAACATTTGGCAAGACCATGGGAAGAGCCCATGGCTCAGGGATATAAGGCCATGGGGGTAGACCATGGCATTCCAGTGAAGACCATGGAGGGAGTCCATGGCAAACTTATATGCGTATATGTGTGCATGGTATTATGTGATTATATGATTCGTGTGTTTAGGGAAACTCAATAAGCTTGTGCTTATGGTTTTATTGCATGTGTCATGTACTTCATTGAGTTCAACATTCTACGATTCCTATCCTGTCCAACTCACTGAATCACCACTCAACTCACTGCTCTGAGTCTTAACCAGAAGAGGTTGGAGGTACTATGTCGTGACTCGCCGAGTCCAAGAACAGACTCGCCGAGTCCACAAAAATCTTCAACGGACTCGTCGAGTCCAAGCTCATCATCATGTGACTCGCCAAGTCACCCATGCGACTCGTCGAGTCATTACGCGACTCAATGCCTGAAACCCTAGCCCAACTCGCCGAGTCATCTCCCAGACTCGCCGAGTTCATACGTGCATTCCCATATTTGAAAGATACAGAGCTACTCCTTTGCTCCAAACATTAGATCTGGGTCCCTAGAGTCCATTAGCAACATAAAGTTGCTACCTTTACGTGCTTCATGTCCCATAATTCCAAAAACCAAGCTAGAAAGAAACTCAACTCATGGGGGATGACTTTTGCATAGCAACTAAAAGGGCTTTCTGCATATTTGATCCAAATAGAACTCAGATCTGGAGTTTCAACTCCAAATCTAACTCATGCACCAAGATCCCATCACAATATCTCCAAACAAACCCTAAAACTCCATGAAAGATGGATCTAGAAAGGAGAAGGCCAAGGATAACGATTCATTACCTCCAAAACGACCTCCCACTGAAGAATAATTTGAATCTCCACAAATCTCCTTGATCCAAGCTTCTTGATCTTCAAAATCTCTTCACAAATCACTTATCTAAGCTACAATTTGCTTCTTAAGGACTCTCACACACTAATTAAGGGTTTCTGGATCTCAAAGGGGGTTGAGGGGGCTGAGGGGAGGACATTAAGTCCTTTAAATAGGGTGCAAACCCTAAGATTAGGGTTTTCCTCTTCCAGCACTGACTCGTCGAGTCCAACCGCCGACTCGGTGAGTCAGGCCACTTAATCATGTGCCCGACACTCGCTTCGACCCGACGAGTCAAGAGACCTACTCGTCGAGTCCCTTCCTTTATTTTCACATAACACCCTTCAACTTCTTGCTTCTGAACTTGGGATGTTACACTATGATTCAATAACTGTTTTCTATACTACTTTGTAGGTAGATGTTTCTAAGTGTAACCATGTAACCGAATGTACTAGGCAAGTTATTGATGATTCTCCTTGCAAAGCTCCTGGGCATAAAATGGCAAATACGTCAAATCTATCTTGTTCTTTTAATGACAACTCAATGTGGGCCTATCTTTGTATGAAGATATTGATTGGGATAGTCTATGATGGCTAACAAATGAGGTATGCTTCCTAACATTTTACAAAATTTCCCTTATTTACCTTTGTCTTCCAGTTCCATCATTTCCCAAGTGTTTGCAAGCAATTTGTCCTTATTTACTTTCACTTTACATTGTTTCTTGTAGGATCTATACAAGATAAGTATTACTCCGATTGGTCCCAGAAAGAAGATTTTTCACAGTCTTAATGAACTAAAAATGTAGAATGCTATTATTGGGTTTTTAAAAATACATTGTCCTAATAAGAAAAAAAACATCCTGGGGTTCACCCCAGATTTGCTTACTAGTTTATATTTATAGATGACAACAATAATTGTTAAAGCAGTAAAACACATGAATATAAAAATATAAATGGAGACTAACCAGATAAATTTGTATCAGGATATTTTCGGGATTCTTCTTGCCCCAAATCATCATGTCATCGCATCCATCAATCAACGGGAACGTGAACGACATCGGGAACATAGAATCGTTGTCAGAAGATTAACATGGAGTAATATAACCACAAGATATGATCAGATCCACAAACTAAAATTGGTTATAGCAAAAAAATAAAAAAATCTCATTTGTTATTAAACCGCTACCAATAAATCTTGGTCAAATGATGAGGGAGAACAGGGGGTTCGTTTTTTCCTTCAAGACTGATTGTAATTTCTTCAGTATAAGAGATGAAAAGGAAATCTAGTTGTAATTTATTCAATATAAAGATGAAAAAGAAGTTGTTTTGCCTGGGACTAATACAAAGAATGATAATTGTACATTGGTTGTTCGAGAGGCATAGATCGAGTGAGATAGAGAGGGGAGATGATAAACGACGTTAGTTTCTTCTTGTAGGAGCATCAACAAAGTGAAAGAGAGATGATATTGTATGTAACTGCCATGACGATAAACATGGTAGGAGTAGATATTTATCAATACTAATCAATTACCTCTATAATATTAAAGGATTTGACGTTTGATGTTACTGAAAATAAAGCCTTGCAATTTAAATTGGAGAAACAATAGAGTTACATGTAACATAATATTAATTAGTAGGTATATTATAGTGACACATGGTAAAACAAAATTATTATTTTATTAGTATAGAAAGATTTTATCTCTAAATAGAAAACAAAAAAAGCTAGTATCTAATGGTTATAATTTATGGTTTGTAACAAATATAAAAGGAATATTATGAAAAATAAAATTAATTAGTCAACGCTATATTGTCATTTGTAGGTCTCGGAATCATTCGCTAATGTTTTGATTCTCTTCGTTGTGTTTCTTTATTTTCTTTGACTTACGCTTTCCTTGTCTTGTCTTGTTCTCGTACTTGGTATCACGCACTTTGTTGGCACTAAAAAAGTTATTTAATCACCAGTGCAACATAAGGAATTACCTCTTTTGAACCAAAGTAAAAACAAGCTGATAACTATTACTTGTGAACACCTCTCCTCAACTGAAGACATACCTAGTGTTACTAGAAGTCTAGTATCTCTATGATCCAACTAGGCGAATGCCTGCGCGTTGCGCAAAAACGCCTATATAGTTGAAGTCTTTACAAATATATATATATATATATATATATATATATATATATATATATATTAAATATAACAATAACATTGTTGTTAAACTTGATATAATAATTTGTATACTAAATTGATATAATATATTGATTATTTTGAATTATATGATAATATATATACATCTATCACAACTTAATAATCTTATTCCTTTGAATGACTTTTACCCGCAAGTTACACATAAATAAAATTAAATATAATATATGGTTTAATATTATTTATAGTTGTTATTATTGTTGATTAATTTTTTTTTAAAATTTATTTGCTTAATGTTTTAATTTCAATCATTATAATTATTTAAAACATCAAACATTATTTTTTGATTTTAAAGGTAACAATATAATCATTTATATAAAGTTATTTATAACTATTGTTACTGTAAGTTATTTTAAGCTACGTGTTTGAAAACTTTCAACGATTACAAAAATATCTTTAGAAAATATTTTAGTTAAATTGAGATTACAATTTAGTTTTTTATATTTATCACTATAATTTATCACTTTTAACTATTTAAGTTAACAATTTAAATATTTTGTTCAAACTGTTCAAAAATTGTAGCTTTAAACTGATAATGGTTTACGTATAGCAACATATTAAATCTAATAAATTAAATATAATATGTTAAAAATTAAAGACATAACTTTATACGCAGAAGTAAATATATTATTTTAAAATTGAAATTTAGTTTATTTATGATGACACTTTAGGTTTGATATTTATTTAACCTGATTAACCAACTTATAATCATTATTAGAAAGACACTATAATTTATCACTTTTAACTATTTACAAAATATTCTTTGGGTTGTTTAAGTTAAACTAAAATTTGTATTTAAGTTTACACTGTAATGTTATATATTTAAATTAATAATTTAAGTGTTTTATACAAATTGTTCCAAAATAGTATCTTTAAACAATATATTAAAACTAATAAATTAAGTATTATATGTTAAAAGTTAAAAAACATAACTTTATACATAGAAGTAAAGATATTATTTTAATATTGAAATTTAGTTTATGTATGATTATACTTTCGATTTGATATTTATTTAACCTAATTAACCAAATTATAATTATTATTATAAATAAATTGAAAAATCATGGGAGTTTCAAATGAATGTGATGAAAGGAAAAATGTATGAGAGTTTCAAATGAATATAGTGAAAGAAAAAATGCTAGCTTTATAAGTATATAATGATTTCAATATCGAACTACAACATATGTGGGAAAGAAATATTCAGAAAAGACGGTTTTCTTTTATGTTTGTGATGTGGTTGTTCTATCAATTGAAAGACATGACTGCTGACAACTACCTTCCATCTTATCTTAGTGAGATTATAGGGTCTGTTGTTGTATATTATAATCTCAACACTATGTCATCATCTTTTAAAATATTGTCAATGATCATGGACGAGTCTACATGTATTGAATGAAGGTGGGTCACTTGACCCACCTCATTTTCTTTTTCTTATAAGAGTTCATTTAATAAATATAAATTGTGATCTATCTTAAATATTTAAAATGAAACTATCTTAAATCAATTTTATATTTTTGAAAAAAAAAAGTATAAATCAAGATTATTAAAGGCCACATTTTATATTTCATGGCCAAATATTCAATTCATTTAAGGTATAATCCAATAAAAAATAGTTTAAAATAAGTTAAACATAAGTAAAAGAAAAAAGGCAAAACAAAGAGATGTTTTCACCACATCGTTTCTTCTCCCGCTTCATACATGATAGGCATGTGACCCGAACCGGATCCGCAACTAGTATTATGTATGTATATATATATATATATATATATATATATATATATATATATATATATATATAGAGAGAGAGAGAGAGAGAGAGAGAGAGAGAGTGAACCATGTGATTTTACTTTCTAGACTCGCCACTGTAAATGATCGACTATAGGTTTGTTTGGCTTGTTCTAATTTTACATAATGGCTTATGGTTTCGTATATCGTTTTATACATGTACTAAGGGGTCGTTTGATAGTTGCTGACTGAATTAGAACTGATCGGGTTAGAAGCTGATTGGGTTAGAAATTCTGACTGAGTTAACTTCTGACTGAGACTTGCTGTTTGATTTTACATCTGACTGACTGTGCAAAATGACCATATTACCCTCAAACAATATTTTTTATAATAATATTCTTATGCAATAATCTCAAATCACAATATATTATTAAGTAACCCCATGTATGCAATAATCTCAGGAACATGAAGATTAACAAAAAAAAATCAACATATCTCTTGATTGTCTTCCCCTTCTTACCAATTGAAAACTATAAAAAGGGACACATGTTTACATTCATATGTACCTGGATTGAACAATTATCATGTATGGTTTCTATAACATATGAAATACAATGATCCTTGTTACAATTTATAAAAACAAATCATACACCTATAAAAGAAAAAAACTTGAACTCAGGTTGTCACAGTTGTAAGACACCTAATTATGCAATTCAAAGAAGCTATCCAAATTTCTAACAACAGGCACACAATGAGTAATGCACCTGTTTAATATTATTCTTCATCCAGTCCATATACATCATTCTAGCCCCTTTGCTTCTTCCAGTCGACTCTGCATCAGTAGCCCATTCTCATATTCATCACAATATTTAGCACCACAAATATTTAATCACTCAAATAGAGTTTAGTTTAGTTTACATTACCTTCAATTATTTCTGTAACTGTAAATGCAAAGTGAGGTCTTCCAGTTGCCTTGAAGCTTATCCTTTGCTTATTGGAGTGCACCTGTTTCCTATGCGGTCCGTATCTGTTGAAAATGAGCAAACTAACAAATATGTGCAGTTTCACGTGAAGCATTGGAAAGTTGAAATTGATAGAATCAAAAGGGATTAACTGCAATTGAAAATAAATCGACCCATTTGAGATGCTTCAAGGGGTTGGGCCACAATGAAGGAGGTGGTCGACGATGAAGAGGATGGCGACGATGAAGGTTTTCAACGAGGATGAAGATGATAGATAGAAACGATAGAGAGGCCGAGTATTGAAGTTGCTGACCGATGGTGGAAGGAAGGAAGCGTTGCTTGGATCGATTGAAGTTTCTGGAGAGCTGCGTCCAGGGCAAGGGCAAAAGACATCAATTTTTTAGTCAGCCTCTTTATTTTAGTGGACCGAGTATTGAAGTCTGAAGAACGTAATTTCGTCAGTGGAGTGGAGGCGATGCGATGGAGAAGAAGGCACCTACAAAAAGTGAAGGGCAAGGAGGGAAAATATGAGGCTTGGTCTCGGTCAGAAGGTTTTGAGATGAGGACCGAATCCTCAAATTTCTTTGGATCGAGTCCTTTCTTTGGACCGAGTCTGTGGATAAAAAACCCAAATCAAACGCACCAACTTCTGATTGAGGACCGAGTCCTCCTTTCTGACCGAGTTAGCATCATTATCAAACAAGCCCTAAGTTTGCCAATGGATTTTTATTTTGCAGAAGATCAAACAAATAGAGTCCATTAATATAAAAAAACTAATCAAATTTTCTTATTTTTATTTTACGGTCGAAATGTAATTGGCCTCATAAATGAAAATGGAACAAAAGGAAAATAGTCGAATAAACGAAGGGCTGTTTGGGGAAGGAGTTTCAAAGGCTGTTCTTAAGAAATTCCCGCGTCTCCGAACTCCCACCGCCGGTGAATCTCAAAATGACGAAGTCGATTGTTTTTTGCCTCCTCATCTCCGCCTTCTCCCTCCTCGCACCACCGGTAACGGCGGAGATAAAATCCTTAAAAGTCGAATCAGACAATCGCCCCATGATCCTTTTTGAGAAGTTCGGATTCACGCACAGAGGATTCGCCTCCGTCGTCATCTCCTCCGTCTCCGTCACCTCTGACCTGTTACAAACTGATCCCTCCCGCCTTGGTTTCTTCCTTCTCTCCGAAGGTTCGTTAAACCAAGTTCTTACCGAATTTAAGCGAAAACCTAATTTCTGTGTAGTCGATTCCAAATATATATCCCTTCTTTTCACCTTCCAGGATCTATCTCCTCCGCCTCATTCCTCGCTCAATAAATCCTACCCAATTAACTACCCCGACGAGTACTCTCTCTTCTTCGCTAATTGCAACCGTGAATCCCTTGTTTCAATGGACGTCCGCACAGAGCTTTACAATACCGACGATGGCAACCACAGGGATTACTTATCCGCCGGCCAAACACAGCTCCCATCCTTTTACTTCCTTTTCTCCATCATTTACCTCTGTTTCCTAGTTCTCTGGATACTCGAATGCTTCAACAACAAAGGATCCGTTCACCGAATCCATTTCCTGATGGCGGTGTTGCTGATCCTGAAATCACTCAACTTACTATGTGCGGCGGAGGAGAAACATAAGGTAAAAGTTACAGGTACAGCCCATGGATGGGATGTGTTGTTCTACACGTTTCAGTTCTTGAAGGCGGTGCTTTTGTTCACCGTGATCGTGTTGATCGGTACTGGATGGTCGTTTCTGAAACCATTCTTGCAAGAAAAAGAGAAGAAAGTGCTAATGATTGTGATCCCACTTCAGGTTTTAGCAAACATAGCTTCCACAGTAATTGGGGAAACTGGGCCATTCATTCAGAATTGGGTAACATGGAACCAATTGTTCTTGTTGGTAGATCTCATCTGTTGTTGCGCCATTCTTCTTCCTATCTTCTGGTCGATTAGTTTATTGAGGGAGACCTCGAAGACAGATGGAAAAGCTGCTACGAATTTGGCGAAGCTGACGCTTTTTAAGCAGTTTTATGTGTTGGTGATTGGATACTTGTATTTCACAAGACTGGTTGTTTATTCACTGAAAACAATCTCTTCTTATAAGTTCGAGTGGGTGGCTAATGGGGCGGAGGAAGTTGCTAGTGTTGCGTTTTATATAGTCATGTTCTTCATGTTCAGGCCGATCGACAAGAACAAATACTTTCTTATTGATGGTGAAGAAGAGAAGGATGCCGAGAGGACTCTGCGGGAGGATGGGGACTTCCAGCTTGCTGTAGATAATTTGTAAATATTTACCTTCATTTTTTTTTTCTTTTTTGTAAATTTATCTCTCACATAATTTGTAAATCATAGAAGAAAGCTTACTTGTTCAACCTTACTTTTATTTATATATATATTTTTTAACATAGAGTTAATTTATTCCAAATTATATTAAAATGGTTTGTAATAACACATGTATAACATTAACATCTACCATGCAACTCATTTGATAAAAAATTGTTCTCATGGTGGTGACAAAAATGTTTAACTTGTACAAACATCAAAAGGTGATGTTTTGTAAACATGTTCAATTCATGAAATTATGTTTTTTTATAAAGACCTATGCATGTTCTAACAAAATAAGAGTTCGATGCTATAGTTAACAAAACTTGGTATTATATATATATATATATATATATATATATATATATATATATATATATATATATATATATATATATTGCAACATTCCTTATATATGTTACATGTGTCTATTTTATGTCGACATCGAGTAAAATAAAATATGTTCATTTTTTTTAAGTCATCAAAACTCATATTCTCAATTTCTCATGTTAACCATTGCCTAATGTTGTTACGTGTAGACCTCACAATGGAGCGGATTTGGAGCGAATCGACCTTGATCCAAACCCTTTGAACAAATTTCAAAATCCGATTCAAACCCGCTCCATGACACGCAAGGATTTGAATAATCAAACCCATACCTTTATCTTCCGAATCAACGGATATCCAAACCCGTCCCATAACTCATAGGTTTTTTGAATAATCAAACACATTTTAGTTAATTCTTAAAATAATATTTCTTGAATAAAATTTGTATATTATAGCTTAATAGTTAAAAGACTAAACTGCACAAATAATCCCTGTGATTTGCTTAAAATTGTCAATGTTTTAAAACCAGTTTTTTAATTGAACCGGTCGGATGACGTTTTCCGGTTCAACCGGTTTAACCGGTTCAACCGGAATGGTAAAACCGTAAATATATTTTTATATGTTTTTAATTATCCTACATACATTGTTTACAAAACTTGTCATCTTTTTAGTATTACAAACATAAATAGAATGCAACATATAAAAACAATCATTATAGAAGTCAAAATCAAACAAAAAAGCCCAAAACAAACACAAAAATCCAAGAATTTCCGGTTCAACCCGGTCCATTCTGGTTCAATTCAGCCGGTTGAACCGATTTTTTACCAAAATCGGCCGGTTCAATCCGGTCAGAAAATCATTATCAAACCGGTCCAAATCGAACCGCCCTCACCTCCGGTTTCTCGGTTCGACTGATTCAACCGGCCGATTCGAACCGGTTTTTAAAACACTGAAAATTGTCACATTGGTCCAGAAAAGTTTGGACTAGCACCAGAAGTCCAAAGTTTTCATTTTGTTGCTTGTTTGGTCTAATCTGTTTTGATTTTTTTTAAATGATGGATTTGCCCCTGTTAATATGATATTCTCTTTTTTCTTATTTGTTTTTATGATTTTCAGATTTAAAATAAAAATAAAAAGTAAAATAAATAAAAATAAATAAATCTCTCTCTCTCTATACTATTTCTCCTTCCTTCTTCATTTGTTCTTCAAGGTTCTAAAAAACCCCTCATTGTCCACTTCACCATCGTGGTCGTCGTCAGCCATCACCGCCTTCAACTCCACCTTCAGCCCCTATCGTCTCCGCTACCATCGTCCATCAGTAAACCCTGCTCTAATCTTGTCGCCATTTTCCATATCTGTAAACCTTTGTTTTTTGACGATTTGAAAAACTTTGTTGCAACTCGACAAAGCTCCAGATCTGTAAACCATCGTTCTTCCGGCGAGCCTCGTCTATCTCCATCTTTCTCGTTTTTGTTCATCAGCAAACCCTAGTGATTTGGTGACAACGTTCCAGAGAAGACGAAGGGCGGCGATGAGTTAGGGTTTTCAGAAACCCCTAATTGGTTATTCTTGTTTCAACGCCCCTACCATCTATCGAAAACCCTAGCTCCGCATCTTCATCAGCAACCCTAGCGCTGGTATGTGTTGAACGACGCCCTTACCTTCGTCTTTCCAGATCCGACAATAAAAAAGAGAAAGAGGGTGATGTTCAGATCATGTGACGAACAAATTTGATGGTTAATTTCTTATTCTTATTTTTTGGTAGATTTGGTGTTGTTGGTGATTTGGCGGTCATTATGTGTAGATGACAGTCGATGGTGTTTCAATGGTGGTGTGATGATCTGATGGAGTTGTAGGGTTGGTGGTGGCTAATGTTGGGTAGTGTAGGCTCTGATAGAGAAATGAGGTTGGTGCTTTTGGGTTGTGTCTGGTGGTAGTATAAGGTGGAATGGTGGTTTGATGGTGGTGGGAATGGAGATGGAGAAGGGTGGCTTTGGGTGGTGATAGAAGCTAAAAGGTTCAACTAAGGTTGAAGGTTGGTGAAGGTTGTAACGCCCGTAGATCCGGGCTAGTCAAATTAGAGGCAATAGGGGTCGAAAACGACTTTTAGACAAAAGATTATTTAGAATAAATAATCTTAAACAAGTTGTGGAATATGTCTCAAGGTTTCCGTACATATAAAGAATGCCGAAATCCGAGCTATAACGAAGAAGTTATGGCCCGCCGAAGTTTTACGACAAAACCGGCACGTCACCGGGAGACGTAAATAGTGAATTTATGATAGAAGACTTTTTAGCCTTAGAAATCTAAACAAAAGTCGTAGAATATGTTAAACTAAGAACATCGATAAAAAGAACGCCCAAATCTGACTTCGTATGAAGAAGTTATGATTTTTCTAAGATTCGGCTTAGCAGTGCACGACCCGAAACTCGAATTTTAGTTCGAGCGGTTTTTGGCTTACGCGACCTAAATGAAAGTTGAAGGTCTCATTAATAGGAACTTAACGGTAAAAAGACAGACGAAAACGGAGTCCGGATGAAGGAGTTATGAACTCTTCGCGGTCATTTAACAGTCTAAACGCCTCCTACTGTTAAATTTGAGATTGGTCGAGAATTAGCTGACGGAGTCTAAACAAAAGTTGTAGATCTTGATTTTACCTACGCGTGGATATAAAAAATGTCGAAAACGGAGCTCGTATGCGAAAGTTATGATTTTTCTAAGTTTGAAGGCTGATACGCGATAGGGGTGACGTGGCACCACCAGAATTGGACACGTGGCACCACCAGAAGGCCACCACATGGACCAACTCGACGAGTCATGACTCAGACTCGACGAGTCCATCAGATTCCTCCCCTATAAATAGAGGTGTCGGGTTCCCTCATTCTTCACACCTTCCTAAACTATTCTTTCTCTCTATAGACTCTCTCTCTAGCCCCCTAACCCCCCTAAAAGCCTAGGTAAACCCCCTAGCACCCAAAGGAAGCCCTGAGGCTCCCGGAGTCCCGAGAAAAAGAGCCTTTCGGCTCGAGAAACGCTGCTCCAGCGAAGCCCGGTTTTGCGAAAAACCCGCTGTAAGTGAGCTACGCCTACGCTAGTTTTAATATAGCTTCTAATTAATTATAGTAACATTATTAGGGCCTTAAAATAATTATTTGGGCTATTATTATGAGTTATATTGAGTGTTATTTGACGCTTATATAGTAATAATAATATTCATACTATTAATTCGTCGCGGATATCGGTAGACTAAACCCCTAGTGGTGTTGATACTAGGTTTTATCGAAGGAAGGTTGTTTTGAGAGTATCGAAGCGCTGTCCGAGTGTTGAGTCACCACCTATCAGGTGAGTGCATAGTCCCTTTCATCTTACACATAGATATGAAGTATTTTATATAAACTACGTGTTATGTGTGCATATTATCTGAATACTTGTTGTCTATGCTGGATGAACGTTTTATACATGTTTTAAAGGATTTAAATTGTATACGTATTTTATATATATGAATATGTTGGGTATGATGATGGGTAGATAAATGATGAGAGATAGAAGATGACGTGAGTATACATTGGCAGCTATAGACTTAGTGCATATGGGACAAACACCGGTAGCTATGGACTTAGTACCTGTTAGACGTTGGTAGCTATGGACTTAGTACCTGTTGAACATTGGTAGCTATGGACTTAGTACCTATTAGATAAAGACTGGTAGCTATGGATTTAGTACCCGGTGAATAGACTATAGCAACTATGGAATTAGTGCTTTATGAACGAACATTGGCAGCTATGGATTTAGTGCCAGTCCTATAACCCTGGAAGTAAGGGACTTCGGAATAAACAAATGAAGGATAAATGACTCTTAGGTTAAATCCTTAAAGAGTAAAGAAGATAATGGGGATGGGTAATTGGGTTGATTGTTTGATTAAACATAATAATTATATTATTGTGGGTTGAAAACCCTATGTACTCACCAGGTTTCCCAACCTGATCCACTCAGTATATTTATATCACAGGTGTTGATACGAAGTCACTTTACACTGAGAGATTTAAAAGATGTAGATCACTAGTGTAAATAAATGTAAGTTCTGTTTATGCTTATGTTTCTATATTAACGATGACATCCCAAACATTTTGAAATGAATAAAATACATTTATCCGAAAATGTATTAATAACGTATTTATCATGTCTTTCTGGGAACAAATTCCGCAACATTTTTATTAAAAGGAGAACTCTGATTTTTATAAAGCATAAACAAAATCGGTCTTTTCTGGCCGTGATTTTGGGGATGTCACAAAGGTAATGAATAATGAGGGTGGTAGAGAGAGAGAGAGAGAGAGAGAGAGAGATTGTTTTTATTTTATTTTTAAATATGAAATTCATAAAAAAACAAATAGACAAAATCATATTAACAGGGGCAAATCCATCATTTAAAAAAAATCAAAACAAATTGGACCAAACAAGCAACAAAATGAAAACTTTGGATCTCTGATGCTAGTCCAAACTTTTTTGGACCAAAGTGACAATTTTGAGCAAACCATATGGATCATTTGTGCAGTTTAGTCTACTTAAAATAACGTTTTTTAAATAAAACAAAAGTTGGTTTAAAAAAGGACATTATGTACTCAAGAAATTTCGATTGAATTTAAAATCACTATTACAACAACTTTTGATTGATTTATGACTGTTGATTGTAATGATATGGAGTATCAATTGCAAACTTTCTTCCTGCTAATAAATGATTTTATTGATTTACAAATTGAATTGACGATATCTTGACGAATATTAATTGAATGACATTATGATTATTGGTAGATGTTCGATTGTAATTAAAATTAAATGTTAAGAAGAATAAAATATAAATGTATAACTCTAAAATTTATAAGGGACGTGTTATAAACAGAACGGATTGATGATGATCCATACCCGACCGTTTTAATAAAAATGTTAGCGGGTATGAGTCGTAAACGGGTAAATGCTCCAAACGCATATAATTTTTATGGGTTTGGATCGGATTAGGATCAAAACTCGTTCTGTTAACATATCTAGTTACGTGTGTACGCTCTATGTTAACATGAGATTCTATGCATGATCTTCTAATAAAATTAGTATTGTGTCACCTCACTCCCATCCACACTATCCTCATGGTTGGATCAAGACAATTCAATATTAAATTAAATGTGAGTTTTTTTTTCTATAAAAACACTTATTGACAAATCAAAACAAAAATTTTGATCATTGTTTCGAAAAAAAAAAGTTTAGTTTAAATAAAAAATCAAAATATTAAAGTTTTTACATAATTAATACCGTAATAAAAAATAAAATGTTATGATAAAAAATTAAATGCCAAATTTTGGATTAGTTGCAAAAAATTCCGCGGCTGTGTACATTGAAATTTGGAATGGCTGAGGTCCTAAGATAAGAAGATACAGTTTTTGCAATGTCGAGGGCGATGTTAGCGGTTGTTCCCTACTCTATCGCCGCCCTCAAACCGGCACCGGAACAACCACACCGGAGTCAAGTCTCAATAAAAACCCAGAAAAAGGCTTCCGGCAGCAGCACCGCCGGTTTCGAGGCTAAGAAAAGGGAACCTCTTTGGCAGTGCGTAAAGAATTGCGGTGCCTGCTGTAAGTTGGACAAGGGTCCCGCTTTCCCCTCCCCTTAAGAAATCTTCGACGATCCTTCTAATATTCAAGTACTTTCATTTCCGTTTTCGCATCAATTTCTTAACTGCAACAACTATTTGTGTGGGAAAAAAATGGTGCCCTAATCATGCTCTGTTTCTTTTCTCAAACGTAATTGGTTATGTTATTTAAATTTAAACTTGCATGATTCACAATTTTAAATGGAAGAGTACTAGCACACTATTAGTCTTGACATTTTAGACTACAATACATTTTAGAAGGAAAATATTGGATTTTTCTGGAACCAACACTACTTTTACAATAAAGGATTTCAACATTTCATTCAAGAAGCTTATGAACTCACCAACTTAATTGTTGACACTTTTTCGGGAAATCAACGAATCCAGGTAACCACAGGCTTTTGAGGATGGAACGCTACGACGTTGAACAACTATTTTTACCTCATGTTGTAATCAATCATTTTGAAATATGTAACACTTGAAACTATGTAATTCTTTTCCAATTATATTTATGATTGGTTGTATTGCTTTGATCACTATTGTACTCGTTGTTATGATACTATACATGAAATCCGCCACCCTCCCGGACGTTTCCGCTATCCTAGGTTTGGGGTGTGACAGAGATGATGTGACGTTGTAGACATGCAACTTCATCTGTTGGTGTTCATATATATGTTTATGGTGGTCTTCGTGAAGATGTACAATTATATCCAATCATTTAGAATTCTATTAAATAGAAAGATTACCATAAGTGCATGTAATGATTTAATGATTTTAAACTGGGAAGCATGATTTATGAAGTAACCGAAGGAGTAGGAAGAAAGGATATTATCACTATTGAGAAAGGGGATATTGCCACCATAACTACAGGTAATGATTTTAATTAATTCTAAGAGGTGGTATAGAAGAATTGACAGTTTCTTTCAGTAATACGTGTGTTGTTGTTGTTGTCTCCTTGTGTTGTTTCTTCAGACGAAGATCTTGATAGATAATGGGAATGACGAGCTCAGATGACAATGTTGTTGTTGTCATCATGGTTGTTGGTCCTACAAAAGGTATTCTTAATTCCTTATTAAGTAAGTTTAATTTTGAACCTTGTATTTGTTTTTATCAAGGTTCTAAATAGCGTGAGGCGTGGCGTGACGGCAAGGTCAAGCCTCAAGCTTAACGAGCCATGGCGAGCCATGACGTTTTTCAAGGCGTGATGTAAGACGGCGATTTTGTATTAATTTAAAATTATATTACCACATAAATATAAATTTATATTAAATATAACTACTTTTTATAAGTGTTAGATCAATAACTAGTAACAAAAATTTAACGAAAACCACAATAACTGTATCTCCGATTAGAAAAGACATAACAAATAGCAAAAAACTGTATCTCAAACGAAAAAACATGCGCCATAACACTCCATGGCACGCCATATCACGCCTTGCCACGCGCCACGCCTAACAACAATGTTATGAAGCTTTTCGTAACGGCGAAGCCACGCCTCACGCCATGGCGCGCCTTTTAGAACACTGGTTTTTATACCATTATGCCAATATCCCTCAAGAAATCAACAGACTAAGGTGCATGGTTAACTATCATGCTCTCAAGTTTCTTCTAGAGATTGATGATATCGCTGAACAGCTGGTGGCAAGGATAAGAAATCGAACAGGGAGTCCAAATCCTTTTATGTAGGCTTTGATTTTTTAAAATTATTTGATTTGTTAGTTTTCAAGGGTTTAAAAAGTTGCAATAATGAATATGTTTTTTAACTGAACATGCCTCTTCATCTTAGATTTGAGAAGGGGTGATAGGGCTTTCATTTTGTGGCTTTGTGGAGGAAGGGCAGAGAAAGCTTTGATGAGATTATACAGATTAAAGGAATGGCCTGTGTGATTTAAGGTTAGATGTTATAAATTAATGTTTTTTTTATTGATAAAAATTAAAATATGAAGTTTGCTTGGTTATTGATTGTGCAGGATGACCCATGCACTACAAAAAGGAAAGAATGGCGCTGCCAGCTCGAGCCCTAGTCTATCGGGGAATATGACTTATCAAGGTAATTAACTTTTCGGTATGTTCACATCTGGGTAACTATCTTTTTTTTGTACATATGTAGGTAACAAACTTTTTGGAAGTGTTCACATATGACCATTATGACCTGCTATAGCAGGTTAAATCCTAGATGTGAACTCTTTCAACAAGTTTGTTACCTAGATGTGTACAAAAAAAATAGTTACCCAAATATGAACAAAATGAAAATTAAAAATTAAATTACATGAATGGTCCCTGTGGTTTGGGGGAATTTGTGGTTTTTGTCCCTAATTTATTTTTTTTAACTTAAATGGTCCATACTATTTATTTTTGTTGCGCGTTTGGTCCCCGTCTTACCTAAAAATACTATTGTGCCTTTATTAATTTATTTTTTTAATTAATTTTCTTATCTATGTGTTTATTTTATACATATTTAAAAAAATTAATAGACCACACATATTTGTATCTCCTCGGATGATCTCTATTGTTTATTTTTAATTAATTTTTTTTATTGGATGATCCTTACTATTTATTTTTGTTACGCGTTTGGTCTCTGTCTTATCTAAAAATACTATTTTTCCCTTATTAATTTTTTAAATTAATTTTCTTATTTATGTATTTATTTTTTATAAAAAAATTAATATACCCCACATATATGTATGTTATCACCGTAAACCTGAAATCACATTTGAGAAATTTAATTTGAGTCTTACCATTCACCATCTTATCTCTGATCCCCCCCATCTTCTATTTCTTTTCCATCTTTAGTAACATCAACGTCTTCACCGTCCTTTTTTTTGGTACTTCAACTCTGGAGAACCAACATCATAACCTACTGTCTCTTCATATTTAGTGGGTTGTAGTGTTGTTTCGACGGAGTTGAAGGACCGAAAAAAGAAGTGATGATGAAGACGTCGATATCACTAAAGATGAAAAATAAATAGAAGTTGAGAATGAAGAAAGATGGGATGGTGAGGAGATACAGATATGTAAGGTCTACTAATTTTTCTTAAACATATAAAGCATAAGTACATAAACAAGAAAAATAATTAAAAAAATTAATAAGGGCACAATAGTCTTTTTAGGTAAGACAAAGACGAAATTTGTAACAAAATTAAATAGTATGGACCATCCGAGTTAAAAAATTAAATTAATTAAAAAATAAATAGTAGGGATCATCCGAGGAGATATAAATATGTGTGGTATATTAATTTTTATAAATATGTAAAAAATAAACATAGATAAGAAAATTAATTAAAAAAATAAATTAATAAGAGCACAATAGTATTTTTAGGTAATATGGGGACCAAACGCGCAACAAAAATAAACAATAAGAACCATTTAAGTTTAAAAAAATAACTTAGAGACCAAAACCACAAATTCCCCAAAACTACAGGGACCATTCATGTAATTTAATTTTTACTTTTCGTTTTGTTCATATTTGGGTAACTATTTTTTTTTGTACACATCTAGGTAACAAACTTATTAAAAGCGTTCACATTTAGGATTTAACCTGCTATAGCAGGTCATAATGGTCATATGTGAGCACTCCCAAAAAGTTTGTTACCTACATATGTACAAAAAAAAGATAGTTACCCAGATGTGAACATACCGAAAAGTTAATTACCTTGATAAGTCATATTCCCTAGTCTATCGTGGACAAAATCATATGGCCCCACTTACAAACATGTTCACAAATCTTGTGTGTGCCATTTCTTTCAACTTCAAACCACCAAAAAAAACCAACTTTTCCAATTAACCTTTTATGGTTTATTTATAAATTATAACTATGACAAGTAACGGGAATATTATTTACCCAGTTCAAGTGTAGCCATTGTAAAGGTACTCTTAATGTATGATGATATTAATAATGACTTTTCTTTTATGATGTTTATTTCATATTATCTATAGGGGACATTATTCTAATTAGCATATGTTTGCGCATTATAAATTAAGAACAACTATATAGTTTATTGATAATCAAGTATATGGTGTAGACTATTCGCAAGATGGATTGGGGTGACATTAGGCTAAAGAATAAATGAATAATAAATAAATAAAGCCCAACCGACCATATGTTGACTGCTTTTTTTGGTTCATGCCAACAGAAAATAAGAAAAAGAAAAGAAAAGTAAAAAGAAATGTCTCCTGTCTCTTTAATCGAAGTTTTTTTTTTAATTTTTTTTAAAATTATTTATTTATTTATTTATTTAAAAAAAAACAAATAGCACCTATTTTACTACATTTGCCTCATCATTTGTTTTCTTTTTATACTAACATTGTGTGGTTTTCTAAAAGGTTTAGAATATGAGAAACATAAACTTTACTATATGATCCTACACCATCATCCCCACAACACCAGAACAAGAAGAGTACAAATCTATGAAGAACATCCTCGAAGAGGCAAAATCAGATGACCTGTCCATGGAAGACAACATGGAATTCATGATCGGATTAATCTATAAGAGAATCGCAATTTACAAACGTCTAATGAAAAAAACACATACTGATTAGATTGACTTTCACTTCGGATACATAAATGAATAAATCATGTACCGTTGCCTCCTTTTGCCTATCATTTAATCCAAATAAATCCGACCCCTGCTACGCGGAGCCCTTTGCTAGTTCAATATTAAATTAAATGTGACTTATTGACAAACGGATAGATGAATCAAAACAAAATTTTTGATCAATTGTTTGGAAAAAAAGGTGTAGTTTAAACCAAAATATTTAAGTTTTTACATAATTAATACCGTAATAAAAATAAAATGTTATGATAAAAAATTAAATGCCAAATTTTGGATTAGTTCGCAAAAAATTTCGCGGCTGTGTACATTGAAATTTGGAATGACTGAGGTCCCAAGATAAGAAGATACAGTTTTTGCAATGTCGAGGGCGATGTTAGCGGTTGTTCCCTCTATCGCCGCCGTCAAACCGGCACCGGAACAACCACACCGGAGTCAAGTCTCAATAAAAACCCAGAAAAAGGCTTCCGGCAGCAGCACCGCCGGTTTCGGGGCCAAGAAAAGGGAACCTCTTTGGCAGTGCGTAAAGAATTGCGGTGCCTGCTGTAAGTTGGACAAGGGTCCCGCTTTCCCCTCCCCTGAAGAAATCTTCGACGATCCTTCTGATATTCAAGTACTTTCATTTCCGTTTTCGCATCAATTTCTTAACTTCAACAGCTATTTGTGTGGGAAAAAAATGGTGCCCTAATCATGTTCTGTTTCTTTTCTCAAACGTAATTGGTTATGTTATTTCAATTTCGATGAAAGTTTTTTAGGGCAAATTGAACTAAAGAAGGTAATGAGGTTGAATTCAATCTTCAAATCATATTTATTCTCCATTTTAAGAATCACTGTTTTTCTTTTATGTTCAGCTATATAAAAGCTTGGTAGGCATGGATGGGTGGTGCATCCATTTTGAGAAAAGCACAAGAACATGCTCCATATATGCTGGTATGCATTTTCTGTAAGATCTTTTATTATGCCTACTAGGTTCCACTCGACATTCATACATGTTATGATATAAGTTTGATAATTTCAGATCGACCATACTTTTGTCGAGTTGAGCCAGATGTTTTTGAAACTTTATACGGAATTGACAAGAAAAAATTCAACAAAGAAGCTTGCAGGTTAGATTATAGATTCTTCTCTCAACCAAAATTCTTGAATACCTTCAAAGATGACATATAGGAAAATCTTCTGAACCAAAATCCATATTATGATTTATATGGAATGCATAATGCTTATGATCTTGTTTGCTTTTCCCTGCAGTAGCTGCATAGATACAATTAAAGCTGTTTATGGCTCTCAATCAGAGGTATTGGACAAATTCAAAAATGCAATTAGGAGCTAACTTACAACATGATAATTTATCTTGTTAGTCTTTGAAATCACTCATTGACATTATAGTGTTGATAAATCGCATGTGATAATTTGTTCTTGGCTTTCAGTCAGATTCACTTTCTACTAAAATGTAGTCAAATGGTATTTATAGTTTTAGTTTTATTATTAATTGGAAACTTCATAATCTTTGATGAAAAAATCTATTTTTGTATTAGCAGTTAGTTTAATGTGCTCATGAATCATGATCGACTAAAAGTCCTGAAAATAACTTATAAACTGGGATTTAATAGTTTATGATTTTGATTTTGGTAGACAAATGGGGATCTGTACTTGAATCAATAAATTAAATGATCTGGTGATTTGCCAGGTTAATTTCAGTCACAACACAAAACCGTCAAAGTTGTGATTTTTAACATCAAATTTTATTTCCAGATGGAATCCAACATTTAAAATCACATCAAAAACATACTTGATAGTTGATAGTTTAGTAATAAGATAACACATTATAAATATGGTAAATGTTACAAAAAACACTATTTTTACATTGAAATTCGATTTTGACGCCGTATTTTTTTTTTTTTTTTTTTTTGTTAATTTTGATACTGTGTTTTCCAATTTGTTACAATTCTGACCACTTGACCGGTTAACCAGGTTACACGCTGATATGACATGATGATGTGTCAGTTTTTGATGACGTGGCATGCTGACATGATATGCTGACGTGTTAAAATTGATTTTTTTTCCACAAAAAATACTAAGTTTTCATTTTTTTTTTCGATTTTGATACCAAGTTTAATTTTTTATTTCAATTTTGATACTATGTTTTTTTTTGTTCCAATCGAACATTATTTATCAAATTTTGTTTAATTTTGTTTATTTTCCATTTGAAACCGTATAAATATATTTTTTTATTATATTTTAAACCGTATAAACATATTTTTTTGCTTAAAAACAGATTTTTATTTAAATACAATGTGTTTTTTTTCCTTACATTCAAAACATTAGTTATATATCATGAGAATCAAACTAACCATAAGTTTCTAATAAGATGTAAAAATTTGATGGGTTATAAACTTGATATCTGAGTTTTAATCGATTACACGCTTCCAAACCTCCAAACACATTTTAAAGTTGCATATTTAATGTAAAATACAATTTTTATATAACTAATACATATTTATATATAAAAATATAGTTGAAGTGTAAAAAAAATGTATTTATACAAAACTATGGTTTCTAAATGAAAAAAAAAACATATTTATACGGTTTAAATGTATTAAAAAATATTTATATGGTTCTATACTTAATATTACATACATGACAGTCACATATTCACTTTTCCCTATATATATATATATATATATATATATATATATATATATATATATATATATATATATATATATATATATATATATATATATATATATATATATATATATATATATATATATATATATACTGTCTAGAAAAGAGACAAGTAGATTATTTTTATTTAAATTGAGTCTTTTCTTTATTTATTTCCAATATTTACTTACATATATTATAAGTTTTAGAGTCCTAATAGGTTTACGTTTTTAGTCTATACATAAACTATATAAATTAAACAGGTCATGTCTTATGTAATTTTATGTTTTGATCGATTAATAAGAAAAGAGTCGAAAAAGGTTTTCTTCAATCCGAGAATCACACACATCCGACACACAAAACTGTCCCTAGGTTTCCATTTTGTTTGGCAATACACAACCTAAATTGTCTGTTAATTGTAGTTTAGGCTACATCAGGTGGTATTATAGTTCTCGGGAGAACAAGCTGATCCTGATAAGATCGATCAGATGGAACAAACCCTCAAAGGGTTCCAATTTACCCTTCAACAAATCACCTAAACCTTAGTTGTTCTTGCGACCTAGGTGCGTGCTCCCCAAGGTTAACCGACTGTGCAAATTAATGACCAAATTCTTGCTCGCAACAATCAACTACCCAATCAGTGAATTCAATCCAGACTAGCGAAATCAACAAAGGAATCAAGCATAGGAACTACTCAAGTAGCAGGCAGGTAGTAGGCAGCAGGAGCTGGTGAGGATTTCGACCTTGACGATGATAACGGAGATGAAGAAACAAGAGGTGGAAGGTGATGGGTTTCGCGCAATACATCATTCCTATGGTGTACATGCAAAATCTAATAGCTTTTGGATCTAGTTTGTCTAATGAGCATGCAATTGAATATCCAAAGATATAAACCCTAGATCTAACATACAATTAATCATATTAACATAAAACAGGGTTTAGATCTGGCCTATGATTGTTATATAGCAATAACAATCAATCCTTGGCTTCAGAAAGCTTAGTGCCTCAAGTGTTGCACCTCTAATGGAGTCACAAACACCACTAAGCCACTTGGATGAAGAGGGAGGAGGGAGGTGTGACATCCCCAAAATCACGGCCAGAAAAGACCGATTTTTTTGTTTATGCTTTATTAAAATTAGAGTTCTTCATTTTATAAAAATGTTATGGAATTTGTTTCCAGAAAAACATGGTAAATACGTTATTAAAACATTTTCGAAGAAACGTATTTATTTCGTTTTAAAACGTTTGGGATGTCATCGTTAATACAAAAACATAAGCATAAACAGAACTTACAATTATTTACACTAGTGATCTACATCTCTTTAAATCTCTCAGTGTATTGTGACTTCATATCAACACCTGTGATATAAATAAACTGAGTGGGTCAGGTTGGGAAACCTAGTGAGCACATAGGGTTTTCAACCCACAATAATATAATTATTATTTTTAAACATCAAACAATCAACCCAATTACCCATTCCCGTTATCCTCACATTACGTCCCTAAAACATCTAACACAAGGGACCTAGTCAAAGGACTATCATTGGGATGGAGTATATCTGGTGAGCACACAGTTCACACAGTTCGAATAAACACACAGTTCAAATAAACACCTACAGGTTGCGAGCCTGCTAGTGTTCCACTGGACTGTCTAGAATAGTCCGTGGTCGTCATCTATACTCCGCTAGATGACTAGATCATCAAGAACAGCTATAACGAGGCATCTCATTATTTCATTTTATCACACAACGACTAATACATCTACCCATGTTTTACCCAACACATTTTGTAGATATAAAATACATATACAGTTTAAATCATTGAAAACATGTATAAAACGTTCATCCAGCATAGATAGCAAGTATACAGATAATATACACACACAACACGTAATTTATATAAAATACTTCATATCTATGTGTAAGCTGAAAGTAACTATGCACTCACCTGATTAGGTGGTGACTCAGCACTCGGACAGCGCTTCGATACTCTCACAACGATTTTCCTTCGATAAAACCTAGTATCGATGCCACTAGGGTTTAGTCTAATGATAACCGCAACAAATTAATTGTCTGACTATTATTATTATTATATAAGAGTTAATAACACTCAATATAACTCATAATAATAGCTCAAATAATTATTTTAAGGACCTAATAACATTCCTATATTAAAACATAAGCTAAACTAAAGATAGGTTAGGCGTAGCTCACTTACAGCGGGTTTTCTCGAAAACCGGGCTTCGCTGAGCAGCGTTCTCGAGCCGAAAGACCCTTTTTCTCGGGACTCCGGGAGCCTCGGGGCTTCCTTCGGGTGCTAGGGAGGGGGTTTACCTAGGCTTTTAGGGGGGGGGGGGGGTTAGGGAGCTTAGAGAGAGAGTTTAGAGAGAGAAAGAAGAGGGGTGAGGGGTGAGGAAATGAGGGAACCCGACACCTCTATTTACAGGGGTGGAATCTGATGGACTCGCCGAGTAGGGGGGACCTACTCGCCGAGTTGGTCCATGTGGTGGCCTTCTGGTGGTGCCACGTGTCCAATTCTGGTGGTGCCACGTCACCCCCTATCGCGTATCAGCCTTCAAACTTAGAAAAATCATAACTTTCGCATACGAGCTCCGTTTTCGACGTTCTTTATATCCACGCGTAGGTAAAATCAAGATCTACAACTTTTGTTTAGACTCTGTCGGCTAATTCTCGACCGATCTCAAATTTAACAGTAGGAGGAGTTTAGACTGTTAAATGACCGCAAAGAGTTCATAACTCCTTCATACGTACTCCGTTTTTGTCTGTCTTTTTACCGTTGAGTTCCTATTAATGAGATCTTCAACTCTCATTTAGGTCACGTAAGCCAAAAACCGCTCGAACTAAAATTCGAGTTTCGGGCCGTGCACTGCTAAGCCGAATCTTAGAAAAATCATAACTTCTTCATACAAAGTCAGATTTGGGCGTTCTTTTTATCGATGTTCTTAGTTTAACATATTCTACGATTTTTGTTTAGATTCCTAAGGATAAATCTCGTTCTATCGTAAATTCACTATTTACGCTTCCCGGTGCCGTGCCGGTTTTGCCGTAAAACTTCGACGGGCCATAACTTCTTCGTTATAACTCGGATTTCGGCGTTCTTTATATGTACGGAAACCTTGTGACATATTCTACAACTTGGTTAAGATTATTTATTCTAAATAATCTTTTGTCGAAAAGTCATTTTCGACCCCTATTGCCTCTAAATTGACTAGCCCGGATCTGCGGGCGTTACAGGAGGAGGCACCAAAAATGGCTGGAAACCCTAAAGGAACTCTTAGCCACGTTTTTGGGGCATAGGGACCCTTTATATACATTTAGGCTATTAGGATTTACAACTAGGAAACCCTAATCTGACTGCTTAAGCCCTAAGCAGCCATTGGACTCCTTTAGCATATCCCTTGGACCAAATTCCTTATGGGTTCACCATAGAATTCGTCCAACCTATATATTATTAGGTAATCCATAGCCCAATTGTAATTATCTTATAATTACAACACTAGTCCCCTAAGTTTAATTAATCTCTTTTAACCACAGAATTAATTCTTAATTAATTCTTGACTAATATTAATTAAACATTATGATTTCTCCTTTAATATATTATTCTTATAATATATTAATAAATCATAATTAAGCCTTTCTCTCCTTAATTCATCCTACAAATTGCTATGGTGAAGGCAACCCAAAAGGACCATGCTCATAATCGGGTCAAGTACATAGCAAAATAGTTATGGACTTAGACACTAATCCAATAGTCTCCCACTTGGATAAGTCTAATAACTATTTTCCGTATGACTTCAGAACCTGATAAGCAATCGTAGCTTTCATAATCCGATGTCAACTCTGATCTTATCAGATACGCGTGTCCTTTAGATAAGGGATCATATATTCCTCCATTCTCAAGATATCGTATAGACATAAGACATGAATTTTAATCATTCTCTCTATACTGTTTCCCGACTTGGATTTACGACGACTGACAACAGACTACAATTGAATACATCAACTTGGTCTCGGTTTGGCCAAGCGCTTAAGTGTCATCACTAAATCATCGAGGGGCCCACATATATCGCTTTTATCCCACTTTGGGCAAAAGGAATGATAAACTTTGACTCATATGCTTGCTTGCATTCACTGATCGAATCACACACAACAATAAGTTTTATAACACCAAGTTACTGGTGCGTTTACTTATTATCAATGTGCAACCGACCAACAATAACAACTCACACGTCTCGGTTTCAAGAATATACAATATCATCGTCTCACTAATCACCTATAATAAATCCATGAAGTGATCCAAGTGAGCGTGGGTTTAATCCAATACTCTAATCTCATCAAAGCACTCATGAACCTTGCAACAAACTTGTACTATGCCTAAATTCTTTAGACAATTCACAGACTCTTAATGACAGTCTTCCTTCATACCTACTTCTAACGTATGACCGACTGTGGAGGTTCGAATAACCCAGTTATTATGGAAGTCAAAACATGAAAACTGAAATACAACAATATACTTTATCCTATATGGCCCCAAACTTGTGGGAGTAAATAAAACACTTTTGTTTAAACACCATATTGATTACTTATTATTCATCGTTTACTGTTTCAGATAATCAACTTATTACTCAAATTACAACAATAGTTGTCCCATGAACAAAGCATGCACACTATGTTTCTTATGGTCCTTACTTTGTGAAATAGATCAATTGAAGAACTTTTCCAATGATGCTCATTTTACAATTCCCAATCCTTATCATTAGTGTTAGAACACAAGGTTCTTGCCATTACTAGAATATATTAGATTCTAACATTTTATGCAACGATCCTTTCGTAAAGTCATAGCACAAAAGCCACCAAGACTTGGCCAATGAAATTACTAAGTACTCTATCAGAATCGTTACAAAACAATTCTATAGACGTGATGTCTCTCACTCAAAGCACATTCCTTTGAACATCCTTTTTGCATAAAATTTTCTAATCTAGACATGAATTCTTAAATTCCTACTCCCAAAATGGAAACATTTCCATATTTTTCATATGACAACTCATTCTAAATAGAATCTTATCTATTCATAATAATGTCAATATGGTCCATCCAATACTATACTTCCAACTACTCACAAACAACAAATCCTTGGCGAACTTTAGATCGTCATTTGATAGTTGTTTAATAATTTCAGTCAAAAACCGTTCTATTCCCTTTTCCCTCTTAATGCGCTAAGCATTTGGAAAATTTTAGAACGATCAAACATTATAGCATATGCAATCGATCCTATACCCGAAGCGTATGGGACACGATTCATAATATCTTACATAAAGACATGATACTTTACCAGTATTTTGCTACAATGTTTCTAATTACCATGTTGTCACAATTTTGATTATGAAAAGGGATGCCGTAATCATAACCAAATTTTGAGAATGCAATTATCCTTTCCATATATAGAATTTCCTCATGTTGAACCATTCCAACACAAATTCATATATATATTTGACTCAATTTGATTAAAATCCCACAATCTAAGCCTTTAGATTTGAAATGAAGTATAATATTCTCTCCCTTAATTATAGCAAAACAACTTTTCAACCCTTGCGATTTTGCAAAATGTAACTCTTGTTTTCTATAATTAAATACTGCTAACTTGCAATACTTACCATAATAATCATGCTCCCACTAACATGATGATTATTTCCTTATTGGCATAACACTTATGTTCCCACTAGTTTTGACTTGTATTCAGAAAACAACTGAACTTCCAGAAAACAATACTTATTGAATTCCTTAAGTTCATATTTCTAATACTAGATGCTTTGATAATCCTTTATCTAAGCTTCATAAACTCATACACGTTTTCTTAGATAGCTCACATGTGTGTCTAAACAAATTCAGAACTTATGTTACTAAGTCTCAAAATGTTCAGACTAATTGCCAAATCTCACAATTCGAACTATGAAGAGGGATGCCGTAATCATAATCAAATTTGAGAATACAATTTACACAACTGCTATCTCCTTAAATCTCTCTTAGTGAAAGCATTCCCTCACAATCATTTTCATGAAGGAGGGAAACTTAGATTTTATAGCTTATGTGTTCCTATCCATGTAAATTTGTCATAACAACAATCATAAGAAAATGTTTGTACCATTCACTTGTTTCCATATAAATTATCATTGACAGTTCACTTTTCACATTTTATAGATGTGTGTTAGCCAATGGTTGTTAACATGTAATGTATGAATGTTGGTTGGTAGTTACGTTAAACAACATAAGAGGAACACCAACATTAGAGGAATGCTAACTAAGTTTATCTCACCATTATACCCACAACAATGCATAGGAAGAACGTAGAGAGTTTGAGTGGCCAGGAAGCAATAGAGTACTTAAACCACCAATTTATTCATAGAAATTAGCAACAAATGTATTTTTTTAAAATAAAAATATTTTTTATGTTTATAAATGATTTGTTAATAATAATATCCATTAATTTCATGGTAATTTTCAAAAAAGTCCCAATATTTTGGTTATTATGTAATTTTTGGAAAAGCCCCAAAATTTTGAGCTAAGTAACGAAAAAGGACAAAATACCAGCAAAATCTGCGAAACCGGCCGAAAAGGGTTTTTGCGAAGTTTTAACCGGTATTCTGTGCTTTTCTGTAAATAAAATTTAGTTTGGGACTTTTTCATAAATTGGACTAAAATTTTAGGACTTTTCTGGAGTTTTCACATTATTCTTATAATATATTAATAAATCATAATTAAACATTTCTCTCCTTAATTCATCCTACAAATTGCTATGGTGAAGGCAACCCAAAAGGACCATGCTCATAATCGGGTCAAGTACATATCAAAATAGTTATGGACTTAGACAATAATGCAACAGAAGGTTTAGTTGGCGTAGAGACAATTGTGATTTCGATTACAAGCAACGGGACAATGATGTCCCGTCATTTAATGTCTCTATGAACATTGAAGATTTCTCTGATTTGAAGAGTGAGCTAGAAAACTTCTTTTATTTTTATGAAATTCCGATGGATAAGAGGGTCACTCTAGTGGCATACAAACTTAAAGGAGGAGCCCAATCTTGGTGGAAAAAACTTGCAGACCAAGACGCCAAGGTAAGTTGCCAATTTATAATTAAATAGAATATTTTCCCTCTAATCATGATAAAATGTTGTTTAATATGTTGAAATAATGCACATAAGGAGAACATATCGTAAAAACCTATACAACCGAGTTTCATAGGTTATTTTCACGAAACAATGTGTCCCAAATAGAATCTTAACAGGTGTCCCGTTATGTTAGTAGTTTACGATCCAATATTCAAGATCGTATTTCACTTGTCCCCGTTTATACTTTGGATGATGCATATAATCTAGCCATTTGTGCTGAAACTCAAGTAATCGAAAAACAAACAATACTAGGTGACAAATCGATCTCGAGTAATCACCAGTATTTCGTCATCAACTCCATAAACGACGGTGTAACACCTGTTTATTTATTAGATAAATAAATAAATTAATGAACGAATAGTGGCCCTAAAATTAATAATTATATACGAAAGTGTTGGTTTTGGTAAGCCAAATGCCTTAAGTTGGATATTTTGGGTGCTAAAGTATAAGTTCGGGATTTATTTTGTAAAGATTTTAGAAGACAAGGGGATATTTGGTAAGTACTAGACCTAATATGAAAGGATTTATGAAAACGGGGGCTACATAGTAAATTATGAAAGCGAAGACACAAAATCCATCATTGTCAGGGTTTACTCGACAACACTAAGTCGCATAGTCAACAGGGTTTAGGCACTAAGTCACATAGTCGCCAAGATTTATATAACGGACACTATGTCACATAGTCGCCAAGGTTTAGAGTACAACGGGTGAACACATCGTTCACAACACCTACAGGTTGCGAGCCTGCTAGTGTTCTACTGGACTATCTAGAAATGTCACACCCCAAAACCGGCGGCGGAAACGTTCCGGGGCGGAGGACGTCATGTGTAGTATCACAACCATTGTACATGGTAAGCATAGTAAACACAAACATTACATTACAATAAGAATATTTACATTTTTTTAAAAGCATTGAAAACATAGTATATATGTACATCAGTATAATCAAAAGTAAAGACGAGACTTCTATATGCTCCGCCTTCTCCAAAAGTTGGCAGAAATACCTGCCTATGGTTGACCTGATAATACAAGTAGTTTTAAAAATATCAGCATAAAGCTGGTGAGTTCATAAGCGGTTGATTCTAGTGAAAGAAAATGTTCCTTTGATTTTATGAAAAGTTGTTTCCCAAGAAAATCCCATATTTTCTTATAAAAGAAGTTTGATTATCCATTTGTTAAATAACCTGTTTATGAAAAGTTAAGTTATCCCAGGAAAAACCTATATTTTCCATAAAAGTTAATAGTTGGTTAACGACCCTGAAATGAAGTGTACAAGTATCTACCATGTTACCCTTAGGTTTAGTTTTCTTGAAAAACTATGTTACCCTTAATGAGATGCATTAGCTTTAATATACACATAAAACTAATAAGTAAGTAGCGAACTAATTCCTAAGGGTATTGCTGATACCCTCTAGTAATCAAAACAATTATTACTTTGAGGTTAGTTCACTAGGTTCATTATTACCAAAAGTAAATCTCCATTATATATGCTGCGAGTTCTATAACCATACAATAAACTGGATATGACGCATAACGGGGGCCCGTATCTTTTATGACTTTGTCACCCGTAGACCTACCGGTCCCACTGTAGCTAGCAACGAGGTGCGGGGTAGTCAGTACCGTATATATCTATACACAATAGTCACGTTCTCCCTCCAAGAGATTCTGGTTACAGGGTTAGTCCTACACTCACGTATTTTGGTGGAGTGTTACCAAGGACGTGTCTCCAATCTTGAGAATAATGAATTACAAGTAATAATATAGGAAATCCTGTTTTATGGTTAACACGAATCCTTTGTAAATATAAAATATAACATTTTATGATGAGATTCACGAGTTTGCTTACTTTAGTTTGAAAACTATCTCTACAAGTTGATTTCTTAATCGGTTGGTAAAACGGGTTTCTGTGTTAAAAGCATACTGAACATGTAAGTATTTCATACAAAATAATAGGTTTTGAGTACAAGTTCCCTTGTACTTTTGCTTGTATTCCCCCCTGAAATCGTGAAAAACTCGGAAAAAGGTGTAGGGGTATGAACTCATCTGACGAGGGTGATTCGGATGAACGGACGGTATAGGATGCTAAGTGTCAAGTGAGGACTTAACCACGTATGTGAATCCTATTTAACATGTAATGATACATTTAAGTATCTAATTAGTCATTTAATAACTAATTATACAAGTAAAGGCATACTAATGCACGGAAACACTTTACCACAAGTGCTAGGAGTACCAAGGGTTGCATATAACGATAGTATGGCCTCACTTTGGAGTTTACTCTTCAAATGGTAGCCCTTAGGGGTGTTTATGGTTTTTGAACCATTCCCCCATGAGTTTATAGCCGTTAACTCATGGCTATGGTGTTTTTGTGTGCTTCAAGGTCTCATGCTTCACAAAGAAGGGTCCTAGGGTTGAATCAAAGGCTTTGGAAGTGGTTAGGGCTTAGATTGGCACACTTTTTGGAGTTTACGGTCCTTGGACCATGTTTGGGAGTTTACTGCCGTAAACCCATGAGTTTACTGTCGTAAACCCATGAGTTTACGGCCATAAACTCATGGTTACTCCCTTTATTTTCTGTTTTGTGGTTCTTAGATCATCCATGCAAGTTCCTACTTCATTAGCCAAGTATTGGAAGGAGTTTGGGGCATCAAAACCCCTTTTTGGGGGTGTTTACGGTTTTGGGAGGTTCCAAAACCGTAAACCCATGTTCTTGGGGTTTTTGGGTGTTTAGTCCATGGATTTGAAAGTATGCGAATCAAACAACTAGCTAGGAGGGGTTTACTTACTTATGTGAAGCTTGTAGGAGTGTTTAGGACCGAAAAACACTAATGTGTTCTTGGTGATTTGAAGATCACTTGAATATCTAGTTAAAACCAAGAATCCATGGATGAAGTGAGGTGTAAACACTAGATTAGGTGTTGTAAGAACGAATTTAGGGAGAAAACACTTACGTTTTTTATGTTTCTTGATCAAAATCGGAATTTGTAGAGAGAGAAAGTTTCTAGAGTGTGAAAAAGGTGGAAAGGAAGGCCACTCAATCCTTATATAGGGTGAGTTTACTTCCCAAGAGAGTTTATGGCCGTAAACTCCATGTTTACGGTCGTAAACTCCATGTTTACGGTCGTAAACTCCATCTTATGGAGTTTATGGCATGATTTTGGTGTTAGGGCTTTAGTGGTTGCTTTCTAACACTTGTTCCTTAAGTGTACTGGCATCAGAATACTCAAACAGGCCTTAAATTAAGCTAATTGGTAACAGAATTGAATTTGACTTTCAATGAAGTGTTAGACTGTAGAAATTATACATACGAAAAATTTGGGTTGTCACAAGAATAGTCTGTGGTTGTCATCCATACTCTGCTAGATGATAGGGCGATCGCTTAGGTCATCGCTTGGCTCATCGCTTCTCACCATAATTTACCACTCATATATCATCGCTCATCGTTCATCCCGTCTTTCTTCACTCATCATTTATCTCATCTCTAATCTACCTATGTTTTACCCAACATATTTTGTAGATATAAAATACATATACAATTTGAATCATTTAAAACATGTATAAAATTGTTCATCCAACATAAACAACAAGTATTCAAGTAATATGCACACATAGCACATAGTTTATATAAAATGCTTCATATCTATGTGTAGGATGAAAGGGACCATGCACTCACTTGAAAAGGTGGTGACTCGACACCCGGACAACACTTCGTTACTCTTAACACAATTTTCCTCGGACAAAACCTAGTATCATTACCACTAGAGTTTAGTCTAATATTCACCAAGACTAATTAATAGTCTAGTTATTATTACTATTATATAAGCGTTAAACAATACTTATATAACCCATAATAATAGCCCAAGTACTTATTATAAGGTCCTAATAACATTACTATATTAAAACATAATCTATACTAAAGATAGGTTAGGCGTAGCTCACTTACAGTGGGTTTTTCTTAAAACCAGGCTTCGTTGGAGCAGTGTTTCTGAGCCGAAAGGCTCTTTTCTCGGGCTTTTGGGAGCCTCGGGGCTTCCTTCAGCTGCTAGGGGTTTTACCTAGGCTTGGGGGGTGGGGGGGGGGGTGGGGTTGGGGGCTAGAGAGAGGGTTTAGAGAGAGAGAGAGAGAATAGGTTGGAATGGTGTGAAGAATAAGGGAACCCGACACCTCTATTTATAGGCTGGAAAACAGATCTACTCGTCGAGTTGGAGGACCTACTCGTCGATTCCATGCCACATGTCACCTTCTGGTGGCTTGCCTTGGGGAGAAATCCTTGGCCCATATTCAGCCACGTCACCTAATTTCGCACAGTACCCTGTCGACTTCTAAACCCCGTAACTTTCACATATGAGCTTCGTTTTCGATGTTATTTATATCCATGCATAGGTAAAAACAAGATCTACAACTTTCATTTAAACGCCTATGGCTAATTCTCGACCAATCTTAAATTTAACAGTAGGAGGAGATTATACTGTTAAATGTCCGTGTAAAATTCATAACTTCTACATACGGACTCCGTTTTTGTCTGTCTTTTTATCGTTGAGTTCCTATTAATGAGATCTTCAACTCTCATTTAGGTCGCGTAGGTCAAAAACTGCTCGAACTAAAATTCGAGTTTCGAGTCGTGCACTGCTATGCAAAATCTTAGAAAATTCATAACTTCCTCATACGAAGTCAGATTTAGGCGTTTCTTTTTTTGTATGTTCTCGGTTTAACGTATACTACAACTTCTGTTTAGATTTATATGGCTAAAATTTCCTCCATCATAAATTTACTATTTACTTCTCCCGGTGTAGTGCCAGTTTTGCCGAAAACTTTTACGGGTCATAACTTCTTCGTTGTAACTCGGATTTCGACGATCTTTATATGTATGGAACCCTTGAAACGTATTCTACAACTTGGTTAAGATTATTTATTCTAAATAATCTTTTGTCGAAAAATCTTTTTCAACACCTATTATCTCTAAATTAACTAGCCCGGATCTACGGGCGTTACAATATGTTAGATATGATTGAAGGCTCACAAGTGTTTAAAAAGTTGGATCTCCATAGCGAGTACCATGAAATCCGCATTCGACCAGATAATGAGTGGAAAACAACATTCAAGACAAAGGATGGGTAGTATGAATGGTTGGTCATGCCTTTTGGGTTGTCTATTGTTCCTAGTACCTTTTCTCAAATAATGAATTAACTACTCAAACCCTTTCTTGGTTCTTTTGTTGTTGTCTATTTCGACAGGATTCTTATTTATAGCAAATTAGAGCATGATCACCTCCTACATTTAAAGGACATCCTTGCTGCCATCGCCAAAAAAAAAAAACTATATCTCAACCTACAAAAATGTAATTTTCTGACTGGCCACTTATTTTTTTTGGGTTTATTATTACTGCTTCTGGAATTCGTGTGGACGAGGAGAAAGTAAGGGCTATTCGTGATTGGTCTGTGCCCAAAACTATTGGTGAAGCTCAAATTTTTCATGGACTTGCTACCTTTTATCGTTGTTTTTCCTGCAATTTTAGTGCTATTATGGCACCTATCACCATCTGCATGAAGAAAGGACATTTTCAATGGGGAAGAGATAGATAAAAGTTTTGAGCTAATTAAACATAAATTAACAACCACACCTTTATTGGTCTTAACCAATTTCAATAAACTCTTTACACTTGAATGTGATACATCCATCGTTGGTATTGGGGCGGTTTTATCCCAAGACAATAAAATAGTTGCTTTCTTTAGTGAAAAGCTTAGTGAGGCCCGACATAAATGGACGACATATGAACTCAAGTTTTATGTCATTTACCGGTCTATCCAACATTGGGAAAAAAAATTATTTCATAAAGAATTTGTCTTATATATTGATCATCAAGCTCTACAATATTTCAACAACCAACATAAGATCACTCGTATGCATGGAAGATGGATTTCTTATCTACAATGTTTCTCTTTTGTGTTGAAACATAAGTTGAGTGAGCAAAATAAGGTAGTAGATGCTTTAAGTAGTAGGGTTGAATTGGTAGTCACTTTAAAATCTAGTGTTATCGGGTTTGATCATTTGAAAGAATTATATGCGGAGGATGAGGATTTCAAACAAATTTGGGAAAACCCAATCACACCACCAATGCTTAAATTGGATGGTTATCTCTTTTATAATAATCAGCTATGTATTCCCCACACTTCATTACGATAAGAGTTTATCAAAGAGTTACATGGAGGAGGTTTAGGTGGACATTTTAGATGCAACAAGACATTTATTTTACTCAAGGAGCGGTATTATTGGCCTTAATTAAGGCATGATGTTGGAAGATGTATGGCTAAGTGTCTTGTATGCGAAACTGTTAAGGGTCATGCTTAGAATACATGTTTGTACACACCACTTCCCATTCCTAATGGTTGATGGCCCATGGGAACATATTTCCATGGATTTTGTTCTCGGATTACCTAAGAAAGCTAGGAGTAAGTTTTTTTTTTTCATTTTCGTGGTTAATCAATTTTGTAACACACGTTTTCTAAGATGGATCGATTTAGGGTTTAATGAGGTCAAAAGATTGATTTTTAGAGAAAGTTGAGTGTCACGACGTCACCATTGGGTGGCCACGACGTAACAAGGGAAAAATACAAGAAACATGTTTGAGACCATCCTCACGACGTGATACACAAGGTGTCACATCGCGAAACCTGTTGCAGCCAAAGCCCATGCTCTTTTAGGGTTTCTTTGGTATTTAAGCTCCTCTAAGTCATTTTTTCGGGTTCGTTACCAGCTCCTCTAAGAGTTGGTTTATTATTGGATTCATGCATGGAGGACATGCATGAGGCATGCATGTCAATCAGGTAACCATTTTTATGGACGTTTGGAGTCCCCTCTAGCTTCTGGAAAAGTTAGAATGAAAGACTTAATGGATAAAGGACTTAAATCTTTGGATTTTGGCTTTAGGCTATAGTCACATCGTGAGAGATAAGGTCTCACGATGTGAGAATGATAGATCCCGTTTTTTGCTGAGCCTTTTCAGTCTCATGACGTGACAGAAGGACGATCACATCGCGAGGTCATCTCAAATGATTGTTCATGACTAAGTTGGCTGAGTTGGGATGAGTCGAGTTAGAATCACAACGGGTGGACTCTCTGATGGGTTTTAGCCATAAGAACATCCTATGTGCTCATGCAAACCCTAATGCTTGGATCTAGGTTTCTCTATTGTGCATGCAATTCATCCAAGTCTTTAAACCCTAGATCTAGCATATGATAATCAATATTAACATAATAATGGGTTTAAGATATTACCTTGATTGTTATGTAGCAATAACAATCATAAATCCTCCTTGTAATGACTTTAGAAAGCTTAGAGTCACAAATGTCACTCCTCTAATGGTTCACAAACACCAAGAGCAAGAAGATGAAGAATAAGGAGAGAGGAGGCTACCCAAAACGTGTGGAAACCCTAAGAAACAAGTTCACCACGTTTTTGGGGTTTAAGGGTCCTTTAAATAGTGAGGCTATTAGGGTTATCAAACAAGGAACCCCTAATTTGGATGCTTAGGCCCTAAGCAACCCATGAACTCCCTCCTTAAAGTCCTTGGATGATTTCTAATGGGTTTCCCCCATAGAATTCGTCCTATCAAGTTGCTTTGGTGAAGGCAACCCAAAAGGACCATGAACCATCGGGTCAAGTACATACCAAAATAGTTATTGTGACATCCCCAAAATCTAGGCCAGAAAAGACCGATTTTCATTTATGCTTTTAAAATAAATTCAGAGTAAATCCTTTTGATTTGAAAGAGTTGCGGAATTTGTTCCCAAAAAACAAAACATGATAAAACAATGTTTACCAAAGCATTTCATAAAAGAAATGTATTTTTCATTATATAATCAAAACTCGGGATGTCATGTTCCGATATAGACCAACAAGCATAAACGATAACATTACAAGTCATTCAACAAATATTTACATATACAGACTTGTAAACAAAACAAATTGATGGTTCATCCATCTTACGCCCTTGCGCCACTTCCTGTAATACAAATAAAACTGAGTGGGTCAGGCTTGGGAGCCTGGTGAGCATATAGGGTTTTCAACCCACAATAAATAATTAAATTAATTATTATCAACCAACAATAACCCAGTTACCCATTCCCGTTATTCTCACTTTACGTCCCTAAAATAACTAACACAAGGGACCTAATCTAAGAATATTTTCATCGGGGTGACAACACATGCTGCGGGGTTTCCTCAGCAATATAAGTCAAATAAGGCAACCGTGAGGGGGATGGAATACAGTGAATGAACACCCAAGTTCATTAACACCTACAGGTTATGAGTCTGCTAGCGTTCCACTGGACTGTCTAGAAAAGTCCATGGTCGTCATCTAAATTCCGCTAGATGACTGGATCAAAACAACAACGAGGCCTCTCATCTGTTTATTACACACCAACTATCTACCCATGTTCTATCCAACGTATTAGTAGATAAAAACATACATTTTTATACATATTTTCAAAACCTGTATAGCATGCTTGATCAATACATTTTCCATATAACAGATGAGGCACACACACATAACACGTATTTCGTATAGAAATAATCATATCTGTAAGATAGAAGAAAGTGAATATACATTCACACACATAACAACAAAATATACACATAACACGTATTTCGTATAAAATACTTCATAGTTATACGTTATGAGAAAGTAACAACGCATTCACACGTATAAACGACAATAAACTTAATACCCTCGAACCATACTTGTATTATTATTGCGTTTATGAAAGGTAGTATACACTCACTTGATCAGAAGATGATCGGACAACACTACGACTCGCAAAAGTAATAATCCTCCACAGATCTGGAAGATCTCTACGAAAATCGAACTTCTCGCGGGCAGAGCTTCGGCTCGGAAACCGCACTTATCGGGATCTTCGGGATCTCGGGACTCGCTTCGGGACTCGGGAATGTTAGTGGGGCTTCGGGATGGATTCGGGGGTAAAACGCAGAGCTTCGGCACAAAAACGAGAGGAAATTAGCAAATAAACCCGGAACCCTCGCATCCTATTTATAGGAGGCTGGAAGCCTCTCGTAGGCGGGGCGTACGCCCGTACGCGGGGCGTACAGGCTCCGAAATGCTTCACTGCATGCGTCATCCGAAGTGTCGACACTTTGGCTGTACGCGGGGCGTACTCGAGTACGCGGCGCGTACCTCGGATCAGAGCTGTGACTCGTCTTCGGATAATGCTTCCGAATTTTCAATTAAAAATAAATACAAATTAATTAATAAACTTCGGAAATTCATATCTTCTTCATACGAACTCCGTTTTCGACGTTCTTTATATCCACAGAAAGGTGAGACTACGCTCTACAACCTTCGTTTAGACTCCGTCGGCTAATTTTGACTTTATTTTTATTATTTATTTTTAATAGGCCGGGACATAAATTTTCGTTATAAATTCATAACTTCTTCGTTTGACGTCCGTTCTCGCCTAACTTTTTATCGCTTTGATACTAAAAACGAGATATTCGATTCTCGTTTAGATCACTAAGGCTAAATATCGCTTTAACGTAAATTTCACTTTTTACGTTATTCAGCGTTGCCGGTTCTGTCGCGAAACTTCGACAGGTCATAACTTCCTCGTTATAACTCGGATTTCGGCATTCTTTATATCTTCGGAAACCTTGTTTCAACTACTACAACATTATCTAAAGATATCAAGTTTATTTTACACTTAAGTTTTGATGCTTATTTTAATTCTTAATTAACCAAACCACATAATTAAGCAATTAAGCACAAAACACATAATACTCAAATAATACAATCTTATTATTTCAAAACGGGTTACAAAGGTTAACCTAGACCATTACATTGCTAAAAATGGCAAGCCCAGAAACACAGGCGTTACAATTCTCTCCACCTTAGAATGATTCCGTCCCCGGAATCACACATCAACAAACAAATGCGGATAGCGACTCCTCATGTCACTCTCCGTCTCCCAGGTGAGATTTGGCCCATTCGTGTGTTTCCATCGGACAAGCACTAACTTGACCATCTTGTGTCGCAACTTCTTAGTCTTTCGGTCAACGATTGCCTCTGGTTCTTCAATCAACCTTTTGTTCTCATCAATTCTCAATTCGGAAATTGGAATTATATTGGGAACTTCTCCCGTGAACTTCCTCAAATAACACACATGAAAAGTGTTGTGAATTCCATTCAGTTCTTCGGGTAATTCGAGCTTGTAAGCTTGGTTCCCAATCCTATGAAGAACTTTAAACGGTCCAATAAACCTTGGACTCAACTTACCCCTTTTACCAAATCTTATAAGTCCCTTCCACGGCGAGACTTTAAGCAAAACCGAATCCCCAACTTCAAAAGTCATCGGTCTTCGCTTTTTGTCGGCATAGCTCTTTTGAAGATCTTGAGCTGCTAACATTCTTTCCCTAATTATTTTCAACTTTTCAGCAGTTTGATGAACCATCTCCGGTCCCATAAACTGCTTTTCCCCAGCCTCAAGCCAACAAGACGGCGTACGACACTTTTGTCCATACAAGGCTTGGTAAGGTGCCATCTTAATGCTCGAGTGGAAACTATTATTATAGGAAAATTCTACCAAAGGTAAATGTTCATCCCAATTACCTAGGAACTCCAAGGTACATGCTCTCAGCATATCTTCAAGTGTTTGTATCGTTCTTTCACTCTGACCATCAGTCTGCGGATGGTAAGCTGTACTTAAGCATAACTTGGTACCCATTTCCTCTTGTAGACATTTCCAAAACCTTGAGGTGAAACGACTATCACGATTCGACACAATTGTTAGCAGAACACCGTGAAGTCTCACAATTTCCTTCACATAAGAATTCGCAAGCTTTTCCATAGACCATTTCTCCCTGGCTGCTATGAAATGCGCACTCTTAGTGAATCGATCAACGACCACCCAAATCATGTCGTGACCATTCTTTGTTCTGGGTAGTTTAGTGACAAAATCCATAGCAATGTCTCCCCACTTACCCATAGGCACAGGTAAAGGTTCTAAACTCCCATACAGTTTCTGATGTTGTGTCTTGACTCTCGCACAAGTCACACACTCGGCCACATACGTTGCAACATCAAGCTTCATCGTCGGCCACCAGTAGAAGGGTTTCAGGTCCCTATACATTTTAGTGCTCCCGGGATGAATCGAATACATGGTCTTGTGAGCTTCTTCCATCAGAAGATCTCTAATTCCTCCTGACTTAGGTACCCAAATACGATCTTGGAATACCTTTAGTCCATGACCGTTTGTACCAAACACCAACGTTTTACCCAAACGTTCCTCCTTTCGGTCATTTTTCTCAGAAGCTTCATTTTGAGCTTTCTTTATACTTTCCACAATGTTCGAGACAACTTCAATTCTCAACGCTCTTGGCCTTTTCCTTTCAAGATTGACTTTCCGACTGAGAGCATCAGCAACTACATTAGCTTTACCGGGATGGTAAAGTATCTCACAGTCGTAGTCCTTGAGTAATTCCAGCCAGCGTCGTTGCCTCATATTCAATTCCTTCTGATTAAAGAGATATTGGAGACTCTTATGATCAGTGAAAAGTTTGCACTTAGTGCCATAGAGGTAATGCCTCCATATCTTCAGAGCGAAAACTACCGCTGCCAACTCCAAATCATGAGTCGGGTAATTCATTTCATGCTCCTTCAGCTGTCGAGACGCATATGCTATCACCTTTTCTCTTTGGGTTAAAACACAACCCAATCCAACCCCATACGCATCGCTATAAACAGCGAAGTCTTCAACTCCATCGGGTAGAGAAAGTATCGGTGCCTCGCATAGCTTCTTCTTTAGCTTCTCGAATGCTTCTTTATGCTTCTCACTCCAAGCATAAGTAGCTCCTTTGTGGGTCAAAGCTGTCAATGGAGTAGCAATTGAAGAAAAGCCTTGGATAAACCTTCGGTAATATCCGGCTAATCCTAAAAAGCTTCGGATCTCCGTGGGACTTTTCGGTTGTTCCCACTTCATTACAGCTTCAATCTTTGCTGGATCAACCATTATCCCTTCTTGGTTGACCACGTGACCCAAGAATTGGACTTCTCGAATCCAAAAATCACATTTGGAGAACTTAGCATATAGCTTCTCCTTCTTCAAAACTTCTAACACTTCTCGCAAGTGTTTGCCATGCTCCTCCTGGCTTTTTGAGTAAATCAGAATGTCGTCGATGAACACTATCACAGATTTATCAAGGAAGGGATTGCAAACCCTATTCATTAAATCCATGAATGCTGCCGGAGCATTTGTTAGTCCAAACGACATAACCAAGAACTCGTAGTGTCCATATCTAGTTCTGAACGCAGTCTTCTCTATATCCTGCTCTCTTACTTTCAGCTGATGATATCCTGACCTAAGATCGATCTTCGAGAAATAACTCGAACCTTGCAATTGATCAAATAAGTCATCAATCCTTGGCAACGGATATCTATTCTTGATTGTTGCCTTATTCAACTCTCGGTAATCAATGCACATTCTCATGCTTCCATCTTTCTTCTTCACGAATAACACCGGAGCTCCCCAGGGTGATGAACTAGGTCTAATGAAACCTTTGTCCAACAACTCCTGAAGTTGCATCATTAGCTCCTTCATCTTCTTCGGTGCTAATCGATAAGGTGCTTTTGCTATTGGCGTGGTTCCTGGTAACAAGTCTATTCTGAACTCTACTTGTCTATCAGGTGGTAATCCAGGAAGATCTTCGGGAAATACTTCCGGATAATCACACACCACAGGAATACTCTGCATCTCCTTCTTCTCCTTCTTATCATCAATCACGAATGCTAAATATGATGTACATCCCTTGGTCAAACACTTTCTGGCTTTCATTAGGGAAATGATTCCAGAATTCACTCGGCGTTTGTCCCCATACACCATAAACGATTGTTTTCCAGGCGGGTTTACTTTAACAATCTTCTTCTTGCATAAAATTTCGGCATCATTGGCGCTGAGCCAATCCATTCCCAACACGATGTCGAAACCATTAAGTTCGATAGGCAATAATTCCTCGTGGAACTTATTCCCATTTAAGTCGATTAAGATGTTTTTCATACGATGGCTAACAGGTACAAACTTGCCACTAGCAACTTCGACTAATAAAGCATTATCTAGTCTATCAACAGGCAAAGCTAGTTTTCTACCAAATTCATGCGATATAAAGGAGTAGTTGGCTCCAGAATCAAATAAAATTTGGGCAGGCAAATTGTTAACGAGAAAGGTACCTGAAGCGACATCAGCTTCATCCTTAGCAGCTTCCAGTGTCATCTGGAATGCTCTCGCCTTCGGCTTTGGTGGAATGTTGGGCTTAGCTGCCTCCTTCTTCTTCGGACAGTCTTTCAAAATATGCCCCTCTTCATTACAACCAAAACACATCCTTTTGTTGTTCGGACATTCATTGGAAAAATGTCCAACCTTTCCACACTTGTAGCAAGTTACATCCTCGCTACATTTCCCAAAGTGCTTTTTCTTACACTTTTCACACCACTTCGCTTCTCCTCCTTTTCCCCCACCAAACCTTTTCGAATCAGATTTCGAAAATTTACTTTTCTTACCGGAACCAGATGTTCCCTCAAACTTCCTCTTCTCACCAACCTCAACCTTGTTGGTGGTTCTCCCCTTGATCATGTTCTCAACAGACTTGGCAGCCCAGATAGCTGCCTCTAAAGTATGTGCCTGACGTACTGGCACCTCGTACTCCCATGGAAGTCCCTTCGCATACCGATCCACCTTAGTCAGCTCGTCTGGAACAATACGTAAGGCAAACTCCATCTTATCGGTGATGTTATTGGTGTATTCATCAACTGACATGCTGCCTTTTGTTAGAGTCAGAAACTTGTTCTCTAGCTCCAATAGATTTTGAGCCGAACAGAACTTGCGCGTGAACTGCACCAAGAATTCTGCCCATGACAATTGCAGTGGCTCATTTGGGCTCAAAGTTTTCCCTAGAGTGTTCCACCAACGAACGGCTCCACCTCGGAATTGACGCACGGCATAGATAGTTTGCAACTTACCTCTGCAGCCACACGTCATGAAGGCTAGCTCCATTTCGGAGATCCAATCCATAACCCCAATCGGATCCTCCTTTCCATTGAAGGTTGATGGTTTGTAAGTCAAAAAGTCCTTGTACTTGCATCCCATTCCATCATTCCTTCCATCGCGGTTATCCTGCCTAACTATCGGTGGGTTGGCTTGACCAACAGATCCACTGAAGTTTCCACCTTCCGAGTGCCCTTCATTTAATTCAGGCTCTTCCACACGAATCGACAGTTCTTCACGATTTTGTTGAAGCAACCGTCTAGTTTCCTCCATCTGACGATCCAACATCGTCTGAATCATCAATTGCACACCAGCCATGGTTATTAGCTCAGGTGCTGCTGCTACAACAGGTCTTTGTTCAATCACTGGTGGTTGATCCTTGTTTTCATCAGCATTTCCAACTCCACTTCTTGTTCTCACCATTTTGATCTACACACCGAATAAGGTGAAATTAGATCCTTATTCACGATAGATATTCAAATCATCCTTATCACTCCGAAACGTTTACATGCTAGTTCTAATATCGTAGATGTACGCTTAGAATCCTACACACATAAAGTTTCTAGATCCGGTCGGCAACAGACCATAGATCCGAACAAATAATATCATATATGGCAACATACAATATTTAGCATATAAAGCATTTTAGGCAATTTTCCTAAAATAAACTAGTGCTTGTGTCTAAAACATAACAGACACACATCTCAAAATTCCACTTAGCATTCTAAGTTTATGTCTAGAAATCCTACAAATTCCTAGTTCGCTCAAACTAATGCTCTGATACCAACTGTGACATCCCCAAAATCTCGGCCAGAAAAGACCGATTTTCATTTATGCTTTTAAAATAAATTCAGAGTAAATCCTTTTGATTTGAAAGAGTTGCGGAATTTGTTCCCAAAAACAAAACATGATAAAACAATGTTTACCAAAGCATTTCATAAAAGAAATGTATTTTTCATTATATAATCAAAACTCGGGGTGTCATGTTCCGATATAGACCAACAAGCATAAACGATAACATTACAAGTCATTCAACAAATATTTACATATACAGACTTGTAAACAAAACAAATTGATGGTTCATCCATCTTACGCCCTTGCGCCACTTCCTGTAATACAGATAAAACTGAGTGGGTCAGGTTTGGGAGCCTGGTGAGCATATAGGGTTTTCAACCCACAATAAATAATTAAATTAATTATTATCAACCAACAATAACCCAGTTACCCATTCCCGTTATTCTCACTTTACGTCCCTAAAATAACTAACACAAGGGACCTAATCTAAGAATATTTTCATCGGGGTGACAACACATGCTGCGGGGTTTTCTCAGCAATATAAGTCAAATAAGGCAACCATGAGGGGGATGGAATACAACGAATGAACACCCAAGTTCATTAACACCTACAGGTTATGAGCCTGCTAGCGTTCCACTGGACTGTCTAGAAAAGTCCATGGTCGTCATCTAAATTCCGCTAAATGACTGGATCAAAACAACAACGAGGCCTCTCATCTGTTTATTACACACCAACTATCTACCCATGTTCTATCCAACATATTAGTAGATAAAAACATACATTTTTATACATATTTTCAAAACCTGTATAGCATGCTTGATCAATACATTTTCCATATAACAGATGAGGCACACACATAACACGTATTTCGTATAGAAATAATCATATCTGTAAGATAGAAGAAAGTGAATATACATCCACACACATAACAACAAAATATACACATAACACGTATTTCGTATAAAATACTTCATAGTTATACGTTATGAGAAAGTAACAACGCATTCACACGTATAAACGACAATAAACTTAATACCCTCGAACCATACTTGTATTATTATTGCGTTTATGAAAGGTAGTATACACTCACTTGATCAGAAGATGATCGGACAACACTACGACTCGCAAAATTAATAATCCTCCGCAGATCTGGAAGGTCTCTACGAAAATCGAACTTCTCGCGGGCAGAGCTTCGGCTCGGAAACCGCACTTCTCGGGATCTTCGGGATCTCGGGACTCGCTTCGGGACTCGGGAATATTATCGGGGCTTCGGGGGTAAAACCGCAGAGCTTCGGCACAAAAACGAGAGGAAATTAGCAAATAAACCCGGAACCCTCGCATCCTATTTATAGGAGGCTGGAAGCCTCTCGTACGCGGGGAGTACAGGCTCCGAAATGCGTCACTGCATGCGTCATCCGAAGTGTCGACACTTTGGCTGTACGCGGGGCGTACTCGAGTACGCGGCGCGTACCTCGGATCAGAGCTGTGACTCGTCTTCGGATAATGCTTCCGAATTTTCAATTAAAAATAAATACAAATTAATTAATAAACTTCGGAAATTCATATCTTCTTCATACGAACTCCGTTTTCGACGTTCTTTATATCCACGGAAAGGTGAGACTACGATCTACAACTTTCGTTTAGACTCCGTCGGCTAATTTTGACTTTATTTTTATTATTTATTTTTAATAGGTTGGGACAGAAATTTTCGTAAAAAATTCATAATTTCTTCGTTTGACGTCCGTTCTCGCCTAACTTTTTATCGCTTTGATACTAACTACGAGATCTTCGATTCTCGTTTAGATCACTAAGGCTAAATATCGCTTTAACGTAAATTTCACTTTTTACGTTATTCAGCGTTGCCGGTTCTGTCGCGAAACTTCGACAGGTCATAACTTCCTCATTATAACTCGGATTTCGGCATTCTTTATATCTTCGGAAACCTTGTTTCAACTACTACAACATTATCTAAAGATATCAAGTTTATTTTACACTTAAGTTTTGACGCTTATTTTAATTCTTAATTAACCAAACCACATAATTAAGCAATTAAGCACAAAACACATAATACTCAAATAATACAATATTATTATTTCAAAACGGGTTACAAAGGTTAACCTAAACCATTACATTGCTAAAAATGGCAAGCCCAGAAACACAGGCGTTACAGTTATGGACTTAGATACTAATCCAACATTCTACCACTTGGATAAGTCTAATAACTATTCTGCGTATGACTTGAGATCCTAATCTGCAAGCGTAGCTTTCCAAAGCCGCTGTCAACTCTGATCTTATCAGATACGCATGTCCTTTAGATAAGGGATCATATATTCCTCCATTCTAGATATCGTATAGATATAAGACATGAATTCTAATCATTCTCTCTATACTATTTCCCGACTTCCGATTTATGACGACTGACAACAGACTACAATTGATCACATCAAATTAGTCCCGGCTCGGCCAAGCGCTTAGGTGCCATCACTAAATCATCGAGGGCCCAAAGATATCGATTTTATCCTACTATGGATAAAAGGAACGGATAAACTTTGACTCAATGCTCGCTTGCACTCACTTACCGAATTACACACAACAATATGTTTTATAACACCAAGTTACTGGTGTGTTTACATATTATCAATGTGCAACCGACTCGCAAGATACAACTCACACATCTCGGTTTCAAGAATATAAGATGTTATCGTCTCACCAATCACTCGTGATAAAATCCATGAAGTGATCCAAGTGAGCGTGGGTTTAATCCAATGCTCAAATCATATTCATAAGCACTCATGAACGTTGCAGCAAACATTTTCTTATGTCTAATACACTTTAGACAATCCGCACACCAATTCACGACAGTCTTCATTCATACTTACTTTCAACGTATGAACGACTGTGGTTCGTTCAAATAATTTGACTGTTCTGAACCAATTAAATTATTCAGGAAGTCAAAACATGCAAAGTGAAACACATGAATAATACTAATCCCATATGGCCCCAAACTTTTGAGTATAAATAAAACACCTTTTATTTATCACCATATTGATTACTCATTATTTGTTGTTTCGGGTAATCAACTTCTTACTTTAATTATTACTACACTTTTCCCATGCTCTTAGCATGCACACAATGTTTACCTATGGTTCTTACTTTGTGAAATAGATCAAATAAACACATTTCCAATCATACTCATTTCACAATTCCTAATCCTTTTTCACAAGTGAAAGAATATCAAATTCTTACCACTTATAGAATATGCTAGATTCTAACATTTTATGCAGTGATCCTTTCATAATGTCATAGTACAAAATTAACAATGACTATTGCCAATGAAATTACAAAGTCCTCCATCTGATATTGTTACAATACAATTCAATAGACGTGATATCTCTCACTCAAAGTACATTCCTTGAACATCCTTTTGCATAAAATGTTCTAATCTAGACATAGACTCTCAATATCCAACTCCTAATATGGAACCATTTCCATATTTTCCATATGACAAATCATTCTTAATAGAATCTTATCTATTCATAATAATGTCGATATGGTCCATCCAATACTATACTTCCAACTACTCACAAGCGACCAATCATCGGCGAACTTTAGATCGTCCTTTTATAGTTGTTTAATTATCCTAGTCAAAACCGATTCTTATCCTTTTTCCTTCTAAATGCACTAGACATTTGGAAAATTTTAGAATGGTCAATTATTATAGCATCTGTAATCGATCCTTTACCCAAAGCATATGGGATACGATGCATAATGTCTTACATAAAGATATGGTACTTTATCAATCTTTTGCTATAATGTTTAATGTGTCACATTCTCACAATTCAAACTATGAAGAGGGATGCCACAATCATAATCGAAATTTTGAGAGCGCACTATGTATCCTTGACTAAATCTATTAACATTCCACAACCTAAGCCTTTAGATTTGAAATGAAGTACAATATTCTCTCCCTTAATTATAGTAAAACAACTACTCAACCCTTACGACTTTGCAAAGTATAACTCTTGTTTTCTATAATTAATGTTGCTAACTTGAAATACTTGCCTTGGGTCTTCATCGGCCAAATGGGAACAAGTTTATGGACTAAGGAAATTATTGGGCTTTAGGATAAGGCCCATTGGAAAGGCTTGGGAAGGAAGGGCCCGCGGGACTTCGACAATGTGAGGTGAGTTTCCTTACTATATCAATAGGTCGAAGGCACCAAGGCAGGCCCATTATGTGTTATGTGTTATGCTAGCCATTATGTGTTATGTGGTGTGCTAGCTATTATGCGTTATGTGGTATGCTATTTACACAACCATGTAGGGGAGCCCATGGCATTCTAGGTAAAGACCATGAGGGGAGCCAATGACACTTGGTTATAAGACCATGTGGGGGTTCCCATGACATTCCAAGTAAGACCATGGGGGTGCCCATGGCACATAGGTGTAAGACCATGTGGGGGTGCCCATGACATCCTGGAGTAAGACCCTGGAGGGTGTCCAGGGCATCCTTATATGTTTATATGCATAGATTATGTGATTGATATGGTTTATGTGATTATGTGGATTATATAGGGTATGTATGGGGAACTCACTAAGCTTCATGTTTACAGTTTTGTTTATGGTTTCTGGTACCATCGGTTTGGAAAAGAAGGGTCCGACTTGACTGCAGTGCATATACCCATGTTTTCCACATTATATGATTTTGGGATTGTAACTCCGATAAATGTTTTAATTAAGCAATGTTTTTGAATGATTGGATTAAGTAACAATTGTATTTAACAATAGTAAAAATGAAAATTTTACCCTTGATTTTTGGGTCGTTACAAATACAATACATTTACAGCTTATTTACAAATATAATCTTATTTTCCAGTGTATAAATAACACAACTATAGTTTAATACATACATAAATTATGTCATACTTTAGAAACAAACATCAAAAGAAAAATATATGCATGAATCATAAAAGAGAATAACTTATCTGAAATCAACGAAGTATATGAGTGAGAAATAGAACACATCATTAATCTAGCACTACCACCAACATTAACACTGCCAACTACCATATGTTATCATCAACCATCGCCACCACCAAACATCAATTCCAACACCGCCAACATCCTTCCCTAAAAATCCAGAGCTGGATAAAAAAAACAGAACTCACAGTTTAATTCAACATTTCAGACACTAATTCACAACTCAATTCAATATTTCAGACACTAATTCACAACTTGGTTTATTAAAAAAATACACATTCACATCTTAATAACTTACATATGCACAAATTAATACATAAAAACACATATTCACAGTTTAATACACTACATTCACACCTAATTTACAAGTATAAAATTCAAATATGTATAAAAAAATTAGAATTCATAGTTTAATACAATATTTTAGGAACTAATTAGAAGCTTAATTCAATATTTCAGACACTAATGCCCAAATTAATGCATCAAAAAATTAGAATTCATAGTATAATACACAATCCAGACACTAGTCCACATCTTAGTACAAAGTTTTAAACACATATTCATAACTTAAAAACTTACAGATCTCGTTGAGGCATTTCATCGAACACTTTGTATGCACATTGTTTCTAGATCTGAGGTGATTTACAGATCTGGGATTTTCATGTTCCTTAGAGTCTTTATATATTACTTTCATGAAACACCTTATGTGCATATTCTTTCCAGAACTTTTATTATTATTATTATCAAAACACCACCTCTAGTGAACATATAAGATACAAATAAAATAATGGGAATGAAATGGTGATTGTGGAACAGATCTGATGCGGTGGTAGAACCAATGCTAGCCACCATGAAATGCTCCATTAACACTAGATATATGCCTAAAAATGCACCAAACACAACCGGATTTGACTACATCTGAGAAATGTTGGTGATTTGTTTCACTAATTCTATTTATGTGTAATGGCTTGACATGTTGACCAAAATCAATTTTGATGAATATTAAACAAGTAAGGAAGGTGCTGAGTGCACACTTGTTTAATTTTATTCAAGATTAAAAGCATACTGTCATTTAGGGGCGAAGCTATAGTGACAAAAGAACATGGTTTGGCATGCAAAATTAAATTTTGCGCAATGCATATGGTGATTTGGGTGCTAAAAGATATATTCGATCATAGTAAATAAGTAGAAAAAGGGATCTAGTCTAGAACTTCATAAATATCTCACTCACTAATCACTATGACTACATCTCTCAAGCACACCTCTACAAGTGGTATGAACCCACATTATATAGAGGTGTTTACATGTATCTCTCTCACTCTCAAATACTCATTAGTCATAACACTAATGCACCACATGCAAGTGGGTCTACAAAAGTCAAACCATCTACAAAGTCATACATTAAGAACTTTGCACCCTAACATTCTCCCCCTCAAAGTTAGGAATGGATGACCCACTTCAAATCTTCCGAAATCGAGCAACTACGCGGTTCGAGCCTCAAAGGTGACACATGTCGAAACGAACTTCAATCTTCAATTCTTCCATGATTCTTCAATTTGGGCTCTAGGATGTGAGACCATACAATCCAAGCATCAACGGATGATCACGAGCTTCTCAAACTTCAAATCGATCACCCTAAAGTTGAACATAAAAACACACCCCAAAAATCTTAAATAATTCCAAACCCATTTCGAAAATAAATCATTTCCGAACTTCCAATTGCATCATTTTGTAAGCTTCAAAACTTCAAGATCACTTCGGTCTTGAAATCCGCGTAATATGAAAAATTCAAGTTCGAATTTCCATATAAACTTCTCTCCCTTTTTATAATCAACATTTGATTATAAAACCTCCAAGGAAAAAGAACGTGCTCTATTCGGAATTTTTCATGTCAACCCCCCCCCCCCCTAACAAGTGGCATAAACTTTGTGCTTCAATCCGGAAAATCCAAAAAATCTTCAATTTTTAGCTTCGTTCACGGATCGCCTTTGACAAAATTTCTCAAAAATTGGTAGAAATTGTCAGTTTCAAAATTTTGCAGTGACCCGTTGTGCCCAAAACAACAAAATATGCAAAACCCTCTCCCTTTATCAAATCAGGGTAAAAAGCGTCAATTTGCACAAACTGCAGGCGCCTGAAATGCACTTTCTTCAAATTTCAGCAAAACATTCCTTTTTCGAATTTGCATACAAACTGCCAAACATTCGAAACATCAGGGACTATTTTCGACAATTTTGTCCTTTGTGCTCAAATCATACGAAGAATCACCCCAAACATACGAAGGTGCAAATAATTTTCGAAATTGGGTAAAAAGTGTCAAACATTCGAAACTTCATTTAATTTTCGAAGTGTCAAATATTCGAAGGTTCAGGGGCCGATTTCGAAACTTTTTGCCATTTAATTAAATCATACGAAGATTTCATCAAACATACGAAGGTTTTGAAAATTTGTCAAACTTTCAAAACTTTAAGGACCATTTTCGAAATTTTTATACCCTTCGTTTGAATTTCCACATAAACCCTTCGTAAATATATCTTCGTAGAAATCCCAAACACCCCTTCATTCATAATAATAACCCATTTTTTGTGCTTTTGCTAATCCGGAATTAGCTTTTCAAACCCATGGCTTCGCACCATCTACCCTTCACTAGGATCCAAACCTTCGACTGATTCACGCGCATAAAAAATCCTTCGATCTTACAGTTCTACATTTTTCTTCATTTGTTATCAATTGACCACTCACCCTTCATTCATCCACTCTTCCATTCGATTTTTCATTCAAGAATCGTCATCAAACATTCGAAAATACAACCACAAATTTGGTTTTAACTTCAATTAAGAAACTTTTGTTCACAACAACAGTCGATTCCAACTCAATATCATTAACCGATTTCGTATAATCGTTTTATCCTTGACCCCAAATCAAATTCAATTCCAATTCAAAATGAATCCATATTCCAAAAACCTTCGTTATACAGTTCGTTATCATACACAAATCAAAACTAATACTTCACCAATTTATTTTGACTTTTTGGTTGACCCGACGAACAACAAAATCATCCAATCGATTCCTGTTTTGATGAAATCTACTTCGGATTTTCTTTCAATATCCTCAATCATCACCCATCTCATTTGACAACAACAATTAGAACTTGATTTTGACTTTCAATTAAATCAAAAATCAACATCTTGATCATAATCAATTTTAGAAATCAACGGATTTAAAGAAAATCGATTCACAAGATATAAAAATCAAGAATTACTAGTCGATTTTGAGACACAAAGAAATGAAATCGGAACTCAAGAAGAAAAAGATGATAATACACTGATACAACTCAGTGAACCTTGAGTATTAGATGAATTAAGAACAAGCAAGTGTAACACGATGAAGTATACGACTAAAACTTCTTAACATCGTTTCGATTGTATTTTCAATGAAAAAATGGACTCAATCTGTGACTTTATCGGATCAAAAAGAAACATTTGGGCTCAAAGAAAATTACATGAAAAGTAATTGATTGATTAATTGGGCTTGAATAAAAGAAACATGAACAGTAATATACTGAAATTTGGATAAAAAGAAATGGATCAGAATGAATTTTGGGCTAGATCTAAACAAAAAAAAATAATTGGATCAAACAAAGGGAATTAAAACAAATTAGATCCAATGAATCAAACGATCAAGAATCAATAACGCAACGCACGATTAAAAGATTGCGATATATCATAGAGAGAGACTTATCAAAAATTGCTTCAAATTGCGACAAAAGTTGTCAAACAAAAATCACATTGATCTTGAAGTCCCGCTCTGATACCAATTGTAGTGACAAAAGAACATGGTTTGGCATGCGGAATTAAAGTTTGCACAATGAACATGGTGATTTGGGTGCTAAACGATATATTCGATCATAGTAAATGAGTACAAAAAGGGATCTAGTCTAGAACTTCATAAATATCTCACTCACTAATTACTAGGACTACATTTCTCAAGCACACCTCTACAAGTGGTATGAACCCACCTTATGTAGAGGTGTTTATATGTCTCTCTCTCACTCTCTAATACTCATTAGTCATAAGGCTAATGCACCACATGCAAGTGGGTATACAAAAGTCAAACGATCTACAAAGTCATACATGAAGAACTTTGCACCCCAACAGAAGCCCCTAAACAAACGGGGTTCCGGGGGCAGCGTCCTTGGGATCAAGGTCTAAGGGGCGGCACCCCCTGGCGGGGTCAAAGGAGCAGAGCAACCAGCTGGGGTATTGCTGTATTAAAAATGCATCAGAAATCCAAATTTTGAATATTTGAATCGTTTTTTGGCTTGGTATTAATCCTTATAAAAAAACCCAGATTTATGATAGTTTTTGACTGTTGCCAAACTGTTTTATGACAGTTTTGACAGTTTTCAAAAAAAGGAGGTATTTTAACCAATTTTTGGTCAGTTTTTTGGTACTAACAAAATTCATACATCCTATTCTCTGTTCTGAATCTCTTTTGAGTCTTATCCAATCAAATATTAGGGAGTACCACCCAAATACTTTGATTTGATAGTGAAATCACTATTCTCAAAATATCCAAGTGCCTTTATTACCTCAAAAGTCTAACAAGAAATTGGTGTGTCTTCGGCTTTAGATCTAAGAGGTAGATAATATTTGGTGACATTTTAGACGATATGAGGTGATGAAGCTTGTTAGAAAATAAAAGGCTTTATTAAATCACATCTAAATGTTAGATCTGATCTGATTTATGTAGATTTGTAGGATGCAATGGGCGATAATAGAGAAAAACTACACGAGGAATAAAAGAGGAGGAGGAGTTGAAACAAATTTGATTTGGTGGTGGACCAACCGTCGATCACCGTAAAATACATAAGAACCACCAGATCAACACTTGAAATATAACAAACACATCAAATTTGATGCTGATCTAGTGGCGTGTAACTGGAGACTAGATAGAAATAGATGGAGGTGACTTGGAGGAGTTTCACCATAACGACAGGTCATTGGTGGTGGTGGTGGTTGAAGGAAAGGGTGGTGTTCATCAGTGTTAGAGCTCAAACACGTCAGATCTGATACATATTAAGTGGCTTGTCTCTAGAGATCATGGAGAAAGAGACGGATGTAAGTTCGTTGTGTTACACCAGAGCAACTAGCATAAGATCTGATATGAAAAGGTGTTAATGGTCATGTTTTTCGTAGAGCAGAATTGAGAGGCATGAGAGGTGGAGATGGTTGGAAAATCATACATTTGGAAGATCTACTGCTACAAGGGTAGGAAAATCGAACATTTGAAACATTTGAAGGATGCCAAAAAATCGCAAATCTGGAGGTTGCTAGAAAATCGTAAAGCTTGACGTTGAGAGTGGAAGAGGCGGTAGTAGAATAGCAACAGTGGAGAGAGATGGAGGCGGTGTTCCGGTGGTGGTTCTCCGCTAGCAGTAGGGGTGCCAGATGCGGTAAGTGGTGTTGGTTCCGACGGTGGTTCTCTGCTCCAAACCGAGACATGTGTATGAGGATGATAGTGATGATTCCATTCTACGATACCATCCGAAAATCCCAGGCGGTGGCCATAAGACCAGAGAACAATAAGAGATAGATAGAGAGAGAGAGAAAGAGAGAGAGATACAGAGAGGGGTGATTGGGTAGATTTCTGTTTGAGACTGATATGTAAGGGCTTATGACCTTCCATAGGCGGATATGGGTGCCATATATGGGTGGAGCTCGGCGTATTTTGATGGAGGAGGCCCATAGGTCGAGATTCTCGTTCCATCTTGGGGCCACCAAGATGTATTTGGACTTGAAAAATGATTATTGGTGGCCCTGTATGAAGAGAGACGTGACATGGGTAGTTGAGAGATGGTTGAACTGTCATCAGGTGAAGGCAGAGCACCAACATCCCCATTACTAGTTGCAACCTTTGGAGATTCACCTGTGGAAGTGGGAACATATCTCCATGGATTTTATTACTAAGTTACCGAGGACTGCACGAGGTGTCGATGCGATATGGGTGATTATAGATCGGTTGACGGAGAGTGCTCACTTCGTGACTATAAGTGAGAGATCTTCTGTGGAGAAATTGGCGGAGTTCTTCATTCGAGAGGTGGTGGCACGGCATGGGGTGCCAACATCGATAGTGTCAGATCAGGATGTGTGTTTTACTTCCAGGTTCTGGAAGAAATTTCATGAGGTGTTGGGTACCAAGCTACATTTCAGCACCGCATACCATCTACAAACAGACGGGCATAGTGAGTAGATGCAGCTGATGCTCAAGGACATGCTACGTGCATGTGTTATGGATTTTGGTGGGAGTTGGGACACTTACTTTCCTTTGGCTGAGTTTTCATACAACAACAGTCATCAGTCCAGTATCGGTATGCCTCCCTTTGAGCTTTTGTACGGGAGGAGGTGCTGAACTCCCATCTGTTGGGAGAGGTAGGGCAGAGAGTGATGGGGAGCACTTAGATAGTGCTCAAGACGACAGAGAAAATCTAGCAGGTCAAACAAAGGTTGCTGACAACCCAAAGTCTTCAGAAGAGTTATGCAGACTGGAGACATTTCGAGCTAGAATTTCAGGTCGGTGATTTTTCCTCCTGAAAGTATCCCCATGGAAAGGGGTGATCCGATTTAGGAAGCAGGGAAAGTTGGGCCCTACATACATTGATCCTTTCAGAGTGATTTCTCAAATGGGTAAGATAGCTTATCGGTTAGAGTTGCCTGCAGATTTGAGCCAGATTCATAACACCTTCCATGTATCCCAGCTGAGGAAGTGTGTAGCCGACGAGACGACAGTGGTCCCATTAGAGGACATTCAGGTTGATGATAGACTAAACTACATTGAGAAGCCATTAACGATTTTGGATAAGAAGGTGAAGGTATTGAGGAATCAGGAGGTGCTCGTGCTAAAGCTTCAGTGGCAGCATCGAAAGGGATCCGAGTGGACTTGGGATCCAGAGTCTGATATGCATGAGTAGTATCAAGAGCTGTTTCCAGAGAATGACTTCGAGGGCGAAGTCTGATTCTAGTGGGGGAGAATTGTAACATCCCAACTCCCATGTATAAATTTTAAATTGCTTTTATTCATTTTAATAGGGAAACTCGACGAGTTGAAGGCTCAAACTCGTCGAGTAGATATTTAAATAGACGCGTGGATTTTAGAGACAACTTGACGAGTTGGAGGACCCAACTCGACGAATTGGAGTTGATTGAGAAAACCCTAATTTCAGGATTTGCACCTTATTTAAAGGACCTTAAGCCCTTCATTCCGCCTCCCTCATCACTTTAGCACCCTGAGAGAAACCCTAAACAAGATGATATCATGTGAGAGAGAGAGAGAGAGAGGCTAAGAGTGTGTGATTTGGTGCATTCCTTGAAGGAGATTGAGGAGCAAAAGGCTTGGAATGAGAATGAGTCCTTGGATCCAACATTCTTTCAGTGTTAGCGGCCATTTGGAGGTAAAAAGTCACCATCTTGATCACTTGTTTGTTAGATCTCTCCATTAGAGAGTTTATGGTCATTTCTACCTTCTTTTGAGTCATTTAGTCATTTGATCATGCTTTGAAGATGTGACTTCAGATCTGGACAATACTAGGTCCCTTAGGCCTAAAGATTCAAGCTTTGGCTAACTTCCATGCCTTAAACCCTTGTGGAGCTTGGTTTTGGAATATTTAGCCCTAGATGTCATGCATGGACGTAAAGCTTGCAGCTTTACATGATACTTCAGCCTTAGAAGGCTAGATCTAGAGTTTGGGACCTTAGACTAGCTTAAAAATGTCTGAATGAGAGAAGGGATCGAAGGGACTCGGCAAGTTGGAGAGCCAACTCGACGAGTTGGTTAGGGTTTTCCCCGATAGTCTGGACACGTTACAAACTCGGCGAGTTGGTGATACAACCGAGTGAGTTGAGGTGGATTTTCCCAATTTTTAAGAGAAAATAAGGAACTCGGCAAGTCGCATAGATGTACTCGACAAGTTGGGTCAACATGGATTGTTGACTTGAGCGTTGACTTTTAGGCTTTGGTCAAGTTGTGGACTTTGGAGACTATGGAGGGGTAAAATGGTCTTTCATTCTTTCTAAGAATTAGTAAAGGGGTTAGCTTAACACCTTTGGAGTTGTTGTTATAATTGTTAATTAGAGATGATTATGGTATGTAGGTGGAGTCTAGATTGATCGTTAAGTACGAGACATACTTGCTTACTTAAGAGGTGAGTCTTATCACTATACTTACCTGAGTGGTAATACTATGTGACCAGAGGGTCTTATCTGAGTTATCGATCAAAGGATCTTATGTGCTTACACTGAGTTATGTGATATATTATGCATTTTGTCTTTGTGATTTATGGTGTATATTATTTTGTGCCTTATTGAGCTAGGACCAGAGGGTCCAACCCGAGCTGTGAGAACTGAGATACTGGACCGGAGGGTCCAACCCGAGCTGTGAGACCGAAGGGTTATCACTGAGACACATGATCGGAGGGTCCTTATTGTAACACCGAAAATTTTAAAACATTTTTTTTTCCGTTTAAAATCGTTTATCTCTTTAACACTTTTCATAAAAATCTCCCTTTTTTATTAAATTACAATACATGAATCTTTTGTTCAATTAATTAATAAACCAATATCCTCAAAACCAACGCTTCTTTTGGTGTGTACAATCGAGCCGGTGCCATCCCGTGATCCTGAGAAAAGACCTAAAACATATAACACAAAACACTGTAAGCACGAAGCTTAGTGACTTCCCCAAAATACCACACATAACACATACTAGCCACTCGAGGCTATAACTCTGTGGGCCCTTGGACCCTAACTCTGTGGACCCTCTGGTCTTAGCTCTGTGAACCTTCCGGTTCTAACTCTGATATACTCTGATATACACACGACATAAATCACATAGAAATAATGCAGTGCAACACATCACATAAATAACATACAATAACTTTGTCACGTAACTCTAATTACCACTCAAGGTAAAGTATAATGAGAAGACTCACCTCAAATGAAGTCGAATGAACTCTCGTGCTCAACATCCCGACCTGGCCTCCTCCTATTATTCAAATAACATCCCCGATCAACACTCTCTCACTGTCTCAGCTCTAAAGATTTAGTAGAAGACCATTCTACCCTTCCCTGAACTCTCTTAAGTCAGTCTTGACCAAAACCCTAAAGTCAATGAAAGTCAACGGTCACTTTGACCCGACTCGTCGAGTCCACATGTGTCCAGGAAATCCTCCTTCTAGCCTCGCTTGACACGTCGAGTCAACCCCTTGCTCGACGAGTTACACCTGGTATGAATCGCGGGGCAACCCCGACTCGACTTGTCGACTCCTCTCATGAACTCAACGAGTTGCTACCATGACAACACTCATCTGGCCTTCTGAGGTCATATCCGCTCCTCTAGTCCATAGATCTGACTTCCCTATGACCAATAACCACGAAAAGGTCGAATCTTGGGACACATGCAAGGCTCTCTATGCTTATTTTGGTGAAATCCTTCATATCATGACAACCCTAGCTCATAACTCCAAGGAAAAGGCATAAAGCAGAATGGAAGGGACTCTCTGGACCTCTTAAGGTCCAGATCTAGGAATCATTTCACCATGGGACCTCTCATACTCTAGATTCAAGCTAAATAAAGCATGAAGAAACCCTAGATTCATGAAATCAAACGAAGATGGACATGAATCCTTACCTCTCACAGCAGCTCTAAACGAAATGATGGAAGATTTGAGTCCCACAAGACAGCCCAACTCGGAATCCTTCCTTCCCTTTGCTAAGACACTCCAAAGGATGATGAATTAGCCCTCCTCTTGCACTACAAGCTTCCTCTCTGCTCTCTATGGTTTCTCAGGGTGTAGTGGCCGTAAATGAAGGCCATAAAGACCTTTAAATAGGTGCCAAACCCGAGAAATTAGGGTTTCTCTGCCTAACACCTACTCGGCGAGTCCCTCCCCTGACTCGTCGAGTCCACTCATTAAATCCGCGTGAGAAACCCGACTCGACTTGAAGAGTTGGATCCTCAACTCGTCGAGTCTCTCCTTTAATCAAAAGATTAAACTACCCAATAATAACCCTAAAAATCCAAATGTTACACTTATCGAGTATATCCTTGAGAGGCTAATTATTTCTGTGTAGTATTTTGGGGAACTCACTAAGCTTCGTGCTTACAGTGTTATGGCAAATGTGCTTCGGATACCTCTCAGGATCGCGGGAAGGCGTCGTCACGATTGTAGACATCACCTAAAGATTATGTTTTTGGAGCATTCTGGGATATCGTCAAACATTTTATTATCTTATGTTTTGAACAACTTATAAACTTGGGTTTGAAAAATGTGAAATTGTGTTTTGCGTGGTTTTTTAAAAATGAAATTTTCATTTGAAAAATTAAGAGTGTTACATCTTGATTCTCTCCCTACGATTGCCACACATATATATATATATATATATATATATATATATATATATATATATATATATATATATATATATATATATATATATATATATATATATATATCTTTATTATCTTATAAAACGAATCCCACTATTTCTAAAAATAGATTGAATAAAATAATAATATTTTTTAAGACGTACAAATCATTAAGCTAATTGTACAACTAATCACTAATAAAATAATATTAAAATTTAAACAAACTCCTATAAATCTTCTCTTCTAAAGTTTTGACCAGATCTTTTTTCATCCAAATAAATACTCAACACCCTATAATTTGGTCATTTCATGAATTTTCTTTATTTTTAATATGGCATGTTTCTTAAAAGAAACTAATGATTGAATTGAAAATAATCATTATCCATCGAAAAAAATTAATTGTCGAAACAAAATATTTGTCGTCCGCCGCTTTGCGCGAGTAAACGGCTAGTGTGTGTATATATATATATATATATATATATATATATATATATATATATATATATATATATATATATATATATATATATATATATATATATATATATATATATATATAAACGTTAACTAAAGAAAAAAAATAGAAAAAGGCATACATTAATCTCAACAAAATAAAAACCTAAACCATAATCAATTGCAACCATAAATGAATAATTTCATATTCTTAATCAAATCATTTATAACGATTTTTATATAAATACAAATAATTCTTGTCATTATCCTTATTTCTTTACATACGAATAAGCTATGATTATTTTTAAATAAGAAAATTTACTACATATTATTCCAACTTGAAACATTCCATTTTCGCATTCTAATAGAATTCAATAAAAATTGTCGTTTATAAAATTCGAAGTAGAGATATATTACTTCTTATCCGAATTAATCATCATAAACATGGAGGAAAAATCAATACGACTTTCATAGATGTATAGAACGTCCGAATCCGACTTCATATGAAGAAGTTATCATTCTTTGAAGTTTCACGATTAAAATAACACGACTATGCACGTCAATAAATACGAATCAAATATAGATTACTTATTAGCCATATTGATTTAAATAAAAAGTTGTAGTATTCGTAAAATCGAGATTGTACTTGTAGAGAACGTCCAAATCTGATTTCGTATGAAAAAATTATGATTTTTCTAAGTTTCAGCGTAGTAGTGTGCGACATAGAAACCGAAATTAAGATAAGACGTTTGTTAGGAAATAAATCTAGACAAGAATTTTCTCGTCGATATGATTCCATCAATATAAATATAGTCCAAAACAGAATCCGTATGAAAAAATTATGAATTTTACACGGTCGTTACCAGTATTATCTTTGTTGACTGCTAAATTTAGGATCGAACGAGAATTAGCTGACGGAGTCCAAATGAAAGTTGTAGCGCTTGTTTATAGCTACCTGTAGATATAAGTAACGTTGAAAACGGAGATCGTATGAAAGAGTTATGATTTTAGAAGATCAATGATTTTACCTGACATGGGAGGCCCAAGAGTGAACACGTGTGTAACATCCAAAAACAAAGATAAAATTTTTCAATTTCAAAATCATCAATCCAATTGTAGTCACCAAAATCCATCACAAACAGTGTATAGTAAAATAGAAATAAACACGAAAGGAAATGGTATTTGAAAAAGGAAACGCTAATCATGTTAACAAGTATCAATCACGTGTATGGAATAATTCGAACAATAAATAAAACGATGTAAATGATATAATAATAAAAATAAAACAAAGGACCGATATTTCTTTGATAAGAAATTAAAAAGAAAAAAAAAAAAAAAAGGAATGCTCGCCTTTTTCATGACATTTCTTACTTTTGTGTTGAATTACAAGATGTGTATAAGTATCGAGAAAGTTGTAGATGTTCTAACAAACAAAAATACATAAGGGTGTTCATTTGGATGGATCCGTTTGATCCGATCCAATTAAGTAAATTCAAATTGATTTCGATTTTTAAAATATGGATCCGAATAGTTCAAACTAAAATCAAATTTGATCCGATCTAATTACAAATCGGTTGGATTGGTTTTTTTATTCGGTTTTCAAAAATCATAACATTTTAAAACGACGTATAATTATAATATAATACAGCTTTTACAGAAGAATTAAAACAAATTATCCATTGGTTGCAAATGGATCTTCAAGAAGAAGACTGATAAAGATGGTAATGTGGACACATTCGAAGCACAACTAGTTGCTAAGATAAAATATATTAGGATAATATTAGCCATAGCTAACTTTCATGATTATAAGTGTGTTCGGCAAAACTAGCTGGTAGCTGGTAGCTCGTAGTTTTGGAGCTTTTTTGTTGAAAGCTACTTCATGTAGCATTTGATTTTGGATCACGTTGTTTAGGCTAAAAGTTAAACGCTCATGTCGTCGAACGAGGCTTTTTCTTTTTAACTAGCATTTTCTTAAAAGCTAGAAGCTCCCAAAAGCTGTGTGTCGAACACGCCCTATGAAATTTGGCAAATGGATGTCAAAACTGTTTTCCTTAATGAGAAGTTGGCTGGGATGTTTACATGAACCATTCAGAGGGTTTTGTTGATGCAAAGTTTCATAATAGAGTTATAAGCTTGAGAAATCAATCTATGAATTGAAATAAACATCTCGCAGATGGAATCTTTGTTTCGACGAGAAAATCAAGGAGTTTGGTTTCTTTAGAAACGAAGATGAGTCATGTGTATATGTCAAAGCTAGTTTTAGCGTAGTTACATTCCTAGTATTGTATGTTGATGGCATACTTCTTATAGGAAATGACATTCCAACTTTGAAAGAGTTTAAATCTTGACCTGGAAAGTGTTTCGCTATAAAGGACTTAGGTGAGGCTACCTATATTCTAGGGATAAGAATTCTGAGGGATAAGAGTAAAAAACTAACTGGACTTAGTCAAAATACATATTTGGAAAAGGTGTTAAAACGTTTTAGTATAGAAAATTCCAAGAAATGAGAACTGCCCATCCAGAGTGATACCAAGATGAGTAAGACTCAGAGTCCGAGTACCGGTGCGGAAATAGCAGAAATAAGTAAGATTCCATATGCTTCCGCCGTTGGATCTATCATGTATACCATGGCATTTACTCGCCCTGAAGTGTCCTTTTCTTTGAGCACATATAAGATGTTGACATCAAATGAAAAATACATTCTAGTCATTCTGATTTTTACAGTTGCTAGTAAGTCCACTTTTAGTATATATGGTCTTTTGCTAGATGACTTTCATAGTAATTTACTTCTGAAGACGATGGAAGCTTTTATATGTATTCAAGGTTGGTTGAGGGCATCAAATGTATGTATTAACCTTGAACAGTTATTGAAAGATGTGTAAAAATGCAAAGGATGTAAATTACACATTTATTTATTATTTTATTGTATATTTTGCATAATATTAATAGTTCTACTTTAGTTTCAATTATGGAAATCAATCAACATTTGAAGGGAATAAGTAACTCCTTTTGTGATGTAATGATATTGATGTATTGTATATATTCTTCCATTTCTAGTTCATTTTTTTCCGGCTTTACCATTCCTACCTCTACTTCTAGAGATGGCAATGTCCTTCAAATTTTCAATTATCATAACCATTCCCAACATATTCATAATTATCGAATTTGAGAATCTGGTTGGGTTCTACCCAAGAAAAAACAATAAGCATCTAAAAAAACTATCAGTCTTGAAGAGACGACTATTATCAACTTAAATTCCCAAAAAAAAAAACATTTTTGTATAAGTCTATCACATATACATACCATGAATTGGGTCGTGGTCTATATGGCCATGATAGTGGACCGTGCACACCAGCCCACACCTTCATGGTGGGTCGTGGTTATGGTGTTTTGTAATGCCAATGACAATGACAACCTACAACGCCCAATCAAAACCCTTTGCTCTTTGACTCATGGCTTGAACATTCTAACGACTACTTTGAGCATTTTTTTAATTAAATTTTTACCATTATAAATGTCATTACAAACCACCTTATTTATCATACAATTCTTCTCTCCTTTTACTCACATCCACACATTTGTATCGTTAAATTTCAAAACCATGGTTCCCAAAAGTATGAATTGGTCGGAAGAGGAAGAAGAGACTAGCACAAGTGTTGGTTTCCAAAGACAGAGATTGTCAAACCTCTAGAGATTTTTAGGGGAAAGTTCGAAGCTTTTTCTATTTGATGGGTTATACAAGTCGAAATCCCGATGAAATATGTTCGAAGTGGCATGATATGAGGATAAAATGTTGTCAATTCAATAGAATTGAAAACATGGTAAACAATCAACACGAAGCTTTTATCAATGTGGTTAGTGTTGCCTTGCGTAAATATGAAAATCATAAACCTTTTCCACATCTCAAAACTTAGTTAAAGTTGAAGGATTGTCCAAAATGGAAAGAATAGTTTATTTATGTTTGAAATTTTTATGTTTGCCCAAAATAAACTAAGATTGTATAAAATTTTTATGTTTTCTTGCATTTTATTTTAAATTGTCGTTTTTTATTTTTGATTTAATTTTAATTACAAAAATGACATCGAGTGGTGTATCGGATATTTCATGGTTTTAATGGTAGGCCGTGGTGATAGTGGTAAGTGGTGAGTATAACGGATCAGCTAATAGAATAAATAGTCCAACTCCCAACAAGATACATAATCATTTATTCACTAAAGGGACAAACCTCTACATGTCAATGCATTTCAAATTCTAGCTCTGCCTTGACTTTTTTTTTTTAATATTTACAACCTAGATAAAAGACCCACAAAATGAAGCCAAGTAAATTGGAAGAGAAAGGGCTAAATGAGGATTAATCATATCGAATACCTTCCATAGTCGACCTCCTTGCAGAAGAAATCCCAAGGTGCTTCATGACTAAGCAACCACTAATCTATTTGCTATCTAGACCTCCATTTTCTCAACCTCCGATTCCAAGCCTTTATGTTGGTGGATTTTGGGCTTACTCACAGATCTACCAGATTTTTTATCATGTTTTTGCCTCCTCTTGTTGACTTTTGATGCTAATGTCTTCAATGGGATTGTGATGTCAAGAGGAAGTAAAACTTCCTGCAACTCATGCCATTCAAGATCTTCAAAATCCCCATCATCATAAACCACTCTATACCAATTCGATTCTTTGTCAAATTTGGTAACTTCCCCATTAAAGAACTTCTCCCCAAATAGCTTTTGAACTTTTCTACCTTCTAACCAGTCACCCAAAGACTCATTTGTTTTTGAATCAATGTCACAACAAACTTTGTAGGGAACCAGACTACCATTGACACTGGTACAAACAGGAGGCACCCCATTGATAACCAATGCAGGTTCACCAGGTATCTCATAGATTCCAGACATTGGAGAATCTGGGTTGTCTTCCTTGAGTGTCATCTCCATTTCAAAATGCATAACCTAGACTGGATATATCCTGCCAAATGAATAAAATGTATGAAAGATATGGCATCTGTTTGTTTTGAATTTAATGACAAGTGACACCACAAAATCAGATATATATCGTATTCAGAAGGTAGCAACTATGGCTTCCCAAAGATATCCACAGTAGTTTCTTATATCCATAGCTCAGTTAAACAAAGAAAGTGAGAAATGCACAATTTAAGCTATTAATTATCGCGTACGCTGCTATTAATCACGACGATCTATAAGATTGTTAGACAAAAACTTGATAAAAGCAATGAGCAAAAGAGGAAACTATACGCTGGTACACTATGTTTTTTAATGAATCATCACAATACCAATTTAACATATCGAAACAGGATGAACGATTCACAATTGATCAGATTTGATTGAGAACTGGAAATCTAATTCCTTGTTTCTGATCTTCAAATATCGATTACTATGAAATCCGAGTTTGCTTACCGGGAGAGCAAGCGGTTAGCCCAATCGAACTCTCGTATTGCCGATTGCCTGCACAAACCCTAACACCTCCTCGTTCCTTTTTAGCTTTGCTTATTATTTATTTTAATTTAATTTACGCTACTTAAAACACCCTTCTAGTTGATTTATTACTAGATTATAACCTGTCTTAAACGCGGTGAACGTATAAAAAGCTTACAAAAATGTCTACAGGTATTACATAATAATTATAAAAAAAAATTATAGTTATTAGTGTTATTGAAATGTGTAGAATGATCTCTTTGTATATAATATTTTTTGTTTTATTAGTTGAATGATCTTATTTATCATATATGGTTATGATATTGTTATATAAGTATAATTATTCTAATTAGACGTTCCTTCCATAATAATGATACTTAATTTAGTCTATATTAACAACCAATATACCGTTTTTCTCAATGAATTAAATATTGACAATTATTTTATTTATTCAAATAAAGTCATAAAGTACAATTTATGAAATGTTACATGTTATATGGATTTAATTTTAATATATCAACAATGAAAATTCTTTTCTAAATCATGATTGGTTTATTTTAAATTGATTATGAATATAAGTCCTAACTTTTATGTTTGTTCTTATTATTTGGTGTTCGCAAGAACTTTGCATTAGTCTTGACGCAACTCTGAATAATTTTAGTATATCATCAATGTAATTTAGTATATCTTTCAATTATATGAAATATCAAATAATGATATTTCATTACTATTGTGATAATTTAGTTTATATATTATATTTTTACTAATCTTAATGATCTTATTTTTTTCTAATAACCGTAGTGTTTTTACTAATTGTATTTATAAATCTCCTAATATATTATAAATTTTATCTTACTTTATAATTTTTCATAACTATACTATTTTCAAGATTTGCTGTCTTAATAGTTTTTTTTAGTCTATAATTTTATATTTCATTGTATAACATTATCGTTTGTATGTATTCTGAATTTTTATTTTAAAAATGCTTAATGTTTACATCTTGATATTTTTTTTAATAAACTCGTGTAATAATTATGGAATATATATATGTAGTTTGAGTTAGCATTTACTTCATTCACTAAATTAAATTCCTCATTAAATGGATATATTTTGGAAAATAATAATTATAATGTGGCAACATTATCTAAGACATAAATGCTTGATATACTTTTAGAGGGAAAAAATCGGGATCATTAAAAAGATTTATATAAAGAAAATACAAATTTAATTTGGATGAAATTACTGACGAAAATTATTTTGGAGGAAATTGTAATTTGTAAAGTATAATACTGTGACAAAATTCGAAATATGTATATTGTTCTGTAAATTTATAAATTTTATTGTTACTATATAAAGATAAAACAAAGTAGGTTGGTATGTTAAACAAAAAAAATTCAATGTATGTAACTAAAAAATGGAATTTGAAAATGAAAATTTAAAACTTAAAAGTATGAAGACACGTGATAAAAAATGTTTGAAAGAGCTCTTACCACATTTGACCAATTTGTTAGTGAGAAGATCGTAAATGGATCATTTGATAATGATCAACGAATTATTTCCTATATGAATAAAGGTGAATTCTAGAATTAGTGGATTCAAAATGTTTTAAGTAATGCTAAAATAAACATGTATATTGAAGTGTAGATGAACATGTCATTTTCATGCAAACGACATGTTTTATGGTATCATGTAGAAAAATACTTTAGAAAATAAAATTTTTTAAACGCATATACTTAACTTATATCCTGATCAACCAGGTTCATCAATCGTTTTTCCCTTAAATTTTCAATAATCACTTTCATGAGATTAGTCGACACAACTCGACTAAGAAAATCTGGAACAAAAATGAATAAATGGCGGTTGTATTATAGATGGGTAATACAATAAATACTTACGTGTAGATAATGTAGAATGTTAAAATAAAATTTTACCAAATGCAACACGAATGTCGATTACTGACTATCAAATCCTGGAAAGTTAAAAAAATCATAAGGACCCACCATAGTTGTCAACAAAATTGTTTCCATACTTGATTTCAAATGATGCATAAATAGATTATATATGTTTTAATAGTTTTTTTTAGTCTATAATTTTATATTTCATTGTATAACATTATCGTTTGTATGTATTCTGAATTTTTATTTTAAAAATGCTTAATGTTACATCTTGATATTTTTTTTAATAAACTCGTGTAATAATTATGGAATATATATGTAGTTTGAATTAACATTTACTTCATTCACTAAATTAAATTCCTCATTAAATGGATATATTTTGGAAAATAATAATTATAATGTGGCAACATTATCTAGGACATAAATGCTTGATATACTTTTAGAGGGAAAAAATCAGGATCATTAAAAAGATTTATATAAAGAAAATACAAATTTAATTTGGATGAAATTATGGATGAAATTACCGACGAAAATTATTTTGGATGGAATTGTAATTTGTAAAGTATAATACTATGACAAAATTCGAAATATGTATATTGTTCTGTAAATTTATAAATTTTATTGTTACTATATAAAGATAAAACAAAGTAGGTTGGTATATTAAACAAAAGAAAAATTCAATGTATGTAACTAAAAAATGGAATTTAAAGATGAAAATTTAAAACTTAAAAGTATGAAGACACGTGATAAAAAAATGTTTGAAAGAGCTCTTACCACATTTGACCAATTTGTTAGTGAGAAGATTGTAAATTAATCATTTGATAATGATCAACGAATTATTTCCTATATGAATAAAGGTGAATTCTAGAATTAGTGGATTCAAAATGTTTTAATTAATGCTAAAATAAACATGTATAGTGAAGTGTAGATGAACATGTCATTTTCATGCAAGCAACATGTTTTATGGTATCATGTAGAAAAATACTTTAGTAAATAAATTTTTTTAAACACATATACTTAACTTATATCCTGATCAACTAGGTTCACCAATCGTTTCTCCCTTAAATTTTCAATAATCACTTTCATGAGATTAGTCGACACAACCCGACTAAGAAAATCTGAAACAAAAATAAATAAATGGCAGTTGTATTATAGATGGGTAATACAATAAATATTTATGTGTAGATAATGTAGAATGTTAAAATAAAATTTTACCAAATGCAACACGAGTGTCGATTCCTGACTATCAAATCCTGGAAAGTTAAAAATGTTGGATTAGTGTCTAAGTCCATAACTATTTTGGTATGTACTTGACCCGATGGTGCATGGTCATTTTGGGTTGCCTTCACCAAAGCAACTTAATAGGATGAATTATGGAGAGAAAGGATTAAATATGATTTATTAATATATTATGAGAATAATATATTAAAGGAGAAATCATATTGTTTAATTAATATTAGTCAATAATTAATTGGTAATTAGTTTTGTGACTAAAAGAGATTAATTAAACTTAAGGGACTAGAATTGTAATTATAAGATAATTGCAATTTGGGCCATGGATTGCCTTGTATTAAGGAGTGGACGAATTCTATGGGGGAAGCCCATATGAAATCGTCCAAGGCCTTAAGGAAAGGGCTCCATGGGTTGCTTAGGGCTTAAGCATCCAATTTAGGGTTTCCTTGTTAGATAACCCTAATAGACTTACTATATATAAGACCCTTATGACCTAAAAACGTGGCTAATGATCTTTCTAGGGTTTCACACGTTTTTGGGCAGCCTCCATCCTCTCTCCTCTTCATCCTCTTGCTTATGGTGTTTGTGAACCATTAGAGGAGTGACACTTGTGACTCTAAGCCTTCCAAAGTCAATTCAAGGAGGAATTGAGATTGTTATTGCTACATAACAATCAAGGTAACATTATAAACTTATTCTTATGTTAATATGATTACTTGAATGCTAGAATTAGGGTTTATAGTCTTGGATAACTTGCATGTACAATAGAGAAACCTAGATCCAAGCTTTAGGGTTTGTATGAGCACATAAGATGTTCTTAGGACCAAAACCCATCAGTGGTATCAGAGCCTAGACTGGTTTCTATTGTATTGATGCTTGATGTAACTGAAAAACATGTTTTGGCCTCACTGTTCGACCTGACTCGGCGAGTCACTCTTGGACTCGGCGAGTTAGACCTACTCGGCGAGTTCCAGAGGGTGACTCGGCGAGTTGGTGCGTCAGACAGAGGTAATTTCAGGATTTTTTGCTGTTTATCTTTGAGATACTTGCCTTTATCATATTATATCAATATAAATCCAATTTTATGATATATATGACTATATTCTTGATCTAATTAAAGATAATTATGAATTAATAAAATATTTGTTTCCTTATGTGATAATTGATTGATTATTTTGATTAAATTGATAAATTGTTTTGCAAGAAATCATTAAATAAATCAAATAAGGATGATTATGTGACTAAATGTTAATTTAAATTATTTATTATTTGATCCTTGTTGTTATGAAAAGTTTCATATTTTCCCCTTTAGGTTTTATAGTTTAAATTTGAACCAAAAAGTTTTGTTGTTTTGAAATTTAAATAGTTGAAACCCTAATGTTTTGAAAAAAGGTTTCAAAACTTGCCCTCAAGTTTTGGAATTTAAATTTTGATTAAAAGTTTAATTTTGATGAATATTTAAATTCTAAACCCTAATGTTTTGAAATGTTTCAAAACTTACCCTCAAGTTTTGGAATTTAAAAGTTGACTAAAAGTTTAATTAGGAATGTTAAATTCTAGAACCTTAGTAATGTTTTGAAAAGTTCAATTCACACCCTTATGGATTTATTAATTAATTAAGGTGTATAATTAAAAGAGATTTAATAAATCCATAAAAGTTTAGGTTTACAATTTAATTGAATTAAATGTATAATTGTTAAATTTGACCACCTAGTATTTTAAAAGTGTAAAATACACCCTATACTATATATAACATTAAAAGTCTAACATTATATATATGTATGAGTAAAAGTCAGTTTTACTGTTAGTAGGCCTCAGTCACGAAGCTGGTCTATAAGGGGTGTTTAAGGAAATTGCCTATAATATGGCGATTGAATGGGTATCCACTCTTACCCACCGCACTCTTGACTAGTGGAGGGTCGTTAGCCGAACGGGTAGAATAGGATGAAACCTTCCATTATAAGTATAAGGAAATACAAAAGTAACTAAATGTTTTTCAAATTCCCAATCTTAGTTACTTAGGCAAAGTGAATTGATGCAATTCCATGAAGTTACACTTTGTGCCCTTGCGAAGACGTTAGTGGAGCGTGTGTGTTTTACCAGCACACTAAATGGTTCTAAGCAAAGGTAGCAAAGGGTGACTCAATGTTTGTCATAGTTCGGTGGAGCGTGTGTGGTTTACCGGCACATCGAATAGGTGATTGTAACATGTGAGGGCACCATGTAAGTTTGCATGGTTATTCACACCCGCTTTATGATCCTCGGCATCCCAGTCACAAACAAGAGGGGCATATCGAGATTTAAACATGCCATTGAAATGTTCAATGAATCTCAAAGGTTCTAGGAGTTTTCATAGATTCAAAACTTCAATTTCTTTTTCGTTTTTTCGTGGTGGAAATTAGTGAATCGTCATTCACTTACCTTCAAATATTCTGCAATTAGGGTTACGACATCCCTCTCTCGAGTTGTAGAATATTGTGTTGGGTCCTAGCCTTAGTATATCATTTGGGTGATTTACTAAGGAATCAATCTATTAACTAACTTGAATTTGTTTTTTCTCCCGTTTTGTAGATGTCAAAGTTCGACAACTATGGTCTTCCCAAATCCCGTGGAACAAGCATTCCACATGAAGATGGTATTCCACGATTCGATCGAGGAACAAGAAATCATGCTTCACTTCCTCCACCTCCTCCAATTGTTCTCCCTAACCCACAAGATCGAAGAGTTGAAAGGTTCAATATCACTAAGGCCCTATTGGAAATGAAACATGAAGATGGTAAATCCGTGTGTGCCCACGTTCTAGGAATGAAATCACAGATTGATAGGTTGATAATGTTGGGTGTGTCATTCCCCGATGAGTTGGCTGTGAACTGGGTTCTGCAGTCACTTCATGAATCGTATAATGAGTTCAAAATAAAGTATTATATGATGGATCATGACGACAACCTCATTGACCTAACTTACATGCTCATTGCTGCTGAATCAGAAATGATTTGGCGAAGCAATGGAGCGTATTTGTTGGGAGAGTCAACCGACCATGCTTCCGAGGACGTTCTAAGAGAAGCGACTTGCGTTTACTGCCAAGAGAAAGGGCGTTGGATAGAAGTCTGCCCGAAGAGCCTGAAAATTCCAAAGATGGGAGAGTCAAAGAGTATGACTGCGCTTCAGATAAAATCCACTATCTAAGTTCGTTAAGTTCCTATTCATTGATTCAAAATACATGATGTGATAAGATTGCATTTGAATGTTTTGTAGGATCGGCGAAAAGAAAGGAAGTTTGGTGAAAGAGCAAGATGAATCTAATCACAAGGAATGGATCTTGATCGCATGGATTTAAAGATTAGATTTTGAGCTTAGATAGTTATGATAGAGTTGTTAGAAAATTTCTTTTGAAATACATAGTTTTCAATGGATTTTGCATTGTAAGGACAAATGTTTTCCGCTGCTTTTATAAATAAAATAAATTTTTGGTTTGACTTATTTATTTATTTGTTTATTTCCTTGCAATGAAATCGTTATAAAAATTGATGTTTGAATATTTCTACAACAAATGGATATGATTCTTATTTATGGTAAGGTTGAGAATTTACCAAATAGGGAGAGTTTCTCATTGCCCAAATTTCAATTGGACAGAAATTTGGAATCACGCAACTTGGTTGCATGATGAATGAGAAATTTCATATTTGGAAATTAGACTAATTGACAAAGTGTCAAGTGAAGGACTAGGAGATCGAGTACCTAAAGTTGTGTGTTGATCAAGTCCACCATAAGAGTAACAAAGATATTCGTCATGATTTACTAAAGGTTTAGTAAATATTATTATACTTATAAGATTAAGTGTAATTTGGAATTGATTAAAATGGTTTAAATCAATAGCAAAACGAATAAGAAGAATCAAGTAGGCAGAAAGATAAAAGTTTCTCCATTCTAAGAAGAAGGGAGAGTACCTTTTATGCTTTATGATAGGTCTTTATGATTAAGAACCATATCTTAGTTGACCCTCTAAGTGAGTCTTAGTGCAATTGTATGTCTAAGTAGAGGAATCAAGAATTGAAGAAATGGTTAAATCAAGAAGTCAATCATACTTCGTTCCAATAACAAGTCTTAAAGTTAAGATTGTGACAATAAGTGAAAAGTATTAAGAAGGTTTATAACATTCATCAAATGTGGAAAGTTGTGATGTCTTGGATAAGACAAAGGCCAACTAGGACCAATTTATGAAGTGTTTTGATAAAAGCTACACTAACTCTTGAATATTTGTTTTGTCAAGAAATGGTTATTGACAAGAGAATCTTATATGTCAAGGAGTCAGTGGGAGTCTTAATGGTCTTGAAAGGTCTCAAGAACAAATCAAATAAACCTTATCGATCATCACTAGCACACGAGTTGAGGTTTACAACCTATCGTGTTGACATTATTTTGTTTCTGTGCTGTTTCCAATTGAGTTAATTATGCATGTGAGTTCTATGAGTTCTCATTTTGAACGCATAAAAGGCAAGGCACCTTGATCAATGAAAGGTACATTGATAGGAAAAGGTGAGTTGCTTAACTACTTGGAAGACGTGGTGGGCAGCTGTGCTACCATAAGGCAAGAAATCAAGATTAAAAGAGTTCGGTCCATATGAGTTTGAATTTGTCGTAAACTTTGGTTTTGACAAATTCACATGGATAGGAACATATACACCATTAAAATCTAAGTGTCATAAGATTTTCTCCTTCATGAAAATGATTGTGAGGAAATGCTTTCACTAAGAAAGATTTTAAGAAGATAGTGATTGTAAAGTTGCATTCTTGAATTCAATTATGGTTACGGTATCCCTTTCCATGATTTGAATTGTGAGGTTTGGTAATTAGTCTTAATTGTTTAGACACACATATGAACTATCTAAGGCAAAGGTGTATAAGCTTAAGAGGCCTTGATAAAAGATTATCAAAGCATTAAGTATTAGAAACATGGACTTAAGAAATTCAATAGGTATTGTTTTTTTTCTGGAAGTTAAGATGTTTTGAATACATGTCGAAGCTAGTGGGAGCATACGTGTTATGTTTTTATAGTAATCATCATGATAGTGGGAGCATAAAAGTTATTATTGTATGATTATTATGGAAAGTTTTGCAAGCTGGCAATATTAATTATAGAAAACAAGAGTTATACCTTACAAAGTTGTAAGCGTTGTAAAGTTGTTTTGCTATAATTAAGGGAGAGAATGTTATGCTTCATTTCAAATCTAAAGGATTAGGTTGAGAAATGTTGATAAATTTAGTCAAAGGTACATAGTGTGTTCTTAAAATTTCGATTATGATTACGACATTCCTCTTCACAATTCGAATTTTGAGAACATAGCAAATAAAACATTATGCATCGTGTCCCATACGCTTCGGGTATAGGATCGATTGCAAATGCTTTAATATTTGACCATTCTAAAATTTTCCAAATGTCTAGCGCATTTAGAGGCAAAAGGGACTAGAATCGGTTTAACTAAAATAATTAAACAACTATCAAAGGACAATCCAAAGTTCAACGAGGATTGGTTGGCTGTGAGTAGTTGGAAGCATGGTATTAGATGGACCATATCGACATTATTATGAATAGAAAGGATTCTATTAAGAATGAGTTGTCATATGGAAAATATGGAAATGTTTCCATATTGGATGAACCATGTCGACATTTTTACGAATAGATAAGATTCTATTAAGAATAAGTTGTCATATGGAAAATATGGAATCGTGTCCGTATTGGGAATTGAATATTGAAAATCTATGTCTAGATTAGAAACTTTTATGCAAAAGGATGTTCAAAGGAATGTACTTTGAATGAGAAACATCATATCTAAGGAATTTTCTTGTAACAATCTCTGATAGAGGACTTTGTAATTTCATTGGCAATAGTCTTTGTGACTTTGGTGTAGTGATATTACGAAAGGATCATTGCATAAAATGTTAGGATCTAGCATATTCTATGAGTAGCAAGAATTTGATATTCTTACACTTATGAAAAAGGATTAGGAGTTGCGAAATGAGAATGATTGGAAATGTCAAATGTGTCAAATTTGATCTATTTCACAAAGTAAGAACCATAGGTAAACATTGTGTGCATGCTATGAGTATGGGACAAGTGTAATAATTCAAGTAAGAAGTTGATTACCCGAAACGACAAATATTGAGTAATCGATATGGTGATAAATAAAAGGAGTTTTATTTATACTCAAAGGTTTGAGGCCATAAGGGATTAGTATTATTCTTGTGTTTTACTTTGCATGTTTTGACTTCCTGAATAATTTAATTGGTTTAGAACAGTAAAATTATTCGAACGGGCCACAGTCATTCATATGTTGGAAGTAGGTATGAATGAAGACTGTCATGAATTGGTGTGTGAATTGTCTAAAAGAGTATTAGACATAAGCAAGTGTTTGCTGCAACGTTCATGAATGCTTACGAATAAGATTTGAGCATTGGATTAAACCCACGCTCACTTGGATCACTCCATGAATTGTATCACGAGTGATTGGTGAGACGATAACATGTTATATTCTTGAAACCGAGATGTGTGAGTTGTATCTTGCTAATCGGTTGCACATTGATAATATGAAAACGCACTAGTAACTTGGTATTATAGAACATATTGTTGTGTGTGATTCGGTGAGTAAGTGCAAGCGAGCATTGTATCAAAGTTTATCCGTTCCTTTTATCCCAAGTAGGATAAAAGCGATATCTTTGGGCCCCTTGACGGTTTAGTGATAACAAACGTAAATGCTCGGCCGGGCTAGGGCTAATTTGATTTGCTCAATTAGTCAGTCGTCATAAATCAGAGATCGAGATATAGTACAAAGAGAATGATTTGAAATCATATTTCATACGATATCTAGAATGGAGGAATATATGATCCCTTATCTTAAGGACACGCGTATCTGATAGGATCAGAGTTGATAGCGGCTTTGGAAAGCTACGATTGCAGATCAGGATCTGAAGTCATACGCATAATAGTTATTAGACTTATCCAAGTGGGAGACTGTTGGATTAGTGTCTAAGTTCATAACTGTTTTGGTATGTACTTGACCCGATGGTGAATGGTCCTTTTGGGTTGCCTTCACCAAAGCAACTTAATAGGATGAATTATGGAGAGAAAGGATTAAATATGATTTATTAATATATTATGAGAATAATATATTAAAGGAGAAATCATATTGTTTAATTAATATTAGTCAATAATTAATTGGTAATTAGTTTTGTGACTAAAAGAGATTAATTAAACTTAAGGGACTGGAATTGTAATTATAAGATAATTACAATTTGGGCCATGGATTGCCTTGTATTAAGGAGTGGACGAATTCTATGGGGGAAGCCCATATGAAATCGTCCAAGGCCTTAAAGAAAGGGCTCCATGGGTTGCTTAGGGCTTAAGCATCCAATTTAGGGTTTCCTTGTTAGATAACCATAATAGCCTTACTATATATAAGACCCTTATGACCCAAAAACGTGGCTAATGATCTTTCTAGGGTTTCACACGTTTTTGGGCAGCCTCCATCCTCTCTCCTCTCATCTTCTTACTTATGGTGTTTGTGAACCATTAGAGGAGTGACACTTGTGACTCTAAGCCTTCCAAAGTCAATTCAAGGAGGAATTGAGATTGCTATTGCCACATAAAAATCAAGGTAACATTATAAACTTATTCTTATGTTAATATGATTACTTGAATGCCAGAATTAGGGTTTATAGTCTTGGATAACTTGCATGTACAATAGAGAAACCTAGATCCAAGCTTTAGGGTTTGTATGAGCACATAGGATGTTCTTAGGACCAAAACCCATCAAAAAATCATAAGGATCCACCATAGCTGTGAACAAAATTGCTTCCATACTTAATTTCAAATGATGCATAAATAGATTATATATATATATATATATATATATATATATATATATATATATATATATATATATATATATATATATATATATATATATATATATATATATAAACAATAAGAATGATGTTGTAGGAGAATGTTTGAAGAAAATAAACGATTGAAAATACGTGTGAGCCGCGGATTCAATTATGAATCGTATATGTATGTGCTAATTTGAATCTGATTTTTTGATATGAATGGTTTCCTAGTAAAAATGGATTTTTGATATTAATGGTTTACTAATATAAAAAAATTTATATTAATGGTTGATATTAATGCCTTAATTAAAATGATTTGTTAATAATATGTTTTTAAAGTTGACCATATTAAAACATTTATAACCGGAAATTTAAGATTTAAAATACGGAAATATTTATTGGAATTATATACATTCCATTTTAAGGGATGTAAGTTAATTTTGTTTGACAATTGGAAAACTTTTATTGGAATTAAATACATTCCATTTGTAGAAGATGATGTCAGCAATTTGATCTAAGGATAGAAGATATAAGATTGAAATAAAATCAATGACCCAGATTGTTTAAAATGATGTCACAATGTTTCTCTTTTAATAATATTTAGAGATTATTATTTTTTTAATAATAATTAGTTGGTATCTTCCAGGGTTACAGTTCGAAAGGCGAAAGCTGACGAGTTATATTAGAATAAACAGGTAATTCAAAATCTACCTATCTAATAAATGAAACATTTTGTACACATGGCATCTCTCTCCATCCATCTTTTGATTATTGTGAATTGACCATAATGCCCTTCATCTTATTTTTCAGAATATAACTCCATATTTGTTTCCTATTTACTCCACGAAAATATTTATTGCACAATGAATATATTTGGTATACAATCCTCTATATAAGGAATGTGTATGCAATCATTAATTTGAATTTGAATTCTAAAATAAAGTCTAATTCCAAAAGCTAGGGAATTGTATCGGAATTAATACATACCATAATGGCCCATATATATTTACCATTTTCTAACTTCTAACTTTTAATCATGAAATCATGTAGTTCTTTTAACTGTTTCCTCACAGAAAAACAGTTTCATGCTGTTGTAGTTTCAACATCATTTGAATATCATAGGTTAGCATTAGTATTTTAGTATATTTATGAACAATCATAGCATTCTACTTATCTTTAATTCACCCTTTCAGTATTTTTGATACTTACTGTTTTGGGTGTTGTGATATTAGTTGTCTCTCCTTCCAAATTTGTTCCAAGTTCTTTATACTTCATATCCATACTTCTTCATATATGTGTTTTGCTATTCCAAAATCCAATATGAAGATATCCCATTTTATTAAACAAAATCAAAAAAACAAAAGACCTTTTAATTAGCCTTGAAATCTTCTTCTTTTTAATTTATTTTCCTACAAATTCCATTTCTTTCCTGTATATACATAATTCCTTTTACTCATGTTCTGAATACTTATGATACTTATGATCTGTCTCAATATTCCAAATCGATTATTCTATTTGAAACTTCAACTTTGTGATTATTAGTGTATTTCTTAACTGTGGAATGGATTTTTTTTATATACACTATTTTGAAGTTTCAGGTAGAATAATCGATTTGAAAATGAACTTTATTCTAATCTACTCACATTATACATTCTGCTAACATAATATTTTCTTATTTTATATTTTGTTACAGTGACAATGACACAAAAGAAACATCACTTTAATTAAAGACTTTGACAATATAAAGGATGATTACAATTTGATACTAGAGTACCACCATCTATGTTCATAGTTTAGACAATCTCTATTTATTAGATTTTGTTTTACAGTTTTTCTGTTTGACAATATAGTTGTTTATTGTTTAAAACTGTCTTTTTACATTGTTATAATACATTAATTTCGTATCAACAAGTCAAAGTTTGAATTATCCTTCCGCTAAAAAATAATTCTATGAATTGTATTTTGTGAATAATTAAAGTATATAATCATTCCAAATGTTTAACTTGTGGCACATATGATCCTGATAACATAGTTTTATTGCAATTTTTGGAAACTGCGCCATATAATTTAACTATAATTTATCATTTAATCATGGTTCTTATCAGAAAATGCAATATCTTAGTATCTAAATCCCCTATTACATTTTTATATTTATTTCATTTATAACTTTTGTTACGATTCAAAAAATAACAACGTTCCATTTTTTTTACTTACTAACACTACGATACTTATGATTAACATGAAACCATTAATGAGTAATAGAAGTGCATTTTTTTTAACCTTTCTGGAACTCTTTAGTTTTCTTTAACCATTTGCATCAAATCCTTTGCCTCATATGTGATTTCGGCAAAATAATAATAATAATAATAATAATAATAATAATAATAATAATAATAATAATAATAATAACAAACATCAACATCAACATCAACACCCTTATACAAAGCAAATACAATTAATAAGTATATTTTTACTTTAGAAACAATTATCACCAAATAAAGAAAAACTATAATTCATAAACAGTAATTGTGAGATTTTCCCATTTTACTTTCAAGCTTTATATTCTATTCCGGAATTCAAGTTAACAAGAGAACATAATTTAATCTCAAATAAAACACATTATCGAGGTTCTTAGTTATTAGTTGAATCTTCTTAAACATATCATTTGAATCACCAATATTTGTACCTGACAGAATGTATGATTGATATTTCAACGGATAATCAGTCATATACACAAATGATGTAAATTAACTTAATTTCCTTATATCGTCCAAACATAAAGTGTTCCTAATGTTATTTTAAGTAGCTTCACCAATTATTAATGGAGAAAATACCTAAAACAAAATTTCTTAATAATAATTATAAATGTTTTATAAATTTTTTACCTGTGGTTTCCACGGGTTGTAACGTAGTAATAATAATAATTAAGACCTACTATCTGTGTCTTCGTTTTTTTAATGATAATTTGTATATCATATTTTTTATTTATATAATAATAATTTATGCTTTATAAAGAATATAATTATAAAAACTCTTTATGATTATTAAATATACGTGGTTTCTAAAAATATTTGGTAGAGTATAAGCAATTTATTTTCAATCATTTTTAATGATTCTCCTTATTGTCCTGCCTCTCCCCTAGGACCAGGGCCGGTCCATTGGTTTATGATGTCCGGGGCAAGATAATAAAATAATGACATTATTATGTACCGAACTTTCCCAACAAATTTATAATTTCTTTTAAATGCAAATATGCAAATAACTTATACTTCAAGAAAATGTATATTAATACAAACAAACACAATCTCAAATGCATAAATCTCATATGGATAAAATCTTTAAATTGATAATGGTGTGTGTATATAACGAGGTTTTTAGGCTCATGCTTTGTGACAGGTGTTCAAGCAACGCTTTTTGTGATGTAGCATTTGAGTTATGTTAAAATGTGTGTCCCAAAATCAAAAATAGCAAACAAAAACAACAAACCCTCAGGAATCTTTGATGTTGTCTATACTTTCCAGTTGTACTATAGTAGCAAATAAAGATAACAAACCTTCCCCACTATTCCAATGCCTTCCTAATTCTCATCATCATCATCATCATATTGCAATGTATTTTGACCCCCGAATTCCTATTTCCACACCCTTATTTTGGGTATTTTCCAGTTTGATTTTGAGATGCTTGTTGTTGGAACAAAATATTTGGAACAATTTGGCTGGTTCTCCTGTAAATACTGCCAACCAATTGTATACCGCAAGTGAAAACAAGCAAATGGACAAGTCCTGATCTGAAAGTTTTGTATGTTATTAAAGATGACATAGCCTTTGAGAAATCACCTCCAAAACATTGTACACAACCATTTCATCCTACAAACTTTATGAACAAGAAATGGTAAATGGATCATCATTTGAGAACCGAAGTTTCTAAACACAACGTAGATGATGAAGGTCTCTTATGACATTCTATGACCAGCATCTTCCATCGAAAGTTGTTGCGGTTTTCAAAAGAAGAATCTAAGTTACAAAGTTAAAAAAATGAATTTAAATTCAATCACCACATAGAATAATACAAAATCTTTAAAAAACAAAAATACAATATCAAAAAGTATTATTTGGATATTATCAACAATTTAGTAAAAATTGAAATTTCAAACTTATTTATGGAAAACAACAGATAGAGATGTTTGTCAAAGACATCAAATTTGCAGAACAAATAATAAATTATCTTGAAATTACAATGAAGATACCTAAACAAGCAAGATTTACTGTGAGAATTGTCATGAATATTAGTAGATAAAACAAAATTTTACCTAAAATTAGTAGAGATAAAACCAACCATGATCAAATTTGAGCATCCAATTCCATTGTTGACAATGTGTTACACCTTTCTTCCATTAAAGAATAATTCATGTACCTGATTTCAGTTGTGCTTTCATCAACGAATACATAAATTACCATTTCAAAGCAAATCAAGAAATCTATCCAAAAACATTATTTTTGTATAATATTAATCTGGACGGTTACTCCTATGATTAGCAAAATAATTTCATCCAAAATTTGAAGAGGGATTATCATTGAAAAAATGTACTCGTCCACATCATGTGGAAACGGATTTACGAAAGGCCTGCCTATACTAATCAACAGAACTATGGACAATTAACTAAATATTGATAACTACATAAAGGTAGACCAAGACATTCATATGCATACCTATCACCATTGAGACTTGAGAATGTCGATTAATAGAGGATAAAAGATGAATTAACCAATTAGAAATCACAAAAATTATCCCAAACCCCATCGCTTTCAATCATAATAAGATTTTCAAAAAGAATGAAAGAATTGATAACTTTAATTAACCCGGGAGAACCTTGCATTTCTTTAAGATATGAGATCAACAAGACCTTTTTTGAATCGTTTTCCACAGACATGAATCAATCTCCTTAGACGCCTCGTCTTCTTAAGCTTCAATTATTACTTATTAGGCATGTTTCTTAGGAGATCAAGAAGTCAGAAGCGTGCAGCGTGCCAAATGTGATTTGCAACTGCCGCCTTTGGTTATTTTACGTCTTTGGACTTGTGCGTTGCCCTTTTCATCAGGACTTTTCAATGACTGGTTCTTTTAGTGGATAAGCCCAAATGACTACACATTACCGGACATTTAAATATGATGCCCCATAACAAGTTGATGCCATGGGCCATGGCCCAGCTCGCCCTGGGCTTGGGCCTGCCTAGGACACATACCATCTATTAGGTGTTTTGGGATTCCTTTTTTAAACTAGTTTTTAGACTTATGGTCTTTTCAAAAAACCAAAAGATTTAAAAGTGGTTTGCAATTTCAAAAGTTCTTTGAATTTTTTGCAAGAAGAAAAAGAAATTGTTTTAGAAATTATGAATCGATGAATTTTGGTTTATTGGCTTTTGCACTATCAAAAGTTAATCCAAACAAATTAAAAAAAAAACTTTTGGAAAAGCCATAAGGAAAAAACTTTTGCCAAAAAGAATTTTTTAGGTTAAAAAGCAATCTCGCCCCTAACCTTCTCATCTTCAAAATTAATGGAATTCACCGAGTTGCTACTCTACTTCATCGAAGTCGTTGACTTCATTCAAATGTCACCATATCCACCGTTACACCGACGTCATATATCTAAATTAAATAAAGCTAAATCGTAACTATTCTCCATCGTCGTCTCAATAATCTCCATCGGAGAATGATAACGCTTACTATCCCCACCAGGAACCATCTTTATCTCTGTGGAAAACCCTAATCTAGAGTGTGAAACAAAAACCCTAATTCAGATGAGAAAGGCAGTGATGCTAGAGGATCTACAAACATTGGCGGCTAACTAGAGAAAACAAGAGGCGAAAATGGTGGTGGCAAATTTAACCAGTGGGGGTGGAGGCTGAAATCCCTAACCGCTGAAATACAAAGGGAGACACTGGTGAAAGTCATTTTGGTATAGTTGACGGCGCCATAGAAATATTTAGGATTGTGCAATTATAAAAGACATGACAACCCTTGAAAGAACCTACCAAATCTTGAAATCTTTTATTCTTCCCTCTCCATGTCTTCCTGGAGATAAGCATGATCTTGTTTGCATCGGCTAAAAGAAAACCTAAATGGTTTTATAACAAAAACCCTAATTAGGATTTTTGAAAGTTAAGATTTGTTTTGCTTGAATATTACTTCTTTGTGGGCGATTGTGATATAAAGATTCTAATTTAGGATGCAAATACACAGGGGATAATGACTTAAAAGAGTAATATATTTTTCGATTTGTACACGTTTGGTCATTGAGTTTTTTTTCGTCCACATTTAACCCTTGGACTTGTTAAAGTTTACACATTCAGTCCTTAAGACCGGTTATTCTAGGTTAGCCAGGAAAAACGACTTAATAGGGTAATATATTTTCTTATTTTGTACACATTTAGTCCTTAATATTTTTTTTACACATTTAGTCCTTAATACTTTTTGTTTCAAAATAAGTCATTTTTGTTTTGTACTCATTCGATACATATGAATGATTTATTTAGGTTTTTCTCATGACATCTTATGTGAGACAATCATTGATGAGGTTTTATGGGCTGTTAATGCTTATGCCTATCGCGATCTCGACTGCTTGATTGCATAGGTCTTGTGGTTCGACTTAGGTCTTTTGTTCTGAACGTCGTAACTTCTTATACAATATCACACTTTAACGATCTTTATATCCACATATTCGGTTTTTGATTCTACTACAACTTTTGTTAAGATTACTCTCATTAAAATGTAATATATTTTTACTGATGATTTTATAATAACAACAACAACAACAACAACAACAATAATAATAATAATAATAATAATAATAATAATAATAATAATAATAATAATAATAATAATAATAACAACTAGAAAAGGAGCCCATGCTCCGCATGGGTCGAGAATTTTCTTAACACATTCAAAATGATGGCAACAAACAATTGTAGATGAAAAAAGTAGAAGTTGGTACAGTTATGATCAAAATTACAATCATGCCCTTTTGTCCCTTTTTTTGAAATCTAAAGCTTTAACTGTACATATCTGAAAAAATTACCAGACAATACATGAATGTGTGAAAGCTTACGAAAAATATAAATAACGATGTAAATAGTTGATGAAAACGTAAAATTATTGATTATTTGTTGTTACGTATAAAAGATTTATAAGATACCCAATTAGCGTACGAATATAGTAAACACAACTGTTAAATCATAGTGAAAATAAGAAAAGATTTGACAAAAAATAGAAGACAAATTGGGTTGAAATAAAAACAAATTCAACCGTTCATATAGATCAACCTGAATTTCACTCTCTCTAAATGCGTTTACATGACCTACAATTAAAGAAAACAAATGATCTTTGAGTTACTTCATTTTCTTTTCACAACAAAAAGTAGCATGATAATAAAAATGGTGAAAAGTACTCATTAAACAGAGAGTAAGCCCAAAATTAAGTTCACCTTAATAACAGATTGCCAAAAAAAAAAAATTAACGAACCATTTTATCAAGAAGTTGGTGTGCATCATGGAAGTTTTTTTTTCAAATGTCAAGATCCAGACGAAAAAGGGCTGATGGGTTGACTGTTTTCCTTGTTGGCGTTCTTCACTTCCAGTGAGTAAATTTCCAAAATATTGTAAACATGAATACAAAATCAGCAACTTGTAATACAGCTCACTATGTGTATCACTTACCTATGTGCACCAAATGTCCCCAGGACAACAATTGCAAAACATCTGTAAACAGGCTTGACATAAATAAAGGCACCAAATTAAAGGGAAAAAACAAAATCAAGGAGACTGTATTAATTGACATGTGTGCTTAAATCACCAAAGTCTCTAAATTCCATATACTGCAAAACAACCCCATAATCAAATTTGGTAAACAAAGAAAGGCATAATAAATTCACAGGAAAAAACAACAACATAAGCAATTGCTTTAATTTACACCCATATTGTAATACATGATCTCTCTTTGAGAGTCTTCAAACAACTTCATCTTTTGGGTCCCCTTCTCACAGTCCTCCATTTTGCTGACCTGCAAACATATACATAGCTAATCACAAAAACACACACAAACACCACATAAGCAAAAAGGTTAAAAAAAAAAAAAGAAATCAACGGATTTGATGCTATAAATGGATGTAATTCCCAGACTATAATGCCTAAGTAGTGAATATTTGAAAGTATAATGCTATAAAAATGGACCAAAAAAGTAGAATATTGTGGCATATATTGGTAAATGTGCGAAACAGTACAACCTGCTTTTTTGTTGTCCATCTCGTCTCATGCTAGGAACAAATAACATAGTTTGTCCTTTTGGGTGAAGTATTGGTGGACCCCTACAGCAAAAACATCAAATAACAACAACAACAACATTAATTGGCACCACTCGCCTTAGCTAAATAAGGTAACACTACCTATTGACCATCACAATCCAAAATATGTATGGATTTAAGATTAGATTTTGCCATTGTAAATATACATTGGGTTTTTTAAACATAATGTATTAATTGCCACCCTTGTAAAAGAGAAAAAGATCCACATTATGATTTTGAATCTATCAATTGACAACAATGATGAGCATGAAGTTGACAGTAGTAACTTTTAACTATAAAAGGGAAATGTCGCAACTTCTATTGAAATGAATCCTTGAAGTGGTGAAATGAAGTTCTTTGTACACAGTTAAGCATATGTTTTGGCTGGGACATACACCAAAAAAAATAAATAAATAAATAAAAAAGAACCTTGACATTTTAACAAACACATGGGGTGCGACTACAATAGCACCAAAACACCGGAATCAACAGATGCATCAAAGGCTGCTAGTTTTCCAGATTTGAAAATTGTTAATCTTTAACCATGTGTATCACTCTGTAACAATCCCCTGGGCATGCCTATGCCTGTTGTCATCCGATAAAAAAAACATAAAGTTCATGATTCAGAGCTTTGTTTTAAAACCAAACAAAACAAAGGGGCATGAATGTAACTATGGGTGTAAGTCAAATATAAGATGGAATTACCTAACGGTAATTACTCTATAGTTGACTTAATTTAATCCCTACAAAAATAGAGCAATATATTCTAACATGTTTACATGTATCTTAGAAGATGGAATTACCTAAAACCAGCGATATCAACGAATCAGAAATCGTCAAAGGCAATTACTGAACCACTGAAATAATAAACACTCACATCATATCGAAAACTCTTCCATCCTCAGTGCACACTACGTCTTCGAATGGAGTAAATATGAGGCTGCAAATTTCACGAAAGTGATGTAGTCAATCTTCAACTCGCATATGTAGAGGAAGCATACACAAAGATAGAATTTTAGAAATTTGAATTAAAAGAGAAAGATGAAGAACGTGAGTACGCGCAACAATAGAAGGGAAGACATTTAAAAGGTGTGCGGAGCTCTTTGGACTTGGCACCACCCCACTCGGTGGCCCACTCCATCTTTGTAAGGTACATCTGGTCTTTTTTGTGTTGTTTCTTCCCCATCTTTCTTCAAAATTTTTGAACTTGGACGAAATTAGGGTTTACAGGAGAGTTTGCTGAGAATAATAAGTGTATTCGGGCAAATAGATCTCTCTATTCTCTTTCTTATCCCATCAATGGAGAAACAATATCGAAAATCGTGGATGTTAGATCTGATACGATGGTCGTTAATGCGTAAAAAGTCCGCCGAGCCGACTTAATTCTCCGGTGGTTGTCTGAAGCCTGAAGCATTGATTCTTCTTTGATGTAGATGCGTTTAGAGAGAGGTTCGTTGGTGATGTTGCAGACGAAATCTAAGGACATAAGTGGGAGATTTAGGCGGTGGTGAGAAGGTGAAGAAGAATCGAGAATAAGCAGTCAAAGCGATGGAGTTGGAAACCTTGTGGTAACCCGATCATGTAGGCGGTGTGACACGAATGGGTGTGGATAGAACATGTATCACTTCCTGAAAGAAGCGGTGGATTACACCTGTTAGCCCTCGTAGACAACCAACCTGATAAAGAGCACGTGTGGACCAACAATTAAAGAATGACATAAAAACCCAAGGCAAAGAAAAAAATGGATTTGAACATACATAAATAGACAAGGGACTAATTTGGCCAAATCAGAAGCAACTTAACTGTAGCTAAGATAGGAGAATTTAAATATTTATATATATATATATATATATATATATATATATATATATATATATATAAATATAATAATAATAATAATAATAATAATAATAATAATAAACATCCATACATGCATTCATAAAAAAACTTATAGATATAAAGATCGTAAATAAAAATATAATACTTTTTAACGGGAATAATATAAACGAAAGTTGCAGTAGACTAAAATACGAACACATAGATATAAAGATCATTAAAATATGATATCATATGAAGAAGTTATGACGTTCAAAATACATGACCTAAGCAACCACGTAGTCAAGATCGTGATCGACATAAGCATCAAAAGTATGGGTTATGTGCATAACATCAATCATATGGTGTGCATGCAACCCTAATTGCTTTGATCTAGGTTTTTCTAAGTAAACATACAACATTGAATACCAAAGCAATAGACCCTAATTGACTAGCATACATAACTGAAAATCACATATGAATAAGGTTAGGAATATTATATTGATTGTTATGTAGCAATAACAATCACAATCCTTCTTGATCTTGACTCTTGAAAGCTTAGTGCCCCAAGTCTTGCACCTCTAATGGAGTCACAAACACCACTAGCAACAAGGATGACTTAGGTGAGGGAGGAGGAGGCACAAAAATCGTCCAAGGCACTCTTTGAAAGCATAGGGCCGGATTTTGGGAGCCTTAGGGTTCCTTTTATAGGTGAGCTGCTAGGGTTTCAGTCAAAACCCCAATAGGATTGCTTAGCCATCAAGCAACCCTTTAGATCCTTCCAGAATCAAGACCTGGACGGTTTCTAAGTGGGCTTCCACCTTGAATTCGTCCACCTTATTCCTAAGGGATCTACAGCCCAAAATCCAATTATCTTATAATTGCAATTCTAGTCCCTTAAGTTTAATTAATCTCTTTTGACTACACAATTAATTCTAAACTAATTCTTGATCAATATTAATTAAACAATATGATTTATCCTTTAATATATTATTCATATAATATATATTAATAAATCATAATTAATCCTTTTTCTTCTTAATTCATCCTATCGGTTGCTATGGTGAAGGCAACCCAATATGGCCATGGTCATAATTTGGTCAAGTACATACCAAAATAGTTATGGGCTTAGACACCTAATCCAACAGTCTCACACTTAGATAAGTCTAATAACTATATTGCAAGTACGACTTCAAAACCGGATCAACAATCATAGCTTTCAAAAGCTGCTGTCAACTCTGATCTTATCAGTAACGCGTCCTTTAGATAAGGGATCATATATTCCTCTATACTAGGTATGGTATAGACATGAGACATGGATTATAATCATTCTCTCAGTCTATGTTTTGTTTATTGATTTCCAATTTATGACGACTGCTAAAATAGTATAATTGAACACATCAACTTAGTCCCGGCTTGACCGAGCGCTTAGGGTGTCATCACTAAATCATCGAGGTGCCCACAAATATCGCTTTTATCCCACATTGGGTAAAAGGAATGGATAAAATTCGACCCATATGCTTGCTTTATTTACTCATCAAATCACACACAACAATATGTTTTATAACACCAAGTTACTTGTGTGTTTACATATTATCAATGAGCAACCGACTCGTAAACTGCAACTATATGTCTCCATTTGAAGAATATAAGATATTATCATCTCACTAATCACTCATGATAAAATCCATGAAGCTATCCAAGTGAGCATGGGTTTTATCCAACACTCAAATCTTATTTCAGGAGTACTCATGAACACTCCAACAAACTTTTTCTATGTCTAAAACGCTTTATACAATCTACAGTCAGATTCATGACAACCTTACCTCATACCTACCTCCAAAGTATAATCGACTGTGGATGGTTTGAATAATTTTACTATTCGGGAAGTCAAAACATGTGAAGTGAAACACAATAATAATCAAATCCAATATGGTCTCAGACTTGTGAGTATAAATAAAACACCTTTTATTTAGTCACAATATTGATTACACATCATTCATTGTCTAATGTTTCGGATAATCAACTTATTACTTGAATTATAACAATAGTTGTCCCATGCTCCAAGCATGAACACTATGTTTACCTATGGTCCTTACTTTGTGAAATAGATCAATTGAACACATTTACATTGATACTCATTTCACAACTCCTAATCTTTCCCTTAACTTACATACTTATGTGAACAAGTAATTAGTTTTAATTTCCTAAGTACCAAGATTTCCATACATCACATGACTCAAATCATATGATTCCAAGTTTCTGTCCAATTGAAACTTGGGCGATGCAAATCTTTTCTTACTTAGAAAATTATGACACTACCATAAATAACATAACTAAGAATCACATCCACTTAATATTTCTTATAATAGAAACACACAAGCATCAATTTTCACAAATGACATTGCAAGGAGATATAAATAAGACAAAACTCAAATTTTATTTTGTTTATAAAAGGTGCAGAAAACCTGTCCTTACAACGCGAATTCAAATAAAAACTATGCTATTACATGTTCCTAAGCAATTTATCATAACTCTAAGCAGCAACTCAAAAATCCGATCATCAAATCATGTGATCGAAATCCATTTCTTCGCGATCAGACTCAACTCACTTCTTCCTTTAATCTTCCTTTATTTTCTTCAATCCAACAACACATCAAAATACAATCTTATCACATCATGTATTAAGAATCTCCAAATAAGAACTTAATAGAATAAGATAGTGGATTTTACCTGAAGCAGAGTCATACATCTTGACTCTCTCGTCTTCACAATGTCTCAAGTAAATCTGGCAGCTTCACATCCAATGCTCCTTCTCTTGGCAATAGAAACAAATGGACCTTTTTGGAATGGTACACGAGACAATCTCAGACTTAGCTTTTCTCTTGCCTAGAGAAAACTTTTCTGGACTTCTGTAACACCAGTCAAATTTAGGTCAAAAATAAACTGTTCAATAACCTTAATTGGGATAAATAAATTGGTAGAGATTGTAACTAGGTTTCCAAAAATATAAAGAACACTGAAATTCAAGTTATAACGAAGAAATTATGACCAATCGAAGATCCACAACAAAACCGGTAAAATGTTGTTAAGCATAAAATACGAAATTTCAATAAAATACTTTTCAACCTTAGGTATCTGAATGAAAGTTGTAGATATTATTAAACCGTAAATGTACACAAAAGGAACGCCCAAATCTGACTTCATATGAGGAAATTATGATTTTTCGAAGTTTCAGACATAGCAGTAGACACCTAAAAACTCGATATAGAGATCAAGCGACTTTTAGCCAACGCAACCTAAACGAGAATCGAAGATCTCGACAATAGTAGTACAACGGTAAAAAGACAGATGAAAATAGACATCGGATGAAGAAGTTATGGATTTTTTACGGAGTTTTCCTGTCCCGACCTACTAAAAATAAATATAATAAAATTTAACCTCAAAATTAGCTGATAAAGTCTAAACGATAGTTGTAAATCATATTCTCACCTTCGCGTTGATATAAAGAACGTCGAAAACGGAGTCCGTATGCGAAAGTTATGAATTTCTGAAGTTCGGGGCGCGAACCCCAACACTGTGTCAGAGTTCATGACGTGAAAAAGAGGTTCATGAAGTGAACTCAGTGCTGACGAGTTCTGGAGCCTGACAGACTGCTGTCGCGACTACGCACCTGATGACGACCAAGTTCACGACGTGAATAAGCTTGGTTCACGACGTGAGACCCCAAAAATGACCCTATGAATAGAAATCGAAGGTCTTGGGTTTAGGCTGCTCATTTCTCTTCACCTGGCCACTTTTACTCTGCATTTAGCATCCCGAGACTACCCTAACACGCGTCCAGATCTCGACGAAGGCTCGAAGTTCCCGAGAAATAAATCTTTTCCAGTCAAAGTATTGCCCGCGTGAAGCCCGCTTTTTCACCAGAAATCCGTTGTTTCGTCAAGAACGATCCTTCCTAGAAACGAAGCGCTGCTCGATTATCCACTTATTAAGTGAGTCGATACCCTATACCTTTTCCAAACTTCTTATATGTTTTATAGGGGGGGGGGGGGGGGGGAATACAAGTATAACACAAGGAAACTTGTGTTTCAAACTATTGATTATGTTTTCTTATACTTTATATATTTATTACACAAAAATATCGACTTCGAATCACAAACATTATTTTCAAACTTATAAACTTCTAAATGTTGTTAATAACAAAGTTCCATTATATAAATAATATACATGGAAACTATGATAAGTATCGTTTTATGGAAATTACAGGTTAAAAGGAACAACGATAGGAAAACACGTATATAAATTGTGATAAGTATAATTTATGAGTCAATCCACTCTTTCTATCGTACAAAGTTATAAATGGAAATTGTTATTTTTATTTACTAAAAGGTTTTTTTATATATTACTAGTGAACTTATTGTTATCGAATCATCTGTGAGACAATGGCTTTGTTTAGTATTAAATGAAAGTCCATCACTTATAGCAGAGTCTCCTATAGGGAGAGCGTTAGTTTGTGTATAGATCTATACGGGACAAACAATCCCATGCTCTGACTGTTAGCTACAGTTGGAACGAAAGGTCAGGGATTACAAATGTCATTTGCAGTAAGGATATCCGTCATTTAGCATGGTTATAGGAACTCGCAACGCGGAAACAATGACTCATACACGTAGTAATACTCAACTTAATCAAGTTTGAGGAATAATAACTATATGATCACTTTGTATTTAAATCAGGGTTATATATGGTTTTCATTTGATAGATAGTGGGATGTGTGATTTCAGCTTCATTTCCTGTTCCTTGTTTGGTTGTGGATTTAGGGCAGAATCACCCAATCGACTGTCGGTTCCAGTCTTAGTCATATATAACTTGTAAGGACTAAGTAAACATGATAGGGTATTATCGGTACATTCAGAATTCAGTATAGATACAACTACAACTAGTTTTACTTAATAATAAAACTACAAGTTATCAAACTAAGTATGACATATTTACTCATAAGTTACAGTCTTGGTCATTTAAGACTGCCTCTCACTCCTAGGAAAATATAGGATTTTCCAGGTTTAACACTATCACTTTACAAGCAAACAGTTTTACAAATACATTATTAGGGAAAATATATGATTTTTCATATCTAATACATTCATTTTATACACAACGAATCATAACTCATTTCATAGGAAATATCGGATTTTCTGGAAACATATACATATAGTTACATATTGATATGACTACTTAGTGGATATGTATGGGTTATATAAAATGAAGATTTGATAGACAGTGGAATGTGTGATTTCCGACTTATCTCCTGTTCCTTGTTTGGTTGTGGACTTAGGGCAGATTCACCCAATCGACTGCCGGTTCAAGTTTTTGAGTTTATATAACTTGTATGCACTTATTAATCATGGTGGGAACCAGTATTGGTCACTTTTCATATACAAATTCAAAGCATCATATATCACTCTTTAAACGTAAGAAACAAATATATTTTGCTCTCAAAGCTAAAGGCTACACTGCAAGCTATTAAGAAAATATATGATTTTCTGTAATATCACACGAACATTTTCAAGAAACAATAAACTTATTTTCTAAATTAAATAGTTATGAAACCACCAACTTAAATGTTGATACACTTTCCAAATCACTTGTATTCTCAGGAAACTAATAAACAGGTTCTCGTACAAGTTTCAAGAAGATGGAGCATAATAGCTTCAAGTCTTTGTTTTGTTATCTACTTTTGAAAACAATCAATCTATGTTATGTATTCAATGTAAAAACTTTATTATCAATGCGATGGTTGTTTTTTTATTACTATTTTACATTTGTTATGATATTGTACATGACGTCCTCCGCCCCCGAATGTTTCCGCCGTTCAGGTTTAGGGGTGTGACAACTTCAAATGTTTCCATTCTCAATGCCCATGGAAGTTTGGGAGCTTGATCTACCAGACAAATTTGCTTGACCAGTGCGTCAAACCATTGCTGATTCAACAACAATAAGCAAATAGGTAAGATTAATGAGGGTCACGTCATGGTTCATCATATAGTACTCACTAATGAACTCACTATATGATTCAGGAAGTGATTGAAGAACCCAATCAACAACCAACTTCCTTGAGACAATGACACCCAACATTCCCAACTTGTCAATGTGTGACTTCATATCCAAGATGTGTGCACACACAAACTTTCCATTTTTGTGTTTACTTGCAAATAGGGCTTGAGTGACCTTGAACTTTTCAAGTCTTCGAACACGTGGGTCAGGGAGAATTATTGGAGGAGGTGAAGCATGATTTCCATTTCCACGATCCAATCGTGGAACATCATCTTCGTGTGGAAAGCTTTTTCCACGGGATTCGGGAAGACCATAGTCATTTGACATCTACAAAACGGGAGAAAATTCAAGTTAATTGATAATAGTCCTTGATATGAAACCCAAATGAAATATCAAGTCTAGGACCCAACACAATATTCTACAACTCAGAATAGGGATGTCGTAATCCTGTTGCAGAATATTTGAAGGTAGGTAAATAACGAGTTACCAATTTCCACCATGAAAAACGAAAAGAAAATTAGCTTTTAAATGTTTTGAAACTCCTAGATCTTTTGAGATTCATTAAACTTTTCAATGGCATGTTTAATCTTGATTATGCACTTCAAGTTTGTGACTGGGATGCCGAGTATCACAAACAAAGTGTGGATAACCATGCAAATTAGCTTGGTACTCTCGATGCCGATCATCACCCAATCAATGTGCTAGTTAACCACACACACTCCATTGATAAATGATAATCTAATAAGAAACCCATTGCCATCCTTCATTGGTCCCATATTAGTGTGCTGGTTAACCACACACGCTCCACTAACGACCAACAAGGTGTAATGTGCAATTTCATGGATTAGCACAAATTTCACATTTTTCCTAAAGTAACTAATAAGATTTGGGAATTTGTAAAAGTGTTTAGTTACTTCGTATTTCATTATACTTATAATGGAAGGTTGTGTCCTATCCTACCCGTTCACCTAGCGACCCTCTACTAGTCAAGAGTATGGTGGGTAAGAGTGGATACCCAATGGCCGTTATTTTACAGGCCGCTTGTAACGCCCGCAGATCCGGGCTACTCAATTTAGAGGCAATAGGGGTCGAAAACGACTTTCAACAAAAGATTATTTAGAATAAATAATCTTAACCAAGTTTTGGAATATGTCACAAGGTTTCTGTACATATAAAGAATGCCGAAATCCGAGTAATAACGAAGAAGTTATGGCCCGTCGAAGTTTTACGGCAAAATCGACACGACACCGGGAAGCGTAAATAGTGAATTTACGATAGAGCGAGATTTAGCCTTAGCAATATAAACAAAAGTCATAGAATATGTTAAACTAAGAACATCGATAAAAAGAACGTCCAAATCTGACTTCGTATGAGGAAGTTATGATTTTTCTAAGATTCAGCTTAACAGTGCACGATCCGAAACTCGAATTTTAGTTCGAGTGGTTTTTGTCTTACACGACCTAAATGAGATTTGAAGATCTCATTAATAGGAATTCAACAGTAAAAAGATAGACGAAAACAGAGTCCGTATGAAGGAGTTACGAATTCTTCGCGGTCATTTAATAGTCTAAACGCCTCCTACTGTTAAATTTCAAATCGGTCGAGAATTAGCCAACGAAGTCTAAATAAAAGTTATAGATCTTGATTTTACCTACGCGTGGAAAAAAGAATGTCGAAAACGGAGCTCGTATGCGAATGTTACGGGGTTTAGAAGTCGGCAGGTTGCTGCTGCAAAAGGGGTCACGTGGCTGAATATGGGCCAAGGCTTTCCCCCCAGGAAAAGCCATAAGATGATGACACGTGGCATTGACTCGGCGATTCCATCAGGAATTCACCCTATAAATAAGAGTGTTGGGTTTCTCCATGTCTCACACCTTCCAAACACTTCTTTCTCTCTCTAGTTTCTCTCTCTAAATCCCCTAACGCCCTAAAAGCCTAGGTAAATCCCCTAGCACCCGAAGGAAGCCCCGAGGCTCCCGAAGTCCCGAGAAAAGGGCCTTTCGGCTCGGGAACGCTGCTCCAGCGAAGCCCGATTTTTGCAAAAAAACCCGCTGTAAGTGAGCTACGTCTACGCTATTTTTAATATAGCTTCTAATTAATTATAGTAACATTATTATGACCTAAAATAATTATTTGGGCTATTATTATGAGTTATATTGAGTGTTATTTAAAGCTTATATAATAATAATAATAATAATAATAATAATAATAATAATAATAATAATAATAATAATAATAATAATAGTTGGACTATTAATTAGTCGCGGTTAACGTTAGACTAAACTCTAGTCATATTGATACTAGGTTTTGTCGAGGAAATTGTTTTAAGAGTAACGAAGTGCTGTCCGAGTGACGAGTCATCGCCTAATCAAGTGAGTGCATAGTTACTTTTAGCTTACACATAGATATGAAGTATTTTATATAAATTACGTGCTATGTGTGCATATTATCTGAATACTTGCTATCTATACTGGATGAACATTTTTATACATGTTTTCAATGATTTAAAATGTATATGTATTTTATATCTACGATAATGTTAGGGTAAACATGGGTAGATATAATAGATGAAATATGAGTTGAATGATAAGTTGAGAGGTGTTATAGACCACGAGGTGAGGGTGAGAGGTGGACGATGTGAGAAGCCTTTTTCCCAAATGATGGCCCCGTCATTCAGCAGAGTATGGATGACAACCATGGACTATTCTAGACAGTCCAGTGGAACACTAGCAGGCTCGCAACCTGTAGGTATTGTGAACGACGTGTTCACCTGGTGTACTCTAAACCTTGGTGACCATGTAGACTTGGTGCCTAAACCTTGGTGACTATGCAGACTTGGTGCCTAAACCTTGGTGATCATGCAGACTTGATGCCTAAACCCTGGCGACTATGCAGACTTAGTGCCCATTGTGTAAACAGTGGCAACGATGGATTTCTTGTCGATTCCTTAGGATAATCCTTAGGAATGAATGAATGAGGAATAGCTGATTCTTAGGGTAGATCCTTAAGAGTAAAGAAGATAATGGGGATGGGTAATTGGGTTGATTGTTTGATTGTTAAACATAATAATTATATTATTGTGGGTTGAGAACCCTATGTACTCACCAGGTTTCCCAACCTGACCCACTCAGTTTATTTATATTATAGGTGTTGATATGAAGTCACATTACACTGAGAGATTAAAGAGATATTGATCACTAGTGTAAATTAATGTAAGTTCCATTTATGCTTATGTTCTTGTATTGATAATGACAACCCAAATGTTTTAAAATGAATGAAATACGTTTCTTCGAAACTGTGTTGATAACGTATTTCTTGTATTTTTCTGGGAACAAATTCCGCAACATTTTTTTATGAAAAGAAGTACTCTGATTTTTATAAAGCATAAACAAGATCAGTCTTTTCTGGCCGTGAAAATGGGGATGTCACAGTTGGTATCAGAGCATTAGTTTAAGCGAACTAGGAATATGGATTTATTTCTAGACTTAAACTTAGAATGCTAAGCAATGATTGTGAGGAGTGTGTCTAATAAAATTTAGGTAATACACCTGAATAGACACAAGCACTAGCTTATTTAGGGAAAATTCCTAACATGCTTTTATATGCTAAATGATTTATGATATGCATTATATGATTGGATCTATGGTCTGTTGCCAACCAGATCTGGAAATTTTATGTGCTCAGGTTTCTAAACGTTTAATTACGATATTAGAACTGGCATGTAACTTTTTGGAGTAATAAGGAGGAATACACGTCTAATTCTTCCTCTATCTATATTCTCGTCTCGATACACCAAACGCCTGCTTTGGAGAATAGAATGTCATGATAAGGACTCATAGAGAATTGAGTAAATAGAGGAAATGAAAAGACTTATGATAGTGAATGACACCTATCGGAAGATATCAAAAGAGTGGTATCTTGCCTTTAGAATATGTCATGCATTACGTTTAGAGGAGTACAATACGTCCGAAGTACACCTTCGATTGGCAGGATGATGGAATGATTGGCGTAATTCATGAAGTTGACCTATCGTATGGCATTTCCACCGAGCTGAAGCAGAATTAATGACTGAAGATACGCATAGAAGAAGTCCTAGTAGAGTCTAGGGAATTTTTTGTGATTGTTTGGACACATTTTTATGTGTTAAAAATTGTTTTTGTGATAATAACTTGGAAAACTGCGAGACAATACTTGGGACGAGTATGAGTAGGTGTGAAAGGTAGTAGAGGCCTATACTACCGGAAACACAAGACTCACACTTGTATTAGGGAAAGTCACAAGGTTACCAAGAAGCTAGTAATTGATTTTGTTTTATTCAAGTATGTCGTTACCATTGTTTCGGTAAAGACTAAGAAGATTGTTGTTATCCCGACCCTAGTGGTCATATCACATTGAGTCTGACTACGATGAGTAGGTTATGTGGTTTAGAGAAGCAAGTTTGATGTAGCGTCCGACTTAAACCAAACAATAGAAATCAAAGCGATCAATAGAAGTATCACACTCGTTGTTAAAGAAGTTGGTAGCTAGAAATGCTACATGTTAAAATGTGATTATATCACATTAAACCATGAAGGAAGGCATATTCCATTCCGGAATTTGACTATAAGAGACCTGAGTCTAAGCGTTGTTACATACGATAATAGGTCATTAGAATATGACACATCGGTCAATTGTAGCAATCAAATTAACTTATCCTAAGAAGAAGAAGGAGTCTCTGATAAAGAATGAGCTTGTGACACGAAGGTCATGATTGAAAGTCTAACGAGCAGGTGCACCGCGTGCAGTCAAGGAGTCCAAGAGTTAGATACTCGTTCGAAGCAACATAGAAGTTACAGTTATTACCTAGGATGAAGAGATAACATATGCAGTCATTATACTACCCTGTTTCGTTGATGATTCTGGGACATAATCATCCTAAGGGGGAGATAATTGTAACGCCCGCAGATCCGAGCTAGTCAATTTAGAGGCAATAGGGGTTGAAAACGACTTTTAGACAAAAGATTATTTAGAATAAATAATCTTAACCAAGTTGTGGAATATGTTACATGGTTTTCGTACATATAAAGAACGCCGAAATCCAAGTTATAACGAAGAAGTTATGGCCCGTCGAAGTTTTACGGCAAAACCGGCACGACACCAGGAAGCGTAAATAGTGAATTTACGATAGAGCGAGATTTAGCCTTATCAATATAAACTAAAGTCGTAGAATATGTTAAACTAAGAGCGCCGATAAAAAGAACGCCCAAATCTGACTTCGTATGAGGAAGTTATGATTTTTCTAAGATTCAGCTTAGCAGTGCACGACCCGAAACTCGAATTTTAGTTCGAGTGGTTTTTGGCTTACGCGAACTAAATGAGAGTTGAAGATCTCATTAATAGGAAGTCAACAGTAAAAAGATAGACGAAAACGGAGTCCGTATGAAGGAGTTACGAATTCTTCGCGGTCATTTAATAGTCTAAACGCCTCCTACTGTTAAATTTCAGATCGGTCGAGAATTAACCAACGAAGTCTAAATGAAAGTCGTGGATCTTGATTTTACCTACGCGTGGAAAAAAAGAACGTCGAATACGGAGCTCGTATGCGAAAGTTACGGGGTTTAGAAGTCGGCAGGGTGTTGCTGCAATAGGGGTGATGTGGCTGAATATGGGCCAAGGCTTTCCCCCCAGGAAAAGCCATCAGATGATGACACGTGGCATTGACTCGGCGAGTCAGTGAACCGACTCGGAGAGTCTATCAGGATGTCACCCTATAAATAAGAGTGCCGTGTTTCTCCATTTCTTACACCTTCCAAACACTTCTTTCTCTCTCTAGTTTCTCTCTCTAAAGCCCCTACCCCCCTAAAAGCCTAGGTAAACCCCCTAGCAACCGAAGGAAACCCCAAGGCTCCCGGAGTCCCGAGAAAAGAACCTTACGGCTCGGGAACGCTGCTCCAGCGAAGCCCGGTTTTTGCGAAAAAACCCGCTGTAAGTGAGCTATGCCTACGCTATTTTTAACATAGCTTCTAATTAATTATAGTAACATTATTAGGACCTTAAAATTATTATTTGGGCTATTATTATGAGTTATATTGAGTGTTATTAACGCTTATATAATAATAATTATAGTTGGACTATTAATTGGTCGCGGTTAACATCAGACTAAACCCTAGTCATATTGATACTAGGTTTTGTTGAGGAAATTGTTTTAAGAGTAACGAAGTGCTGTCCGAGTGACGAGTCACCGCCTAATCAAGTGAGTGCATAGTTACTTTCAGCTTACACATAGATATGAAGTATTTTATATAAATTACGTGCTATGTGTGCATATTATCTGAATACTTGCTATCTATGCTGGGTGAACATTTTTATACATGTTTTCAATGATTTAAAATGTATATGTATTTTATATCTACGATAATGTTGGGGTAAACATGGGTAGATATAATAGATGAAATATGAGTTGAATGATGAGTTGAGAGGTGTTATAGACCACGAGGTGAGGGTGAGAGGTGGACGATGTGAGAAGCCTTTTTCCCAAATGATGGCCCCGTCATTCAGCAGAGTATGGATGACAACCATAGACTATTCTAGATAGTCCAGTGGAACACTAGCAGGCTCGCAACCTGTAGGTGTTGTGAACGACGTGTTCACCTGGTGTACTCTAAACCTTGGTGACCATGTAGACTTGGTGCCTAAACCTTGGTGACCATGCAGACTTGGTGCCTAAACATTAGTGATCATGCAGACTTGATGCCTAAACCCTGGCGACTATGCAGACTTAGTGCCCGTTGTGTAAACCGTGGCAACGATGGATTTCTTGCCGATTCCTTAGGAATGAATGAACGAGGAATAGCTGATTCTTAGGGTAGATCCTTAAGAGTAAAGAAGATAATGGGGATGGGTAATTAGGTTGATTGTTTGATTGATAAACATAATAATTATATTATTGTGGGTTGAAAACCCTATGTACTCACCAGGTTTCCCAACCTGACTCACTCAGTTTATTTATATCATAGGTGTTGATATGAAGTCACATTACACTGAGAGATTAAAGAGATGTAGATCACTAGTGTAAATTAATGTAAGTTCCATTTATGCTTATGTTCCTGTATTGGCGATGAAAACCCAAGTGTTTTAAAATGAATAAAATACGTTTCTTCGAAACTGTTTTGATAACGTATTTGTTGTATTTTTCTGGGAACAAATTCCGCAACATTTTTTTTTATGAAAAGAAGTACTCTGATTTTTATAAAGCATAAACAAAATCGGTCTTTTCTGGCCGTGAAAATGGGGATGTCACATCGCTTCTTTAAACACCCCTTATAGACCGACTTTGTGAATGAAGCCTACTAACGGTAAAACTGACTATTTACTCATACATATATAATATAAGATTTTTAATTTTATATAGTATAAGGGTGTATTTTACAGTTTTAAAGTACTAGGTGGTTTAATCTAATAACTTATACCTTTAATTTTATTAATATAAACCATTACATTATGGATTTATTAACTCTCTTTTAATTACACACTTAATTAATTTAATAAAACCATAAGGGTGTAATTTGAACTTTTCAAAATCCTAAGGTTTTAGAATTTAATATTTCAAAATTAAGACCTTTTAATTAAATTTTAAATTCCAAAACTTGAGGATAAGTTTTGAAACCTTTCAAAACATTAGGATTTAACTATTTAAATTTCAAAAACTAAAACTTTTAAGTTTAAATTTAAACTATAAAACCTAGATGATGTAATTTGAAATTTTTTTAAATTACTAGGTTAAATATTTGACTAATAATAATCCTATATTATCCATATTTAACCAAATCCATCAATTTTGATAAGAATAACCATTCCAAGCATAAAAAATCGATTTTAGGCAACAAAAACGAGTTTGAAAGTAATCATCAACAAAATTTGGTAAGAAAATCGAAATTCCCGGCACCAGACCCTTGGACTCGTCAAGTCCACTATGGAACTCGTCGAGTAGGACCTACACGTCGAGTCCATACATGGACTCGGTGAGTCAGCCAGTCAGAAGACAAAAAATTCGATTTTCTTGAACTTTGGCAACTCACTGTTGCATCTATTCACTAGAAAAACGACCTAGGCTCTGATACCACTATGGGTTATGTGCATAACATGAATCCTATGGTGTACATGCAACCCTAATTGCTTTGATCTAGGTTTTTCTAAGTAAACATACAACATTGAATACCAAAGCAATAAACCCTAATTGACTAGCATAAATAACTGAAAATCACATATGAATAGGGTTAGGAATATTACCTTGATTGTTATGTAGCAATAACAATCACAATCCTTCTTGATCTTGACTCTTGAAAACTTAGTGCCCCAAGTGTTTCATCTCTAATGGAGTCACAAACAGCACTAGCAACAAGGATGACTTGAAAGCATAAGGCCGAATTTTGGGAGCCTTAGGGTTCCTTTTATAGGTGAGTTGCTAGGGTTTCAGTCAAAACCCCAATAGGATTGCTTAGCCATCATGTAGCCCTTTAGATCCCTCCAGAATCAAGGCCTGGATGATTTTTAAGTGGGCTTCCACCTTGAATTCGTCTACCTTATTCCTAAGGGATCTACATCCCAAAATCCAATTATCTTATAATTGCAATTCCAGTCCCCTAAGTTTAATTAATCTCTTTTGACCAAGAAATTAATTATAAAGTAATTCTTAATCAATATTAATCAAACAATATGATTTTTCCTTTAATATATTGTTCATATAATATATTAATAAATCATAATTAATCATTTTTCTCCTTAATTCATCCTATCAGTTGCTATGATGAAGGCAATCCAAAAGGACCATGTTCATAATAAGGCAAAGTACATACCAAAATAGTTATGACTTAGACACCTAATCCAACAAAAAGCCTCAAACACCTCATTTATTATTGTCTCACATACATAAGATGCCGTGAGAAAAACCTAAAGAAATCATTCATAAGTACTTAATGAATACAAAAAACAAAAATGAGTTATTTTGCAACAAAAAAATATATTAATGACTAAATATATATAAAAATATTAATGACTAAATATGTACAAAATGAAAAATATATTACCCTATTAAGTTATTTTTACCGGCTAACCGGTAGTAGCCAATCATAAGAACCAAATGTGTACAGTTTAACAAGTCGAATGAGTAAATATAAACGAAAAAAACTCAATGATCAAATGTATTAAAATAAAAAAATATATTACCCTTTTAAATCATTATCCCAATACAGACAAAATATAGGATTTACCACAACCACAACTACAATTTCAATAATTTAGTCTATATTTAAACTATGTAAAAAATTGTGACCAAATTACATTATACGATGCAAATTTAATTTCTCACAATTTTTGAACATCATTCCTCAAAAAAGGTATAAAAAAAACAAAGGAAAAAAAAACATCCTGTTGCATGGAAAACACATGTTACTCGAAGTGATATGTTTTATTGCGATAATGAAATGTTTTATAGCGATAATGAAATTACATAAAATGTTGACCCGCATGGAGTATATTCACGCCTGATCCAACATATCATTAATGGAAAGAACAAACTGATTCCTAGTCTTCCCAGTTGTGCTTTGTAGGGACAAGGCAAAGAGGTGTCGTCCTACGAAGAAACGGGAAGCCATTCTCTTTCATATCCAGATCTTCCTTCTTCAATCCGGCTGGTGTTTCCCAGTTGAAGAAGTAAAGCAAGTTTGAAATTGTAAATTCTACAGTTGAAGTAGCCATGTTATTCCCAGGACATGCTCTTCTCCCCCCTCCAAACGGGATCATCTCAAAATTTTTCCCTCCGATATCAGGCTTAATGTTTTCAAATCGCTCTGGATAGAACTCGGCTGCGTTCTCTTTCCAGATTCTTGGATCCCTTCCTAATCCCCACGCAGTCACCATCACTTTCATACCAGGTAACACGTCATATCCACCAATCTGACATTGACTTACACATTCCCTTCCCATCAGAAAAGCTGCAGGTGGGTGCAATCGTAGCGTCTCCTTCACCACCATTTTCAAGTATGACATCTTCGTAATATCTGATTCATCTACTTTCGATTTTCTTCCAACACATCTTCGAATTTCGTTTTGCAACTTTTGCATAACTCTAGGATTTTTAACGAGCTCGGACATAGCCCACACCATTGTTATAGTAGATGTGTCAACTGCTCCTTCAAGCACATTCTGCGGTGATGTTTATTCATGGGGAAAAAAAAACGATGAATGAAACTGAAAACCATGAAATAAATCTATGCAAAAACATAGAAAAGTATTTAAATGTGTTGTTTACCATCACAAGTGCTTTCATCTCCTCTGTAGTCAACCGAGACATACAGTCATCGACAAAATCATTTACATGACCACTTGTTTTTGTGTCATTTTGATAAAGATGATCATCAAGAATCATCTGGAGAAAGCCATCAAAATCAGTATAACATTTCTGTAGCCTGCGATTCCACCCTGTTAATTCGTCTAAAATCCAACCAAATGTTGGAAAAATAAACGAAAATGAGGCACCACCCATGACCTGTGCCTCCTCGACTATATCTTTCAATGTTCTACCATTAAAAGTCTTTCCCCTGTAGCTGTTACCAAATGCAACCTTACCCACGACATCATATACTAGAGATAAGATGATATCTTCTAGGTTTACTGTAGTGTTTAAGGAATGTGATGAGATAGAACGAATGAGAGCCTCCATCTCAATCTCCATCACGTTTTTATATAATCTAATCCTTTTAGCACCCAAGAACTCAGATACCAAAACCTTGCGCATGTCTCTCCAATGATCATTGTGTGGTGCGAAGGCAACGTCCATGTAGTTGAATGACAGTAGCTTGGTAGCCTTAGAGTACGGACGCGTACACAGCTTCTCATCATGAGTTTTTAAGACTTCAGTAGCCATTTCACTAGAGGAAATGACGAGGAATGGTTGGGCTCCAAAATGAAGAAGCAGAGCTGGGCCGTATGTCTTGGAGAGGTTCCATAGGGTTTGATGGACACCCTCTTTACCCAACACTTGGTGAAGGTTCCCTATTATTGGAAGCCTCTTAGGGCCTGGGGGAAGCTTGAAGGATGAGCTCCTCCTTCCAAGAGCATACATGAAGATGGATGTAAAGAAGAGAAGTAATGTTGTTGGAAGAATCCATGAAGGGAAGAATGATATGATATCCATATCGATGGATCCTTGTTTCACTTGTGTTTGAATAGTGATGGTGATCTCCATATTTATAGTGGAGATGGAGATGAAATTCTAATACGAACCGAATATACTTTATTAAGAGAAGGGTTTTGGAGGGTGTACAAAACGTTTAAATGATAAATATTAAAAAAGTACCTTAATAGTATACTTTAGTAACTACTTTTTAATGAAAATATATAGTTTGGCTAAGCAAACCTAAGAAACCATGATGCGAATAACGTGATACGCGTGAAGATGCTAGAAAATAATAATTTTAAAGCATATAACTACATGGACTTTGTGTACTACAAATCGTCTAATATATATTAGTACCTACAAATCGTTTATATCACCCTATTAGACTATTAGTTAGTACTACAAATCGTTTATATCACTATATTCGATTTATTTGGGTATGACCCGAAAGGCCGAAACATTAAATTATGGTCATTTCCTTCATATAATATTACGAATTGTAATTGTAAAGATTCTTGCGTATCAACTTTCAAGCCCTTGGTTCACACAAGATTGTTATTGGGAAGCTTATGATAGGTGATTAATCTACATTTTTGTCAATCAAGATTTACACAAGTCATTTCAACAAAATACACTTTCACATGGACTAATCCGTCACGACTCACACTCATGGCTAGGTCATTTAGACTTACCGGTGTGGGCAACGCCGTAGATGTTTTTGTCGATGTGGACCGCTAGAAACATTGTGGTAACGGTTGAACACTACTCCACTTTAGCCGTTGATTTGCGTTATGTGCCCACACGTGGTGTTGGTAACGATGGGCAATGGCTAAACACCAGTACACCACCCCATATGGACTAATCCCTCACGGCTCACACCGATAGTTAGGGCATTTAGACTTACCCGTGTGGACAACGTCATGGGCGTTTTTGTCGATGTGGACAGCCGGAAACGGCGTGGTAACGGTTGAACACCGTCCCATCCTAGTTGTTGATGCACGTTGTGTGGCCATACGTGGTGCTGGTAACGGCAGGCAACGAGATTTTTGCATCTAATTTTGATGATTTCAACCATTTTCAAATGGTCATATTCAATAAAAACAATTACTAACCTATAAATACATAAAACACCTTATTTTTACAACTTTCTTTTTTTTCTTTTTATTTCATATAAAATTTCAATATTCCAAAAAAAAAGGATATGTTTGATTTGTTCCAGATGTACGATGATGATAACGACGACAATAGCTTCATTGGTATGATGTACTAATATTGTAGGGTCGGTGCTACTACAACCAGATCCAGCTCCACAACTAAGACGATGTGTGGCGTTAAACAGAGATCACGAAGGACATAGACGTCTGATTAACAATTATTTTGCGGATAATTGTGTCTACCGGCCACACGATTTCAAAAGAAAATTTGTTTGCGAAAAAATGTGTTTGAACGGATAGTCAACGCCTTGGAAAGCAAATATCGTTTCTTTCAAATTAAGTAAATTATAAATGTAGCTTTTACATAAAATAAATACATTTTTTTACTTTATTAAATATATGTTTAAGTATGAAATTTTTTCTAATGAGATACGATGCTAGAGATAAACAAGGATTCACAGAGTTGCAGAAATGTGTTGTGGCAATTAAGTTTATGGCTATGGGGGAGTTGTCCGATTCTATTGACGATTATATGAGAATGTTTAAGTGAATCGCATGAGAAAGATTGTATAGATTGTCAAGAGGTGTTATCGAAACCTTCGGTGATAAATACTTGTGCAAACCTTCGTTTAATGATATGCAACAACTATATGAAGAAAGACATGATTTTCCAGGTATGCTTAGAAGCATTGATTGCACATATTAGACATCGAGAAATTGTCCCATGACATAGAAAGGGCAGTATGCAAGCGGTCGTCATGGAACGTCTTCGTTGGTGCTAAAGGTTGTTGTTTCCCAATATTTATGGATTCGGTATGCTTATTTCGGGGCTGCAGGTTCCAACAACATAAACGTTCTTGATTAGTCGCCAATATTCGAAGATCTTTTGTCGGGAAAGGCACAAAATGCTCCTTTCACAGTGAATGAAAATGAATATAAGTTTGTGTATTACCTTACAAATAGAATATATCCACCATATTCCACATTTGTGAAGGCGTTTCGACACCAGTAAACCCAAGAGATAGTTTTTTTTTCAAGAGAAGACGAGAAAAAGCATGTAAGGACGTGAAACGTGTTTTTGGAGTTCTGAAATCAAAATGGCACATAATTGAACATACGACACGACCTTATGAGTTAAAAACTATATTAGATGTTATGTATTCATGTATCATAATGCATAATATGGTGGTTGAAGATAAATGACACAATATTGCAGCGTATTCACCTATGTAACTTAGACATGTGCAAATTCAACCAAGGACAACGGAATATTTACATAGAGGTTGGTATTTAGGACGCACAAAAAACACAAACAATTTCATGAATACTTTACAGATTATATGTGTGATGGTCATGGAGATGGATGGAAAATAGTGAAATTTAGGGGGGGGGGGGGGGGGGGGGGGAATGTATTTTGTTTGTAATTTTTTTAAATGTTATGTTTAATTTAGGCATGCTTATTAATTTATATTTGTTTTTTATAATTATTAATAAAACAAAAAAGAAAATGATAACATGGAAAATGGAGGATGTTATAACATGTTGTCAGTTTCCTCTAATTGGTGTTATAACACCATGGTGACATCGGATGTAAGGTGACATTTTTCCGATGCCTTAACATGTTATAATATGTTGTTCATACCCACTTATCTTAGTGACGACAAAAAAAAATGTTGAATTGTATGGTGAGTAATTTTTAGCGATCATATTCTTCTATATCAATGGCGGAAATATTCGTCATTGATCTAACATATTTTATTTTCCACCAACTTTGAAGCCAAAGAATATTTAAAAACACAGATCGACGACTGGTATATTGTGGTGAGCAATACATGGACAATGTAGACTATGTAGCCACGGAGGTAGGACTTAGGGATATCGACATGGATGCTCGTTGCTAAGTCGTGTTTTTTTTTTAATTCATAAAGTTACCAAAAATCTAGATTTTATAACAAACGAACCCATTATCAATAACATCAATAAACCACCACTTAAAAACTTGGCAATTTCCGACAGCCTTATCTGTCGGTAAAAATGATTTTTGACAGAATTAGGTTTGTCGTAAAAGCCTCATCAGGAATTATTTTTTTGACAGATTTCGATTGTTTATGTAACAGATTACTAATGAAATTTTCCATCGAAGTAAACCGAAGTTTGATATTATTTGACGTATTTACCAACAGAAGGTATTTTCCAACATATTACTGATGGAAAGTTTTAATGACAAGTTACCCACGGATGCTCTTTACTTTCATGGCAGACATTTTCGTCGTCATCTGTCACTAAAATGATTTTTGTTTTAGAAAAATCTAGATATTTCTGCCCAAAAACCTTCTTCAAAAATATAGGATGTGATATCTTTATAGCCTTTCTCATGTGTCGTTCATTCCAAATCAATAACCAGAAACCTTCTTCAAGAAAAATTGATCATCTCTAAACCCTAGAAACCACTATTGTCTCCATCAAAAATATGAAATTGGTGTGATTTTCAGTGTACTTGCAGGTGCGATTCTCTCTCAATTTCCGTTGGTCTTAGGTCAAGCGCTTAAAGTCTATTTCAATCCAGAAAAGTCAAAATTGAAGAGAGATGTCGGGTACCTTTGTTCGGCATTGGTTCGGATTAGGGTTTTTGGGTGCATTCTTACCATGACGATTCAACAAGGGTTCTGTAGTTGGCCCTGAACAAAGCTCACCAAGATGTTCGTGATTCTCCGACAACCTGCGAGGGAAACAGTAGTCTGGAAGGAAAAGACGGATTTACCAACACTTTACCGTAAGCGAAGAGAAATTGAGAGAAGGAGATGGTCGATCTGATTCTTTCACCACCAACACTTAACCTTAAGTTGAGACAAATTGAGTGTGAGTAGTCATAATACCCTAAATCGCCGACAAAAAATGGAGTAGGATAGATGGGAGATGGAGCGGGGAAGCAGAACTTTCAATCTCCGGACATTGTGAGCGCTTTATGAATGACTTGTGCGGGGTTCAAGATGCGATAACTAATAAGGGAGCAGCACAAAAAACGCACAACAAATTCCATCGATTTGGTGAGAGCGGGAACTTAGGTCAATTTGGGGGAAATGAGATTTGTTTTTTTGGTGATGTGAAAATTGAAGGGCGTGAAATTACATTAAAGAAAAATCTACAAAAATTATCTCGTGTCATGTATTTTAATTTGGTTAAAATCCTAATTTTTTTGGGTCGGTGGTTTTTGGTGTAAGTTTCATCCTATTTGGTTTTTTGGTAAATTGAAATGACTGTAATGTTTTTTATATATTTATTTTTTATTTTTCTTTATTTTTTAATTTAGAGTAAATTACACGAATAGTTCCTATGGTTTAAGGAAATTTGTGCGTTTGGTCCCTAACTTATTTTTTTAACTTGGAAGGTCCTTACTGTTTGTTTTTGTTACGCAGTTGGTCCATATTTTACCTAAAAAGACTATTATGCCCTTGATTTTTTTAATTTATCTAAATAAACACACCCTTAATCCCACCCCTCACCTTACCTTACCTACCCCATCATTTTTTCCTCTTTAAATAATAGTGTTTTTAGATAAGATAGGGACCAAACGCGTAACAAAAATAAACAGTAGGGACCAAACACGTAACAAAAACAAACCATAGGAACCTTCCGAGTTAAAAAAATAAATTAGGGACCAAGCACGCAAATTACCCCAAATCATAGGGATCATTCGTGTCATTTACTCTTGAAAATAAAAAATCTGAAAACACGATAATTCTTAAAATTAAATTATCTACAAAATAAACATAATCATAAAATTTTGATTTTTTTTAATCTTTACTTTATAAAAACGCAATAAATCTATTTTCCAAAAATTATAAAAAATTAAAAAATATTTCTACTCACTGTATTAACGACTTTGTAAAACGAATTTTTTTAAAAATAAGATTTTGAAATTTCTTATTTAATTTTAAAAGTTATAACTATTATAATATACAACTAATTTTTTAATTCAAATTAAAAAACAAATGATAGGGTTTTTGTAGTATTATTTTTGTGAGCTTGTAAATGTAAATTTTCGAAAATATTATTGTTAAGGATACACACATTTTTTAAAAATGATTCCAACTTTTATATAAAATATAAAACTTTGAAATTTCCGTTCTCCAAATTAAAAATATTTTTAGAAGTTTATTATATATCATCTATTTTGAACTTTTTTAAATGAAAGTTTAAAAAATAACGTTCTTTAGATTACAAAACTTTATTTTAAAAAATATATATATTTTTTAATAAAATGTTGAACAGATTCCAGATATTTATGATTCAAAAAATTATGATTCAAAATGTTTATGATCCTCAAAATATATAATATCCAAATTTTATTATAAGCAAAAATTTTATTTAATTAAATCTATTATTGATCCAAAATCATGTGATTAAAAAATAATATGATCCTTAAATGTAATAATCTCAAACCAGTTTGAAGAAAAAAAAAGACAAAATTGAGTTTAAAAAAATGTAAATTATATGATCTAAAATATTAAGATCCTAAAATATATTAAACATGTTTATGATTCATAAATATTTTCATTTAAATGTTATGATTCAAAATTATTATGATTCATAAACATTATCATTTTAATGTTATGATTTAATATCGCTATGATTCAAAAATATTATTTAAAAAAATACAATAACTAAACACATATATGGTTTAAACTTCTTATGATTCAATATTGTTTTGGATCGTAAACCATATTAATAATTTATGTTTTCAGTTTTAAGATCTAAAAGTGAAGATAAAGATAAAACATTATTGAATCTATTCTAATAAATGATTTTTTTTTTATTAAATGTCACATTTTTATTTAATTTACCAAATCTTATATTGTGGTTATTTTGAATTATTTTTTTTTTCACAGATCATTTTATGACTTTTTTTTCTATTTTATTAAATTCAACATAATATTTTAATGTAATAATTGCAATAAATGGATATAAATTTCATTAATAAACTTACCTTTTAATTTCTAAATTCTTAAATTTAAGCTCATTCTTTTGTTTATTTATTTAAATTATTTGTTAAAATTTAAAAGATAAAAAACATTTCAATTATAATAATTCACTATTTTTCTTATTTTCTTATAAATGTAAAGTTCTTAAATATTTTGATCAATATATTTAAATTTTTTTAATTAACTCATATAATACATGAGTCTCACAACTAGTAAATATTAAACGAGTGATCCAGATTTATATTACAAAACATGCTTTTTTTTATTAAACTTTATTAATTTAAATAGTTAAGGAATAAAAATGAAAAAATTAATGGATAATGGAATTTAGAATACTTAGTTGTTTAATAAAATAACGAATATATTAATTAATAAAGTTTATATATCCTCATTAAAGTATGTTTATCATATTAATATAAAAAAACAAGTATCAGATGTTAAAGCCACAAAATGTGAAAACACAAATATGTATTTAATCAGCTAAATGTGTGCCGCACAGATTCACGTTAAAGTAATCACACCATGAACATTTTTATTTTACTAGCGGAATATACTTAGCGCTTGGGGCCTGCATCGTTGCATTAGTCCATCAACTGATGTGGCCCAGTTGTGACGTCACACCAAATGGCCCGGTATGTTTGTCCAACACATGAATCGATAATTTGACAAATATACACTTGGTTAAAATGATTGGTTAGAAAGTGTTCTCACGGTCCTTACAAATATTTGACCACCATCCATTACCATCACCCGCCACAATCACCCTTACCCACCACCCACCAAAACCATCACCCCCCACCATCACTACCAACCACACCACCCATCACTACCACCCACCAACAATTATGACCACCACTCATCATAACCACCCCCATCCACCCATCACCACCACCTGCCTCCACCACACATCACCACTAATCGCTACAACCACCTATACCCACCAAGAGTAACACCACCTACCATCATCACCACCGACCACCACACACTACTACCCACCTCCACCACCCATCACCACCACATGCCATCACCATCCCACCGATCACCCACCAAAACCACCATACACCACCCATCACTCGTTACCATCACCCCCACCACCACCCACCACCACGACCTATCACCACCATCAGCCTCCATAACCTATCACAACCATCCACTACCCACAACCCCAGCTACCTATCACCACCGACCACCACCACCCGTGGCCATCACCTCGACCTACCACCCACCAAAGCCACCACCCACCACCATCATCATTACCACTACCCTTACCATCCACCATAACCACCACCCACCCACCACCTACAATTATGGCCACCACCCGCCTCCACCATCGCCACCCATCCACCCACAACCCATCACCATTATTTGCATCCACCACACATCACCACCACCCCATTCACCATCCACTAAGAGCACCACTACCTACCATCATCACCACCCATTACCACTACCCACCTCGAACACCCCATCACCACCACTCGCTACTACCACCCCACTAATCGCCCACCAAAACCACCAAACATCACCACCACCTGCATCTACCTTCCATCACCACCACCAATAATCATCACCACCGACCACCACACATCACCACTTCCCACATCCACCACTCATCACTACCATCCCACTGAACACCTACCAAAATCACCATACACCACCACCACCCGTCAGCACCACCCGCACCACCACTTAACACTTATTACCACCACCCACCACCTCTACCCACCACCCACCATAATCATCACCCTTACCACCACCCACAATCCTTCACCACCTAACACCTACCACCATCAAACATCACTACACACTACAACCACCTATCATGACCACCGGTGATTATGCGTATATAATCATACGTGATTATATATATATATATATATATATATATATATATATATATATATATATATATATATATAATCATATATTATTTATATGGATAATATTCTTTTTTGTCCAAATAAATCATATGTGATTAGATACATATGATCACATGTTATTATATACACGAGAACAATTATTGAATCGTGACAACGAAAATGAATTTTGTCCGGATAAATCATATGTGATTAGATAAATTAAATAGTTTTTCTTCTTTCACCAACCTTCACCACCCACCACCACTACCCACCACAGCCACCATTACCCACTCCCACCATCACCACCCATGACTACCATTCCCATAATTACCTACCACCCACTACAACAACCACCACCCACCACCATCACACGCCAATACCACCCCACCACCCACCATCACTACCACCTATCACCTACTAAAAGCCACCAACCACCACCACCAGTTATCATATATCACCACATACTAAGCACCACCACCACCCATCACCACACCCTACAACCCACCACCACCACCCCATCTTATAACTTACCACTACCACCATAATAAGCATGTTATTATATGTATGTAATCATATATGATTTATATAGGCAATAAAATGAATCTTATGCACACTAATCATATGTGATTAAATACATATAGTCACATGTGATTCATTATATGAGAAAAACTATTAAATAAAAAACACGCAAACAAATCTTATCTATGTTAATCATATGCGATTATATACACAAAAACACCTATTAAATCAATAGCGTGAAAACAAATCTTTTTAACATAGATCATATGTGGTTAAATACATATAATCACATATGATACCAACTCATGAACTAAAAATGAAAAAAAAAAATGAATATTATCCACATAAATCATATGTGATTAAATACATACAATCACATGTGATTATATGTACCTAATCATATATGATTTATGTAGACAATATTCATTTTTTCTTTTACGATTCAATGGTTGTACTCATGTACATAATCATATGTGATTATATGTATCAAACAACATAAGATTTATATTGATAATATATGTTTTCGCATTTTTGATTCAATATTTTTTCTCATGTAATTAATCATATGTGATTGTATGTATTTAATCACATATGATTAATGTGGAAAAAGAAAAATAACATAAAACAAGTAATGCCTACATAACATTTGTGTAACTCACCTCCTTAAACTTGAAAATTAGCTAGCGTGGGCTAGATGGATCCTTTCATTTCTAAGAACCTACACAACAATTATAAGAGTATTTAGCGTGTGCTTTGTTATATTACTCTTATAAATCTTATGTACATATTTCCTTATTTTCTCTTTAATTGTATTGCTCTATTTGGGATCTGTTTTCTTACCTTTCAACCCATTCTTAAATTTTGATAAAATAATAGTATTAGTAAAGTCCCCCCTTTATCTTTTCAAAAATATAAATATCTCATTCTAATGATTTTTGGTTGATTTTATATTAAATTTACAAGTTAGGAACTTTAAGTTGTCACTTTTTGGACCACTCAAGACTCTTGGAATAAAATGTACCAATATACTAAGAATTACATCAGTCCCTTTATATGAAGGCAACTATACATCCATATATAATTATAGGCTTTGGAATTTTGGCATTTAGAGTTCTAATGAATTTATTATGATTTTTTGAAGACAACGCATGAAATACGTGACAACATGGACCAGCCTTAGAAGATTTGCTAATTTTACCCCTCAAGGAGTTACAATTTTGAAATGTGATTCAAAGTTTGAAGAAACTAGACACACTAAGATTTTCTAGAAAACTAAGTCTAATGATTTTTAAGTGTTCTTATTGACTTGCACAAATTTTAGAAGTTGGTGGACAGATTTAGGAAAATTGATTATAATATCTTTTAAATCACTTTTGGTGTTCTATTGAGGAGTTAACGATTATGCCTTAAGTTTATCACTTTTAACATGATTTTTGGTTACTTAGTAGGCTATTGATATGTGAAATTCAATTTAACCCAAGGGACTTAATTCTTGGCTTAATGAGGGTTAAAAGTTAAGGATTTTCACATAAAATGTCACTTTTATACTTATTAGGTTATTTCAGACAATAGGACAAACACCTTGCGTGCATGAAATCCTACAATGATCATCAACTCTCTAATAGACTCCAATCCAAACCTTAGAGCCTACTATTTTCATTTTGTTGGGTTTTGGTATGATACAACATCCTATGGTGCACATACAACCCTAAATACCTTGGATCTATGTTTTCACTAATTATACATGCAAATGGTTTCCAAGGCATTAAACCTATAACTAGCATGCATTTGACATAAACCATATAATATACTAGTTAGGGAAACATACCTTTTATGTGGCTTGAAGTCTTGATGTATTTGGCCTTAAGAGCTTAGCACCAATAGTATGAAATGCCTCAAATGGAATCACAACACACCTAGGACAAAGGTGGCTCTTGAGAGAGAATTCCATGCACCAAAACACCTCCATATTTCTCTAAGAAAAGAAGTGGTTATTTTGGCTATGGAGTAACCTATTTATATGTAGGATTCCAAGGGTCATGGGTATAACCCATAATCCATACCCATGGGTTTTATGATCCATGGTTCATGTGGCCCAACTATTTATGTATCCATACATAAACTTGGTCCAACATGGATCATAAGCCCAACACATATAAATATAACTAATTTTTATAATTAGTCCCCATAGATTTAATTAGTCTCTTTTGATCACTAAATTAATTCCAAATTAATTCTTGATCGATACTAATTAAAACATATGATTTCATATTAATATATTATAACTTATAATATATTAATAAACCATAAATAACCTTCTCTCAAAAGTCCATCCTAACAAATTGTCCTGATGATATGCAACCCAAATGGACCATGCTACTCTCGGGTCAAGTACATACCAATAATAGTTATGGGTTTAGACATCTAATCCAACAGTCTCCCACTTGGATAAGTCTAAAACTATTATTGCAAGTACGACTTCATAACCCGACTAGCAATCGTAGCTCTTAAAGCCGCTATCGAACTCTGAACAAATCAATGACGCGTCTATTAGATAAGGGATCATATATTCCTCCATTCTAAATATTATATGGACTGAGATATGGATTATAATCATTCTCTCTGTCCATTTGTTGTTTCCTGATTTCCGATTTATGACGACTGACTAATTGAACAAATCAAATCAGTCCTGGCCCGGCCGAGCACTTCCATTTGTCATCATCAAATCATCGAGGGGCCCACAGATATCGCTTTTATCCCGAAGGTAAAAGGAATGGATAAACTTCGACTCATATGGCTTGTTCTACTACTTGTTGAATCATACACAAAGGTACGTTTTATAGCACCGAGTTACCAAATGCATTTTCGTGCAATCAATGTACAACCAACTCATAATAACAACTCATATCTCTAGGTTTGAAGAATATAAGATATTATCGTCTCATGATCACTCGTGATACAATCCATGAAGTGATTCCAATGAGCGTGGGTTGAATCCAATACTCAGAACTTATGAGCACTCATGAGTGTTGAAGCCCTTTGTCCAACATCTTAGACCTCTACAAGCCAACCCATGATAGTCTTGATTCATATCTACTTCCAACATATGACCGACTGTGGATGGTTTGAATAACTTAGTCATTCTGGAAGAATAACCTAGTTTATTCTGGAAGTCAAAACATGCAAAATGAAACACAAGAATAATTGAATCCAATATGGTATCAAAACCTATGAACATAAATAAAACACCTTTTATTTATCACCATATGATTACACATTATTCATTGTATACTGTTTCAGCTATCAACTATATTCTTGAATTTAAAACAATAGTTGTCCCATGCTCCAAGCATGTACACTATGTTTTCTAAACCCTAGTCATGTCATACACCAAGTATGCATACTATGTTTGTCTATGATCTTTACTTTGTGAACTAGATCAATTGAACATAACTTCAATGATTCTCTTTTCACACTCCCAAATTCTTACTGCAAATACAAGAATTCCAAATTCATGTCATTTACTGAAATCTGTTAGATTCTAAACTTATATGCATTGATCCTTTCGTAATGATTATGCACAAAGTCAGACAGACTTGACAACAACCATTACAGAGAATTCCAAAAGAGATCAGCTCCTTAGAAACATCCTTCTTGCATTAAGTTTCCTAATCTTAAACAGATTGAAAATTCTAACTTTGAAACATTTCCAGATTCCATTTTGACTATCACTTTTGAACAAGAGTTGCCTCCTTACAGATTATGTCAATATAGTCCTTCCAGAATTATCACTATATTTCCAACTGTCCTTGAGTAACCAATCTTTGGTAAACCTTAGATTGTCCTTGATAATTGTTTAATCCTTTTAGTCATATCCAGTTCTAAACCTTTTCCCTTCTTAATGCCCTAGGCATTTGGAAAATTTTAGAAAGGATGAATACAACACATGTAATCGATCCTATATCCGAAGCATATGGGACACGATTAATGATGTCTCACATAAAGACTAAACCAGTCTTTTGCTATAACATTTCCATTTCTATTTGCCAAGTTCAGATTATGAAAAGGGATGCCGTAATCATAATCGAATTTAAGAACGCAAATAATGGACCCATATATAGAATTTCCTTATGTTAACCCATTCCAACATGAAATTCATATATATTTCCTTGACTAAATGATTAAAACCTCACGATCTAAGCTTATAGATTTGAGATGAAGTATAATTTCCTCTCCCTTAATTATAGCAAAACAATTTTTCCCAATTGAAACCTTTTGTTTTCTATAATTAACATTGCTAACTTGCAATACTTATCATAATTATCATGCTCCCACTAAAATGATGATTATTAGCATAACACTTATGCTCCCACTAGCTTTGACATGTACCCAGAAATCAACTAAACTTCTAGAATTCAATACTTTATTGACTTTCTTACCAAAGTTCAGATTTCTGATACTAGATTATTTTGATAAGACTTTATCAAAAACATACACCTTCCCTTAGATAGCACACTTGTGTGTCTAAACAATTATGAAGAGGGATGCCGTAATCATAATGCTTAGACCTTTTTGCCACTTCTCACAAGTCCAGGTTAGTGTGCCGGTAAACCACACACGCTCCACTAACGACTTTGAGAATGCAAACATCACAATTGCTATCTAGCTAAAATCTACTTAGTGAAAGTGTTTCCTCACCATCATTTTCATGAATCAGAGGGAAACCTTATGACACTTAGATTTATATGGTGTATGAGTTCCTACCCATATGAATTTGTCAAAACCATAATCACAAGACAAAGATAATGACAAATCCAAAACCATATGGATTGAACTCAATCTTAATTTCTTGCCACCTGGCAGCTTAAGGGCCTGCCATTGCTTCCAAGTTGTTGTGCAACCAATTTAGAACTCTAAGAACTCATATGCAAAGCCAACTTTAATTGGAATGGGCACAGAATATGTCAACACAATAGGTTATAAACCTTAAGTCGTGTGCTAGAGAAGAACTCTAGGTTCTATTCTTGATTAATTCTTTAGACTTTCAAGACCTTTAAGACTCCCACTGTCCTATTGACCTATAATACTCCCTTGTCAAACATCCAAGAGATAGTGTGGATTCTAACCAAGAAAAACACTTCACACAGTTGGCCTAAGTTGGTCTTTGTTTTATCCAACACATCACAACTTACCAACTTCAAATGAACAAGAGTATGACACTTTTACTCTTACATTTGACACGTGTTTTAAACCTTCTTAAAGACATGTCACTCAAATTACAATCTTGGAGTATGACTCTAAGACTTGTATTGGAACGAAGTATGACTCATCTTCTTGATTTAACCATTTCAACAATTCAAGATCCCTTCTTCTTAGTCATAAGAATGCACTAAGACTTCCTTAGAGATCTAATTTTGATATGGTTTCTTAATCATTAAGATGATCACAAAACTGATACTAAAGTACTCTCCCATCTTTTCAGATTTGAGAAACTTTTATCCTTCTACCTAATTTGATTCTTCTTATTCGCTCTGCCTTACATTGGAACCTTTTCCAATGTCTCAGAGTTACACTTAAGCTTGTAAGTATAACCATATTTACTAAGCTTTAGTAAACTATGACGAATAGTCTTATCGATCTTTTGTGGTGTACTTGACCGGTGCACAAGAATGTGTACTCAATCCCTTAGTCCTTCACATTACTCACACATCCATGTGAACAAGTAATTAGTCTTAATTTTCCAATACTTGAAAGTTCTCATTCATCATGCTATACACCTTGCATGATTCCAAGTTCCGGTCCAATTGAGACTTGGGTGATGAGAATCTTTCCTTTATTTGGTAAATTTAGACATTACCACAAATGAAAGAATCAATTTCATATTTCCACTCTTGCTATTAATGGAATCATATAAGCAACAATTTTTCCTCAAATGCCATTGTAAGGATATTTTAAAATAACTAAAATCAAAAAATTTTCTTTTATTTTAAAACTATGCGGAAAACTTATCCTTACAATCCATATGAAAACTTGTTGTTATCTATTCCTAAGCAATATCTCATAACTCCTAAGAAGTAGCTCAAGAATCTGATCTTCAAACTTATTAACTTTAACATCCTTAGGTAAATTTGGCAGCTTCGCAACCAATGCCCCTTCCTTTGGAAAGATCAACATATGGACCCTTTTGATAATGGTACACGAGACTATCACAGACTTAGCTTTTCTCTTTACCATTTGGTCAACCGAGTTGACTATGGCCGATCCCTTTCCATTGGGAAGAGAATGCTTTTCTGGATTTCATGTGTCACTATTGTCAATGTCCATCAAGTTTTGAGGAAGTTGATCTTAACAAACAGATAAGATCATTAATGGTCTTGTTATAGTCTGTTTCATAGGTGTCCCAAAAGAACTCACTATGTGACTTAGAAAGTAGTTGAACCACCAACTTTCTCAAGACTTTGACACCCTTCTCTCTCGACTTGTCAATATGTGACTACATCTCCAAGATGTGACCACACCTAGACCTTCACTTGCCAATAGGGTTCGAGTGACCTTAAACTTTTTAAGAACTTGTGGGTTAGGGAGAATAATTGGAGGAGGTGAAAGAAGTATGATTTCCATGGGACATCATCTTCATTTAGGAAAGCTTGTTTCAAGAGATTTGGGAAGATCATAAATGTCTAAACCAGACATGTTTTGGGAGATATTCAAGATAGTTGATTTAAAGTCCTTAATATGACACCCAATATGAAATATTAAGGCTAGGACCCAACAAACTATTTTTATAACTTAGAAGAGGTATGCCGTAATCCAAGCTATAAAATATTTGAAGGTAGGTGAATGACGATTCACCAATTTCCACCAAGATAAACGAAATGTATTATTAGGTTTTAATTGGATTTGAAACTCCTAGATCTTTGAGATTCATTGAACTGTTCAATGGCATGTTTCAATCTCGAGTGTGCCCTTCAGGTTTTGTGACTGGGATGCCGAGGATCACAAAACAAGGTGTGAAGTAACCATGCAAATTACTTGGTACCCTTAATTGTTTACCCCTCAATCGATGTGCCGGTTAACCACACACGCTCCATCGATACTATGATAAACATTAAGTTACCCTTTGCCTACCTTGTTAAATACGAGTTAGTGTGCCGGTTAACCACACACGCTCCACTAACCGACTTAAACAAAGTGCAAAGTGTAGTTTCATGGATTAGCACCTTATTCACATTTTCCTAAGTAACTAAGATTGGGTATTTATAAGAGTTTAGTTACTTAGTATTTATCATTAATACTTTTAATGAAGGGAGAATTATAGTCCTGTCAAACCCGTTCGGCTAACGACCCTCCACCGGTCAAGCAAGCGGTGGGTGAGAGTGGACACCCATTAAGTTGCCATTTTATATGCAACAATCTTATACCCACCTTATAAACCGGCTTCGTGAATGAGGCGTACTAGCAGTAAGACCGACTTTACTCTTATACATATATATTATTAAGTTATAATATTATAAAGTATAAGCGGTTGAATTTTAACTTTTAAAATTCTAAGATCTAGTTTGGAATTAAAGTATACATGGGGGGTAACTTTACAAATTCCAAAACTTGAGGACAAGTTTTGAAACCTTTCAAAACTCTTGGATTTTTCATAACTTATAAGTTTAATTAAGGTTTAATGAAAAAAAAAACCAAGTTCCATAACTTGAGGACAAATTATGGAAGAGATTAAATCATTTAATGATGACATTAAAAATAAAGACTCTTCTATTTTCATAACCTATGAGTCTTAATGACACTTTAAAAATAAAAACTCTTCACTTTCCATAACTTGAGGACAAGTTATGGAGTTCATAAAAAACCATTAAGATCAAATATTCCAATTAACACAATAATCAAATAATTTTTCTATGATCTAGATTAAACTCATAAGTAAAGATAATTCATATCAACAATTTTCAAGAAATTAGATAATCATATAAACTAATACAAATCTTGAAACTTTGATAACTATCCTTTGAAGACTCTTGGACTTCATAACCTAAAGAGTTAATAAATGAGACATTTCACATCCATAACTTATGGAAGTTTCAAAACTCTTAAGATCATAACTTTAAAAAAAAACTTTTGAGTTCCAAAATTTTATGACAAAATTTGTAACTCGTTAAAACCACTTAGATCAAACTTTTAAAACAAATAAAATAATCATATCATTCTATCTTTTAATAAATTGATCTAATTCAACTCTTGTAGTAAAGTGACTCAAATTTTACAAACTTCATGTTTTTTTTTCTTTTTTTTTTTCCATCAACTTGAAAAAAAAATACATTTGCATCAAATATAGTAGAAAACAACCCATGGCTCTGATACCACTGTTGGGTTTTGGTATGATACAACATCCTATGGTACATATACAATCCTAAATACCTTGGATCTATGTTTTCACTAATTATACATGCAAATGGTTTCCAAGGCATTAAACCTATAACTAGCATGCATTTGACATAAACCATATAATATACTAGTTAGGGAAACATACCTTTTATATGGCTTGAAGTCTTGATGTATTTGGCCTTAAGAGCTTAGCACCAATAGTATGAAATGCCTCAAATGGAATCACAACACACCTAGGACAAAGGTGGCTCTTGAGAGAGAATTCCATACACCAAAACACCTCCATATTTCTCTAAGAAAAGAAGTGGTGATTTTGGCTATGGAGTAACCTATTTATATGTAGGATTCCAAGGGTCATGGGTATAACCCATAATCCATACCCATGGGTTTTATGATCCATGGTTCATGTGGCCCAACTCTTTATGTATCCATACATAAACTTGGTCCAACATGGATCATAAGCCCAACACATATAAATATAACTAATTTTCATAATTAGTCCCCATAGATTTAATTAGTCTCTTTTGATCACTAAATTAATTCCAAATTAATTCTTGATCGATACTAATTAAAACATATGATTTCATATTAATATATTATAACTTATAATATATTAATAAACCATAAATAACCTTCTCTCAAAAGTCCATCCTAACAAATTGTCCTGATGATATGCAACCCAAATGGACCATGCTACTCTCGGGTCAAGTACATACCAATAATAGTTATGGGCTTAGACATCTAATCCAACACATTTATCATATGAAACTGTGACATCCGTCATATTTTAGTTAACAAAAGTCAACAAGGGTCAACAAAAATCAATTGTGCGTATATTAGGTCAAAAAGGCGAAATGTGATTTTGGTAACATCCTTAATGTATTATTGAATATTATAATGTTACATACACTATTTTGAATCCATTATCGAATAAACGCTTTTATTGCGATCAGTAAACTACAGTGATGCAGTAATTCGATAAAACACACAAATATTATCGGGAATTGGATAGTGTTCATAACATGAGGTTTAAATGTTCACAAATCCATAAACATGTTTTAAACATCATATAAGCTAGTATTTAATTGATACTCTGGTGGTTGTTCTGGAAAAAAAGGTCATACATTGAGAAAACGAAAGGGATCACATTTTTAACGCTCATATTTTATATAAGAAGATTGAGCAAAAATAGTTAAATTATAAGGTTTTAATATAATGATCTATAATATCAAATAACATGATTTTTATTAGTCAATATACCTTATAATTTACCCAATTACACAACATTTTGTTACTACACTTTTATAAAAGCGACAAGTTTTATAAAAGAGACGATTTTTTTATAAAAACCAATATGAGACAAATTATGCTCCCTCTCTCCCAACATAATCATATCCTCTTTTATTATAATCAAAAGAAATTTTAATTGATTTATTATAATAAAAAAAAATCTTAATTTATATATTATAATCAAAAGAAATCTTACTTCATATATTATAATCAAGAGAAATATTACTTTATATATTATAATCAAAAGAAATCTTACTTTATATATATAATGATCCAAAAACCCTAACCCTATAATTTTATATTGAAAAAAAGAGTGTTCTTACTTCCCTATGCAAACCACCTCACCTCTCCCCCACCCCCTTATAAAATTTGACCAAAAGGCCCTCCCTTCCCTCACTTCATCTTCAAACTCACTCTCATCATCTCTAAACTCTCCAAACACTCTCTAGTTGATTCCAGGCTTTATGTAAAATGTTTAACAAGGATTTTTGGAAAGTTCTCTTCATATTTTCGAGGTTTCTATCTTCTCCATACCATTATATTTTGGTTATCTCATTTTCACTCTTGAAACCAAAAAGCCTAGGCAAGATCTTGAAGTTCAAGAAGGTGTTGTCTTCCAAAGCTTGATTCTTACCTCATCTTTCCCACCATTTCTTTCCATCTTCTAGGGAAAGCACAAAATGTGAGTTCATACCCCCATTTCTACTAGTTTTCACTCATTTTACACTTTCGGGGGAGGTTACATGCCATGAAAACAAAATACTTTTTGGACAATGACTTTACACAAAGGTCTTAGATCTAATATATGATGGATAAAACTTTTAACCTTTAGGTAATACTCGTACATGCATGTTTATGTTCTATTTATGAAATATATACATATATTCATGTTTTCAAAGAAAACACACAAGTTTCATTACTTTATATGCACAAGTTTCTAATATTATATCTATTATATGATGGATAATACATTTATCCAATGGATAATAGTATTACACATTGGATAAACAAAAACTAACATTTTTACCAAAAGTCTAGTTGTGAAAGATTAAAAGTTTGTGCTTACACATTGGATAAAACCATTACCCCTTGGATAATACCATTATCCATTGGGTAATACTATTATGCATTGTATTAATACTATGGAAAAATGATATTTACATATACAAGGGTTTTCATTAAAAACATAAAGTTGTCGAAACAATTATGTGAGACAAAGTTTTCACTGTACCTACCAGAGTACACACTAATGTCCTGAATTATAACTAGAATCTCGGTAAGAGAGTGTGATACTTGTGTATAGATCTATACATGACTGATAATCCTGCACTTAAGCTGCTAGCTACAGCTAGACTGGCAGGTCTGGGGTGACAAATGTCTAACATTCCGACTCCTGAAGAACGTCGCAGTAGGCCAACTTCGGTTTTAGCATGGTTGTAATAACTCACATGGGAAATCAATGATACATTTATTTTACGGGGTAACATACGTTCAAATGGTTTTATATAAGAATAAAACTACATAACACTACTTTAAGTATAAAAATACTTATACATTTTTGGTCTTAGGGTTTTTATGACTACAACTCATTTTAAAGGAAATATTGGATTTTCTAGGAACAAAAACTACATTTTTAAGTATGATTATTTACTTATACACTACATTTATAAGTATGGTTATTTACTTATACACAATATTTATAAGTATAGTTATTTACTTATATACTACATTTATAAGTTTGGTTATTTACATATACACTTGGTTTTTGGATAATAAAAATTACATGACAAGTCACAGTTTTTATAAGTTTAGAAGTTATGGTAACTTTTATTTTATAAATGCTTTTAGATACATACTACACACATACATCCTTCTTTTACGCTGAAGGCGTACAAATACAAAACATTTTACAAGGATCTGATTTTTACGCAAGGAAAAATATTGGATTTTTCTACAACTGAACTCTTATGAACTCACCAATTTTATGTTGACTTTTAAAACTGCATGTAATCTCAGGAAACAATTAAGCTTGGGCCAGTGGAGCTACTTTTGAAGACAATACACCAAATATCATTACGAGAACTAATTTATTTGATAACATGCAAACCTTGTAATGTGTTTAATACTAAATAACATTTAGGTCATGTAACTGATATAATCATATGACATGATGGTTGTTTATGTACTTGTGTTTTCAATGTATACAATTATTGTGGTACTTTTATCATTGTTCCACCCCCGGACGTTTCCTCCATCCGGTTTGGGGGTGTGACAAATTGATATTAGAGCATTTATCTATAACGAACTAAGTATATTCTTCCATATAAGAAATATAACTATAGATACGGGGACTAATGCCTCTGACTAAAAAATCTAACTTACAATTATACTTTAAAATATAATAATAATTATTATATGAAAGTATACACATACAAAACAAAGTCAATGTCACAATGAAACAAATCAAGAACGCAAAACTTTAGGTTGAACACTATGACTAGACCTGGTATAACATGTTGTCAAATCATGGGGGAGTGTAGCCTAATCAACTACACTTGATCAAGGTTTGACCAACATGTAACGAGGCCTGGGCATAGGGGACAACTAGGTAAACTTAAGTAATTTACATATCAATACTTCACAACCTCATCAAATATTAACACAAACAAATTAGTTGCACCATTAGTTACTAAGAGCCACATAGATTGCAACCTTACACACCATTTATTCCTAGTTATGGTGGGATTCCACCATGGAGCCCCCTATTATCCCGCTATGGTAGCTAATGGCTGGATCGAGGAAGAACTAGGGAAAATTTACGATGAAGACCCTTAGGAGGATCCAAAAGAGGATTCTGAAGAGGAGTCAAATGAGGAGATAGACATCAAGGAGATCATTGACGAGCCTTACCCCATCAGGGGCACAAATGATACCCTTCCACCTCCCTATTTTCAGGATACACCACCATGATGGGTGGCATAGCTACACTTATGGGTGAGAGAGTATGGTATACGACCCACATTTGGCATGCATCCATCGTACCATGCCTCGGGCCCTAGCACCCCTGCACACCGAGCACTACCCATTATGTTACCATGGGCATCCCACCTGGGAACCGGAGTACAACCCTCATCAATGATGTAATAGAGGCAGAGACGAGGCCCAAATCATGGTGGTATGAGTTCGATGCTTCTACAAAGATCAAGAATGCCATAGGGAGACATTACTAGCTCTATAGGGTGAGCAGGTGGATACTACAACCCACATACACTCCTTAGAGGAGAGGGTGTCCACCTTGGAGCGACATGCCCTAGCAGCTGAGACTAGAACAACAACCACGGAGCAAAGGGTAGAAGAAGCTACTAGTGAGATGAGTGAGATGGTTGGACATATTGTATGCTATTTTGGCATCTGATAGATAGATGAGCCTATTATGTTCATGCCACTCAAACGAAGCTCAAGAATCCATACGAAACCTACACCAATTCCAACACCAACACCAACACCAACCTTAAACACCGACATCCATGGATACGACCACAATCGAAGAACTGATTACACAAAGGGTGGCAACTATCGTAGCAAACTTTAATATCGAATGTCGTGAAGGATCAGGACACAATAACCATATCTCTCACAATGACAGCCGAGGAAACTCCTAGATTTGCTCATATAAGGATTTTTCTAACTGTAAACCCAAAAACTTCTATGGCAATAGGGGAGTGATCGAACTAACATATTGGTTCGAGAAGATTGAATCAGTGTTTCGGATCAGCTCTTACACGAATGAGTGCAAGGTGAAATTTGTTGTCTGTACATTCATGGATTTTGCCCTGTCATGGTGGAACAACTATGTAAAGATTATGGGTCTCACTACTGCGAACGTCATGAGTTGGGAAGAGATGAAAGTCATGATGATAGAGGAATATATTCTGAGGAGTGAGATTGTAACACCTGGTTCCTGGTACGTATTTAAATTCAAGTAATGTTGTGATTTACTCTGGGACTCGGCGAGTTGGAGGCCCAACTTGTCTTGTAGACTTGACATTATGCAGGGATCTTTAATGATCTACTCAACGAGTCGGGAGACCGACTCGGCGAGTAGGATCTAGCTAGACAAAACCCTAATGTTTAGGGTTTTCACTCTATTTAAACACTTTATCTCGTCCCAAACCAGCCTCCATCACCCTCCAAACTCAGAGAAGCCCTAGATTGAAACCCTAAGCCCTCATTGTGTGTTCTTGAGCCTTTTAGTGCCTTTTTATGCATGTTTGAAGTTGGAGAAGAAGAAGGAAGCTTGGAAGCTCAAGTAGAAGCAAGGAGATCCAGAAGTTTTACTCCATTCTCAGCTCATTCATGGTAAAAAGTTGGAACCTTGACCATCTATCTCTTAGATTTTGATTTGGGACTATTTCTACCATTTTTATGAGTATAGAGATGCTAGAATCGGATTTTGTGGGTATGCTTGAAGTTGCACTTCAGATTTAGAACTATTGGGGGGTCTTTATGGCATAAAAGTGCCAACTTTGTTGCCATAAACACCCCATGCATCTTGTAGACCTCCTTTTATGGCTTTTTGAGCCAAAGGCCCCATGCATGTACATCAAGTTTGTAGCTTTACGTATAAAATGGACCTTAGGAGGCCAGATTTATGGTTTTGATGCGTTAAGACCCATTATAATCGACTGTATGGTTTTGGAAAAAGATGGACTTGGCGAGTCGTTCTTCGGACTCGGCGAGTCGGGGTGTATTTTCCACCAAATCCTTTCTATTTATGGACCAAATGTTAAGATCGAAGGTTCTACAGTTGTTTAGGCTCACTAGGGACCTGGAAATCATAGGACTCGGCGAGTGGACGAACAGACTCAATGAGTTCAAGGCAATATCCCAACCACATGAAGATGGACTCGGCGAGTTCAAGGGGAACTCAACGAGTCATAGACTAAACACCTTCTTAGGATGATGATAGACTCGACGAGTTCAAGGACGAACTCGGTGAATCAGTTGAAGATAATATGATGTGTTGTTGAAGGAGAACTTGTCGATCTCTTGCTAGAATCGACGAGTAGGGATGGGGTTATGACATTATATGGATATGACGACTCGGCGAGTTGGTGGACCAACTCGGCGAGTCAAGTTAACCAGATGTTGACTTTAACCGGATGATTGACTTTTGACCAAGGTCTTGACCTTAACTTTGTATTGGACTTGAGTAGGCATGTCAAATCGGATCGTCGTGTCGTGTTTTTGTCTGACACGACACGACACGACAATATTTTTGTAACACGACACGATGTTATGTTTTTTTTTCACTAACACGAAAACGAACCAATTAAAAAACGACAACACGACACGACACGACAAAGATAATATTACATAACTGTTATTTTATTTAATTCATATTTAATCATATATAACACGATAAAAACGACAAACACGAAAAACACGCCAAACACATGCTCAACGTGTCAATTTCGTGTGGATTTGTAAACACAAACACGACACGACACGACATCGTGTTTTTTATACTTGACACGAACACGACACGAAAACGAATTCGAATTTTGATTTCGTCCCAATTTCGTTTCGTGTCGTGTATTTTTGTCGTCCCGTGTCATAAATTGACACCCTTAGACTTGAGTTGACCCTTGTAAGGGTTACGAGTACGAATTGATAAGTTAGAAAAGTTGTTGTGTAGGGATTGAGGATTCGAGGATAGTTGATTTTCATACCGATATCAGTGCAGACACTACACGACTATGAGGTAAGTTTTCTCCCAATAGGAGTTGGTCTACAGCCACAATGTCGGCCCATAGGTAAGAGCGTTGGATAGATGATTGTATTTGTGATAATTATCTAGCGTTGATATGAGATATGATTATTATGCCTGATATGATTATTGTGCTTGATATTTTTACTGTGCTTGATATGTGTTAGCAGTATTAGGGGGTGAAATAGTCTTCGGTTACCGGTTGAAAGATACCAAAGGGGAGGGAAGCTCCCAGTTATCGGTTGAAAGATACCGAAGGGGAGGTTAGTTCCCAATTACCAGTTGAAAGATACCGAGGAGGAGCCCAACTCCTAGCTATGCCTGACAGATATCGATTGAAAGATACTGAAGATTATGCATTATTTGGTATGAGTATGATGGGGGAACTCACTAAGCTTTGTGCTTGCGGTTTTTAGTTTTGGTTTCAGGTACCTCTTCATCTAAGGGGAAGGAGACGGAGGGGTAGCAGCACATCACACATTCACAAATGATATTCCGCATTTGTAAAACATGGGATTGTACTATGATATTATACTACTTACGGATATGGTTTTGAGACTTGTGATTCGTGACCTTATGTTTGAAAGGATTTAAAATGTTGTTTTTCGTTAATTATTTTAAAAGTAATATACTTTAAAAAAAAATTGGGTCTCGATTTTGGAATGTTACAGAGATGCAAGGCTTAGAACTAGAACTCTAGAATCTCACCGTGAAGGATTCTGATATAGTGGCTTAGACCAACCGCTTCAATGATCTGGCTATCTTGTGCCCAAGAATGGTTAGTCTTTTACAAAAAGATAGAGAGATACATCTGGGGTCTTACCCCGCAAATCCAAGGGATGGTCATTTCTTCTCGACCAACCGCCTTTCACGATGCAAAGTGTGACATCCCCATTTTCACGGTCAGAAAAGACCGATTTATTTATGCTTTGTTTAAAAAATCAGAGCAGCATTTTAATGAAAAATATTGCGGAATTTGCTTTCAAAATAAAATATGATAATGATTTTATCAATTCATTTTCGAATAAATGTAAACATTATATTAAAACATCAGGATATCATTGGCAATACAGATCAAAAGCATAAACATAACATCATAGGCCTTAAAACATTTATTCATATCTATTGGCCTATTTATCCCTCATCAAATCATCCAACTATGCTCTTGTGCCACTACCTGTAATACAAAAAACTGAGTGGGTCAGGCTTGAGAGCCTGATGAGCACATAAGGTTTTCAACCCAATATATATATATATATATATATATATATATATATATATATATATATGTGTGTGTGTGTGTGTACACCGTATACGTATATTTGATTTATACTATATTTTAATACATAAATATGTTATTATAATTTATAACTCATTCATATGAACTCTGTTTTTGATGTTCTTTATATCCACGTGTAGCTATTGACGAGCTCTAAGACTTTCGTTTAGACTCCGTAGGCTAAATTTGATTTTATTTTTTTGTCCGTATTTTTATAAAATTAAATGATTTTGCTAAAAACATAACTTTCTCATATGGACTCCGTTTTTTGCATTCTTTTTTCTCAAAATTCCTATTTTAAGGAGTACTACGATTTTTGTTTTGGTGGCATTAGCTAAAAGCCAATCATTCTCTTCGTAGCTTTTTAAGTCACACATTCCTTGTGTGCGACTGACTTTTATATCTTATAAAAATTATATCTAATTCATACGGATTTGGATTTCGACGAAATTTATATTTTCGGGATCGGGATGACGTGTACTTTCTAAGTATTTAATATATATATATATATATATATATATATATATATATATATATATATATATATGTTTTGGCGCACTTATTTTTACGATTTAACTGATTATTCATATTTTATTATATTATAATAATCATGAAACACATAATATTCACATAATTATTCTTTATTACGTCAAATAGGTTACAATGTTGACCCTAAATATCACGTCATCATAATAATGCTTAGCCAGAAACGCGGGCGTTACAACTTGTCTTTAGGATGATTTCGTCCCAAAATCATGCATCAACAAATAGATGTGGATAGCGACTCATCATGTCACTCTCTGTTTCCCAAGTGAAGTTTGGTCCATTCGAATGTTTCCATCGCTCTAGCACTAATTCGACGGTCTTGCGTCGTAATTTATCCGTCTTATGGTCAACAATCGCTTCAGGCTCTTCCATTAACGTCTTATCTTCATCCATCCTTAACTCTAAAATTGGAACTATATCGGGAACTTCTCCCGTGAACTTCCTTAAACAACACACATGGAAAGTGTTATAAATACCATCTAGATCTTTTGGTAATTCCAACTTGTAAGCTTGGTTTCCGATCCTTTGAGGAACTTTGAATGGACCAATAAACCATGAAATCAACTTTCCACTTTTTTCCAAATCTTATAAGTCCCTTCCATGGTGAGACTTTGAGCAATATCGAATCTCCAACTTCGAATGTCATCAGTCATCGCTTTTTGTCAGCATAGCTCTTTTGATGATCCTTGGCTGCTAACATCCTTTCTCTAATCACTTTCAGCTTTTCAACAGTCTGATGGACTATCTCGAGGCCTATAAACTGCTTTTCTCCAGCTTCAAGCCAACAAGACCGCGTATGAAACTTCTGTCCGTACAAGGCTTGATAAGGTGTCATCTTGATGCTCAAATGGAAACTACTATTATTGTAGGAAAACTCTACCAGAGGTAAGTTCTCATACTAGTTACCTTGTGTAACGCCCGTAGATCCAGGCAAGTCAATTTAGAGGCAATATTGGTCGAAAACGACTTTTCAGCAAAAGATTATTTAGAATAAATAATTTTAACCAAGTTATAGTATATGTCACAAGGTTTCCGTACATATAAAGAACGCCGAAATCTGAGTTATAACGAAGAAGTTATGGCCCGTCGAAGTTTTACGGCAAAACCGGCAAGGCACCGGGAAGCGTAAAAAGTGAATTTATGATAGAAGACTTTTTAGCCTTAGTTATCTAAACCAAAGTCGTAGAGTATGTTAAAATGAGAAAATCCGTAAAAAGAACGCCCAAATCTGACTTCGTATGAGGAAGTTATGATTTTTCAAAGTTTCAGCTTAGTAGTGTACAGCCCGAAACTCGAATTTTAGTTCGAGCGGTTTTTTGGCTTACGCGACCTAAATGAGAGTTAAAGATCTTATTAATAGGAACTCAACAGTAAAAATATGGACGAAAACGGAGTTCGTATGAAAGAGTTACGAATTCTTCGCGGTCATTTAACAGTCTAAACGCCTCCTACTGTTAAATTTATGATCGGTCGAGAATTAGCCGACGGAGCCAAAATGAAAGTTGTATATATTATTTTTACCTACGCATGGATATAAAGAACGTTGAAAACGGAGATAGTATGAGATAGATATAGACGAAGCTTAGTCGCTACTTTTCGAGCGTGGCGAATTCGATACAGTTTTGTAAATCCGAGATAGAATGAGAATTAGCCAACGAGGTCTAAATGAGAGTTGTAGATATCATTAATAGGAACTCAACGGTAAAAAGACAGACAAAAATGGAGCTCGTATGCGAAAGTTATGGAGGAAGCTTAGTCCCTACTTTTCGAGCGCGGCAAATTCAATGCAGTTTTGTAAATCCGAGATAGAATGAGAATTAGCCAACGAGGTCTAAATGAAAGTTGAAGATCTCATTAATAGGAACTCAACAGTAAAAAGACAGACAAAAATGGAGCTCGTATGCAAAAGTTACGGACGAAGCTTAGAGACTACTTTACTATAAAACTCCTATAAATACAAGGGTGAACTCCTCATATTTTCTTCACACCATAAGCCTCTCTTTCTCTCTCTAACTTCTCTCTAGCCTCCCTAAACCCCTCCCAAGTCTATGGAACCTCCCTATCACGAGAAGAAAGCCCCGGAGCGCCCGACGGCTCCGAGAAGAAAAGCTTTCGGCTCGGAAACGCTGCTCCAACGAAGCCCGGTTTTTAATAAAAACCCATTGTAAGTGAGTTATGCCTATACTATATTTAATATAGCTTTTATTTAATTATAGTAACATTATTAGGACCTTAAAATAATTATTTGGGCTATTATTATGAGTTATATTGAGTGTTATTTAACGCTTATATAATAGTAATAATAAGTAGACTATTAATTAGTCGTTGTTAACGTTAAAAACTAAACCCTAGTGGTATTGATACTAGGTTTTGTCGAGGAAAATTGTTTTGAGATAACGAAGTGTTGTCTGAGTTCGGAATCACCACCTAATCAGGTGAGTGCATAGTCCCTTTCATCTTACACATAGATATGAAGTATTTAATATAAACTACGTGCTATGTGTGCATATTATCTGAATACTTGCTGTCTATGTTGGATGAACGTTTTATACATGTTTTAAAGGATTTAAACTGTATACGTATTTTATATATACGAATATGTGGGGTATGATGATGGGTAGATAGATGATGAGAGATAGAAGATGACGTGAGTATACATTGGCAGCTATAGACTTAGTGCCTATGGGACAAACACCGGTAGCTATGGACTTAGTACCTGTTAGACGTTGGTAGCTATGGATTTAGTACCTGTTGGGAATTGGTAGCTATGGACTTAGTACCTATTAGTTAGACGCTGGTAGCTAAGGATTTAGTACCTGTTGAACATTGGTAGCTATGGACTTAGTACCTATTAGATAAAGACTGGTAGCTATGGATTTAGTACCCGATGGATAGACTATAGCAGCTATGGAATTAGTGCTTTATGAACGAACATTGGCAGCTATGGATATAGTGCCAGTCCTAGAACCATGGAAGTAAGGGACTTCAGAATAAACGAATGAAGGATAGATGACTCTCAGGTTAAATCCTTAAAGAGTAAGAAGATAATGGGGATGGGTAATTGGGTTGATTGTTTGATTAAACATAATAATTATATTATTGTGGGTTGAAAACCCTATGTACTCACCAGGTTTCCCAACCTGACCCACTCAGTTTATGTATACCACAGGTGACGAAATGAAGTGACATTACACTGAGAGATTTAAAGAGATGTAGATCACTAGTGTAAATAATTGTAAGTTCTGTTTCTGTATTAACGATGACATCCCAAACGTTTTAAGATGAATAAAAATACGTTTCTTCGAAAATATTTTAATAACGTATTTATCGTGTTTTTCTGGGAACAAATTCCGCAACCTTTTTATAAAATGAAGTACTCTGATTTTCATAAAGCATAAACAAAATCGGTCTTTTCTGGCCGTGATTTTGGGGATGTCACAGTTGGTATCAGAGCATTAGTTTAAGCGAACTAGGAATATGGATTTATTTCTAGACTTAAACTTAGAATGCTAAGCGATGATTGTCAGGTGTGAGCACTAGCTTATTTTAGGAATGATGCCTAAATTGCTTTTATGTGCTAAATGCTTTGTGCATGATATGTTGTTATTTGTTCGGATCTATGGTCTGTTGCCAACCGGATCTGGAAGCCTTATATGTTTAGGATTCTAAGCGTTTAACTACGATATTAGAACTAGCATATAAACGTTTCGGGGTGATAAGGATGATTTAAGACTTCAATCCTAAATTAAAATCTAGATTCACCTTATTCGGTGTATAGATCAAGATGGCAAGAACCCGTAGCGGAAACGTAAACGCAAATAGGAATAAGAACCAACCCCCGGTGGTTCAGCAAATACCTGTTGTAAAAGAAGTTGCGCCTGATCCAGTCACCATAGATGGAGTTCAAGCCATGATTCAGGCTATGTTGGCTGAACAAAGGGAAGAAATGAGACAAATGTTGAATAGGGACGAACCTACCGTACATATTGAACCGACAGAGCCAGTTCCCGAGCAATCAGAGGAAGGGAACTACAGCCGCCAAGTGAGTCAAGCAGGGACTCAAGGTGAGCAAAGGGATGGCCCTGAAGGGAGAAACAACAAGGATGGGCGGATATACAAGAATTTCTTGGGTGCGAAACCCCCAAGTCTCTCAAGAAGCCCGAAGCCGGTTGAGATTATGGATTGGATCTCTGAGATGGAGATGGTGTTTGAGAGCTGCAGCTGTAATGAGAAACAGAAGACTGTCTTCGCAGTAAGACAGCTGAAAGCTGGAGTCTTGAGCTGGTGGAAGCTATTGGCAGATACGATGCCACGAGGAGAAGCCTTAAGGATATCGTGGGAAGAGTTTTTGGAGCAGTTGAAAATGCAGTACTGCTCGGAGGTAGATCTGATAGACCTAAACAACGAGTTTCAGAACCTGAAGAAAGGGAAGATGAGTATTGACGAGTATGCCACCGCATTCACCGAAAGGATGAAGCTATTCCCCTACTTGGTGCCTACTGAACTCTCCAAGATTGATAGATTTGCTAACGGGATGCCCATTGACTTTGGCCCAATGGTCAAAATGGCAACTACTTTGAAAGTAGCTGTTAGGGCAGCTAAGAACGTAGAGGCCCAGATAAGAGAAAAAGGTCTAGAAAAAGATACGGTAGGAGAGAAGCGGAAGTTTGAAGGATCTTCGAGGCCGAACAAGGAAAGCAAATTCTCAAAGCTTGGAGGAGCAAATGGAGGTGAAGCAAGATGGTGTGATAGATGCAAGAAGAAGCATGGTGGAAAGTGCAACGAAGAAGTGACTTGTTACAAGTGTGGGAGGACTGGTCACTATTCCAAAGACTGCACGCATAATGACAAAGTATGTTACGAATGTGGAGGCAAGGGGCACATGTCTAGTGACTGCCCAAGGAAAAATAAAGCAGCAAGACCAGAAACGCCACCAAGGCCGAGGGCATTTCACATGATCCTTGACGAGGCAGAGAACCATGCAAGGATTCAAGAATGAGGACTTCTTACCCGAAGATCGGATTATGCAGTAGCCATAGTTTCGTATGATGTAGCCTAGTAGAGGCATAGTCTAGGGTGAACTTGAACACCTATGTAATAGTTTCGAGAAATAATGAAATCTTCGTTTTGTTATCTGGTGTGTAAAATTGTTGTGTGATTTGCTGCATGGTGACTTGGGAAACTGCGAGACGATACTTGGGACGAGTATGAGTAGGTGTGAATGGTAGTAGAGGCCTATACTACCGGAAGCACAGGACTCACACTTGGATCAGGGAAAGTCACAAGGATTACCAAGAAGCTAGTAACTGATTCTGTTTTTTTTTTCAAGTATGTCATTACCATCGTTTCGATAATGACTAAAAAGATTGTTAATTTCCGACCCTAGTGGTCGTACCGAATTGAGTCCGACTACGATGAGTATGTTGCGTGGTTCAGGGAACCAAGTTCGATGTAGCGTCCGACAAAAACCAAACAATTGAAATCAAAGCGATCAATAGAAGTATCGCGTTCGTTGTTAAAGAAGTTGGTAGCCAGAAACGCTACATGTTAAAGTGTGATTATATCACATTAGAACATGAAGGAAGGCATAGTCTATTTTAGAATTTAACTCTAAGAGACCTAAGACTAAACGTGCATCACATGATGATAGGTCATAATTTGAAGTCTAGCCTTAGGTAGAGAGCAGGTGCACGATCGAGTACTGCTTACAGTCAATGAGTCTAAGAGATAGACTTGAAGGAATATAGAAGATATAATTATTACCTAGGATGAAGAGATGACGTATGGAGTCATTATACGAGCCCTGTTTCATTGATGATTCTGGGATGTAATCATCCTAAGGGGGGCGGGGGTAAATGTAACGCCCGTAGATCCGGGCAAGTCAATTTAGAGGCAATATGGGTCGAAAATGACTTTTCAGCAAAAGATTATTTAGAATAAATAATTTTAACCAAGTTATAGTATATGTCACAAGGTTTCCGTACATATAAAGAACGCCGAAATCTGAGTTATAACGAAGAAGTTATGGCCCGTCGAAGTTTTACGGCAAAACCGGCAAGGCACCGGGAAGCGTAAAAAGTGAATTTATGATAGAAGACTTTTTAGCCTTAGTTATCTAAACCAAAGTCGTGGAGTATGTTAAAATGAGAAAATCCGTAAAAAGAATGCCCAAATCTGACTTCGTATGAGGAAGTTATGATTTTTCAAAGTTTCAGCTTAGTAGTGTACAGCCCGAAACTCGAATTTTAGTTCGAGCGGTTTTTTGGCTTACGCGACCTAAATGAGAGTTAAAGATCTCATTAATAGGAACTCAACAGTAAAAATATGGACGAAAACGGAGTTCGTATGAAAGAGTTACGAATTCTTCGCGGTCATTTAACAGTCTAAACGCCTCCTACTGTTAAATTTATGATCGGTCGAGAATTAGCCGACGGAGCCAAAATGAAAGTTGTAGATATTATTTTTACCTACGCATGGATATAAATAACATTGAAAACGGAGATAGTATGAGATAGATATAGACGAATCTTAGTCGCTACTTTTCGAGCGTGGCGAATTCGATACAGTTTTGTAAATCCGAGATAGAATGAGAATTAGCCAACGAGGTCTAAATGAGAGTTGAAGATCTCATTAATAGGAACTCAACGGTAAAAAGACAGACAGAAATGGAGCTCGTATGCGAAAGTTATGGACGAAGCTTAGTCCCTACTTTTCGAGCACGGCAAATTCGATACAGTTTTGTAAATCCGAGATAGAATGAGAATTAGCCAAAGAGGTCTAAATGAAAGTTGAAGATCTCATTAATAGGAACTCAACGGTAAAAAGACAGACAAAAACGGAGCTCGTATGCAAAAGTTACGGATGAAGCTTAGAGACTACTTTACTATAAAACTCCTATAAATACAAGGGTGAACTCCTCATATTTTCTTCACACCATAAGCCTCTCTTTCTCTCTCTAACTTCTCTCTAGCCTCCCTAAACCCCTCCCAAGTCTACAGAACCTCCCTATCACGAGAAGAAAGCCCCGGAGCGCCCGACGGCTCCGAGAAGAAAAGCTTTCGGCTCGGAAACGCTGCTCCAACGAAGCCCGGTTTTTAATAAAAACCCATTGTAAGTGAGTTATGCCTATACTATATTTAATATAGCTTTTATTTAATTATAGTAACATTATTAGGGCCTTAAAATAATTATTTGGGCTATTATTATGAGTTATATTGAGTGTTATTTAACGCTTATATAATAGTAATAATAAGTAGACTATTAATTAGTCGTTGTTAACGTTAAAAACTAAACCCTAGTGGTATTGATACTAGGTTTTGTCGAGGAAAATTGTTTTGAGATAACGAAGTGCTGTCTGAGTTCGGAATCACCACCTAATCAGGTGAGTGCATAGTCCCTTTCATCTTACACATAGATATGAAGTATTTAATATAAACTACGTGCTATGTGTGCATATTATCTGAATACTTGCTGTCTATGTTGGATGAACGTTTTATACATGTTTTAAAGGATTTAAACTGTATACGTATTTTATATATACGAATATGTGGGGTATGATGATGGGTAGATAGATGATGAGAGATAGAAGATGACGTGAGTATACATTGGCAGCTATAGACTTAGTGCCTATGGGACAAACACCGGTAGCTATGGACTTAGTACCTGTTAGACGTTGGTAGCTATGGATTTAGTACCTGTTGGGAATTGGTAGCTATGGACTTAGTACCTATTAGTTAGACGCTGGTAGCTAAGGATTTAGTACCTGTTGAACATTGGTAGCTATGGACTTAGTACCTATTAGATAAAGACTGGTAGCTATGGATTTAGTACCCGATGAATAGACTATAGCAGCTATGGAATTAGTGCTTTATGAACGAACATTGGCAGCTATGGATATAGTGCCAGTCCTAGAACCCTGGAAGTAAGGGACTTCGGAATAAACGAATGAAGGATAGATGACTCTCAGGTTAAATCCTTAAAGAGTAAGAAGATAATGGGGATGGGTAATTGGGTTGATTGTTTGATTAAACATAATAATTATATTATTGTGGGTTGAAAACCCTATGTACTCACCAGGTTTCCCAACCTGACCCACTCAGTTTATGTATACCACAGGTGACGAAATGAAGTGACATTACACTGAGAGATTTAAAGAGATGTAGATCACTAGTGTAAATAATTGTAAGTTCTGTTTCTGTATTAACGATGACATCCCAAACGTTTTAAGATGAATAAAAATACGTTTCTTCGAAAATGTTTTAATAACGTATTTATCGTGTTTTTCTGGGAACAAATTCCGCAACCTTTTTATAAAATGAAGTACTCTTATTTTCATAAAGCATAAACAAAATCAGTCTTTTCTGGCCGTGATTTTGGGGATGTCACACCTTGGAACTCCAATGTACATGCTCTTAGCATATCTTCCAGTGTTTGTATCGTTATTTCACTTTGACCATCAGTCTGCGGATGATAAGCTATACTAAACACAACTTTGTACCCATTTCCTCTTGTAGACCCTTCCAAAACCTCGACGTGAAATGACTATCATGATCTGATACAATCGTTAAAGGAACACCGTGAAGTCTTATTACCTCCTTCACGTAAGCATTTGCAAGCTTATCCACATACCATCTATAACTTGATGCTATGAAGTGTGCACTCTTAGTAAACCGGTCCACGACTAACCAAATAATGCGTGACCGTTCATCGTTCTGGGCAGTTTAGTTACAAAATCCATGGTGATGACTTCCCATTTACCCATGGGTATAGGTAAAGGTTCTAAACTCTCATATGGTTTCTGATGTTGTGCTTTAACTATCGCACATGTTACACACCCGACCATATACTTTGCAACATCAAGTTTCATTTTCAACCACGAGTAGTAGGGTTTTAGATCCCTATACATTTTAGTGCTACCGGGATGAATCGAGTACCTGGTCTTGTGAGCTTCTTTCCTTAGAAGATCTCTTACTCTTCTTGTCTTAGGTACCAAAATCCTATATTGGCATACCTTCAATCCTTGACTATTCGTACCGAACACCAACGTTTTGCCTAAACGTTCTTCCTATCGGTCATTCTTCTCTAAAGCTTCTTCTTGAGCTTTCTTTATGCTTTCAACAATCGTGGAGACAGCTTCAATTCTTAACACTCTTGGCCTTTTCCTTTCAAGATTTACTTTTTGACTTAGAGCATCAGCTACAACATTTTCTTTACAAAGGTGGTAAAGTATCTCACAGTCATAGTCCTTGAGTAATTCTAGCCAGCGTCGTTGCCTCATGTTCAATTCCTTCTGATTAAAGAGATACTGGAGACTCTTATGATCAGTGAAAAGTTTGCACTTCGTGCCACAAAGATAACGTCTCCATATCTTTAGGGAGAATACTACCGCTTCCAACTCCAAATCACGAGTGGGGTAGTTCTTCTCATGCTCCTTCAATTTTCGAGATGCATATGCTATCACCTTTTCTCTTTGGTTTAGCACACAACCTAACCTAACTCCATATGCATCGCTATAGACTGCAAAGTCTTCAACTTCGTCATGTAAAGAAAGAATTAGAGCTTCACAACTTCTTCTTTATCTTCTCAAATGCTTCTTCGTGTTTCTCACTCCATGTATACGTAACTCCTTTATGGGTTAAAGTTGTCAATGGAGCAGTTATTGAAGAAAAACCTTGGATAAAGCTTCGGTAATATCTGGCTAATTTCAAAAATCTTCAAATCTCGATGGTACTTTTCGGTCGTTCCCACTTCATCACTACTTCAATCTTTGTTGGGTTAGCCATTATCCCTTCCTGGTTAACCACATGACCTAAGAATTGGACTTCTCGAATCCAAAAATCACATTTGGAGAAATTTGCATACATCTTCTCCTTCTTTAAAACTTCTAATACTTCTCGCAAATGCTTGCTATGCTCCCACTGGCTCTTCGAGTAAATCAGAATGTCATCTATGAACACTATCACAGATTTATCGAGGAATGGTTTACAAACCTTGTTCATCAAATCCATGAATGCTTTTGGAGCATTGGTTATTCCAAATGACATAACCAAGAACTCATAGTGTCCATATCTTGTTCTGAATGCAGTCTTCTCAATATCTCGCTCTATCACCTTCAGCTAATGATATCCTGACCTAAGATTGATCTTTGAGAAATAGCTCGAACCTTGCAGCTGATCGAATAGGTCATCGATCCTTGGCAATGGGTACTTGTTCTTTATAGTTTCCTTATTCAGCTCTCGTTAGTCTATGCACATCCTTATGCTTCCATCTTTCTTTTTCACGAATAACATCGGAGCTCCCCAGGGTGATGAACTAGGTCTAACGAAAATGTTGTCCAACAACTCCTGAAGTTGCATCATAAGCTCTTTAATCTCCTTCGGTGCTAATTGATATGGTGCTTTCACTATTGGTGTCGATCCTGGCAACAAGTCTATTCGAAACTCCACTTTTCCATCGGGGTTAATCTAGGAAGATCTTCGGTAAATACTTTCAGATAGTCACACACCACTGTATTCTTTGTATCTCCTTCTTTTCTTTCTTTCCATCAATCACGAATGCCAAGTATGATGTGCATCATTTAGGCAAACATTTTCTAGCTTTCATCAGGGAAATGATTCCAGAATTCACTCTACTTTTGTCCCCATACACCATAAACAACTCTCTTCCAGGTGGGTTTACTCTCACCATCTTCTTTTTGTTGGATTAGTGTCTAAGTCCATAACTATTTTGGTATGTACTTGACCCGATGGTGCATGGTCCTTTTGGGTTGCCTTCACTGAAGCAACTTGATAGGATGAATTATGGAGAGAGAGGATTAAATATGATTTATTAATATATTATGGGAATAATATATTAAAGGAGAAATCAAATTGTTTAATTAATATTAGTCAATAATTAATTGTTAATTAGTTTTGTGACTAAAAGATATTAATTAAACTTAAGGGACTGGAATTGTAATTATAGGATAATTGCAATTTGGGCCATGGATTGCCTTGTATCAAGGGTTGGACGAATTCTATGGGGAAGCCCATAAGGAAATCGTCCAAGGGCTTGATTAAAAGGAGTCTATGGGTTGCTTAGGGCTTAAGCATCCAAATTAGGGTTTCCTTATTAGATAACCCTAATAGCCCAACTATATAAAGACCCCTTAAGGCTCAAAAACGGGGCTAAGCTTCTTGTAAGGGTTTACACACGTTTTTGGCAGCCTCCAACCTCTCTCCTCTTCATCCTCTTGCTTATGGTGTTTGTGAACCATTAGAGGAGTGACACTTGTGACTCTAAGCCTTCCAAAGTCAATACAAGGAGATTTGGGATTGTTATTGCTACATAACAATCAACGTATGATCTTAAACCTAATTACATATTAATATGATTACTAGTATGCTAGAATTAGGGTTTATAGTCTTGGATTCAAAGCATGTACAATAGAGAAACCTAGATCCAAGCATTAGGGTTTGTATGAGTACATAGGATGTCTTATGACCAAAACCCATCAGTGGTATCAGAGCCTAGCTTGGTTTCAATTGTATTGATGCATTGGATAAATGGAAAATTCGATTTTTTGGATTCTGGAGGCTGGACTCGCCGAGTCCATGGCTGAACTCGCCGAGTCCATGCAGACTCGACGAGTCCAAGCCTGACTCGACGAGTCAACTCGTTAGATAATGCTTATCTCGGGATTTCTTGCTGTTTTTGCATATGGATAGTTACCTTATCATGTTAGATCAATATAAATCCGATTTTATGATATATATGACTATATTCTTGATCTAATTAAAGATAATTATCAATTAATAAGATAATTGTTTCCTTATAAGATAATTGATTAATTAGTTTGAGTAAATTGATAAATTGTTTTGCAAGAAATCATTAAACAAATCAAATATGTATAATTATGTAATTAAATGTTAGTTTAGATTATTTGTTATTTGATCCTTGTTGTTATGAAAGGTTTCATATTTTCCCCTTTAGGTTTTATAGTTTAAATTTGAACCCAAAAGTTTTGAAGTTTTGAAATTTAAATAGTTAAAACCCTAATGTTTTGAAAAAGGTTTCAAAACTTGCCCTCAAGTTTTGGAATTTAAAAGTTGATTAAAAGTTAATTAGGAATGTTAAATTCTAAAACCCTAGTAATGTTTTGAAAAGTTCAAATACACCCTTATGGTTTTATTAATTAATTAAGGAGTATAATTAAAAGAGATTTAATAAATCCATAAAGGTTTAGGTTAACCTTTTAATTGAATTAAAAGTGTAATTGTTAAAGTTAACCATATAGTATTTTAAAAGTATAAAATACACCCTATACTATATATAACATTAAAAGTCTAACATTATATATATGTATGAGTAAAAGTCAGTCTTACCGTTAGTAGGCCTCATTCACGAAGCTGGTCTATAAGGGGTGTTTAAGGAAATTGCCTATAAAATGGCGATTGAATGGGTATCCACTCTTACCCACCGCACTCTTGACTAGTGGAGGGTCGTTAGCCGAACGGGTAGGATAGGACGAAACCTTCCATTATAAGTATAATGAAATACAAAGTAACTAAATGTTTTTCAAATTCCCAATCTTAGTTACTTAGGCAAAAGTGAATTGATGCAATTCCATGAAATTACACTTTGTGCCCTTGCGAAGACGTTAGTGGAGCGTGTGTGGTTTACCAGAACACTAAATGGTTCTAAGCAAAGGTAGCAAAGGGTGACTCAATGTTTGTCATAGTTCGGTGGAGCGTGTGTGGTTTACCGGCACATCGAATAGGTGATTGTAACATGTGAGGGCACCATGTAGTTTGCATGGTTATTCACACCCGCTTTGTGATCCTCGGCATCCCAGTCACAAACTAGAGGGGCATATCGAGATTTAAACATGTCATTGAAATGTTCAATGAATCTCAAAGGATCTAGGAGTTTTCATAGATTTAAAACTTAAATTTCTTTTTCATTTTTCATGGTGGAAACTAGTGAATCGTCATTCACTTACCTTCAAATGTTCTGCGATTTGGGTTACGACATCCCTCTCCCGAGTTGTAGGATATTGTGTTGGGTCCTAGCCTTGGAATTTCATTTGGGTGATTTACCAGGGACTCAATCAATCAACTAACTTGAATTTGTTTTTCTCCCGATGTCAAAGTTCGACAACTATGGTCTTCTCAAATCCCGTGGAACAAGCATTCCACATGAAGATGATATTCCACGATTCGATCGAGGAACAAGAAATCATGCTTCACTTCCTCCTCCTCCTCCATTTATTCTCCCTAACCCACAAGATTGTAAAATTGAAAGGTTCAATATCACTCAAGCCATTTTGGCAAGTAAACATAAAGAGGGCAAGTCGGTGTGTGCACACGTCTTAGGGATGAAGTCACACATTGATAGGTTAAGAATGATGGGATCCGTTGTCGGTGAAGAGATGGCTGTTGATTGGGTTCTTCAATCACTTCCTAACTCATATAGTGAGTTCGTAAGAGAGTACTATATGATGAACCACGACGTGACCCTTATAGATCTCACCTATATGCTTATTGCTGCTGAATCAGAAATGGTTTGGCGCAATAGAAAAGCAAAGTTGATTGGTGAATTTGCCTTTGAGGCCTCTATGGATATAGACAATGGCAACTAAAGACATGCAATGATCGAAAAGTTTGATCATAAGAGAAAGGCGATGTCTGAAGTAGTTCCATGTGTTGTTCCAAAAGAGTCAATTTGCTTTTATTGCCAAGAGAAGGGGCATTGGAGACGAAGTTTCCCTATTTACCTAACAGATCAAAGAGATGGGAGAGTCAAAAGTATGACTACGCTTCAGGTAAAATCCACTATCTAACTCCGTTAAGTTCCTATTCATTGATTCTTAATACATGATGTGATAAGATTGCATTTGAATGTTTTGAAGGATCGATGAAAAGAAAGGAAGCTTGGTAAGAGAGCAAGATGAATCTAATCACAAGAGATGGATCTTGATCGCATGGACTTGAAGATTGGATTTTGAGCTTAGATAGTTATGATAGAGTTGTTGGAAATTTTCTTTTTACATAGTTTTCAATAGATTTTGCATTGTAAGGACAAATGTTTTTCCGCTGCTTTTATAAATAAAATAAATTTTGTTTGACTTATTTATTTATTTGTTTACTTTCTTGCAATGAAATCGTTATGTGAAAATTGATGTTTGAATATTTCTACAACGAATGGATATGATTCTTAGTTATGTTATTTATGGAAATGTTGAGAATTTACCAAATAGGGAGAGTTTCTCATCGCCCAAGTTTCAATTGGACAGAAACTTGGAATCATGCAACGTGGATGCACGATGAATGAGAAATTACATATTTGGAAATTAGACTAACTCATTGACAAAGTGTCAAGTGAAGGACTAGGAGATCGAGTACACAAAGTTGTGTGTTGATCAAGTTCACCATAAGAGTAACAAAGATATTCGTCATGATTTACTAAAGGCTTAGTAAATATGATTACACTTACAAGATTAAGTGTAATTCTGAATTGATTAAAGAGTTTAGATCAATAGTAGAACGAATAAGAAGAATCAAGTAGGCAGAAAGATAAAAGTTTCTCCATTCAAAGAAGAAGGGAGAGTAGCTTTTATGCTTTATAATGTGTCTTAATGATTAAGAACCATATCTCAATTGATCCTCTAAGTGAATCTTAGTACAATTGTATGTCTAAGAAGAGGAATCAAAGATTGAAGAAATGGTAAAATCAAGAAGTCAATCATACTTCGTTTCAATAACAAGTCTTAAAGTTAAGATTGTGACATGTGAGTGAAAAGTATTAAAGGTTTATAACATTCATCAAATGTGGAAAGTTGTGATGTCTTGGATAAGACAAAAGACCAACTAGGACCAATTTGTGAAGTGTTTTGATAAAAACTACACTAACTCTTGAATATTTGTTTGTCAAGAAATGTTTATTGACAAAAGAATCTTATATGTCAAGGAGTCAGTGGGAGTCTTAATGGTCTTGAAAGGTTTCAAGAACAAATCAAATAAACCTTATTGATCATCACTAGCACACGAGTTGAGGTTTACAACCTATCATGAAGAAATTATTTTGTTTTTGTGCCAATCCAATCGAGTTAATTATGCATGTGAGTCCTATGAGTTCTCATTTGAATGCATAAAAGGCAAGGACCTTGATCAATGAAAGGTACATTAATAGGAAAAAGGTGAGATGCTTAACTACTTGGAAGACGTGGTGGGCAGCTGTGCTACCATAAGGCAAGAAATCAAGATTAAGAAAGTTCGGTCCATATGAGTCTGAATTTGTTGTAAACTTTGTTTTAACAAATTCACATGGATAGGAACAAATACACCATTTAAATCTAAGTGTCATAAGATTTCCTCATTCATGAAAATGATTGTGAGGAAATGCTTTCACTAAGAAAGATTCTAAAAGATAGTGATTGTAAAATTGCATTCTCGAATTCGATCATGGTTACGGCATCCCTTTCCATAATTTGAATTGTGAGGTTTGGCAATTAGTCTTAATTGTTTAGACACACATATAAACTATCGAAGGCAAAGGTGTATAAGTTCAAGAAGTCTTGATAAAAGATTATCAAAGCACTAAGTATTAGAAACATGAACTTAAGAAATTCAATAAGTATTGTTTTTCTGAAAGTTAAGATGTTTATGAATACATGTCGAAGCTAGTGGGAGCATAAGTGTTATGTTTTATAATAATCATCATGATAGTGGGAGCATAAATGTTATGATTGTATGATTATTAAGGCAAGTATTGCATAGTTGGCAATATTAATTATAGAAAACAAGAGTCATACTTTGCAAAGTTGTAAGAGTTGAAAGGTTGTTTAGCTATAATTAAGGGAGAGAATATTATGCTTCATTTCAAATCTAAAGGATTAGGTTGTGGAATGTTAATAGCTTTAGTCAAAGGTACATAGTGTGTTCTTAAAATTTCGATTATGATTACGGCATTCCTCTTCACAATTCGAATTTTGAGAACATAGAAAATAAAACATTATGCGTCATGTCCCATACGCTTCGGGTATAGGATCGATTGCAAATGCTTTAATGTTTGACCATTCTAAAATTTTCCAAATGTCTTGCGCATTTAGAGGGAAAAGAGACTAGAATCGGTTTTGACTAAAATAATTAAACAACTATCAAAGGACAATCCAAAGTTCGACGATGATTGGTTGCTTATGAGTAGTTGGAAGCATGGTATTAATGGACCATATTGACATTATGATGAATAGAAAAGATTCTATTAAGAAATTAGTTGTCATATGGAAAATATGGAAGCGTGTCCATGTTGGGAAGTAAATATTGAAAATCTATGTCTAGATTAGAAACTTTTATGCAAAAGGATGTTCAAAGGAATGTACTTTGAGAGAGAGACATCATATCTAAGGAATTGTCTTGTAACAATCTCTGATAGAGGACTTTGTAATATCATTGGCAATAGTCTTTGTGACTTTGGTGCAGTGACATTACGAAAGGATCGTTGCATAAAGTGTTAGAATCTAGTATATTCTATAAGTAACAAGAATTTGATATTCTTACACTTAAGAAAATGGATTTGGAGTTGTAAAATGAGAAGGATTGGAAACGTGTTCAATTTGTCTATTTCACAAAAGTAAGAACCATAGGTAAACATTGTGTGCATGCTAGGAGCATGGGAAAAGTGTAATAATTCAAGTAAGAAGTTGATTACCCGAAACGACAAATAATGAGTAATCGATATGGTGATAAATAAAACGTGTTTTGTTTATACTCAAAGGTTTGAGGCCATATGGGATTAGTATTATTCTTGTGTTTCACCTTGCATGTTTTGACTTCCAGAATAATTGAGTTTATTAAGAATAATCGAATTATTCGAACAGGCCACAGTCGTTCATATGTTGGAAGTAGATATGAATGAAGATTGTCGTGAATTGGTGTGCGGATTGTCTAAAAGAGTATTAGACATAAGCAAATGTTTGCTGCAATGTTCATGAGTGCTTATGAATATGATTTGAGCATTGGATTAAACCCACGCTCACTTGGATCACTATCTCGAGTGATTAGTGAGACGATAACATCTTATATTCTTGAAATCGAGATGTGTGAGTTGTATCTTGCGAATCGGTTGCACATTGATAATATGTAAACGCACCAGTAACTTGGTGTTATAAAACATATTGTTGTGTGTAATTCGGTGAGTGAGTGCAAGCAAGCATTGTATCAAAGTTTATATGTTCCTTTTATTCAAAGAATAAAAGCGATATCTTTGGGCCCCTCGATGTTTTAGTGATGACATACGTAAATTCTCGGCCGGGCTAGGGCTAATTTGATTTGTTCAATTAGTCTGTCGTCATAAATCGGAAATCAAGATATAGTACAAAGAGAATGATTTGAAATCATATGATATCTAGAATGGAGGAATATATGATCCCTTATCTAAGGACACGCGTATCTGATAGGATCAGAGTTGACAGCGGCTTTGGAAAGCTACGATTGCAGATCGGGATCTGAACTCATACGCATAATAGTTGTTAGACTTATCCAAGTGGGAGACTGTTGGATTAGTGTCTAAGTCCATAACTATTTTGGTATGTACTTGACCCAATGGTGCATGGTCCTTTTGGGTTGCCTTCACCGAAGCAACTTGATAGGATGAATTATGGAGAGAGAGGATTAAATATGATTTATTAATATATTATGGGAATAATATATTAAAGGAGAAATCATATTGTTTAATTAATATTAGTCCATAATTAATTGGTAATTAGTTTTGTGACTAAAAGAGATTAATTAAACTTAAGGGACTGGAATTGTAATTATAGGATAATTGCAATTTGGGCCATGGATTGCCTTGTATCAAGGGTTGGACGAATTCTATGGGGAAGCCCATATGGAAATCGTCCAAGGGCTTGATTAAAAGGAGTCTATGGGTTGCTTAGGGCTTAAGCATCCAAATTAGGATTTCCTTGTTAGATAACCCTAATAGCCCAACTATATAAAGACCCCTTAAGGCTCGAAAACGGGGATAAGCTTCTTGTAAGGGTTTACACACGTTTTTGGCAGCCTCCAACCTCTCTCCTCTTCATCCTCTTGCTTATGGTGTTTGTGAACCATTAGAGGAGTGACACTTGTGACTCTAAGCCTTCCAAAGTCAATACAAGGAGATTTGGGATTGTTATTGCTACATAACAATCAAGGTATGATCTTAAACCTAATTACATATTAATATGATTACTAGTATGCTAGAATTAGGGTTTATAGTCTTGGATTCAAAGCATGTACAATAGAGAAACCTAGATCCAAGCATTAGGGTTTGTATGAGCACATAGGATGTCTTATGACCAAAACCCATCACTTTTTTCATAATATTTTGGTATCATTCGCACTAAACCAATCCATTCCTAGTACGATGTCGAAACCATTCAAATTAATGGGTAATAGCTCCTCGTGGAATTCGTTTTCGTTAAAGTCGATGACGATGTTCTTAATGCAATCGCTAAAAGGTATGAACTTGCCACTGGCAACTTCTACAACTAGAGCATTATCAAGTTTTTCTACATGAAATGCTAGTCTTCTACCAAATTTGTGTGATATAAAGGAGTGATTTTCTCCAGAATCAAACAATATATGGCAGGCAATCGATTTACAAGAAATGTACCTGAAGCAACATCTGTTGCATCCTTTGCAGATTTCAGGGTCATCTAGAAAGCTCTCACCTTCGGCCTCGGTGGAAAATTAGGCCTTGCCACCTCCTTCTTCTTCGGGTAGTCCCTCGAGATGTGCCCTTCCTCATTACACCCATAACACACTTTCTTGTTGAGGGTGCATTCATTGACATAGTGCCCAGGATTTTCACCTTTAAAACAATTGACATCTCCGTTACATTTCCTATGGTTCTTCTTCTTGCACTTTTCGCACCACTTCGCTTCACCTCCTCCTCCTTCGAGTTTCTTCGAACCAAACTTCGAGGATTTGCTTTTCTTGTTAGACCTCGAAGATCCATCGAACTTCCTTTTATCTCCTACCTCATCTCTCTCTAGACCCTTCTCCCTTATTTGGGTCTCAACATTCTTAGCTGCTAGATGACAGCTTTCAAGGTGGCTGCTTGTTTGACCATTCGACCAATGTCCGCTAGCAATTTGTTAGCAAACCTCTCTATCTTGGAGAGTTTAGTAGGAACCAAGTTAAAGTTTGAGATAAGAATATTAATATAGGGAAACCTTTATTTACAATAGATGTATAAATCCTCCTTGTTACTCTGAATGGTTACATGCAAGTTCTAATATCATAGCCGAACGTTTAGAAATCTGAACACAAAAGGTTTCCAGATCCGGTCGGCAATAGACCATGGATCCGATCAAATAATAGCATATAAGGCATCTTTATAGCTATAACATAAATCATTTAGTACATAAAAGAAATTTAGGCATCTTTCCAAAAATAAGCTAGTGCTCGTGTCTAAATATAGCAGATATTATAACGCCCGTAGATCAGGGCTAGTCAATTTAGAGATGATAAGCGTCAAAAATGACTTTTTGAAGAAGATTATTTAGAATGAATAATCTTAACTAAGTTTTATTATATGTTACAAGGATTTCGTACATATAAAGAACACCGTCATCTGAGTTATAACGAAAAAGTTATAATCTGACGAAGTTACATAGAACCGGCATGACGCTAAATGATGTAAAATATGAATTTAAGATAGAGAGATATCTAGCCTTAGTGATCTAAATTAAAGTCGTAGAATATGTTAAACCGAGAGCGTGCATAAAAAGAACGCCCAAATCTGACTTCGTATGAGGAAGTTATGATTTTCCGAAGTTTCGACTTTACGGTATGCAGCCCGAATACTCAAATATGAGATCGAGTGATTTTTAGCTGAAACAATCTAAATGAGAATCTAAGATCTCGTCGATAGTAGTCCAACGCTTAAAAGACAAATGAAAACGCATATCGGATGAAGAAGTTATGAATTTCTAATGGAGTTTTTCTGTCCCGGCCTACTAAAAATAATATAAAAGTAATATATTTATAATATATTAAAAATAAGGTCAAAATTAGCCAACAAAGTCTAAATCAAAGTTTTAGATCTTGTTTTTACCTATGGGTTGATATAAAGAACGTCGAAAACGGAGTTCGTATGCGAAAGTTATGAATTTTTGAAGTTCGGGGCGCGAACCCCAAAGTTGTCTTAGTGGCCACGACATGGAAACAGTGCCCACGACGTGGCATGACTTCTGACACCTTCTGGAGCCTAACAGAGCAAGTGGACGATGATGCATGCAATGACGTTCAAGCCCACGACGTGAAAACACTGTTCACAACGTGGAAAATGAGAAATTTGCCCTATAAATAAATTTGAAGGGGCAGCCGGCCAAGGTTGCTAATTCACCATTCTCTCACCCATATTGCCTCGATTTACGTGCAAAGAAGTACCCTCAAAGCCCCGGTATCAACCCCGAGACCCGAAGTAAGTCCCGAAATCTCAAAGATCCCGAGAACAAAAAAGTTTTCGAGCCGAAGCACTGCCCGCGAGAAGTCTGGTGTGTGAAGTGATCCTGGTTTCACCGAAGAATACTATTTGAAAAGCCGTAGTGCTGTCCGATTATCTTCTGATCAAGTGAGTGTATAGTCCCTTTCATAAACATGATATTAATACAAGTATTGTTTGAATGTATTAAGTATATGTTTTGGGTGAGTGTGTAGTCACTCTCTTCTAACACATAAAAATGAAGTATTTGCTATTAAATACGTGCTATGTGTTTATATATTGTTGTTTATTTGAGATGGGTGTGGAATGGATGTTTTATATAGTTTTAAATGAGTCAAACTGTATATGTATTTTATGCCTACAAATATGTTCGGTAGGACATGGGTAGATGAGATCCGTGAGTATGGATCAGATCAAGAGGTTAGTTTTAGATCCGTGAGTATGGATCAGATCAAGAGGTTAGTTTTAGATCCGTGAGTATGGATTAGACCAAGAGGTTAGTTTTAGATCCATGAGTATGGATCAGGTAAAGAGATAAACTTGCTATTAGTCCGGGAATATGGATTAAGACTAAGTTAATTGTCCCTAGTCTGGGAGTATGGATTGGACACAGTTATAGATCCGGGAGTATGGATCAGATATGGATTAAGACTAAGTTAATTGTCCCTAGTCTAGGAGTATGGATTGGGCACAATTATTGATCCGGGAGTATGGATCAGATCAGGATTAAGGTATAGTTAATTTTCCCTATTTCGGGAGTATGGATTGGGTACAATTATTGATCCGAGAGTATGGATCAGATCAGGAGGTTAATTTTAGATCCATGAGTGTGGCTCAGGTAGTTTTAGATCCGTGAGTATGGATCAGGGGAAAAAGGTTAGTTTTAGATCCATGCGTATGGATCAGGTGAAAAGGTTAGTTTTAGATCCATGAGGATGGATCGGTTGAGGAGGATAGTTTTAGATCCATGAGTAGGGATCAGGTAAAGAGGAAAATTTTAGATACAAGAATTTAGATCGTGTCGTTGTGAGGATCGATGGGGGTGGGATAAGAGTTGCCTTTATATGGTGAAATTGTACAAGTTTGAATGTTCTATTTATATAAATATATGATATAACATTGTGGGATGAAAACCCTATATGATCACCAGGCTCCCAAGCCTGACCCTCTCAGTTTTCTTTATATTACAGGTGATGGCACGAGAGCATAAGTTGGCTGACATAACGAGAGATAATGGATTATAGGCCAATAGTTATATATAACTGTTGTAAGGTCTAATCTGTTCCCTTTATGCTTTTGGTCTGTATCGGAACATGACATCTCGAGATTTTGTTATATAATGAAAATACATTTCTTTAGGAAATGCTTTGATAAATTCTTATCATATTTTATTTTAGGAACAAATTCTGCAATTGTTTTCTTTAAAAGATTACTCTGATTTTAAAAACAAAGCATAAACAAACCGGTCTTTTCTGGCCGTGAAATTGGGGATGTCACAGTTGGTATCAGAGCATTAGTTTAAGCGAACTAGGAATTTGTAGGAAATTTCTAGACTTAAGTGTATGACTACGATATTTGATCTAGCATGTAAACGCTTCGGAGTGATAAGGAGATTTATATGTTTATCGTAAATGAATCTTTCCTATATTAAAATCTCATCTAGTACACCGAACGTCTGCTTGAGTGTACAAAAGGTCATGGTGAAGACACGTAGAGAATTGAGTAAACGAGGAAATGAAGAAGGCTTATGATAGTGGATGACACCTATCAGGAGATATCGTAAGATTGGTATATTGCCTTTAGAATATGTCTTATAATAGTATGTTTAAAGAAGTACGGTATGTCTAAAGTACACCTTCGATTGGCAGGATGGTGGAACGAGTGATGTAATTCTTGAAGTTGTCCCTGATGGGTTTTATACAAACAATCCTATGTATGCATGCAACCCTAGATTTGGATCTATGTTTTCACTATTAGATACACAACTTTATGAGCACATTAAGAACCCTAGCATGCACCTAGGTATTTCGAAATCTTGATAGTAAAAGGGATTACATACCTCTTGTTGTTATATTGTAATAACAACACAAGTCTTCAATCTCCTTGTCTTGGAAAGCAAGTACCACAAGTGTAGTACCTCTAATGGATCACAAACACCAAAAGAAAATGGAGAGGCAAGAGAGAGGGGGGGGGGGGAGGAAGAGGCAAAAAAATGGCTCTAGGTCTTCTAGGGATAAAGTGGTCGATTTTCCTAGGCCTAAGGGGTCTTTATATATGGTAGACATTAGGGTTTCAGCCCTTATCCTTATCTGGTTACTTGCCCACCAAGTAGCCCATAAGATAAGCCTAGAATCCTTATCTTGGAAGAATTCCAAGGCCTTATCACCTTGAATTCGTCCACCCTATCCATGGGGAATCCATTGCCCTAATTTGCAACTTTCACATAATTACAATTCAGTCCCTCTAGTTTAATTAATTACATTTGATCACAGAATTAATTCTTAATGAATTATTGACCAATATTAATTAAAAAAATATGATTTCTCCTTTAATATATTATTCTTATAATATATTAATAAATCATAATAACCTCTTTCTCTATTATTTCTCCAGTCAAGTTGCTTTGGTGAAGGCAACCCAAAAGGACCATGCACAACCGGGTCAAGAACTTACCAAATATGGTTACGAGCTTAGACACTAATCTGACATTCTCCCACTTGCATAAGTCTAGTAACCATAAATGCAAGTATAACTCGATTATCATGCGGACAATCTCATGGAACATAGGCATACTCATTGTCCAACAGTTTGTTTCTAGATCTCTGATTTATTTGACATAGAACTTAATTGAACACATCAATTCAGTCCTGATCGGGCTCGACACATAAGTCAAATCAAATCATCAAGGGGCCCTGATATCTCTTTTACCCTCTTAGGATAAAAGGAACAGATAAACTTCGACTTATATGCATTTACTATTCATTAATCAAATTATACACAACAATGTGTTTTATGACATCAAGTTATTGATGCATTTTCGCATTATCAATGCACAACCAATTAGCAAACAATAAACCATATATCTTGGTTTAAAGACCATATGATATTATCGTCCTGCGATCACTCGTGATAAATTCCATGAAGTGATTCCAACAAGCGCGGGTTTATTCCAATGCTCAAAACTTATTCATAAGCACCCATGAACGTTGTAACAAACCTTTGTTATGTCTAATACCTTTCTAAAAATCTACACACCAATTCATGACAGTCTTCATTCATACCTACTTCCAACATATGAACGACTCTGGACCGTTTGAATAATTCGATTATTCTTAATTAACTCAATTGTTTAGGAAGTCAAAACATGCAAATCAAAATAATAGTTAAACAATCAACATAATACAATGACTATACTCATAAATAATACTCCTTTATTTAATCATCAAATGTCAATTACATTTATCTATTACATATTTTCTAAACTATCTAATCCAAACTAATATCGTCCTTCAGCCCAATGCTCCTAGCGTGCTGTAAGTGCATAACCCTACTCAGTCCCTTCGTAAGCGGATCTGATGGGTTATCCTCTGACAATACCCTCTTCACTACGGGGAGTCCTTATTCTACCCGATGTCAAATAAATTGATATTTTCTATCAATATGTCGAGATCTACCATGATTCCTCGGTTCCTTGGTCAAGGCAACCGCTCCTTCATTATCACAAAAAATTTCCATAGGATCCTTTATGGCAGGTACAACTCCAAGGTCTCCAATGAAGTTCTTCAACCATATCGCCTACTTTGATGCTTCGTTCGCTGCAATGTACTCTGCTTCGCACATCCAATCAACCACGATTTCTTGTTTGGAACTTTTCCAGGTCACTGCTCCTCCATTAAGGTTAAAGACCCAGCCCAACTGTGAACGATAGTTGTCCCTGTCGGTCTGGAAACTGGCATCACTATACCCTCACACCTTTAAGTCATCACTCCCTCAAAGAACTAGAAACCATTCCTTTGTCCTCTGAAGGTACTTAAGAATATTCTTGACTGCGGTCCAATGTGCTTTTCCAGGGTTCCCTTGATATCTACCGACCATGCTCAAAGTGAAGGTCACATCAACGCAAGTACAAGTCATAGCATACATGATCGAGCCAATTGAGTAAGCGTAAGGTACTCGGCTCATCTCTGCTATCTCGGCTTCGATACTTGGACTTTGAGTCTTACTCAACTTGGCATTACTTTGGATTGGTAATTCTCCCTTCTTCGAGTTTTCCATACCAAAACGTTTTAGCACCTTGTCCAAGTAAGTATTCTGGCTAAATCCTATCAGTCTTTTACTTTGGTCTCTCATTATCCTTATTCCCAAAATATAGGAAGCCTCTTCGAGGTCCTTCATACCAAAGCACTTGTCGAGCCAGGACTTAACTTCCTACAGTGTCGTGATGTTGTTTCCTATGAGTAGTATGTCATCGACATACAATACAAGAAAGCTAAATATACTCCCACTGGCTTTGACATATATACATGATTCATCTTCGCTTCGTACAAACCCAAACTCTTTGACTTTCTCATCGAAGCAAAGACTCCATCTGCGAGATGCTTTCTTAAGTCCATAAATGGACTTCTCAAGCTTGCACACTCTACTGGGATGCTTCGCATTGACAAAACCCTCTAGCTGAGCCATGTAAACATCCTCAGCCAACTTCCCATTAAGGAAAGCGGTTTTGACATCCATTTTCCATATTTCATAATCATGAAAAGCAGCAATGGCTAGCATCATCCTAATAGACTCCATTTTGGCAACTGGTGAGAAGGTCACATCATAGTCAACTCCGGGACTTTGATTAAAGCCCTTCGTAACCAATCGCGCCTTATACGTGTGCACATTCCCATCCATGTTGGTCTTTTTCTTGAAGATCCACTTGCACCCAACCGTCTTACGTTCGGGCACATGGTCAACCAAATTCCAATCTTGGTTGTCGTACATGGACTGAATCTCGCTGTCCATCGCCCCTTTCCATTTTGCAGACTTCGGGCCTGCCATGGCTTCCTTATAGCTGCTAGGTTCATCTATATTTATTAGTGTACTATCACTAATATACCTGTCCCCTTCTGTAGTAATATGAAAACCGTATAACTAGGGTTGAACTCTAACTCTTTCAGAATGTATAAGAGGTAAGGATTCATCAATCGGTTCAACCGGAGTTTCCTCCTCGGGTTGAGTGCAACTTTAGAGGTTCCTTCATCGCTCGACTCTTAAATCTCTTCAAGATCGATTTACCTCCCACTATCCCCTTGGCTTATGATTTCTCGCTCTCGGAAAACCCCTCTCCTCGCAACGAAGACAACATTGTCACTCGGTCTATAGAAGAGGTATCTAAAGGATTTATGCGGGTAGCCAATGAAAATACACCGCCTACTACGAGGTTCGAGCTCGTTGTGAGTCTCTCGTCTTACAAAAGCCTTGCAACCCCAAACCTTGATATGTGCCAATGAGGGAGCTTTCCCTGTCCACATCTCATGAGGTGTTTTGGAAACCTTCTTTTAGGGACTAAGTTAAGGATATGGGCGGTAGTCTCTAAGGCATACCCCCAGAATGAGATAGGTAGTGAAGCACGACTCATCACAGAATGAACCATGTCTAAAAGGGTTCGATTACTCCTCTTAGCCACACCATTCAACTGTGGTGTCCTAGGCGGCGTATATTGTGAAACTATTCTGCATTTCTTCAGATAGTCGTGGAATTCAAGACTTAGGTACTCTCCTCCTCGATCGGATCGATGCATCTTGATTTTCCTGCCCAATTGATTCTCCACTTCTTGTTTAAACTCTTTGAACTTTTCAAAGGTTTTTGACTTGTGCTTAATTAAATAAATATACCCATATCTACTACAATCATCGGTAAAAGTCACATAGAAGCGGTTCACGTCCCTTGTGGTGGATCTAAAGGTCCCACACACATCGGTGTGTATGAGATCCAATAGACCCTCACCCCTTTCACAAGTGCCAGTGAAGGGTGACTTAGTCATCTTTCCAAGTAAACAAGACTCACACACGTCATCGTCCCTAATGTCGAATGACTCCAACACTCCATCCTTTTGGAGTTGGGCTATGCGTTTCTTGTTAACATGTCCAAGACGACAATGCCACAAGCATGCTTTATCCATACTATTGGAAGAATCCACACACAATACATCATTTCCTAGGTTATCTACAACCATAACAGTTTCATAAATTCCATTACAAGGCAATGCTTCAAAATATAAAACACCATTTAGATAAGCATAAATCAAACCTTTCTCATTATCAAACGAATATCTAAATGCTTGTCTAAACAAACCATGAAATGAAATGATGTTTCTTGCCATATCTGGCGAATAGTAACAATTAGTTAAATCTAAAACTAATCCATTACTAAGAGCTAAAGAATACACTCCAATCTTGGTGACAGGCGACGATCTTCTGTTCCCCATGACTAGATTTATTCTTCCACGATCCACATCCCTATCTCTTATTAGTCCCTGCAAATCAGAACATATGTGAAAACCACATCCTGTATCAAGAACCCAATATATAGCATGTGATGAATCATTAGATTTAATTGTGTAAATACCTGCGAAAGACGGCTTGATCTTCCAATCCTTGATGGCTTGCAGATATTCCAGGCAGCTTCTCTTCCGGTGCCCTATTTTGTGGCAGTAGAGGCACTCTACCTCCTTTGGGTTTGAGTTGGGGTTAGCAGAACCAACTTTGGTTCCACTAGAAGAGGTACCATCTTGGGGATTTCCCTTGTGGTGGCTCTTTGAAAGAGCCTTCCTATTCTTGCTCTTCCCTTGCCTAATGGCCAAAACAGGAGCAGCGGGTGGAGTGGAAGTTGATGCAACAAACTTGTCCTTGAGGTTGCTCTCGGTAGTCCTTAGGGTCCCTTGGAGTTTGATTAAGGTGACCTCATCTTTTTTCATATGGTAGGTCATCCTAAATTGGTTGTAGCACGAGGGCAAGGAGTGGAGAATGATGTCGATAGCCAAATCTTCCCCAAAGTTAACATTTAACTTGCGAAGACGATCAACATACCCCTGCATCTTTTGCAAATGCGAGGTTAGGGACTCTCCACTCCCTATCTTAGTGGTGATCATGTTGGTGATGATCTCATAACGCTCTTGCCTTGCGCTTTGGTGGTACCTATCCAGAAAATCTTGGTGCATTTCATAAGGATACATGTCCTCATAGGACTTTTAGAGTTCAAGATTTATAGTGGCCAGCATAATGCAATGAACTTTCATTGCATCACGCTCATGGGCCTCAAAGACAGCCATTTCTTCGGGAGTAGCGATTTCCAGATTGATCCTTTCAAGCTTCTCGTCGAGGATATATTCTTTGTCCTAGTAACGAGCAATCATGCGAATGTATCTTATCCATTCGTTGAATTCCGATCCATCAAATGTCACTTTTTGACATAGGCTCATTAGCGAGAATGAACCAGGAGCAGCGTTGTTGGCATTTTGCGTTAGACATCTGCAAATAGAAAGGAACAAAGTTTGATTAGAATTGAATCCCTAATTAAATACCCAAAATGAGAAATTAGGGATAGGATCCAACAACATTATTTACACATTAGAAAAGGGATGTCGTAATCCAACATGCAATTAATTTGGAGGTAAGTGAATGACGATTAACTAATTCTTCACCATGAAAAACATAAAAGGCTTATGTTTTAAATGTATTGAGAATTCCTAGATTCTTTTGAGATTCATTGAACTTTTCAATGGCATGTTTAAATCTTGATATGCCCCTCTCGTTTGTGACTGGGATGACGAGGATCGCAAAGCGGATGTGAATAACCATGCAAATCTACATGGTGCCCTCATTGTTACAGTCACCTATTCGATGTGCCGATTAACCACACACGCTCCATCGAACTATGACAAACAATGATTCACCCTTTGCCACCTTTTCCTAGAACCAATTAGTATGTTGGTTAACCACACACGCTCCACTAACTTCTTAGCAAGGGTGCAAAGTGTAATTTCATGGGATTACATCAATTTAGTTTTGCATAAAGTAACTAAGATTGGGAGTTTTGTAAAAACGTTTAGGTACTTTATATAGATTCATTATACTTATTAATGAGGAGAGGATTGCCCTATCCTACCCGTTCGGCTAACGACCCTTCACCAAACAAGGAAGCAGTGAGTAAAAGTGGATACCTATTAAACATCCATTTTATAGGCCATAATCTTATTCCTACCTTATAGATAGGCTTCGTGAATGAGGCCTACTAACGGTAAGACTAATTTCGAAATCTTGGGCACAAAGGAAAGGGTTTGAAAAACCCTTATCAAATTTTCAAAAAACAGGGTTCAAGAACCCTAATTTCGAAATCCTTGCCTCCTAGGGTTTATTGGCCATAAAACCTAAAGTGTCAAATTCATACAATTCTATAATTCTAATTGAAAACAAATAACCATACGCTCTGATCCCACTGATGGGTTTTATACAAACAATCCTATGTGTGCATACAACCCTAGATTTGGATCTATGTTTTTACTATTAGATACACAACTTTATGAACACAAGAAGAACCCTAGCATGCACCTAGGTATTTCAAAATCTTGATAGTAGAAGGGATTACATACCTCTTGTTGTTATATTGTAATAACAACACAAGTCTTCAATTTCCTTGTCTTGGATAGCAAGTACCACAAGTGTAGTACCTCTAATGGCTCACAAACACCAAAAGCAAATGGAGAAGCAAGAGAGAGAGAGAGAGAGAGAGAGAGAGAGGGAGAGGGGGAAGAGGAAAAAATTTGCTCTAGGTCTTCTATGGATCAAGTGGCCGATTTTCCTAGGCCTAAGGGGTCTTTATGTAGGGTAGAGATTAGGGTTTCATCCCTTATCCTTATCTGGTTACTTTCCCACCAAGCATCCCATAAGATAAGCCTAGAATCCTTATCTTGGACGAATTCCAAGGCCTTATCACCTTGAATTCTTCCACCCTATCCATGGGGCATCCATTTCCATAATTTGCAACTATCATATAATTACAATTTAGCCCCTCTAGTTTAATTAATTACATTTGATCACATAATTAATTCTTAATTAATTATTGACCAATATTAATTAAACAAATATGATTTCTCCATTAGTATATTATTATTATAATATATTAATAAATCATAATAACCTCTTTCTCTATTATTTCTCTAGTCAAGTTGTTTTGGTGAAGGTAACCCAAAAGGACCATGCACAAACCAGGTCAAGAACTTACCAAATATGGTTACGGGCTTAGACACTAATCCAACAATCCCATCATATGCTATTTCCATCACCAATCTATTTGAAGTGGAATTGATGATTGAAGATACGCAATGAAGAAGTCCTAGTAGAGTCCAGGAAATTTTTATGATTATTTGGACACATTCGTATGTGTTAAAGTGTTTTGTGATTTTAGGACTTGGGGACTGCGAGAAAATACTTGGGACGAGTATGAGTAGGTGTGAAAGGTAGTAGATGCATATACTACCGGAAGCACATGACCCGTACTTTGATCAGGGAAAGGCGTAAGGTTAGCAAGAAACTACTAATTGATTCCAATTTGTTCAAGTATGTCATTACCATTGTTTCAGTAATGACCGGTAATATGGTTGTTATTCCGACCCTAGTGGTCATATCAAATTGAGTCCGAATACGGTGAGTATGTTACATGGTCCAGAGGACCAAGTTCGATGTAACATCTGACGTAAGTCAGAAGATTGAAATCAAGCGATCAATCATATCGCGCTCGTTATTAAAGAAGTTTGTAGGTAGAATTGCTACAAGCTGAAATGTGATTATATCACATCAGAATATGAAGGAAGGTATATTCCATTTTGGAATTTAACTCTGAAAGACCTGAGTTTAAGCGTTGCATCATTCGATGAGAGGTCATTAGAGCATGACCTATCGATCTACTACAATAGATAAAGGAAAGTATTTATCCTGAGAAGAATATGGAGTCCACAATAAGGACTTATTTGGTAACTCGATGTAACATCCCGGATTCCCTGGTATTAATTATTCTTATATTTTTGGTATTTTGTGAGGAGACTCGGCGAGTTGGAGCTCAAACTCGCCGAGTAGGATCGCGATTTGGACAAGGATTTGCGTCTGGACTCGGCGAGTCCATGGAGTGGACTCAGCGAGTCCACTCTGTTTAATGAAACCCTAATTCTCCGGGTTTGGAGCCTATTTAAGGGCACTTATAGCCTCTTAGTGCGGCTACCAGTCCCTTGAGAGAACCCTAAGAGAGCTAATTCGTTTTGGGAGAGAGGAAGTCACTTTTGGGCCTTTGTATTCTTTGTTTAGCAAGAGGAAGGTGGCAAGAGCAAGGAGGAGGTGAGATTACATCAGATCCAGAGTCCAGAGGCTTCATTTTGAGGTAAGGGTTCGAATCTCCTTCAGTTATAGGGTTGATCTTTAGAGTTAGGGTTTTATCCCCCTTTGGAGAGTGATTATGTGAAGCAAATGGTCCCTCTTCGAGTTTGTGCCTTGGATTTGGACTCAAAGAGGTCCAGAGACCTTAACCATTGGAGATTTTTGGGTTATTATGGAGTCATTGGACCTAGGTGGTTATTTTTGGGACAAAATATCCTTTTTATGCCTTGTGGGGGTTAAACAAGCATCAAGCTTCGAACTTTACATGACATTCATGCTTGTGAAGGCCAGATCTAGGGTTTGGGAAAGCAGATCTGACCTCAGAAGGTAAATAAAAGTGTGTGCATGGCATGAACTCGCCGAGTTGTTCTTGGGACTCGGCGAGTAGGGTTGGGGTTTCACGTAATATGTTCAGTGAGTGGACTCGTCGGGTTGGGGGATAACCCAGTGAGTCAGGAAGAGTCAATATGGGGTTGAGTCAAGCCGGAACTCGCCGAGGTGTTCTTGAGACTCAGCGAGTTGAGTCGTGGTTGCCCTACAATTCAAGCCAGGTGGAAACTCTTCGAGTTAGGGGAGTGTTTGACGTGCCAAGAAAGATCCGAGGGAATCAGTGAACGCGTTAGACTCGCCGAGTTGCTTTGGTGCACTCGCCGAGTCCGGTCAAAGTTGAGTGTTGACCAAAGTTGACCAATGTTGACTTGATAGGGTTAGTCAACCTTAGTCGTAAAAGTGTTAATTAGAGATATATTGTATTATAGGAAGATTATAGTGCGGGGGATCGAGCACGAGTGATTCCAGGGATTTGCGAGTTATCGAGATACACGAGGTGAGTCTTCTCACTATACTTTACCTTGAGTAGGTAACTAGAGTTATGTGGTACAATGCTTGTATGCTATATATATGTTATGTGTTGCGTTGCATTATTCTTTGTGATTTATGTTGTGCATGTTTACAAATTTAGAACCTCAGGGTTCACAGAGTTTGGTTGCACAGACCCACAGAGTTATAGCCTCGAGTGGCTAATATGTGTTATATGTGGTATTTTGGGGAACTCACTAAACTTTGTGCTTACAGTGTTTGGTGTTATTTGTTTCAGGTACTAGTGATGACCGTGGGAAGGCGCCGGCTTGATCAGTACACACACACGGGATTTTATGTTATGAGATCTTGGGATTTTTGTATGACATCAATTGTATTTCAAACATGGGTGTTTTTACGAATATTAAATGAATTATGTTTTTTATTAAATGCGAAAAATTGTTTTGAAATTTTACAGTCTTACAAGTTGGTATCAGAGCCTTGGTTTGAAGGATTCGGGTACACCTTTGGGAGTATTTGAACTCAAACTAACGATTTGGAAAATATTTTCAAAAGAGAACCAAATTTTCTAAAAGAAGTAAAAGATTTTTAGAGAAACTCAGAGAAGAAACGTGTGTACGATCAGTCAGCACCCGAACGGTGATTTCCCAAAATACCCTTATATTATATGTTTATGAGATTGATATGATGTATTCTCTTGCTAGAGTAGGCTAGGTATTCCTATTAGGACTAGAGTGCCCTGATTTGTGATGCCTTAGCCTAGGGAGAGGTGAGCTGCTATGAGATGCTTGAGAGTGAATAGTTAGCAGCGAGGAGCTTATGAGAGATCTGTTAGAGAGTGATAGAGTACTTAGAATTTGGGATCCGAAGAGGAGGATTTGGGGTGTATACAAAAACGGTGTGGATAGTAGTATTGGGCCCGTACTACTGAAAGCACTGGGGCGGTGTACAGTTCAAGTAAGAACCTTCGGTATGCCAAGGATCAAGGAGGGAAGAGTTGTCGAGTGTGAGTATGCTCGAATGGATTCTAATTTATCGTATGTTGTATTTCAGAGGTAGATCATGGTGAGGACACGACTTATGCCAGAGAGCAGTGGGACTAATGATGAGGAGATCCGCCGGATCATCCACGAGGAGGTGGTTGCGGCCATCAGGGCAGAGATACCAGAGATGTTCGGGTCTATTAAGACCATGCTGATTGAGACTTTCGACGAGCGTTATGCTGCTCTTTCTGAGGCTGTTGTTGCGGCGGCCACTGAAGTTGTTGCTGCTGCGAGACCGTAGGGTGGTGATGCGTTGCTGTTCCAAGAGTTCAGCAATACGAAACTGCCAGATTTTGATGGGACCCAGGACCCGGTGGCGGCTATGAGATGGATTTTAGACATAGAGGGGTGCTTCTTCACTTGCTCATATCCTGAGCATTTGAGAGTCCGGTTCACGCTGAACCAGCTTCGCTTGGGAGCAAAGGACTGGTGGAAGTTTGTGACAACGCACTTTTCGCCTGCTGAGCTTGCGGCAGTGACCTGGGAGAGGTTCACTGCCATGTTCCGAGATGAGTACGTTCCCCAGGTGGAAAGGGAGCGTTTGGCCCAGGAGTTCCTGACCCTCAAGCAGGGTACTGAGTCTGTTACGGTGATTACTAGGATGTTCCACGAGAGGGCGATGTTCTGCCCTGAGCATGTGTCCACTGAGCAGACACGCATGAGCCGATATTTGAGTATCTTGAGGCGAGACATTCGGGAGTTCGTGGCGAACTCCTCGTACCGGACATTTTCCGAGCTTTAGGAAAATGCCCGGAAGAGGGAGATTGAGCTAGAGACTCAGGCCAGGGAGGAGGCGGAGTCTCAAGGGAGGGATCGGCGACCTGCACAGTCCCAGCCGGCACCCAAGCGGGCTAAGCCCGCTGATCCCAAATCTGGGAACCAGAAGGGCCGCACTTTTGGAAAGTACGGCAAGGGTCATGATGGAGTATGTAGAGCTGGATCTTGCTACAAATGTGGCAAGGAGGGGCATATGGCCAAGGACTGCCCCAAGGGGTTTGCAGTATGTTTTCACTGCAACCTGACCGGGCACCGGAAGGCGGAGTGTCCGCAGTTGCGGGGATCAGCTCAGGGAGCACCTTAGGGGTCTGCCCCTGCCGCCATCAGAGCTACCGAGAGTCGGCCAGTGAAGGCCAAGGCGCTGAGGGCACGAGGGAGAGCCTTTCAGTTGACCGCGGAGGAGGTCTGCGCAGCGCCCGATGTCGTGGCTGGTATGTATTCTTTCGTGTATTTATTTTGATGATTGAGATATTATGCTTATATTATGTTATGCGTAGGTACTTTTCTTGTGAATTCTGTACCTACCTTCGTGTTATTTGACTCGAGTGCGAGTCGGTCTTTTGTATCTTTGGCTTTTAGTTAGCATATTAGTGTTAGTCGTGAGGCGCTGAGTCAGCCTATGAGAGTTTCCATAGCTGATGAGAGGGTGATATATGCCACAGATGTGATCCGCGGGTGCGTATTCGAGATTTTCGGTGTTGAGTTCCCGATTGACTTGGTTCCTATTGTGATGGGGGATGTCTGTGTCATTGTGGGCATGGGCTGGTTGAGCAGATTCGATGCGGTTATCGACTGCGAGCGACAGCTGGTGACCTTACGAGACCCTAGTGGGGGAGTTCTTACGGTGTACGGCGAGGGTACCCGTTCTGGATCAGCGTTTTGTTCGGCCACTAGGGTGAGGCAGTGTCTACAGCAGGGATGTAAGGGTTTTGTGGCGTACGTGATGGATATGCGGGTTGACTCCGTGAGGCCGAGGTCAGTGGAGGAGGTTCCGATAGTGCGTGAGTTCCCAGATGTCTCTCCAGAGGAGTTGTCGGGTGTGCCTCCCGTGAGGCAAGTGGAGTTCAGTATCGATTTGGTTACGAGAGCCGCACCTATTGCCAAGGTGCCTTATCGCCTTGCACCTTCAGAGATGCAGGAGTTGTCCTCACAGCTTCAGGAGCTGTTGGGAAAGGGGTTTATTCGGCCGAGCTGCTCGCCGTAGGGAGCGCCTATCCTTTTTTTTAAGAAGAAGGATGGTTCACACCGGATGTGCATTGATTACCGGGAGTTGAACAAGCTAACGGTCAAGAACCGTTACCCTTTGCCGAGGATCGACGATTTGTTCGATTAGTTAAAGGGAGCATCTTGGTTCTTCAAGATCGATTTGAGGTCTGGATACCATCAGGTGAGGGTGCGAGATGAGGACATCCAGAAGACAACATTCAGGACGTGTTATGGACGTGTTATCGCAGTATACCACAAAGTCCTCCATGCCCTCTGGCAGGGATAAGATTGGCGCCTCGCACAATCTCTGTCTCAACGACTCAAATGCGGCCTGCTGCTCAGGCCCCCAGCGAAAGACCACGGATTTCCTTGTCAACCGGGTCAGGGGAACGACTATCTTAGAGAAGTCCTTAATGAACCTCCGATAGTAGCCTTCTAGTCCCAGGAAGCTCAGAATCTCAGATGGAGACCTCAGAACCTCCCACCCCATCACGGCCTCCACCTTGGCCAGATCAACCGAAATCCTGTCCTGGTTGACAAGGTGCCCAAGAAACTGCACCTCATGCAACCAGAACTCACACTTGGAGAACTTAGCATACAAGCTCTCTCTCCTCAAAGTATCCAAAACCTCTCGCAAGTGCTCCTCATGCTGCTCTCGCATCTTGAAATAAACCAAGATGTCATCGATGAAAACTATCACGCACCAATCCAACATCGTTCTGCACATGTGGTTTATGAGATCCATGAACGCGACAGGAGCATTGGTGAGCCCGAAAGGCATCACCACGAACTCATAGTGGCCATGACGCGTCTGAAAGGCAATCTTCTGCACATCCTCCTCTCTGACCCTCATCTGATGATACCTTGAACGCAAATTGATCTTGGAGAACCAAGATGCTCCCTGTAGCTGGTAAAAGAGGTCATCGATTCTCAGAAGTGGGTAACGAATTTTCACCGTTACCTTATTCGGCTCCCGATAGTCTGTACACATCCGATGCGACCCGTCCTTCTTCTTCAAAAACAAAATCAAGGATCCCCAGGGAAAACTGCTCGGTCTAATGAATCCTTTGTCTAATAGCTCCTGTAGCTGTGTAGACAACTCCTGCATCTCAGGAGGAGCCAACCGATACGGTGTTTTGGCTATCAGAGTCGCACCAGGGAATAGGTCGATCTTGAACTCTACCTGCCTCTCCGGAGGTATCCCATGAAACTCCTCGGGGATACATCCGCAAACTCTCGTACCACGGGCACATCACCCACCGCCGCCTTACCTGCCTCCCGTCGGCTTATTTTGACTTTATTTTTTGTCCACATTTTTATAAAATTAAGTGATTTTACTAAAATCATAACTCTATCATATGGACTCCATTTTTGGCATTTTTTTCTCAAAATTCATATTTTAAGGAGTACTACGATTTTTGTTTTGGTGATATTAGCTAAAAGTCAACCGTTCTCTTCGTAGCTTTTTACGTCACACATTCTTTGTGCGCAGCTGACTTTTATATCTTATAAAAATCATATCTAATTCATACAGATTCGGATTTCGAAGAAATTTATATTTTCAAGATCGGGGCGATGAGTACTTTCTAAATATTTAATAATATATACACCCTTCGTCCCAAATTAATTGTTCACTTTTGATTTTGAAGTCATTTTTCTTCAACTTTGACCTTAAATATTTTTATTTGTGTTATATACTACTTAATGAAACTTATAACAATTAAAAGACACTTAAAATACAATCCATTCTTATATTTTACATCAAGTATTATCTATCAAAAGGAAAAATATTTAAGGTAAAAGTTGAAGACTAAATACTTCAAAAGTCAAATGTGGACAATTAATTTGGGACGGAGGTAGTATATGTTTTGGCGCACTTATTTTTACCATTTACAGACCATTCAGATGATTTTTACTATTTTATTATATTATAATAATCATGAAACACATAATATTCGCATAATTCTTCTTTATTACATCAAATAGGTTACAATTGTTGATCTTAACTATTACATCATCATAATAATGCTTAGCCAGAAATGCGGGCGTTACACAAAGCACATCGCTCATCAGTTGACCGACCAAGGCATCCACTTTGGAACCATGGTTCAAAAAGATAACCCTCCCAAAGGGAGAGAAATCAAGAGGAAATTCTAGGATAAAAAGAAGGGAAGACCCCAACATGCTCACCAGAAGAAACAAGGGATATCGACAGTGGTCGCCGCTATCACACCTACATCCACCAACCAAATGAAGCAATACTCTGGGAACCTCCCAAAATGTAACAAGTGTCCCTATCACCATATCGGCACATGTATTGCTCCAATTGCAAACAAAAGTGTTACACTACGAATTTCTGTAGGGCCCCAACCCAAGTGGCCAACCAAACATCCAACTCAGGAGAAACCTGCTCTTCCTATGGATGTGGAGATACAACTCACTTCAAAAAGGAATGCACAAAAATGAAGAATCAAGTTGGAGGAGGACAAGGCAGGGCATTGACCATGGGAACAAGCAAAGCAATGCAGGAGCCCACCGTTGTAACTGGTACGGGGGCATATCAAGGATATAGAGCCCAATACGTAATCACAGCAGCTCAAATGAATCCCAATAGCCCACAAATTTACAACACGTTTACAGTTCCCTATATTCAATCTATAAATTCAAATGTATAGTAAAATAGATCCTATTATATCTCCTATATGTACTCCCGTAGATTCGTTCATTAGAAGCTTGTAATCTGCCTATATAAGGCATGTAAATCTTGGAATATAATTAAGTTCTTTAAGGAATTGAACAAAAAATCACACCTCCTCCATGAAGTGAGAATGAGGCAGATAGAAGGAATCACATTCCATCAGGGAATGCTCCATTCCATTCCCTTGTGGCAAACAAACATCAGTTTTTCTTTTCGATGTAGTGCTCCATTTGATCTTTAATTACTACATATCAAACGCTACCCAATTTTTTTACTTCTTTTTTAGTGGGCCATAAAGATTAGTAGTAGTATATAACAACTCTTTAGTGCACTTTGAGAAATGATATAATTGCATATTTGAGTTGATAAACTATAAAAAAATAAATTACATTAGTTATCGAATCACTTATAAAAGACATTTTGTAGTAGAGTTGGGACAAATGGAAAAGTGTAACACCCATTTCCAGGTAAATTCCATTTTTAACCTTTAAAAATCAAGTTTTTCATAATAAGACCTTACGTTGGGCGTACACGTGAATATGTCAGGCGTAAGGCAATAAGCGGATCACGGAGGTGATTGAGTACGATGGTCGTACATGTGAGTACATCAGGTGTACCCATGCTGCCTTTTAATCCTAATTATTTAGGGTTGTGTCCCTTATTTAAACACCTTATTCCCCTTCGGACATTCTTATGATCAGCCACCTTTCCTCTAAACCCTAAAATTAAAACCCTATCCCTTGTTAGTGAGATTTGAAGGTTCTGGGTGATTTTTTTTATTTTTCTTCGTAGTAAAGGAAGATCATTCAAGAAGTGGTGATGCATTCAAGCTTTTGGATCCATAATCTACATCTCATTATTCATCTAATGAAGGCATAAAGTTCATACCTTGGAGCTTGCTTTTCTAGATCTTATTTAAGCTTAGATTTATGTTCATTTTGTCCTAAAACCTTGATCTTAGTGAGTATGGAATACTCCAGAGCATTTGAGCTATCCATTCAGACGTTTTAAGATGCATAGAGTCATAAAAATGCTAGCTTAGTTTTTTTCCTTAAGCTATGCATGAGTTATGAAGTTTTTGGTGAAGTGAAAAGTTAGGGTTTATGAATTAGGATATCTTTTAGGTTCAGATATGAGTTTGGGGTAAAGTGTCTTAATGATTAAGACCTTAAAAGTTAAGTTTTGAGTTAGGACGGAATACATCGAGTGTAATCCTGGCTACACCCAACGTAGGAAGTTGCGAACCCGTTTCCCTTCCAGTTGTGTGCTTTATGCCCAACGTAGAGTTGTTTACACCGCACATAATGTTGACCTTTGACTTTCTTTAACTTTTGTCCAATTGTATCTTTAGGTGAATTTGTGAGGGTTTTGGTCTTGGAAGGGAGAAAATGGTCTTTTGCCCTAAATATGGATTAGACTTAGCTTGAGACAAGTTTAGCATGGAAAAAAGTACCTTAATTATTAATTAAGGATATTTTGTGTAATTAATAGGCGAAGTTTAGTTTCAACAGTTCGGATGTGAGTTCTATCAATCATCTGTGGAGGTGAGTCTCCTTAATATTCTTACTTGTGGTAGAATATTTATGTTGACCGACTGGGTCTATGTGTTATTACTGTGATATGTGGTGTGTGTGATGAGACTTCAGGTAGCCTCCAGGGTTGCTAATAATCTATTTTCTTTTTGATACAAAATAAAATATAAAAAATAAAAAATGCTACAAATTTCAAAGCGTTTTCATGCCTTCTTATCAATATTTTTTTTATTCAATTTATCATTTCTCACCTCTTCACTATTCACTATAATTTCTTCCAAATCTAAAAGAAAATTTGGAAAAAATGATTGATGCAAACACACTCACAAAAATACATATGTGATTTTCATGTGATTAATATATGAATCACATGCGATTCACTTATGAATCACATACGATTCATATATGAATCACATTTACATATGACATCATATGTAAAGCACATGTGATTCACATATAAATCTCATATGATTCATATGTGATTGACATGTGAATCGCATGTGATTTACATGTGAATCATATGTGATTTACGTGTGAATCACATGTGATTCATATGTGAATTACATGTGATTTCAATGTGAATCACGTGTAAATGTGATTTACATGTGAATCATATGTGACCAACTTGTGATTTACATGTGAATTACAGGTTATTCATATGTGAATTATATGTGAATCACGTGTATATGTGATTTAAATGTGAATCACATGTGATTTACATGTGAATCACGTGTAATTGTGATTTAAGTGTGAATCACATGTGATTCATATGCGAATTACATGTGATTTACATGTAAATCATATGTAATTCATATGTGACCAACTTGTGATTTACATCTTAATTACATCTTATTCATATGTGAATTACATGTGATTTTCATGTGAATCACATGTGATTCTATCAAAAAAATTCAAATGAGTCTCTTACCAACAAGTTGCATTTTACATGCAGGACCCAAGTAGAATAATCAAAGGGATGCAGCAAAGGAGATCTATTGTCCCAAATTTTCGAAATAATGTAAGTCTGTAAAATGCATCCTTCATTGCACATTCATCCTGTAAAATCTAAGTCTGTAACATGTCTCCATCATCAGTGAATACAATCACATAATGATTATCAAATAAAGTTAAGGGATATCAACTGGATTGTAATAACAATTACACATACATTAATCTGTTAAACTATTTTTCCACATACATTGTATTTTTAAATTCTTGTGGAATAATATACGTGTAATATGAAGATAGTATCTCAAATAACGAAGGAAACAAGTTTGAAAAAAAAAACATCGAATAGCTTTTACTGGTATCTAAGGTATGTATTGAGCTTGAATCTAACTTATGGTTTAAGGATAAAGTTTTGGCAGAATTTTTTACTGAGTAGGCAGGAAGTGCGATACGGTGGACGAATTTGATGGTAAATTGAAGGAAAACAAGGTTGAGATGCTTGATTACTTTATTCAAAATTTGTTGAAGATAATCCATGAGATTTTGGCTCTGAAAATGAAGTGTAAATCTGATAAGGAGGCTAGTAAATAGGATGATAATGGACCAAAGTCGATTGTGTGAACTAACCTAAAGTGAATATAGATCTAAGTGCAGATCTAGATCTGGTGAAACAAGTAGGCCGGTGAAAACGAGATCGGAGAATAGACAATAAGGAGGTGGTTTCCATCAAGGAAGTTTCATGCAAGATGCTTTTATGACTGATTCAAGTTGGCGATTCAGAGGTCGCGGTTCTGGAAGAGGAGAGGCGTAGGTGGTTTCCGAATAGCAAACCAGTAGAGATGAAGCAAGGAAGTGATGAGAAGATCTGGATTCGATGGCGTTCCGGTGGTGTTTAGTAGTTTACTAGAGAGAGTGAAGAATCAGCTCGATGATTCCGATGAAATTAAGGTGATTTCGGTGACGTTAGGGTGGTTCCGGTGGAGGTCCGTTGATGGTGATGGTGGTTCAAATTCAGGGCCGGTTCAAACAGTAGGCAACTCGGGCGACCAGCCAGGGCCCACATCTCCAGGGGGCCCAAAATGTATGGGATATGTAGTTTATATATATAAAAAAAATTATTATCTAAATAATTTTTAGGGCTTAAAGTTTGTTCAAACTCAAACTAGTTCAAAAGATAAACAATTTGACTTGTTTGTTATTGTTAATTGAACGCGTTTATAGTGAAAAATAAATAACATTTTTTAATCTTTATTACATTTGTCTTTAAGGGGCCCTTTTTTTTCTTTTCCCCCCAGGCCCCTTATATATTTGGATCGGCCCTGTTCAAATTATCTTGAGAGATATGTGGAGAGAGAAAGATGTGAGAGATATGTAGAGAGAGAAAGAGGAGAGAGACATGTAGAGAGATAAAGAGGAGAGAGGTATGTTGAAAGAGTAATAACAATTGTTCTCAATATAAGAAATGTTCTCATTTGAACATACTTCTCTCTCTCTCTCTCTATATATATATATATATATATATATATATATATATATATATATATATATATATATATATATATATATCCTATTCATTTGTTAATATTCATTTAATAATGTCAATCCATGAAGTAACATATTGAGGTGGGTAAATTTAATATTCATCAACAACGAATACATGTGAATTTAGCTCTCAACAAGACTCGTATGTATACTAACCAACCATTATAATAGTCTTCAATCATAATTATGGATTTTTAAATATCCATCTTAGTATGGATTTAAACATGCTAATATAGAATATAATCGCATTGATGAACAAAATCATACTAGCGACATTAATTCATCTTATTAACAAAATTGTTTAATAATACTAAAATGATTACAAAAAGAATACTACTAGCAAGGAAAAGTTCAATGCATGCAACATCATATGCTTGGTGAATGGATCTGCTACATTATGATTTATATGATTTTCAAAATTATAACATATGTGGACTTCATGACACCACAAATGTAATGATACTACCACTCGATGTATTGGATTCTCTTGTTCACTTTTGACTCCTTTGGAATCGTTATAGCATTGGTGTTGTCATAATATATCTTCATGGGGCTTTCCATGCACGGAACAAATCCTAGGTCAGCAATGACCTTCCACATCCAGATTGCGTTTTGAGTTGTCTTTGATGTGACGGTATACTTCGACTCTATTGAAGACTATGCAATTGTGCTCTGCTTAGAGATACGCCAATCCACCGCTCATATATTCATGATGGAGACGTAACATGATTGGGAACGAAAATCATCTTGATTTGTTTAGAAAATTACATGTGTGTAACATTTTGCACTAAGCTTGCCTTTCAACCCTTAATAAACCAAGAACCTATCTTTAGCCTTTTGTAATTACATTAGAATGTTCTTTACATCAATCTAATTTTTCTAATTAGGATTATGTTGATATTTGTTTTTCATGATCAAATATACAAAAATTTAGGTCTGGTTTATAACATGGCATACATGAGGATGTTGGGAATTGATGATTATTAAAGAGAGAGAGAGAGAGAGAGAGAGAGAGAGAGAGAGAGAGAGAGAGAGAGAGAGAGAGAGAGAGAGAGAGAGAGAGAGAGTAAAAGAAAAGAAGTTGTATTTAATTTATAAAAATAAAACTTATATAAATAATCTTTTATATAAGAATGGTGGGTTTTATTTCAATTCTCCTTAATTTAAAAGCTCGAAATTAATTTTGAATTAATTAAATGAACTTATATAAATAATTTTTTATTTAATTTACAAAAATAAAGAATTTATTTATTTATTTTGTACTTGACAAATAAATAATGCAGCTATTATTCCATAATTACCAAAATAATACATTTATACATTATATATAATTATTTTTCTCTTTTTCATGGCTTTTATTGTATGAACATATAGTTCACGTACGAACATCAAGACAGTTAACTCTTTGTTTTTTGTACATTATTCAAAAAGACTCGCATGACGCATGTATAAGGACAATAGATTAATTGTATAGATGGTGTTAAGCATCCGGAAACATGGCACTACCCCTAAATGTATGTGTATGTTTGTCCTCACAAAGCATCTCTTAATTTCTTAATGGTAAATGATTTTCCATCTTATATTACTTCATTCTAAGATCATGAAGTATGAGTTATGAATCGAAGTGGATGATCATCATTTTAATTCATCCTAAAATCATCACCAATACTAAAACCATCTAACAAACAACATAAATTTCTCATGTAACAAGGCCTAATGCCATGCTATATGAGAGGCATAGTCTCAGTTGACTAGTGATTTCATTTGAGTAAACTTTTTACCACGAACTTCATGTGTTCAATCAAGAATAAGTGAAAAACATTTGGCTTGAAAAAGACGTTATTTTTTTACAATTATTCAAAAATACAAGCATTCTCTAGGTTTTAAACAAGATGTACCTGTTTTATATAGCTTCTAAAGTTGACTATGAGCGTTGTGTTACTTACATTCAGGCTGCTTCTTCTATCAGACCAACCATAATGCTTTGTTAAGAGCAGCTTTAGATAGCTTTGGTTTTCATAGATTTCATAAACCCATTATACTATTATGTTACATAGATTTCAAATTTGAAGCAAAGCAAAACGAATAAAGTTTACATGACACTGATATGGAAAGTTTATGACACATTTGTAGGCTCTTGTGTTTGAACATGATATTTCCCTCAAGTCACATCTGCAAACAAGGAAAAATTAGGTTTTTCTTCTTAATCTAATAGATACTAATGGCTAAATATTGTTATTATCAAGAATGAGAAGAAAAAAAATGTACCTTGAATAATTCTCCAAACATCCCTTGTAAGGGATTTTTTCGGCGTACACCATAGAATTTTTCCCCAATGTCTTCTAGCAACTGTGCACCAAAAAGTACTTTTGAGAATATTATGGGGATAAATTAGCTAATAATTTTTTTTAAAAAAAAAAGAGATTACCAACCTCGATAAACATAGGATCTCTTTCTATACTGGAGCTGAATTTTTGTCTCAACATATTGAATAGTGGCAATGCATCTCTCATCAACCTGCAATCACCAGTTGAAATATATTAAATTTCTCTGAAACATGTGGAAAAGAATCAATATAAATAAATAAAGAAGAAAAACTAACGTCTGTAAGAGATAGTCGATAAAGCGCATTAATTCAGACTCTGGAAACTCAAGCTCTTTGGCCCAAGCAAGTTTCTTTATCTCATCCATAATATCATTAGCATCTCTCAGGTTACCAACAGATAGATACCTACACACACACACACACACCAAAAAGAAAAAATCAAAAAACTCTTCAATTTTTGTATTAATTATTATACTTGAAGATTACTTACATCAAAACTGCTCTTGCAATTGCCAAATCATCTTCCCCTGGATAACACTGAATAACCATAAAACAACATTAGCTGCTACTGAACTAAGATATTGTTTATTTATAATAACATTTCTTAAAAAAAGGCTTCACCTTGCCCATAAAATTCACAAGGGTTGAAGCAAACTTTTTTGGATTTCTGCCTCTTGCAAAATGCAACGACACTCTAGTCATGTCCTGTAAATAAAATGTAATAGTATATAAAAAGGTGTGTAATGTTGTAATGTTTATGATGACTAAAGTTTTAGAAAAAAAAGAAAAACATACAGCTTCTGGTGATTCAGAGTATATGTATTCAGCCAACATATCATGTAACTCTGCAGATCCAAGTTTACGAGGTCCAGTGTCTGAAGACCACCTACAAACACAAGAAAAAGAATCAGAGGTTCAATTTCAACTTCCTTTAAAGAAATAAAAACAACACCCAAAGCATGTAGTAGAATCCAGAAGGTAGGAATCAGTATGCTAATATTACAGTCAACAACTGAAAGAAGCAAATAAGAAGAAAGCAGAAGCACTCACTTAATAGCAGCTTTCAGAAACGATGTGCAGCTTTCAACCCGTGTTTTTGCAGCTCCAAGGGTTTCAGATAATCGATGGATCTCATCATCATCTTCCAACCCCAGGTTTTGAGGCAAAGGAATTCGCGGGAACTTCTTGTAGATTTTTCTGATACGATCTAAGATTCATGAAAAACAGAGCATGAAATATGTAAACAATCAGTAACCACAAAAAAGGTAAGTGAAGTCTTCTGTAGAATCTCATAAACTATAGAGCATCTGGGACAAGAGGAAGTAACTAACCAAGGTAGTCATCATCAAAGTCAACTTTAGCTTTGACTAGCATCTCCACAAACAACACAGCAAGCTCACCCCCACACGTTACCTACAGGTTTCATGTATCCAATTCTATATAAGTGAGCTACTTTGATCTGAATTTATTTCTAAGCTTTTTTTCATGGACAGATTTTCTGATAAATGGATAAAATGAGTTGGAGAAAGTTACCTGTTCGTGTTCTAATTGGAGACATGCACCTGACTGAAGAAGGTCTAAGGCTTCAGAAAATCTTCCGACTGTAGCATATCTAAAACGAGCGAAAGGTCATGTATAAGGAGCCAATACACAAGTAGGTTAACAAGATTTGTAACACATTCTAGATCTGAGAAGTGTATATATATGTTCTTTCACAGACACGAGTGTCGATTGAAGCCACACGTACCTTGCACTAATAGTTTTGTACATCTGTTGAGCCCCATAGTAATTACCTTCTTTTACAAGGTTCTTTAACTTCTCGATATTCTGCAATTAACCAGTCAAGCAACAACCTCAAGTTCAATTTACGTTTCATAAGATCAAACCATCACCCGATGCTATGTGAAGTTTGAGTATCGATCAGATATATAGAACTAAAAGAAAATGTTTATCTGGAATCTACATTCAAATAACACAATCATATAGACGAATAAACCCAATTGACAAAAAGAAACAAATGAATTTGGTTAAGCTAGCGATGTTAGGTTAGGTTGTTACCTCAGCTCCAGGAGGCAATAGAGCTTTCCTAAATCTTTCTCGCGACATGGCTGTGATTTTGCGTCAATCCGTCGTCGATGTGGCGGTAAGTTTTGCCTCAATAGGTCGTCGATCGCCGTGGAGACCAATGTGATTTGGGCATGTAAAAGGGATTGCGATGGCTATACCATCGGCAGTTCTACGTTTGTGCTATGATTTGTGATACCTTGTGCATCATCTGTTGTACGTCTTTGTCTTGGGTTTTTTTTCGCAATTTTCTTGTGGGTATTATGCAGATCTTGCGGTGACAATGACCATCATATTATATTCTCCGTTCAAAAATAATGGATTATTTGTATCATTATCTTCAATTTTTATGTAGCGATGTTGTTCATATTCAGGAAAATGGCCTGATAAAAGGATGCGGGTTATTCGTTTTGGATTCATATCGGATCCGAAATGGTTATTTGTCAAAATCGGACCTTATCCATACAATTATGCGAACGTCTGTTGCGCAGAAGCATCTGTATCGCTGAAATCTTTACAAATATATGGGTTTTTTTTAATATAACAATAATGTTGTTGTTAAATTTGATATAATAATTTGTATACTAAGTTGGTATAATATATTGATTATTTTAAATTATATATATATATATATATATATATATATATATATATATATATATATATATATGTTAAAACTATATAATCTCAATATTTCGAATGACATCTACTCACGGTTACTCATGAATAAAATTAAATATAATATATGATTTAATGTTATTTATAGTTATTGTTATTGTTAATTAATTTTTTTAATTAATTTAGTTAACTTTTTAATTTCTATCATTGTAACCTATTAAAACATCAAAACATTTTTTTTATTTTAAAGGTAACAATATAATCATTTATATGGAGTTATTTTTTAACTATTGTTATTATAAGATATTTAAGCTACTTATTTGACAACTTTTAATGATTATAAAAATAGTTTTAGGAAATATTTTAATTAAATTGATATTACAATTTAGTTTTTGCATTTAGTACTATAATTTATCACGTTTAACTATTCATATAATATTCTTTGAGTTTTTTAAGTGGAACTAAAATTTATATTGAAGTTGACCCTATAATGTTATATTTAAATTAACAATTTAAATATTTTATCCAAACTGTTCAAAACTTGTAGCTTTAAACTGATAAATGTTTACATACAACAACATATTAAATCTAATAAATTTAGTATAATATGTTAAAAGTTAAAGACATAACTTTATAAGAAGAAGTAACAATATTAATTTAATATAGAAATTTAGTTTATTTAATATTACACTTTAGATTTGATACATGTTTAACCTTATTAACCAACTTATAATTATTATTATAAAGACATTACAATTTATCACTTCTAACTATTTACAAAATATTCTTTAGGTTGTTTAAGTTGAACAAAGTTTATGTTTAAGTTGATTCTGTAAGGTTATATTTAAATTAACAATTTAAGTATTTTATACAAATTATTCAAAAGTTGTAGCTTTAAAATGATAATGGTTTACATACACTAAAATATTAGACCTAATAAATTAAGTATAATATGTTAAAAGTTACAAACATAACTTTATAAGTAGAAAAAGATATATTATTTTAATATTGGAATTTAGTTTATATATGATTACATTTTAGGTTTTATATTTATATAACCTTATTAACCAACTTATAATCATTATTAGAAAGAGATTGAAAAGTTATGGGAGTTTCAAATGAATGTGATGAAAGGAAAAATGTTTCATTTATAAGTATATATAATGATAATGATGTGGAATCGGATTGCACCGAATTTTAAAATTGTTTCTGAATCAGGAGTTAAAATGTGACCATAGTAACCGAAAAACCGAACTATTACTGATATGACCATTCTTACTGAACCATTAATGAAAATGATTATGATTCTCATTAAGTAAATGCTAATTGATAGACTTTAGTTTTTCTGTGAAACGGAACCGATTAACATATAGAAATTTGAAAAATATTTTGTATATTATATAATTTGTAATTATATGATTACATAAAAGAAATAAAGGGTAGCATTGATTCTTGAATCCTATACGCAACATTGCGGAGCTTGAACAACTAATTGCGGAGCTTGAAAACTAATTTGGTGGGGCCAAAAGTTAAAAGTAACGTTTTTTATAGATGAAAGAAACAAAAGAGAAATCAGCAATTAAACACCAAAAATACCTAAAATGACTCACCAAAAATACCTTAAATTATTGTTCTTACACATAAAAGAAACCAATTTTTTTCAACAATTAAACACCAAAAATACCTAGAAGAAGAATAACAACTCAGTCCAACGGTCTTTAAGGTCTTTAAAGTCATCAATTACTGACTTCGTGTCAGTGTTCTCAACAATTTATCTTTCTATGTAAACCACCAAGTTGTTTGCGAGATATTCATTTGACATCTTATTGCGAATGCGGTTCTTGAATATTCTCATTGCTGAAAATCCATTCTCTGTTGTTGCGGTAGAAACTAGAAGTGTTAAGATTTACCGAACCACTCTATCAAGCAAATAAAACGTCTCGAATTTCTAAATTTCCACAAGACCATTGCATATGTCAGCAATAGTTGATACACGACTTAGCCTTGGATTCTTTGTTATATCGATATTAAAAATATCAAACTGATATCGTAATTAATTTCTTTCGTGCTCCGTAAAATCTTCAGGATAATACTTCTCAACAAGAATCCAAATCTGATCAGCGTTAATCACTTTAGGGTGTTCTTTTGAAACTAAAGTAGAACTAAGACTTAACAACTCTATCGACTGATCACCGAATCTACTATTCAACTCGTGTAATTGTTTGTCCAATGTGCATATAAACAAATCTACTCGATAAAAATGATCAAAAGTAAACTGATTATCGTTTTTTCGAGGCCGGTATCGAGTAGAAGTATATGGAGCTTTCATATCTGGCATATCTACTTGATGTTTCTCACAAAAAATATTTACGTATTCAAGTAAAGAATCTCATTCGTTGTTCCTGAAATCATTTAGGCTCTCCTTTGTTGTTGAAAATAACTCCATGAAATTAAGAATATCTTGGGATTTCTTTTGTAGAGCTTGAGAAAGTATATCAGTTTTTCCCATTACTTCTTTCATCAAGTGAAGAATAAACACAAACTCAAATGATTTCAGGTAACAGTAAGTTGCATCAGCATCAGTTTTTCCACTTCATTAGGATTTGATTGTGTAGCTTCAGCAATGTCATTCTCTTGTTGATTCTCATGTTGTTACGGTTGTTGCTCACTTGTTGAAGCTTTGTGGCGTTTACTCTGTAAATTTAATTTTCATTATGAGTTTCTTCATCATCATTCTTTCTTTTGAAAAAATAATCAATGGTTTTCATCTTTCCGATGAAATTGTAAGATTTGTATGCTTGTATTTGTAAAAATAAAAATTGAAATCATAAGCTCATAAACCAACAACCCAAATTCTGCAAAAAGTCTTCTCTCTACAAATCTTATTTCTGCAAAATTTTGCAAAATTCTGAAATCAGTTAATTAATAATGCTCTAAATTCTAAAAATCTTATTTCTAAGAAATCATTCAACTAACATTCTAACAATACTTCTAACTACAAATCTTATTTCATGAGGTATTTCACCCCCAGACGCACCCTATCCAGCAATATAACACCAGACATACCTAACATTGGTCTATTACCGACACACTTTAATAGGCAGTCTACGAAGTTCCCTTAATTACTTCGTGAAAGAAAACGCTGACATATGAAGCTCGGTCGATCACTTCATAAAAGAAACGCTGACTCCAAAGCTCTCTCAAAATAAAAGTATGGGGAAATACTACTAGAGTACTCTCGTACGCTCCTGTAACCAACACACAAAATTGTCAAAAAGACTTTGTACATGATAGTACTTCTAGCACATTATACTACTCTGGTATGCGAAAGACTCGTACCCGAGAACATAATAGTACTTTGGCACAAGCAACACCCAAGACATAGAGCTTTAAAAAGGACTTCGTACATAAAGTGTACTTCTGTACGTAGGACGTACTCCACCGATCATCAATCTCACACCACACGTACTCTTAATAAGAGGCTACCCAATGTCCAAACTTAATTGAACTAAACATCTCTTTTTAAGTCTTAACCCATCACTAGGCAAACCTACAATGCTTATAATCAATTTTCGATACTAACTCCGTTTAGGAAATGCTAACTAGTATATACTTAACACAGAGTTTTAAGGAATAATATCATATATTCACATCTTAACACATATTGAACCATAACTTATTCTCACATTGCATATCATCAAATATATCTAACATGTATTTCGGGCAATAACAAATACTTCATATATATATATATATATATATATATATATATATATATATAATACTTTGACCAATACTTGTATTAACATCATGTTCATGAAAGGGACTATGCACATGATACCTTATCGGATGAACACATAGTTCAAAACTACATAATCCGTACTCCTGGATCTAAAACTAACCTCCTGATATGATCTATACTCCCGGATCTAAAACTACCTCCTGATATGATCCATATTCCCAGATCTAAAACTAACCTCCTGATCTGATCTATACTCTCGGATCTAAAACTAACCTCCCTGATCTGATCCATACTCCCGGGTCTAAAACTCACCTCCTCACCCTTTTATCTCATTATCCAACTCATCTTTTATCACCTACCAACAACCTCATCTACCCATGTTCTACCCAACATATTCGTAGATACAAAATACATACTCAATTTAACTCATTAAAACTTATATAATTCATCCATTCCACAACCATCTCAAAAAAGCAACAATATATTATACACATAGCACGTATTTCATAGCAAATACTTAATATTTATGTGTTAGAACAAAGTGAATGTACACTCACCTGATCAGAAGATGATCAGGCAGCACTACGGCTTGTATAAGTAGTATTCTTCGGTGAAACTGTGATCTCTTCACACACCGGGCTTCTCGCGGGCAGAGTTTCGGCTCGGAAACTCTTTTCTTCTCGGGATCTTCGGGTTTCAGGACTCGCTTCGGGTATCAAGATGATACCGGGGCTTCGGGGGGTTAAAATAGGGCTTAGAGAGAGTATCGGGAGTGGGAGAGAAGAGATTGAGCAACCAAACTTGGCTGCCCCTGGAATTCTATTTATAGGGCTGATTTTATGGATTCACGTCGTGAATCTCAAATATTCACGTCGTGAGTTCAGTCGTCACTGCATGCGTCATCGCAAGTTGTGACTGTCAGGCTCCAAAAGTCATAAATATTGAGTTCACGTCGTGAACGCAGTATTCACGTCGTGAACTCTGCCAGTTTTGGGGTTTCGCACCCCGAACTTCAGAAATTCATAACTTTTGCATACGAACTCCGTTCTTGATGTTCTTTATATCCATGCGTAGGTAAAAAAAGATCTACAACTTTCATTTAGACTTTTTCGGATAATTTTGAGTTTATTTTTAATATATTAATAATGGGTCTCTCAGTCGTTCCGAAATGGATAAAGGGGACTTTGGATCGGGGATCCGGTGATTCATGGTTTCCTAACCCTTATGGGTCGAGTGATCGTTGAGATTGGAGCAGAGTTGCATCTTGGGTAATTCTCGGTTACAGGGAGTGGTGGGCAGTACAGAGATCGTGCTTTAGTCGACAGAGCAGATTCAGCAGGTTAAACAGAGGTTATTGATCGCCTAGAGTTGACAGGAAAGTTATGCAGACAGACGCCATTACGAGCATGAGTTTCAGGACCCAAGAGCAACACAAGGAGAACCTCAGGGAGTTGTTGGGGAGTTCTGATACGAGAACGGATGTATGCTGTAACAACCCGAAATCTCAAGTATTGTTAAAATTACTAGCACTGATCTACGAACGTTACATATTCCAAGACCCGAGAGCAACACGAGGAGAACCTCAGGGAGTTGTTGGGAGTTCTGATACGAGAACGGATGTATGCTGTAACAGCCCGAAATCTCAAGTATTGTTAAAATTACATTTTGGGGTGTTTTAAAGGGGGGACTCGGCGAGTTGGAGCCAGACTCGCCGAGTAGGATCGCAGACCTGGTCGCGGGTTCGCGACTGGACTCGACGAGTCCAGATAGGGACTCGGCAAGTCTGCGTTGTTTAGCAAAAACCCTAGCCGTTCAGGTTTGGGACGTATAAATGGGGATCATTGGCCGTCATTGTTCCCTTTTAGCCTTCTGAGAGGAGCCCTAACCGATTGTGTGCATCTGGAGCAAGGTTAGAGGCCATGGGTGATTGTGAAGGAGTTGTTGTGCAAGGAAGAGAAGGTCTTGGCTAAAGGAACAGCAAGGGAGTCACATACTGGAGATTGGGGACACAGAGAATACATTATCCAGGTATGAATTCGGGTATACTCTGCTATGGTGGTATATTTAGAGGATTAGGGTTTATGGAACCCTTTTGTGGATAGATTGAGTGTTACCCAAGTCCCCCAAACGATTGTAACCCTGTGTTGGGACCTTTGGAGGTCCAGAATATCCCATGTTTGGGCATTTCGGGAATTGGTGAAGGTTTTGGATTGAAATCCTTATGCCTTAGGTCAACATGTAAATTATAAGTCTTGGGGTGTAGCATGAGCACCTAAATGAAGACCTTATGTAATGGATCAGTCGAGGAAGGCTAGACCTATGAATGGTCGGAGCAGTTATGACCTTAGGAAGCAGTTTGAGCGGCTGCATGGCATGGACTCGCCGAGTCAGATGAGCAGACTCGGCGAGTAGCTTGAAGAATAACTGGGACTCGTCGAGTTGTTCTTCAGACTCGGCGAGTGGAGTCGGGGTGGCCCCGCGATTCTTCCAGGAGTAACTCGTCGGGTCAAGGAGGATACTCGACGAGTAGAAGGGAAAACTTAGAGGATTGGAGGACGACTAGACTCGCCGAGTCTCCTGAGTACTCACCGAGTCCGGTCGAGTTGACCGTGGACTATTGACCAGAGTTGACCTGTGTGATTTCTTAGGGTCAGTTAACGTGGAAGATAAAAGTATTAATAAGAGATATATGATGTTATAGGGAGCTTGTAGCTCGGCGGATCAAGTGCAAGTGATTACAGGAGTCACTAATTTCCAGTATCCACGAGGTGAGTCTTCTCACTATACTGTACCCGGAAGGGTTTGACTGTGTGACCGGAAGGTCGGATATGATATGTGTTATACGTGCCATAAATGGTAAGGTAATTGCTATGCGTACTATGTATGTTTATATGGGCCGGAAGGCAATATGTTATGTGACCGGAAGGTCGGATATGATCTATGATCTATGTGCTATATGTAGTAAGTTAAATGTATTATGTACTGTGTATGTTTATGGGCCGAAAGGCAATATGTTATGGGCCGGAAGGCAATATGTTATGTCACCGGAAGGTCGGGTATGTTATGTGAAATATGTGCTATATGCGGTAAGTTATTTGTTATGCGTGTTGTGTATGTTTATCTGGGCCGGAAGGCAATATGTTATGGGCCGGAAGGCAATGTGTTATGGGCCGGAAGGCAACACGTTATGGGCCGGAAGGCATTGTGCTGTGGACCGGAAGGTCAGGGCCTGGAAAGGCGTATATGCGTAGGTTGTATATTGGGGAACTCACTAAGCTTCGTGCTTACAGTGTTTTATGTTATGTTGTTTCAGGTTCTTTCAGTAACACGGGATGGCACCGGCTCGATTGTACACACCAAAGAAAGAGTTGTATTTTGGAGGATCCTGGTTTTCTATTCAAGTGAAAATGGAACTATGTTTTGTAATTCAATTATGAATGAGAATTTAAACAAGTGTTTTAATACTAAATTGATTATTTTAATGAAAATTTTGCCTTGAAAATCACGGTGTTACAAATTGGTATCAGAGCCTTGGTTTGAGGGATTCGGATGCGCCTTCGGGTAAATCTGGACTCAAACTGAGGAAGTAAGAAAAAGTTTTCAAATAAATAGTTTTCTAAAAGTGAATAAGAGTTCAAAGAGAAAGCAAGAAAGAGCAGTGTGTACAATCAGCCAGAGCCAAACGGTGATTTCCCAAAATACCCTTACTTTTGTGTTATGAAATATCTATTATGCACTTTATGAGATATTATTGCATGCTAGAGACAGGCTAGGTATTTCATATCTTAGGACTAGAATGGCCTGATTTTTGATGCCTTAGCCTAGGGTTTGTTGTTATATGTGCGTTATGCTTTTGAATATGTGATGAGTGAGAGTATCCAGTTAGAACGCACGAGGGGTAGAGTTACAGAGTTCAGTGGTACTTCCGAGGAGGAGCCGGGAAGGTGGAGTTATCACAGATAGGGAGTCCTATGTATTCTTCGATGCTCGAATGCTGCTTGCTTTGTGCTTTGTGGAACTCTCGATGATGGGAGTCAGCTACTAAGTGAGTATGACGATATTCAGGAGGTAGATGGCTGGCATCATTAGGAGCTCTTCAGCAGCTGATAGCAAAGAAGTGGGAGGAAAACGGAAGGGACTAGGGAGTAAACCTAGCCAGATGAGTGCGCTGGTAGAGTAGAGGATTCCGCTGGGGAGCGAGCACGCGCGATGGGATTGGTGAAAGAGCAGGTCGAGCAGCTACCTAGGGACTCTGGGATGGTCTGTGTGGAAAGTATGGGTAGATGTGGCAGGTAGTATGGGCCCGTACTACTGAAAGCAGAGGACTCATACTTGATACAGGGAGCATTCTGAAGGTCCTAAGGAACGGATTGAGGAGTGATGTTATGGTTCGAGTACCATACATCAGAACAGATTGAGGAGTGATGTTATGGTCCGGGTACCATACATCGGAACAAATTGAGGAAAGATGTTGTGGTTCGAGTACCATACATCGGAGCAGATTGAGGAGTGATGCTATGGTTCGGGTACCATACACTGGAGCAGATTGAGAAGGGATGTCATGGGATGAGTACCATGGTTCGTAGTGGATGATGCTTGTGATTATCTTGTTATCCGGTCATGATCGATGAGGTAGAGATCGGACGCTATGGGTTTTAGGCCTGTAGACCATGATTGAGTATGGAGAGGCGTTCCTCGAGAGGAAAGGCGAGTGCCTATCAGAGTATTTGGTAAGGAGTTAAAGGCAGAGGAAAATTTCGGTTTGAGTCGAGCAATCAGTCGATAGAGGAGAGGTCACCTTCTAGGTGGGTAGTGCCATTTATGTTCGTGTGCAAGACACGAGAGGCCTGATGTTCCAGTTTTGGATTTGGGAGTACACCCTGCAGGTCGTTATCGATAATGATTTCCCTCAGGGTATCAGGTAGCAGGTGTGCCGCGAGGCAGTGACTTATCGTGAGCAGACAGTCAATTGGGACTGAGGTAGTCGAGAACCACACCAGACCTAATTAAGAATAGTAGGTTGTGTTATAGTGGTAGCAGTGGGAGTTCAGTCGAGTTTTGCAGTGCAGAGAGTTTTCGTCTATGTTGGGAGTGGGTCCCTGTCCTTGGGACAATTCCGGTGTTGGAACATGGGTTGATGAGTTGAGGTGAGAGGAACGATGATTTTGCGGTGCAGTCTATGAGCCAGGGATGTTATGGAGCAGTTGAGATGCTTAGTGTTAGATTGGTATGGGATTTGGAACGATTAGAGACAGTCGCGATGAGGAGTTCTTGGAGAGTTAATCAGAGGTTCAGAATATAGAGGGTTGATTGACTTCCATAAGGGGGGGGGGGGGAATTATCGGGCGTTGCGTAGCACTTCCTTGGAGCAGGTGCAATTTCGCTGGTGAAAAATAGTTGTGGGTTGGTTGAGTGCTAATTGGTGATGGTTCGAACCCTAAGTGGGGGAGAACCGGGTGCAGTATGTAAGAAAGCAAAGATTTGTCAAGAGTGGTTATAAGTGAAGTATAGAGATATGCTGTAAGAAATCATGAGACCAGAGGTATCGGTGATCGAGGAAAAGGGTCAGAGTGAGTTAATGCGGGAAGTACTTGAGGAGGAGAACGAATGTATCCATGACAGGTGTTTGGTGTTGTTGCAAGTAGATAGAGAATGATTGGGTCGGTATGCGTATCTTGTTTGGATTTTGAGTGTCGGGGAAAAGGGTTTCGGAGAATTATCAACATATTTCGTAACGTTAGCGTTTTCTCGTATTCCAATCGAGAAACTAGATGCACCAAAGTTGTAAGGTGGGAAAAATATAGATCTAATTATGGGGTTCAGAAGAAATGTATTATTGTGTTTACATGATGCTTGGGGCAGGAGATCAGTGGTTGTGGCAGTATTCTGGGATATTCGGGTATGATATCTTTATTTTGGAGTTATTCGTGAATCCTGAATTGAATCGACGTGTGGCATATCAAGTATCTACAGATCTAATGGGAGCCTTCGAGTATGGGCATCTAGGGAGATTATTTGAGAGAGTGGATTTTCGCAAGATGGGCGTTTGTTATGTTGATTGCCTCATAGTCTATAATGGATATTCGAGTCGCAGTACTCACTAGATAGAGGGTGTTGTGATATTGCGGGGAGCCGAAGTACTCACTATTCAGAAGGTGTTGTGATACTGCGAGGAGTCGCAGTACTCACTAGATGACAAGAGAATTTCGATGTTAGAATGTTTTCGAGCAGTGTATGAAGTGGAAGAGTTTTGAGTTTGGGTAGCCCTGGTATTGAGTCTTTGGAGCTTGGATGTTGAGTCGGGGGCGAGACGGGGGTCTCCGTCTCTGTCGGGAGACGCGGGGAGATACGCAAGGAATATGCGCAGCAGAAACCAGAGATTTGAGTCGAGACGATCCTCGGTTGGATTATATTTTCTCGCATGAGGAAAAGAAGATTTTGTGACTTGCATGTCACTGGGTCGGGATAGTGGTCACGGGAAGAATGTTAGTGGGATATTTGGATCATGATATGGGTGACCGTTGGGGGCTCAGATGTGGAGCCAAAAGCTGATCTGGTACTCAGTCTTGAAGAGGAATATGGGAAATGAGCTTATCATGATGACATCTGAGGACACTTTAGAGAGAGTAAACGATCCAGACGCTCGAAGACATGCTTCGGGCATGTGTATTAGATTTCGGAGGAAGCCGCGGTACGTATTGATCCTTGGTTGAGTTGTCCCATATCAACAGCCATCATTAGTGCATTGGTATGCCGCCTTTTGAGCTGTTGCATAGGAGGTGATGTCGGACCCTCATTTGCTGAGGAGAGGTAATGCGTGGACCCGAGAGTCCTTGCGAGCAGATCCAGAGCATGTGCGATACATGGAGTAGTGGCAAGGTCGTCAAGCGGATTTCCCTAGGTAAGGGAAGAGGAAGGTATGTTGGGACTAGTGCAGCATGTGTAGGTGGTTACAAGAGGAGAACTCGTGGGAGTTGCTCTGAGAGTGAGAATGGGTCTCTCAGTCGTTCCGAAATGGATAAAGGGGACTTTGGATCGGGGATCCGGTGATTCATGGTTTCCTAACCCTTATGGGTCGAGTGATCGTTGAGATTGGAGCAGAGTTGCATCTTGGGTAATTCTCGGTTACAGGGAGTGGTGGGCAGTACAGAGATCGTGCTTTAGTCGACAGAGCAGATTCAGCAGGTTAAACAGAGGTTATTGATCGCCTAGAGTTGACAGGAAAGTTATGCAGACAGATGCCGTTACGAGCATGAGTTTCAGGACCCGAGAGCAACACGAGGAGAACCTCAGGGAGTTGTTGGGAGTTCTGATACGAGAACGGATGTATGCTGTAACAACCCGAAATCTCAACTATTGTTAAAATTACTAGCACTGATCTACGAACGTTACATATTCCAAGACCCGAGAGCAACACGAGGAGAACCTCAGGGAGTTGTTGGGAGTTCTGATACGAGAACGGATGTATGCTGTAACAGCCCGAAATCTCAAGTATTGTTAAAATTACATTTTGGGGTGTTTTAAAGGGGGGACTCGGTGAGTTGGAGCCAGACTCGCCGAGTAGGATCGCAGACCTGGTCGCGGGTTCGCGACTGGACTCGACGAGTCCAGATAGGGACTCGGCGAGTCTGCGCTGTTTAGCAAAAACCCTAGCCGTTCAGGTTTGGGACGTATAAATGGGGATCATTGGCCGTCATTGTTCCCTTTTAGCCTTCTGAGAGGAGCCCTAACCGATTGTGTGCATCTGGAGCAAGGTTAGAGGCCATGGGTGATTGTGAAGGAGTTGTTGTGCAAGGAAGAGAAGGTCTTGGCTAAAGGAACAGCAAGGGAGTCACATACTGGAGATTGGGGACACAGAGAATACATTATCTAGGTATGAATTCGGGTATACTCTGCTATGGTGGTATATTTAGAGGATTAGGGTTTATGTGGATAGATTGAGTGTTACCCAAGTCCCCCAAACGATTGTAACCCTGTGTTGGGACCTTTGGAGGTCCAGAATATCCCATGTTTGGGCATTTCGGGAATTGGTGAAGGTTTTGGATTGAAATCCTTATGCCTTAGGTCAACATGTAAATTATAAGTCTTGGGGTGTAGCATGAGCACCTAAATGAAGACCTTATGTAATGGATCAGTCGAGGAAGGCTAGACCTATGAATGGTCGGAGCAGTTATGACCTTAGGAAGCAGTTTGAGCGGCTGCATGGCATGGACTCGCCGAGTCAGATGAGCAGACTCGGCGAGTAGCTTGAAGAATAACTGGGACTCGTCGAGTTGTTCTTCAGACTCGGCGAGTGGAGTCGGGGTGGCCCCGCGATTCTTCCAGGAGTAACTCGTCGGGTCAAGGAGGATACTCAACGAGTAGAAGGGAAAACTTAGAGGATTGGAGGACGACTAGACTCGCCGAGTCTCCTGAGTACTCGCCGAGTCCGGTCGAGTTGACCGTGGACTATTGACCAGAGTTGACCTGTGTGATTTCTTAGGGTCAGTTAACGTGGAAGATAAAAGTATTAATAAGAGATATATGATGTTATAGGGAGCTTGTAGCTCGGCGGATCAAGTGCAAGTGATTACAGGAGTCACTAATTTCCAGTATCCACGAGGTGAGTCTTCTCACTATACTGTACCCGGAAGGGTTTGACTGTGTGACCGGAAGGTCGGATATGATATGTGTTATACGTGCCATAAATGGTAAGGTAATTGCTATGCGTACTATGTATGTTTATATGGGCCGGAAGGCAATATGTTATGTGACCGGAAGGTCGGATATGATCTATGATCTATGTGCTATATGTAGTAAGTTAAATGTATTATGTACTGTGTATGTTTATGGGCCGGAAGGCAATATGTTATGGGCCGGAAGGCAATATGTTATGTCACCGGAAGGTCGGGTATGTTATGTGAAATATGTGCTATATGCGGTAAGTTATTTGTTATGCGTGTTGTGTATGTTTATCTGGGCCGGAAGGCAATATGTTATGGGCCGGAAGGCAATGTGTTATGGGCCGGAAGGCAACACGTTATGGGCCGGAAGGCGATTATCTCATGGGCCGGAAGGCATTGTGCTGTGGACCGGAAGGTCAGGGCCTGGAAAGGCGTATATGCGTAGGTTGTATATTGGGGAACTCACTAAGCTTCGTGCTTACAGTGTTTTATGTTATGTTGTTTCAGGTTCTTTCAGTAACACGGGATGGCACCGGCTCGATTGTACACACCAAAGAAAGAGTTGTATTTTGGAGGATCCTGGTTTTCTATTCAAGTGAAAATGGAACTATGTTTTGTAATTCAATTATGAATGAGAATTTAAACAAGTGTTGTAATACTAAATTGATTATTTTAATGAAAATTTTGCCTTGAAAATCACGGTGTTACATATGCCAAGTTCTCGAAGTGTGAGTTTTGGTTGTGAGAGGTCTAGTTCCTAGGACATCTCGTTAACCAGGATGGGATTTTGGTCGACCCAGCCAAAATCAAGGCAGTCATGCAGTGGGAGGTGCCGAGGTCTCCTTCGGACATCAGGAGATTTCATGGTTTAGCAGGGTACTACCGGAGATTCATTCGAGATTTCTCTAAGATTGTAGTACCCCTCACTTGTCTAACGAGGAAGGGGTGGATTTCCGGTAGGACCCTGAGCAGCAGAGGGCATTTGAGACCCTTCTTCAACAGTTGTGCGAGGCTCCAATCTTGACACTCCTGGAGGGAGTGGAGGATTTTTGTGGTGTTCTGTGATGCATCCATCATAGGCTTGGGGCGGTCCTCATGCAGAGAGGACGGGTGATAGACTTCACGTCGTGGCACCTGAATCCGCATGAGACAAGATATCCTACTCATGATTTAGAGCTGGAAGCAGTGGTGTTCGCTCTCAAGATATGGAGACATTACCTATATGGGATCCGTTGTACCATATACACGGATCACAAGAGCTTGAGACACATCATGGATCAGCTGAACCTGAACACGAGGCAGCACAGGTGGCTGCATATAGTTAAGGACTATGATTGCGAGATTCTTTACCACCTCGGTAAAGAGAATGTGGTGGTGGGCGCTTTGAGCCACAAGTCAGCTGGGTCGTCCACCCCAGCAGTATATATGAGGATAGCGGTGGATTCTCTGCTTGTGAGCTTGATCAGAGATGCTCAGGTTGATGGAATGCGACCGGAGAATTGGAAGTTGGAGAGGATCAAGAGTGAGAACACTCGGTTTGTGCGAGATAGCCGGTGATTATTGACTCGATGCGGTCAGGTATGCGTTCCGATGTCTGGAGGGGTCAGACATATAGTCATAAAGGAGGCTCATAAGTCTCATTTCTCTATTAACCTGGGGGCACCAAGATGTATAGAGACCTAAGTTTCAATTATTGGTGGTCATGTATGAAGCGCGAGATCGCTTGGTACGTTGAGAGGTGCTTGACATGTAGGATGGTCAGGGACGAGCATCAGAGGCCACATGGTATACTACATCCCTGGATATTCCCATGTGGAAATGGGAGCAAATCACGATGGATTTCATTACCAAACTGCTGAGGATGGCGAAGGGATTTGATGCTATATGGGCCATCGTAGATTGATTGACCATAAGTGCCCATTTGTCGCTCGCTATGGGGTTTCGGTCTCCATTGTTTCCGACCAAGATGTTAGATTTACTTCTCGTTTCTGGCAGAAGTTCCACGAGGAACTGGGCACGCGTTTGCACTTTAGCACAACATTTCATCTGCAGACTGACGGTCAGAGTGAGCGGACCATTCATACCCTCGATGATATGTTGAGGGTGTATGTCATTGACTTCGGTGGGAGTTAGGATTCCCACCTAGCCCTTGCAGAGTTTCCCTATAATAATAGCTATCATTCCAGCATTGGCTCCCCACCTTTTGAGTTGTTGTATGGGCAGAGATGTTGCACCCCGGTTTGTTAGGGTGAGGTTGGACATAGGGTGATAGCACGGATGGAGGTAGTTTTGCAAACTACCGAGAAGATTCAGCAGATTAGGCAGCGATTACAGACCGCTCAGGGTCGGCAGAAGACTTATGCCGACAGACACCGATCTGAGTTGGAGTTTCAGGTGGACGATATGATACTCCTGAAGGTCTCACTCAGGAAGGGTGTGATCCGCTTCAGGAAGAGAGGAGAATTGGGTCCCCATTACATTGGGACGTTCAGGGTCATTGCTAGGGTTGGCAAGGTGGCATACAGGCTTGAGCTACCGGAGGAGCTTAGACGGGTCCACAGCACTTTCCACGTTTTGTAGTTGTGAAAGTGCATTATGGATCAGGAGTTAGTAGTGTCGTTGGATGATATTCACGTTGATGAGCGCCTGAATTACGTAGAGAGGCCTGTGGCCATACTGGATAGGAAGAAGAAAGTTCTGCAGAACAAGGAGATACCTTTAGTGAAGGTGTAATGGATCATCGAAGGGGATCCGAGTGGACGTGGGAGCCGTAGGTAGAGATGCGGGAGCACTATCCGGATTTGTTCACCGTAGCAGACTTCGAGGACAACGTCTAGTTCAAGTAGGGGAAAATTGCAACGCCCCGATTCTCAGGTATTGATTTTAATATAAGATTTTTCTTGATTTCAAGGTCTACTCGAAGAGTTGGTTTCCTTACTCGTCGAGTAGTAGCGGGTTGCACCACGTGTTTAAGTGACCTACTCCTCGAGTCCAAGAAGGGAATCGACAAGTAGGAGCTGGTGGATGAAACCCTAATTTCCGGTGTTTTGCACCCTATTTAAAGGATCATTGGCCTCCCCAGCCTCCCCTTTACAACCTCTTGTCATTCCAAAACCCTAATTCGTGTGTGTGTATGAAATATTGGTGTGTTAAAGCTTGGAAGAAGGATTTTGGTGAGAAAAGATTGGGGAACAAGTGATTAGAATCAAGAAACTCGTGGGAATCAGAGATCTACTTCAGTAGGCACCCTTTTGAACGTATTAAGCTGTTATCTTGGCCTCGTTTCATCTTAGATCTCATTTGGGTGGATTATTGGAAGCTTTTCTTGTGTTTGAACCAAGATATGAAGTTGCAACTTCAAATTTGAGCTCTCTTTGGTCTCTAGGTCCATAAAGTTGTTAGCTTTGTCAAGCATGAACCTTCCCTCAACTGTGAGACTTCTTTACAATATTAGTTTGGTCATTTTAAGACTTTAGAGCTTTGCATACACGTAAAGTTTGCAACTTTAAGTGATAAACATGCTTTGGGAAGTTGGATATGCACTTTGGAGCCTTAGCATGGCTTAAAAAGCATCTATATGGATGAAGGACTGAAGGGACTCAGCGAGTCGCATGGTCGACTCGGCGAGTCCGATGAAGATTATCGTGGGATCGGCGAGTCAGAAGAGTGACTCGGCGATTCGGCTAGGGTTTTCCCAACCTTTGGACACATATGAACTTAGCGAGTTGCAAGGGGAATCTCGACGATTCGGCCAAGGAGTTTACGACCGCAAACCTTAGGAACTCGACGAGTCACTCTAGTGACTCGGCGAGTTGGCAAGTTATGTAAGGAACTTGGCGATTTCAGGTCAACATGGACTGTTGACCTTGACCAATAACTTTGACTTTGATCAAGGGTTGACCAGTGTTCTGCTGGGGACATTTTTGGGAAATTGTAAATTTACAAGTATGGTTCTATGGTGAATATAGGTGGTGGAGTTTGTGCCGGCAATCCGAGAGCTTGAGTTTATCATTGAATCGACAGTGTGAGGTGAGTTGTCCTCACTATACTAAGGGGTCTAAGGCACCAAGATCAGGCAATTAGATATGATTTCCTAGCAGTTGGTAGTATGTTAGAGTGTTGTAAGTCTGCAGGTGTAGCCGTAGCATTCACTAGCAGCCAGATAGTGTTAGAGTGTGGTAAGTCTACGGATGTAGTTGTAGCATTTACTAACAGCCAGATCGTGTTAGAGTGTTGTAAGTCTACGGGTGTAGCCATAGCATTAATTAGCAGTCACATAGTATTAGAGTGTTGTAAGTCTGCGGGTGTAGCCGTAGCATTAGCAGCTAGATAGTGATAGAGTGTTGTAAGTTTGTGGGTGTAGCCGTAGCATTCACTAGGTTGGTAGAAAGTATGAGTGGGTTGTTAGGATGCAGAAGGAACAGTAGTACCCACCAGTTCGGGTGTAGCAGTGAGGATATGGAAATCCATAGATTGGGTTCCAAAATTACCCAAACAGATTAGATTTGGTTGAGCCAGTGATAGGACTGTATGAACGCCACTACAGTTACGAGATCAAGGAAGCAAGGAATGGTTTAAGGTCTTTTGTGATATAAGTCTACCGTTGGTCATGTAGCAATCACTTTTAGCCTCAGATTTTGTGATGTCAGGACTTGACGCATGGACCCGATCATTTAAATCAGAAGGTTATTAGAGCCTCGGTGACATGATAACTAGTGGCAACTAGTTCCAGAGAAGGATTACATTCAGAAGTCGTGTGAGACGACTATGTGGGAGCCCTTATAGCTCGGCAACCGGGCTAGAACCCGGTAAATTCAGATGACTGATAGATAAATTGAGACCAGGAAGGTCTCGATAGATTTTGGGAAGAAGCTATGTAGCAACATACTGCTTCAAGCAGTTCAGTGTTCAAGCAGTTTCAGTGTTGGGCAGTGTTAGCATTTGTTTTTCAGGTTGCGAGTATAGATAGAGTAACTAGATGATTTGGGGAGTGACAAGTCACTCACAGTGGGAGTATCTAAGCCTTGGCCAAGTATTAGTGGTTTGCAAGGATAATTGGGTCTGTGACCCTGTTTTATAGTGGGAACCTTGAGTTATTGGAAGTTGAGTAATCGGTTGAAGGGTAAAGTGGACTGGGTCTAACGGTAATGATTCAGCATGAGTGGTCTATCAAGGATGCAGACCATCTCGAGACAACAGATTTCAGACAGAGTAGATGTGAACTTGTTGTGAGGAATTCGTTCACCTGCAGATAATTAGGGCTTCACGAAGATTGGTCACAACTACACTGGGAAGGCTAGGGTGTGCCCAGGATGGTGACTATGTTACTTGAGGGGTTTGACGCATAAGAAATGGTAAGCAATGATTTCGAGGATGAAATCTAATCTAAGTGGGGGAGAGTTGTAACACCCAGTTTATTCATTAGATAAATAAATTAATTAATGAACGAATAGTGGCCCTAAAATAAAGGATTATATATCAAAGGTTAGTCTCGGTGAGCTAATCGTCACAATTTTAGAAGTCGGGGGTTAAAAGTGTAAGTTCAAGATTAGTTTTGTAATATTTATGAAGGTAGGGGCTATATGGTAACTTCTAGGACTTCAGTTGAAGAGATTTTGGAGGCTAAGGGACTGTTTGGTAATTATTGTACCTAAATTGCAATGGATTTTAATATTGAAGGTTGTTTAGTAATTTGTAGGCTGAACTTGAAAAGGATTTCAGGAATAAGGGTATATTTGGTTAATTATGGACTTAAGTTGAAGGCAATTTAGATGGCAGAGGTTAAAAAAGGTAAATTTCGGACTCAATTTTAAATGATTTTAGAAGGGAGGGACCATAGTTGTTGTTATGGGAATATGTTTTGAAGGAACTGGGTATATAGCCTTAACTTCACCAGTTATCAACCCTAAACCTAGTTATTATGTCTCGGCCACCACCACCTTTTTTTTCATCCCCCGATCATCCATGGCAGCCAACGACTACCACTCAGCTGGTCGCTGGCGTTCGAGGCCGGTGCCTTGCCGCCGAGTCGAGTCCTTATCTTTGTTAGAGAACCACCGGGATGAGTTCGCCATCACTGTTTCTGTCGCGGCCAAGGATGAGGGCCAACCTCGTGCCGTCATTCGGTCGGACCACTGTCACTGCTACCGACGTTAGCTGGAGTGGAGGAGTCGACGTCGTGACAGTAAGAAGCCAGTCGATCAACGTTCGTAGTCATCGTTTTCATGTTCTGGTGGAGGCGCAACCTTCGTTCCCCCGCTTTAGCCGCTCCTTCTTCCTCTTCTGTCCCATCGTTGACCCCTGTTTCCGCCTTCCTGTGTCTCTGTCATTCGTTGAACGCCACCAGGTGGGTGGCTGCTTTCGGATTCCGTGCATAGGGGTCGTTACCCTAATCTGTATCCACTAGCTACCGTGGAAGGTGGTTGTGTTGTTTATTGCTACAATGGAGTGGGTGTCGTGTGGGGTTTGTTTGATGGCCGGAAAATGGAAAAGATACTCACCATGGTTGCCGCCATACGCCACCATCGGCCACCATTAGTTGGTTGTGTGTGTTTATCTTTTAGTGTATGTTTACATTTGAGATTTAGCCTTGTAAAATGTAATCATAAATTGGAATAATAAAAAAAGGAACCCTAACCACCACCATGAGGTGGTGGTTGCCGCCACCGGCCGCCGTGTCAGGTGGCGATGTGCTTAGTTGTGTTGGGATTGTTTTTTTGGATGTTTGGACAAAGGACTAAAACCCTGATTGTACTGTTAAACCCCAATGGGCCCAATGAAGCCCTAATGGACCCAAAAGCCCAAACATGTGACTAATGGGTGTAATAAACCCTAATTGACCTAAGGAAAACCCTAATGCGATTAAGGACTTGGTTTTTGGCCTATTGGGCTAAGATGGGATTGGAAACCCTAATTAGGGTTTAGAGAACCCTAATATTGGATTTATGGGCTTGGACTTATCGGGACCCAAATTTGGGCCATTGGTATGGAAGTGTGTACTAATCCCAATCACACCATATGAATTATTTAGAAGAATGATGGACTTAATGGATTAAGTCCTTAATGGGTTAACTGAGAAACATTTAACCCTAATCGTCATTTTATGTGAAACCCTAATTTCACTTGGGTTTATTGTTGGGCCTTTCAATTGGGCCTTGATGATTGGGTTATTAATGGGACATCCAAGATCAAGCAAATGGACTAGAATAATTAATGGACTTTTAGGTAAGGCCCAATTTGGAAAATTGGGCCATAGATAAGCCATAGTTTGGGGCCTAGATGATTACGAGACATTAGGCCATTGAATGCGAATTGCTGGACTGGAATTAATGTTTGGGCCTTAGGTAAGACCTTTTAAAGGTTGGGCCCAGTTTGGAAAATTGGGCCATATGTTGGGCCTTGATTCCTAGTTTGACTTTGGGCCTATGTATTAGGCCTTGGGCTTGAATAAAGCCAAGCTTGGGGTAATGTAGTAATTACCCAAAGTATGGACTTATGGTTATATAATGGAACCCAATTATTAATTGGATGTTATTTTGACATTGACAGTTTGGAAAGTTGTCATCTAACAGTTGGGATTGTGTCTACGGGACTTCAACAGTGTGAGGTGAGTTACCTTCCAGTAAGGGTGGGTCTAATGTCACAATGTCAGCCTACCAACAAGAGTAATTTGTAAATAATTGTCTTTGTGATAATTATCATGGTATGCTTATGTGATATGCTTATGAGATATGTTTATGTGATATGCTATGTGAGTTAGTGGTAGTAGCAGGGAATAACTTTTCCCTAACTCGGTCGTTAGGGTCAAAGGTAGGGCTGACAATTCTCGACACGACACGAAATAAATGGGTTTGGGTTGATTTTTTCAACCCGCCAACCCGTTTATTAAATGGGTCATATATGAGTTTCTCAAAAATAAACGGGTTGACCCGCCAACCCGTTTATATTCTCAATAAAAAAACATAATTTTATTTTTAAATGTATTTATATATCAAGTATTAATATTTAATAATTATTATATAATATATACCATTTATTCATAGACCATTTGACTATTTTGACATTTTGACTCGTGGTGGATGGTCTAAGATTGTAAGTCGTAACCTCTAAAGCTAAGTCTGTAACATGTTTCTATAAATGTTTTTAATTTTCATTTGGATGTTTAAGATTTAAATGTCTAAAATTTGGACCCACGAACCCGCCAACTCGTGAACCCGTATAAATAAATGGGTTGGCGGGTCATATATGGGTTTATGTTCCAAACCCACCAACCCGTCACCTGTATATTTAAATGGGTCGTGTTTGAGTTGGCATATTTTGACCCGCCAACCCGTGACACACCAACCCGAACATGACACGATTGTCAGCCCTAGTCAAAGGGTAGGTCAGTATCCCAGATATGTCTGACCGTATGATTATATTTTGTTATTGTATGATAAAGGTAGGGGTGAAATAGTTCCCGTTGCCGGTTGAGATAGACTGGAGGGTAGTCGGCACCCCAGAACAGTCTGACATGGGTACTCCTTAGTATGTTGAGATATGAGGTTTTGATGTTAAGGTCTTAAGGGATTAGGAACCGTGAATAGCTTTTGGGTCTCTGGCCAGTACGTTGGGCGTACTCCTTAGTACGTTGCGCGTACTGGGTTAACAAGCCGCATCCGTATCAACATGTGTATGCGGGTTGTACGTGTTGAGTGTGTGGGCGTACGCCTAGCTGTGGGCCTCTTTCAATTTGGGTCACTCATGGGCTATAGGCTTTTGGGCCTTGAATATTTTATGGACTTAGGCCATTTTATAGCTTTGAAGTGCTACTTAGTTTGGGCCATTTAAGGACAAGTAAAATGATCTTTTATCCTTGGAGTCGAGAATTGTGAATTTAAAGTCTCGATTATGGTTTAGGACCCTAATTATTAGTTAAGGAATTATTTGATGATTTTAGTGCAGAGATTTCCCGGAATACCAGTCCGAGCATGTATCTAATTTTTAATTGATGTGAGTTTCCTCCCAGTGCTTAGCGGGTCGAAGACACCAATATCGACCCATAGATTATGGTTATCTGTATGTTAGTTTTTTGTGTGACCTTGCATGTGTGTATGTAGTGTATGTATGTTGGGCGGGGCCTGATGGGTACGTTGGGCAGGGCCCATCACAAGACAAATATGTTCCGAGCGGGGTTCGATGTCACATGATACAACAGTTGATGAGGAATCATTGTATTTATAAGTGACAATTAGTTCGAGAGGAGTTAGGTTAGGCCTTGGTCAACCCAATTCATGCTCAGTTGGTTGGCAGCAGTGCCAGCCAGTTGGGCGGTCGCGTAGTGCTACAAAGCAGGCAATGTTACAGTCAGGCGAGGCTGGCCAACACTATTGTCAGACAGCCAAGTCGTCAAGCTATTTGTTCATGCAGATGGAAGAGGCCAAAGTCAAGCCTGATGCAAGGTCAAAGCACCAAAATATTTCGCCGAAATCCAACAAGAGATTGTGCACCACCCACGGTTTTCTGTGAAAAAGCACATCCGATATTGATACATAAACCGTACAAGGTGACAGACATTGTCCCATCCTCCAAATCTATAAATATGTCTTTCATATGAGGTTTCAAGCAAATAACACAACATTATCCCCTTACTTATCTCTAAACCCCACATACACTTTCTTATACATGTCTAACTTAAGTGTAGGACTTTAATCCTAAGATCTTCCCAGATTACACCTGACTAGTGTTTCCATTTTTTATCCCATTTTTGATCAAGTGGTCTTGGAACATCTCACAACATCGAGAGGATTCTAACTCTCACTCCATCCTTCATCTCTAACATCTTCCCACCAAGACTTGGTTGCATCATGTAAGAACTATATGTTTTACTCTAAAATATAAAATTATATATATCTAATTTTATTGCATTAGGTTATTGTGATAGTTTATAGGCTTAAGGAAACCAATAACCCACATGTGTACATATATTGTTGTATATGCGAGTATCTATAGCTTACTCATACCACATATCCAAATCTATATATTGTTTTGAATAAACTTGTGAAAAAACATAAGTATCCATGTACATGCGAGTATCCATAGTTTACTCATACCACAAATCCAAATCTATATATTGTTTTGAATACAAACTTGTGAAAAAACATAAGTATCCTTATATTGTCTTTGAACACGATTTTTCTTAATACATTATATAGTGTGATACTGCAAATAATATGTTGGTGATTTGTTATCATCAATATTATTGAAGTGTAATGAGATTACTTTGTTGATCAAAAGTGATCTTGATCAATATAAGACAAGTAAGGAAGGTGAGAGTACACACTTTTTTAAGTTTGATCAAGTTTTCAAAGTACACTATCATTTAGGGGAGAAGCCCCTAAACGAACGGGGGTTCAGGGGCAGTGCCCCTGGGAGCAGGGTTCAAGGTGCGGCAGCCCCTGGCGGGGTCCAAGGGGCAAAGAATTGGCCATTGTTTGACCCTTATCCAAACTTCCGTTTTTATGTCAGTTTTTATAGTTTTATGACAGTTTTCAGACAAAGATCATAAAGTCGGTTTTGGTCTCATTTCCTGGTACATATGAAACTATCATCAAAACATTCTAAATTTCTGTCTCTCTGAGTTTTACCCGATTAAAGAATATTGGGAGTACCACCCAAATGCTTTAATCTGAAAGTATTTTACACAATTCTCAAAATTCCAAGCCTTACTATACCCCAATTTCTAACATAATATATGTGTCAAAGAATGCATACAAAATCTTTAGGACTCGTGAAATAGCGAAGGTTGAGCCAAAGCGTGTGTATGAGTCATTCTCTAGTTTAAAATGTGAGTCAAGAGTAGTTTTTTCCCAATACAAGTTAACAATAAAACTCGGTTAATAAAAGCCAAGCTACATAACAAAGATGACCAAATCGATTTAGTAATTTTGAAACTTAGTTTTGAACTTATGGTCGTAACATAAAACTACAAAGGTCTACTCTCTATTGTAATCATATGTCAATGCATAGGTGCACTTTCCACGTATCATGGGTTGCAAGCCTTGATAAAGAAATTAAAATAGATTGATGTAAAGAAGGTGGGCATGGTATGGTATCATAAATATGTGGGGCAAGTCTTGTGTTTTTTTAAATTAAATCACATTTTCATCCATGTTTAAGTATTCAGCATGAACTAAATGTTTATCATTGAACTGGTGTTACCAAACCATTACCCACTATGCTTGTCTTTTGAAGTGATAAAATTGGTGATCATCCACCATAATGATCGTGTTGGTGTACTTCTTCTAAGTTCTAACTTCTAAGGCACTTCTAGGCTCATCTGGCAATGATGATTCTTTGTTGTTCTACACTACATACAAATTAATAATTCATCAAGGATCTGTATCGATAGAAATGTTTTTTTTTTTAAATTTAATGTGTGATTAATATTTGTTATTGTTTATTAAATAATTATTCTTATAAAAAAAATCAAATACTGACAAAACTTGAATAGTTTGGTCTACTTTTCATTAGTACAATAATGTTTTTAAATTTTATTTCAAGTATAAATAATGATTGAAATTGTTTTATTACAAAGTTTGTTAGAAAACTTATGCAACTATAATCGAATGTTAGTGAGCAAGACATCATTACTTACATAGTTATTTGATTATAACCATCAAAAAAGCAATCTAAAAATAGGAGTTGTCAATCCACCATGCAACATACAACTTGACTTTGTGTGTTATAAGTTGCAATCGTGGATGCTTTCTTAGCATCCTAATAAACAAAGACAATAAATAATAGTGAATTAATATCAAATAGTATACTAATACAACATGGCTCCGAGTTAAATTTTTGAAAAATTAAAACTTATGAGACGGATCTTTTGTCTTATCTTTGTGGTTCGTGAAGTTTTCTTCACATACCTCATAGTTATTTTGTTAAGAATCATAAAATGACAAAATGATTGTTACCTTAAAATATACTTTTCCTATATAGGGTAATTTTTGTGGATAACTTATCATTATTTTGTATTTGGTTTTATGAGAAGATATAGAGGTGAAAGGGAAGGGTCCAAAATTAAAACAAAACCTTCGCAATAAAAGCAACAAGTCACAAGTGAAGCAGCAATGAAGAAGATACAGTTAAAACATGAGCCAAAGAATCACAGACACACCGACTTCTTTCCTCTCCCATCTCTTTCCTTTTTCTCTGTTATAAAAGTTATATAAACCCTCTTCGCATCTCTGTTTCTTGTTCAAAAAATTCAAATAAAAAATATATATAAACAACAGCAACTTCAAAGAGAATTTCGCTTTGTTTTGAGCTCTAAATTCTTAGGTGTCGGGTGCAGACATCCGTAGATTTTGTACTGTGAAATAATAAGAAAAATCCCCCCGAAAAACAAGAAGCGAAAGTCGATGATGGCTAATGATACCTTCACAGCAAAATGGAAGTGGGTCCTTCTCTTTCTCTCTCTACCCTCTTCTCTCATCTCTGATTATCATTAAAACGTGATGTGGGTTTTTGATTTCAGTGACAAAAAGATGGAAGGAGATGAAGGTTTGAGAACTGTGGAGTGTTTAAGAGGCAGATTGCTTGCTGAAAGAGCAGCTTCCAAGGCTGCTAATGATGAATCTGAACAAATTGGCAAAAAGGTTTGCTTTTTTCGATCTCATTGTAGTTTGAATCTGTTTTCTCACATTCAAATGTGTATGTGTGTGTGTTTCAATAGTGGGTTTGAGTTTGGATTTCTTTACATGCATTGTTTGATTTGATTTGAGTTCTGTGAAATCTAAATATTGCAGGTGATTGAGCTCGAGAAGCAGTTGCAAATGGAGATCAAATCAAGAAACAAAGCTGAAAAGAGGCTGAAATTTTTGATGAAAAAGCTTAATGCTCTGAACATATCATATGTTTCAGCAGATGAATCTTCAAGTTTTTCTGAAAAGAGTGAGATTTCATATGTTTCATCGTCTTCCAGATCTCAAGATCAGATGGAGTTGCAGAAGACCCAATTTAGTAACATGTGGGAATGTGTCACAGACACTGGTGAAAGACGTAATTGCCCTTCATATGAAGATAATCAGGGGTTTTTAGACGAGGCTATTTCTGGAGATTCCAATACAAACGTGATTCAATCCTGTCAAAAAGATGGTGACAAAGATGCTTTAAACAAAGATGAAAACAATGGGTATGTTTCTTGGATTTAGAATTTGATTGACAAGACATTTAAAATTTTAATTATTGTCATTTTAGATTTTATGGTATAATGTATAATCTTAGTTTTTTTTTTATGTATTTCTGTCAACATAGACTATATATTTATTTAATAAGTTTAAAATAAGATGTTTGTAGATAAAATAGATTTTTGCCCATGCATCAACTTCATTAGGTTAGCAAATTGTCACGTAACAAATTGCACTTGACTTTTGAAAGTCAAACAAAATATTGTATTTCTTGAAATTTTTGACAAGGATAATTTATAATATTTTAGATAACATGGATTACATATACACACACACACATATATATATATATATATATATATATATATATATATATATATATATTATGTATTAAAAAGATAAAGGAGTTACTTAAAATTCCGAATATGAAAAATGTTATATCATCATATGTAATTAAAATATATCATATATAAATTCCAAAAACTAATGAAAATTTGACTTATTTTTATTTTTTGTCTTCAAATATAATATGTGAAATCATATATTTCCCAAATTAAAAGATGATAATAGAAACATTTTGAAACTTCTTAAGCCTTTTTAATAATAAAAATATTGGGTGTGACTGTTTAAATAATGTTTCAAGACATAGTATGTCGTAAATCGTGTATTGTAAGTTTGTAACCATTTATCACAAAATCTTTTGTTTCTTCTAATATTCGATCTTTATGTACTAGATCTAAATCTTCAGTTACAAAGAACATTGATTATGAAGAACATGATCAAGACACGTATTATAATGTCGATAACACAATGGCATTGGTAATTGTTGAAGAAAAGGCACTTATGACAACAAAACGTGAAGAAGATTGTGATGATAGCTTCAACAACTCCATGGCATTAGTCGTGGTTGATTCGGTGATCAAAGAAGAGAAACAAGAGATGCCAATTTCTACTAGCAATGTTAAAGATGTTCTTGATGCTTTAAGGTATGCCAGAGAAAGCCTTCAAGCATCAATGGAGATGAGAAGATACATGAGATCAAGCATTGCTCAAGCTAATAGACTCAATGGGATATCATGTTAAAGTATAATATACTTTTATATATATATATATATATATATATATATATATATATATATATATATATATATATATATATATATATATATATATATATATATATATATATATATATATATATATATATATATATATATATATATATATATATATATATATATATAGAGAGAGAGAGAGAGAGATAAATTAAAGAATGAAGACATATCACAAGGGACACATGAATAGTGTACCCTCTTTTCCATTGCATGCTGCCTTTATGAAATTTGTGACAATAGATGCTAGGTTGTGCCGATAACACGTGTATTATGTTGGTATGTTCTTGTCATATTAATTTATATAAATGATCTATTTTAAGAGTATTTTAACAATATTGGGTATGGGCTGGTATAACAATATTTTGATGTCATTTTACATGTCATATCATTAACATCATTAATAATGATGTTATATCATCAAGTGAAGAAATGGTTATGATGTTATTAACATGTTATAACACCTATTATTATAAGTAAAAAAAAGAAAAAAGTAAATATATATTTTTTTAATTCAAATGGTCATATTACCATTCAAAAAAAAGGAGTCAATCAAATTGCTCGTTTTCTCTAGTGGTAGTTACAACCGGAAATGACTTAACATCCCCTTAACGACCAAGGGGGTGGTGTTCCTTGCGTCTTAACGGCGTTTTGACCACCACCTCAGCAATAACGGGAGCATAACATGCCCATATCAGGTGCTCTAAAGCAACATGATGAAAAGAATAAAAAAAATCAAATATCTTGTATTTCTTATCTTTATTTGTTTTTCTATTTTATACTATCAAGATAAGTATATATATATATATATATATATATATATATATATATATATATATATATATATATATAGAGAGAGAGAGAGAGAGAGAGAGAGTAAAAGAAATTAATAGTATTAATATGTGATAAATGGTTACAAGGATAATTTTGTAATTTATTTCTTGTCATTTGAAATTAAATATATTTGTTTTCGGTTATTCAATTTTTTTGTAATTTTTAATTTTTCTTTAGTGTAATTTTTTTTACGAATCTTTTAATTTTTTTCGATATAATGTATATATACACATCCATTCAATTATAATATAAAACAAATAGTAGAGCTATTGGTTAAGGTGTTCGTTTATTGAAGTAAAGCTCTCAGGTTCAATTATTTCTCTTTATATATCCTCTGTCTATTTTTTTATTCTATCTCATATCGTCAAACATATGTAAACTCAACCATTTTTGTCTATTATATAAGTCTGATATCCTCAATACTTCATTTGATGTCTACTTTGCATCACACATCGATTCAATTATCAAAATATATACTTCAACTTCATGTTTATATAACAAGACTTGAGGTTAGCTAAGAATTCGATTAATGTTTGGGTTTAAAACCGAAACGGAACCGAGGAAAGTCAAGTACCCTGGAAAAAAAATTGGATTACCCGAAATATGAAATTAGGATACCCCTTTACTTTGATCACGGCTCCGCCACTTTAATCAATACCGATGTGTCAATATAAATTTCAAATTATCATTCATATATTGTCAAATATATAATAATATAACAAAATAATATTAGTTGATAAAGTGGCATGGCATGGCAATATTGCTAAGACATTTACTTGGACCAGCCTACACTGGTTTGGCATCTAGTAACATAATGCATTTATTTCGGCCATTGAAAAACATGAGTAGTCTCTTCCATAACTACTAATTGTAACCTATTCTATAGAACTATTAATATTATTTTCAAAATTCTTATTATATATAGTACATTATATAATTATTTGTATATTCGTAAACTCCCGAGGTCCCAACCGCATACTCTTCTTTATGTTCTTGCTGCTATTGTTGCATCAAGTTATGTGATTAATGATTATGTATCAAAATCATAAACAAGAATTTGCTCTCTTAGAGTATCGATGGGTTATATATTCTTGTCGAAAAATTCCAACTTTACTTAAGTATAAAACTAACAATAAATAATAATCACAACAAATAAAATATTACATCAAACTTAAAGTTGCAATAATTAAAGTAAAAAGTAAAAATTAAGTAAAAAAAACATAACAAACTTTAAGTGTTTATCAAGTGTCCAATCCAAGTCCATGCCACATGGCCTGGACCGGCATCACAATCAATAGACAATAGGGGCTCAAATTTTTTTACCCTTTTAAACACATAGCAAGTTAAAAATTAATCCCTGCTTTTGCTTTTGGAATTAATTTTAAGATTATCGTATCAATTACGGATTTTTAACAGTTGTGTATTATTTTAGGTAATGATTTTAGACGTAATACTGAGTATTTAATTTTTGACGAACCATCCAAAGATTGGTCCATAAGGTTACTTTCGTTTGGTCATGGCCGGTCTAATAGTTTTTACTACCCGGGGCGAGAAACGATATATATATATATATATATATATATATATATATATATATATATATATATATATATATATATATATATATATATATAGGTTCAAATTAGAACAAAAAAAGGTTAAGAACCGTAAAAACCTCTAATTTTAAATGTTTATAAAGGGTTTAGGGTTTAGAGTTTAGGCTTTAGGGTGTTTATAAAGGGTTTAAGGTGTTTATAAAGGGTTTAGGGTGTTTATAAAGGGTTTAGGGTGTTTATAAAGGGTTTAAGGTGTTTATAAAGGGTTTAGGGTTTAGGGTTTAAGGTTTAGGGTTACCCTAAAACTCTTTATAAACATTTAAAGTTAAAGGTTCTTATGGTTCTTAACCTTTTTTTGTTCTCATTTGAACCACTCCATATATATATATATATATATATATATATATATATATATATATATATATATATATATATATATATATATATATATATATATATATATATATATATATATATATATATATCATTACCTATATGTTTGAGATTACTACTTTGGTGCACGTCATTGAGGTGCTTATTTCCTCCAATAAATAAAATTCTGCCGGTAATTTTAACATATATGTCTATATACTCTCCTCCAATAAATAAAAGTGTGCCGACAACTTTTAACATATATCTTTATTTACTCTACTTTTTGGCATTATAGCTGTAGGCTTAGGTTATGGCTGCTAGGCTTAGGTTGTAAAGATGTGTCGTTCTACTTTTCCAATTTTTGGTCCAATTGATGTCTCCTTTTGTGGTCACTTTTGTTTTATTGTTAACCGATAAAAGTTGTGATTTATTACCGTTTTACTTTTGTTTTATTCTTGACTAATAAAATTTGGGCTTTATTACCGTTTACCTGGTGCTTATCCCAAACAGTTTTCTCCCCACGCAGTTAATTTTGCAATTCTTTGCTACACCGCCTATAGTGATACGTGTTGGAGCTGTATGTTGTCTAAGATATGGTCCAATTAAACTAAACGGTTTAACTTTTTGCCCAATTAAATCAATTGGTGTTTATTGTTTCTGATATTTATTTATTTGTTGGCTTTTTTTGCCTTTTCACATTACAAGATTGAGATTCTATTGAATTCGTTGCTTCAATCTTCTTAGATCTGCGTACTTATTCCGAGGGTTACTTATTCTGAGGGTTTATAAAGGTTCGAATTTGTTGTGCAGCAGGATTTTGTGCATGCTAATTAGGAGGACCGAAGGTATGAATGCCAGTTCTATTTCTGTCTTTTTTTTTTCCTTTTCACATTACAAGAGTTGAGATTCTATTGAATTCGTTGCCTCAATCTTCTTAGATCTGCCTACTTATTTCGAGGGTTTTACTTATTCTGAGGGTTTATAAAGGTTCGAATTAGTTGAGCAGCAGGATTTTGTGCATGCTAATTAGGAGGCCCGAAGGTATGAATGATAGTTCTATTTCTGTGCCATTTGAGTATTTTTTGTATATTTTCTTTCTCCAATTGTTCACGATGTTGCTATTACATGAAAAGTGTTGTCATGTTTCTTCTTTTACCCTGATTTCAAATGGTTTTCCTTATTGTTTTTACAAAACATGTTAGCCAATTTACTAAAAGTCTATATAAATCTAATGGGTTATGCTATTTTTTAGGTTAGTAATATTTGTTTTGTTGCTTATGTTATTCATCTGTTTTTATTGCAAAAGGTTGATAAATCTATCATGAAGGATGTTCAGCCTTCTTTGGAGTTTGAGGATAGGAAAGCATATAGGAAATGTGCTATTTTAAGATGGAAACAACAAAGACTTGAACAGAAAAAAAAATTACATAAGGAAATCTATTTCAAAGCAAGAAAATCGTAAAAATAAGCATAATTTTGCCGGTCATGCAACAGGTAGAGCTCTATTAAAGTTCATTCCTGTTGTTGCTGATATCTTACCTTACGTTCCTGACTGTCATCATTGTGGTGCTTTAAATTCTATTCAGAAACATCTGGTTTTTGTTGTTTAGATGGTAGTGTTGTCTTGTATAGTAATCACCTTCCAACAGTCATGATTGAACTACTAACTTCAGACTGTCACGAAGCAAAGGTTTTTAGAACATATATTAGAACATATAATAACCATTTCGCTTTTACATCCTTAGGTGTTACATCTCATCCTAATTTCAATAAGAGAGACAGCGGGATTTATACTTTTAGAGTTCAAGGTCAGATGTATCATTTTATTAATGGTTTATACTCTGAAAATGACCGACATAAAAATCTGCAGTTATATATTCATGATACTAAACATGAGATCCAAAATAGGTTAATGGTTTGTCCACTGATATGTGAAACTCTGGTTCAGAAGTGTATAAAATATCTTCAACATAATCCGTACGCTTATTTTTTTCGGAATTTGAAGAATATTGGAGACTTAGATACTTATAAGATTGTTCTTAAAACTGTTGTTGTTCAAGACCAAAGAGTCTATAATAAACCCGATGTATCACAGGTTGCTGCAATTTGGGTGGACGGTGAAGATAATGGGGAGTGTGGTCCAAGAGATATCCGAGTTACAACCCATGAAGCTGACTCTAGAAATATAAAGTATTTTTATGGTTGTTATGATCCTCTACAATATCCTTTAATGTTTCCTTTTGGAGAACTAGGCTGGCATCAAGGTATTCTAAAAAAAAATAAAACAGCCCAAGTTAGAAAGCAGGGTTTGTGTTCAGCTGCAGAAAAACTTATTGCTCCGAGTAGTATAGCGTGTGCGGATGACTTATTAAAGATGGAAGAAACTGGTAAAATACTTACTCTTTCTATTTATTTATTTTTTGAAAAATGTATTGTGCTTTACTTCTTTTCTCTTTTTTATACAGTGCTTGGAAGAAACGTAGATAACCCCAAGGTTGTATCTGTTAGAGAGTATTACGCTTATAAGCTTCAGATAAGGCATGATGACACAACTTATTTACTCTATTTTGGTAGATTACTACAGCAGTATATAGTTGACAACTATGTTAAATTAGAAACACAAAGACTAGATTTTTTTAGAATACAATAGGAAGAAATAAGACAAGAATTCTTGCAAGGAGTTGTGGATGCAATGGCAAAAGGGGAAACAGAGGGTTCTGCTATTGGTAGAAGAATAGTATTACCTTCGAATTTTATTGGCGGCCCTAGAAACATGAGACAAAAATATGTAGATGCAATGGCCTTGGTACAAAAGTTCGGTAAGCCTGATATTTTTTTAACTATGACGTGCAATCCTAATTGGCCTGAAATAAAAGAAAATCTTAAACCATATGAAGAAGGCCAAAATAGAGCTGATTTGATTGTTAGAGTTTTTCATGCTAAACTAGAACAACTTAAACATGAACTTTTCAAGAATAACATTTTCGGAGAAATTTGTGCTCACACTTACGTTATAGAATTCCAAAAAAGAGGACTTCCACATGCACATTTTTTGCTTATATTAGAAAGCAATTGTAAAATGCATACACCTGAAGACTTTGACAAAATTGTTTCTACAGAAATACCATCAGAAAGTGCAAATCCTCATTTGTTTAGGATGGTTGTGCAACATATGATTCATGGTCCATGTGGCTCTTTAAATCCTTTTAACATATGTATGAAAAAGAAGGGTTCTTGTAAAAATCTTTACCCAAAAGACTTTTCTTCTCAGACTATTCAAACAGACGATGCATATCCTATATATCGTAGACGTAACGATGGGTCCGAAGTGAAAGTCAGAGGTGCTATTCTTAATAATAAATGGGTCGTTCCGTATAATGCCTATTTGCTTTGTAAATTTAACTGTCACATTAATATAGAAATTTGTTCATCAATAAAGGCTGTGAAGTATATATATAAGTATATTTGTAAGGGTTCTGACAAGATAAGCTTTAATATTTCTCCAATTACAAACCCTGTCCTTATAAATGAGATTAACGAGTATCAATCAGGTCAATGGGTTTCTCCTCCTGAAGGTGCATGGAGAATTTTTAAATTTCCTTTGGGTGAAATGAAACCAGCTGTTATTCATTTGCCCTTGCATTTAGAAAACTATCAGCCTTTGACATTCAAACATAAATCAACATTGGTTAATATTCTGAGTAACTCTGGTCAAAGAAAAACTATGTTGACTGAGTTTTTTGTTGCAAATGATATTGGAGTTTTAGCAAAAAAGCTTAAGCTCACATACAATCATTTTCCTGATCATTTTGTTTGGAAGGGGGATAAAAAGATGTGGTCACCCCGGAAAATAGGCGACTCAATTGGTCGTATTGTGATTGCCCATCCAACTGAAGGCGAAAGGTATTATCTTAGAATTCTTTTGTCTAGAGTTCGCTGTCCTAAATCGTTTGCTGATTTAAAAATGATTAACGGGGTAACTGTTGCTACCTTTAGAGAAGCTGCTTTGTTACGTGGTTATTTACTTGACGATGCTACTCAACAAGTATGTATGCAAGAAGCTTCTACTTTTCACATGCCATATGAGTTGAGAAGGCTTTTTGCTTCACTTTTAGTTTTTACCTATCCAAATAGTCCGCGCAAGTTGTGGTTGTTATTTGAAGATGCAATGATGGAAGACATTTTACGCCACCACAAAGAGACACACAAAGAATCTAATGCCCGTGCATTTAAACAGATTGATTGTTTTCTGCAGTCAATGGGAAGACGTCTTCATCAGTTTGATGTTCTACCCCAAAATTCATTTGATTGGTTGATGGAAGACGACACTAGAGAGATTAAAACAGAAAAAATATTGTTGTTTCCACTGAAGATTTGGCTGCAATATATACTCTTAATAAAGAACAGAAGGTTGCTTTTGAAATGATAATGGATGCAGTTAGCTGCAATAAACCTGGTTGTTTCTTTATCGATGGTCCAGGTGGCACTGGGAAAACATTCTTATATAGAGCTTTATTGGCTAAAATTAGATCTGAAGGTCATGTTGCTTTGGCTACAGCTACATCAGGTATTGCAACATCATTATTGCTTGGTGGCAGAACAGCTCATTCGCGTTTTAAAGTACCTTTGGATGCGGCTGAAGGGTTTGTATGTAAGGTTAGTAAACAAAGCTCTTTAGCAGTGCTGATTAGGATTTGTAAGTTGATTATATGGGATGAGGCTCCAATGGCAAAGAAATCTGCAATTGAATCCTTGGATAGTCTACTTAGAGATATAATGGACTGTTCAGCTACTTTTGGTGGTAAAGTTGTTGTTCTTGGTGGTGATTTCAGACAAACTCTTTCTGTTGTTAGGCTAGGAAGTAAAACACAAACTATTTCTGCTTGTTTAACTAATTCTTATTTATGGCAATCTCTTACCCATTTGCAGCTAACAGAAAACATGCGAGCTCTATTGGATCCTTTTTTTTCAAGTTTCCTTTTGGCACTTGGTAATGGTATAGGAACTCATACAGACGATGCGGTTGTTTCTCTACCATCATCAATGGTTATTCAGGGTTGTAATGATGTTAACGGTTTGGAAGCTCTTATGAAATATGTTTAACCTAACATTTTTGTTACTCCTGCCACTTTCTCTCCCACTTGTAATCGTGTTGTTCTAACAACTAAAAATACTTTTGTAGATGAGATTAATGATACTTTGATATACAAATTGCCCGGAGAAGAGATTGAATATTTTAGTCTTGATGAGACTATTGATCCAAATGATCAGGCCTAGTATGAGGATTTACTTCATTCCTTAACACCAAATGGTATGCCACCTCATAAACTTGTTCTTAAGTATAATGCTCCTATTATTTTGTTGCGGAACATGAACCCCTTTGAAGGTTTATGTAATGGTACTAGACTTTTCTGTAAAGATTTTCAAAGGAATGTTATACGTGCAGAGATAAGCTATGGAGAATTTGCTGGAAAAGAGGTTTTGCTTCATAGAATTCCATTACAGCCACCAACAGGAGAACAATATACAGTTCCATTTAAAAGATTTCAGTTCCCAATTAGATTGTGTTTTGCAATGACCATTAACAAAGCTCAAGGTCGAACACTTGATTATGTTGGCATTTACTTGAAAGAACCTGTTTTTTCTCACGGTCAGTTGTATGTAGCACTTTCGAGAGCAAAAAGTATAAACAGTATTAAAGTTTTTATAACGGGATCTGCATATGGTAGCTCAAATAATATAACAACTAAGAATATCGTCTATAAAGAGATTTTACAACATGCTCATCAGCTGTCGATGTAGGTACTTTTCCTACAACTTCCTGTTATTTTTCTTTTATTCATGTACCCATTTAATATTCTTTTTACCACAGGTAGCTGTTGATCTTTGCAACTACAGGATGCATGGTATTTAATTGCTTTTCAATGAAAAAGGTCAGCTACCTTTTATCAGTTGATTTGAATATAAAATATTTTTTTCTAAATATCTTCGCTGTTCGTACTCACATTTGAGGACATCCTTAATCTTTACTCTATTTCTCAATTCAGTTTTATTAAACATCTTTACATAGTATCTTTTAGGATCTCCCTCGGTTTTATGTTTTACAAACACAATTAACCTTATTGAAATCAATTTAAACATGACAGTCTTTCTTGCTTTGCATGTCAATATGTATGTGTTTACTTTCTTACAGGCTGTAACCTACTCACATGGTATCGAAACCACACCCCTCTGGAACAGTATTCAATCAGGAAGTGACAAAACTTCACCAACAAGATGAAATCTAAACATTAGATCAGGAGATTAGGTAGACTATATCATATATTTAAATATGTAAAGCTTGTAATGTATGCCATTTGGATATAAGTTTTACTAACTAATCTTTCTTACGTTTACTGTACTTGTTAAGTAGAACGGATCAACCTCATTCTGTGCTTAAGGTTGAATGTGATACTTGCGTCATGTTTTGGTGAGATGGAAACTTAAACTAGGTTGTTTTTTATGGTGGGCTTAATTTTGGTTTATCATTTCCTGGCCCTTCAACAGTTTCCAACATGAAAGACCCAACAAGCCAATTAAAATTATTGGTAATCGACTTTCTTTTTTAAGTGTCACATGCTAATTTTGTTATACTACTCATTCTCATAAAAGTTTTTCATTTACTTGACAGGAAATAGATGAAATAATGGCTATAAAGATAAATCAAGAGTACTCAATTTGTTAGTATTGATCTAACTGCATAATTATAACAGGTCATTGCAACTTTTACAAAATGGTTTTCTTTTAATTAATCTAATGTTCAATAAATAAGTTACTTATAAATTCTTTACTATAGACTAACTTTTGATATGCACAACTGAATTATCTATTAATATTAAGATTTAGTTTCATTTAAAATAATAACAAATTTTCTTTAATTAGCTATAATCTTTCTTACAATAGACTACGACACATTTTCATATATAGTTATAACAACGTATTTTCATTTCCTTACCCATAATACCAATTTACTCTCATTTACTTACCCAAAAATTATACCATTCACCTTTATTTTTTCGTCGTGAAGATAATCTACTTTCACAGTTTAGTTAATCAAACTGTCCTGCCTAAATAAACAATACCATTTTGACACAAATATGCCCGTTAAACCAAGTGATTGATTCTTTTGCTTGGTAGTTACCGATCGGCTTGTATACTTGGTTATATCAAAAAATGTGAAAAATACTAATTTGTATTCTAAGATTCTCCCACACCTATTATAATTACTCGATTTCATTTTTAACAACCATTGCAAAATCTTTCATATAACCAAATTGAAAAACCCATCAGTAACTACCGAGCAAAATGGTCCACCACTTTGTTTAACGGGCATATTGGTGTAAACATGAACTTCTTTATGTCAGGTCGGATGGTTTACTTTACTAAAGTGTGAAATTAGATCATCTTTAGTAGGAGAAAATAGATGTTACTGGCATAAAGTTTTGGTAAGAAAATGAAAGCTTATTGCTGTTATGGGTAAGGAAATCTTATTACCTTGCTGTAATTGTTACCATCTTTTTTATACAATTCTATTGTTTATTTATGCCATCTAACATTCGCTATCGCATGAAAGACAAGTTATTTTCTTGGTTCAGTCATTCTCATTCATATCAGTTGTACCTCTTGTTGCAATACATAAAAAGACCATTTAATGGTTCAGTTTATTTTAAAATTATTATCACCTATTTCCAATTCCACCTTTAATAATATGCTTTCCATTTCTACATATCCTGTTTTTTAATTTTTTTACAAGTAATCATTAGCTAATTTTCATCAATTTATGTCTCTTTCATTATACATGTCCATATAAATATAAGGGTTTTTTTTTTATTACACATTTTTTTTTTTTGGCTTTAAGGATATTTAATATGTGTATTGAACCTGATTGGATATTTTAGTCAATTTATATGTAAAAGTTGTTATGTATTGATACTTATTATTTTTATTTTTTAAAGAATGTTTTGTTTATGTGTACTTTAGATTATTGTATATCTTACTCGATCTTAGTGTAGAGTTGTATGTTCCCAAAATTTAATCCATTTTTATTAGGCAAAATTTTTTAGACTTCTCTCATTATTAAATACATTTGAATTTGAACTATGGTATTTGGTATATGTTTTGACGAGTACCCTTACATATGCTGTGTATATTTATTTGGTAATTTTAATATTTGCAGTTATATGACAAAAAAATATTTATTTAAAATTCAGTTTAAACTTACTTTAGAATGGATTTTCTTTCCTGTAATCCTATTTACATATTTAGAGGAATTTTTTCATTTATGATAATAATAATCCGTTTACCATCATTTAAAATTTAAGGACCCAATTGTATATTTTTTAATGGGCAACGTAAAACGATGGCTGTAAATATTCTACACTTATTTATTCACAATTTAGAAGCCAACATAGGGGTTCTAAAATCCCACTTCATAAGTATAACAATGGGGAAACAGAGGTATTCTCATCTCAATAGATTATTGTCCACACATCCCATCTCCACATAACTCTGATTTACTAGATCGCACGTGGCCACTATCCATCAGAACCTCAGTTATTTTTTACGCTGTCTGTTTAGATAGACAGAAAATGCAAAAATTGATCTATTTTCTTTCAATGTTTTGTCCTTATGACGTATCTTATGTGTTGGTTTATCAAATCTGATGACACGCAGTCGGAGACAATTCCAATTACATGATCTCTTTAGATAAGTATAAACAATCATCAGTCATACCTTTGTTTTCGATGTGCTGTTAGCCAACAACATCTGTTATTTTTCCTTACTTAAGATATTTACACGTGGATTTCGAATTTCCCAATTTTACACGTAATAATTTTTTACCTTATATATTTATTGTTATTGTTGATAAATTTCTTAACAAGACAATATGTACACGTTTGATCCGGTAAGTTTACCTAATTGTTATGAAGAGTCGTTCTTCATTTTGTTTCATTTTCTTAATTTACCTGTATGCCTATTGACTTTTTTTACAAATTTTTATGTTGCAGTTAAATAAACATGTCTACACAACTTACTCCGATTATGGAAATCAATCAGGCAACTCACAACCAGTGGATAGCCCTTGTACAAATCTTAGAATGTCAGCACGTTTTGCAAACTAAAAAAGGGTCTTCTTACAAACGACTGATGTTAACAGATTCTGAAAGGCTTAAAGTTCACATCAATTATTTTCAGTGAGAATTTAAACTACTATGCAAGAACATTCACACAATACAGGAGGTATCGCATCTCAAATGCGTTTCTCATCCCATGTGATCCAAGATATGCACTTAGCTTATATGGATTTTCATGGGTGCTCAATAAGCGAACGCTTGTACAAGAACATCCTGATCGCAATCCGGTGAATTTACCTTGTACTTTTGAATTCACACCATTTACGAGGCTCCATGAACATGCTGAATCAGAACATCTTCAAAGTAAAATACTTTTTCTATTTACATAACAGTTATTTTTTGTTTATTTATTTATTTTTCTTAATATTAACTATGTTTTTATATATATATATATATATATATATATATATATATATATATATATATATATATATAAACATATATATTTGTATTATGTAGATGTCAAAGGCATCGTTGTACGATGTTTGCCCAGTTATGAACAAGGTTTTGACCTTGTCAGTCGGAGAGATGTCGTTATTATCAACGAAGAGTATAAAATTCTTTATCACACAATAATCTATTACCTATTAGTTACATACATTACATTGATTACATTACAATTTTCTTTTATAGAAAACTGCCTTTGGTGATCACTCTGTGGAACCAATTCGATGAACATGAGGGTTATATGTTGCAGTCAATCCAAGGCCCACCCCCTTTGTTCTTTGGACTGAGGCTGAAAGTCACGACTTTTAACTGTAATTTATTTACCTTTTTACCGGATAATATATGTATATATATATATATATATATATATATATATATATATATATATTATAACAATAAAACTTCATTTATTGTACTGATTACAAAAAATGGAAACAGTCATCTCTTTAACAACGAAGCCAAATTCAGGTTTGCTCATCAATCCACCGGTTAGGGACGACTTGCAATTACGCACCTGGTATTACTTATGTTGTTCATACCATATTTTTTTCTTAAAATTATTAAATAACTTCTATTTTTATTTATCTTGATTTATACACTGATACATCTATCTGACAAAATTAGGTACAATAACAACCGCAAGGAAATAAATGACTTGCTATCAGTCACAAACTACCGAAGAAATGATTTCCTTCTACCATATCCAGCTGAAACAAACATATCTTCTATTGTTTCTGCAACTTCACATTTCGACACTGTAAGCTATTTTTTTACTTTAAAAAAAATTCATTTTTACAATTATGTTTCATATGTAATTTGTTTCATCTACATTTACATCACATATAAAATAGATGAAAACTGCTTGGGTGAAAGGCACCCTGAGTCTTCCTGAACAAGAACGTAACTTATCATACACTGCTTGTTCCAATTGCTTCAAGTTTATAGAAGCCGACACAACTTGGATTGTTACCTGTCCTTCTTGTCACATCGAGTCAGAAATTCAACAGATGTAAGCATGAATCTTCTTTTACTCCCTTCTTGAAATATTTTTTTCTCACCTATGAAATTTCCTTTAGGTCAAGGTTAACTATTTTGATTGCCGATGAAAGTGGAGTGATGAAAGCAAATTTACACACACCTGAACTTGAAAAGTTTATACATTTCTCTCCAAAAGATGTGCAAATCAGTGAAGAAACGGTAAATGCACATTTTATCTAACCTTGTAAAAACATGTTAGTTTATAATTATATAAATTCTTTTTAACATTTGTTAATGTGTAACAGAGTCAAAGTCTATGCAATTCCATTGCCACTGCAATCAAGTCTGTTTATATTGTTGTTTTCGTTCGTGCATACGAAGTGCATTTTCAAGGAACAACAGACATCAAAGTGAATATTGTTAAAGCTTACAAAGTAAATGATCGTGCTGCTGTATCAAATGAGTCTGATAACATGGTCCATAGATCAAACATCGGTGAAGGCACATCAACAACCAAGAATGTGTCTTCTCTTGCAGCCACAGTTCCTTTGCCATCGGCTGGAGAAATTGAAAAACCTCTTGAAGTTAAGAATTCAAAGCAAGTTCCTGTTATATACTTGCTTCCAAAGAATAAGCCAGAACCAATTCTAATGACAAAGCATCTTGTTCCAGAACTTCCAACTTCCAGCTCCTCTCCAATTGAACAAAAAGTTTCTGAATCGGTCCCACCTTTAGCACTTCCTGTGAAAGAAGATGTTCTTCGGGCAAGCAATCCAAGACCTTCCAAAAAAACAAAGTAACTGTGGTTTGTGGTTTGTTAAAGATGGTAACTATCTTCTACATATCTTTTGCGAATAGAATATAGAGGGTCTATTCGATATGTAAATAGTATCTTTTGCGAATAGAATATAGAGGGTCTATTCGATATGTAAATAGTATCTTTTGCGAATAGAATATAGAGGATCTATTCGATATGTAAATAGTATCTTTTGCGAATAGAATATAGAGGTCTATTCGGTATGTAAATAGCAGCTAACTGCAGTTGACAACCATCTTTGTATGGTTTCTTTTGGTGTATAGATCATTAAGATATATTGTATATACACTTTCAAGTTTTTCATATAAGATCTATTGTATATACACTTTCAAGTTTTTATATGAAAAATGGACCTACAATCTACTTTTATTATGTTGGCATGTACTGGGTTCACAAAGATAATATACCATAAAGATAATATACCACAATATTGTTGAATACTTTATAACCATCTTTCTTTGTAACACAATCTTCACAAAAATGTCAACTCTCATCTAACCTTCGTTCCATTATCTACAATTTCATTTGAATTCTTATATTATGATAAAAAAAATCACAAAGATAATATACCACCTAGATAATATACCACAATATTGTCGAATGAAACAAATAAGAGATTGCAAACCTAATCATATTTGAGGTCAAATTTCAAAAACTCTTAGACTACGACTTTCCACCATATCTTCATCACTTCACTTCTCCTTAAAAGCAATAACTCCTTAAAAGCAATAACCTAAGTAATAACCTACATGAATGAAAATTAAATGAATAAATAAAGAATAAAATCAAAGATCCATTTAACAAATTTATAGATAAAACTCACTTTGGTTGTCCACTTGACAAATATATCATTTTGGTAGTCCATTTGAAAAAGATACAATAGGATTATTAGATTATATTAAAATTGTTAATATTATTCATATCCATATCCCTTATGAGCATGCTCAAAAGTATTGGAGTTGCTACAGGCCAAAAAAAATTCAAATCAGAGTCCATGCCAATGCCAATTCCATTGTCATTGCCAACACCACACAAACTCATGTAACTCCACTGCAGGTGCGTACGACAACATGCTTTGTGATTTTATATTTCCAATGTACTTAAATTACATCTTTTCTCTCTTTAAAACACTATACTTTTAAAGTACAATGCTATATTACCAATATTTCCAGCAAGAGTATGCTTTGTGATTTTGTATTTCTATATGCGAAAAATACCAATGTACTTAAATTATATATTTTCTTTCCTTACAATTTAAAGTACACCATTGTACTTTTAAAGTACAATGCTATATTGCCCATATTTCCAACAAGAGTATAAGTATATTACACATTCTCTTAACACCATGGAATGGAATGTATAAGTTTCGGTAAACACACTATATTTTACACTTTTACCATTTGTAAAAGAATAAGCATTCAACTTAAACTTCTTACAATGACTACACACTTATATAGATATTATCTTTATACATTGTACTATTTAAGTTTACCATTTCGCTTAACTGTGATGAAACTCGCTCCGGAATCAATTCTATAGGGTCGTGATTATCACGGCCCTCATCATGTTCCTAGTATGTATATATATATATATATATACACCAAACGTTTGAGAAGGAGTATGAATAAACAAAATTATAAAAGCATACGCAAAATAAATTTATATTGAAACAAATAATACAAATAAAAACATACAAAAGTCACATTAGACAATCTCTTGTGAAATTTTGTAGCATAAACATATCTTTTTTACAATAATCAACATTTTATAAAAAAAATCACTTTGGATCCTTAAACATGCTAATACATTCAATCTTCTCGAGTCATGAGCAATTCGGAGACACAATTTCAAGAGCTTCAATTTTAAAATACTTTGGAGATACTACATCACCTTTTAAGCTAAAATGTCGTTTATGTTTGAGACTTTTTGTTTCCACTTTCAAAACTTAAAGAGATCTGAAACATAAATCATATAATCAGAAATTGGAATCTATTTTTAAAGTTACTATCTAATAGAAACAATAAAATAAATTTATACCTCCTGCTCCACTAGATGTTCTGATATTTAAAATAAACAAAAGTCGAATTCAGAAATATGCCTTCTGGTTCACATCACAGCAACAAAAACACAAAAGTTTAGAAAGGATCTTTAGAAATTTGTATCAGAAGCAAACACACATGACAAATGGTAAAAAAAATTACATGAAGGCTAAAGCAAACCACAGATATGAACAAATTTCGAGCTCAAAGAGAGGAGAAATTTTACTTGAAGAGACCTTGCACTTCAATAGACAACAAAAACGCTAAACATAGATCATATCAAAATTTAGAATGCCAACAAGGAAAGGAAATCAGAATAAAAGAAGTTGAACTCACCCAAATCATATTCACACCCAAATCATAATCATTGTAATAGAATCACTATATTAGGAACCTAGAAGACTTAAACCACGATCTTTAACCACCAAACAAGATTAGAAATTATAAATCACAAACTAGAACTTGAAAAAATACAAAAATTGGAGTATTTACAAACCAAAATCAGAGAAATTGAGATATGTAATAAGTTATAAAATGTAATCAGTGATAACTAAGAAATTGGAAATTGAGAGCTATGCATTATCGAGTGAAAGTGAAAAATAAATCATTATTACTTTTATTTATCAGAGACGTCACGTGAGTCTAAGCATCCAATCGACAACAACCTACTTCAGAGTGCCAACAAACATTTCGATTTTCCATGTGCAATTGAAGAAACGATAGATGGTTGTTTGGTGCCTAACTTTTCGTTACCCCGCCTGCTTTCTCGCCTCCCAAATCAGATCGCACGAAACATAGGGATAATTTGTTTGGGCCATATACTTTATGTATAGTAGAAATTATTTTATGCCCCTGAAAAATTGATGCCCTGGGCCTAAGCCCAAATCGCCCGGGTATTGGGATGGCCCTGCGTTTGGCATACTTATGTTAATATGATATAAAATGATTTTACACATGCCAAGTTGGAGGGATATTTTTCAAAAGATAAATAAGAGAAAATTGGAAATTAAGGTTCTATTTTTTTTTTTTGGAAAAAATCTCTTTAAACTTCTTATTGCTGTGTGTCGCAGCACACGCGCAACACTTTTCATCTCGTAGTTGTTTGTTTTTCAGAAGTTTTCAGATTAAAAAATCTATGTGTGTCTTCTTCTTGGCACAACACTTGTTTTGCTTCTTTCTAACACTTCCAACATCTTCTTCTTCTTTTCTTGTTACAATATAAATTATATATTGCTGAAATCATATTTCACATTTTTTTTCGTTTTTTTTTTTTTATTCTTGTTGAATTTTTTTATTGAATCATAATAATTTGTTAATGAAATATCATTATTTTATGCTAAAATATCTTTATTTTTGTTAAAATATTATTATTTTTTTACTGAAATATCATAAATTATTGCCGAATTGTCATACATTATAAAAAATTTGGTATTAAAAAACTATTTTCAGATTATAAAATCAGTTTATATGAATTTTTAATATCTGCAGCAGCATGCAGATTTTAAAAAAAAAAACAAACACGCTTCTTATTACAGTCTGCAGCCGTTTGGTCCACCTCTTCTACTGCAGAGGTGATCCGCAGACTTTATGTACTTTTTCTTCAAAAAAACAAATAACACCTTAGTTTCTATGGTTTGTTTTTTTTTTCGGGTTTTGGTTCAACAGAGGCGGATCCAAGGGGATCTCGGGGTAGCCCGGGATACCCCTCAAACAAAATTCGGTAGTGTAATTTTTTTTTACGAATCCTTCAATTTTTTTTGATATAATGTATATATACACATCCCTTAAGTTATAACCACAAACAAATAGTAGAGCTAGTGGTTAAGGTGTTGATTTATTGAAGCTAAAGCTCTTAGGTTCAATGCTTTCTCCTTACATATCATTTGTTTTTTTTTCTCACTTATTCTATCTCACATCGCCAAACATATGTAAACTCAACAATTTTTGCCTATTATATAAGTGTGTTATCCTCATACTTCATTTAATATCTACTTTGAATCCCATATCGATTCAAGTATCAAAATATATTTCAACTTCATGTTTATATAACAAGACTTGAGGTTAGCTAAGGATTCGATTAATGTTTGAGTTTAAAACCAAAACCGAACCGGGGAAACCCAGGCAGGGTCAACCTTATTATTTTATGTGTTAAGATAAGGCTTAAGGCCACCAATTGATAGGGTCCCCGTTTAATTTCAATCCAATGTCCACAGTCCGAGTATCCAAAAAAATACGTTGCATCGATTCTTCAAGCAATCAAGTCCATGGACTCAGTACACACGACGATTAAACTTCCTTCTTTTTCTCCTTTCTCCAATCGGCAATTGATTAAAGGCTTCAAGTGACAAGCGATCGTTGTTGTCTTCACTCTTCAGTTCTTCTTGCAATCTTCCTTCTTCAATCTAGCCTTCTCGGTTTCTCTTGATGATCAGCTGGCGGCTGCGGGCTGCTTTTCTTCTCAATTCTCATCTGCTGTCACGGACTCAGTGGTAATATGCACGATCACTTTTCAGTTTTGATTTTTCGATTATCTCTAATTATCTAATTGGGTTTAATAGCCAATTAATTAGGGTTAACCTTGTAACAATTGACATTAGTCACATTACAAAACCACAGATTTTTCAAATTTTAAGTTTCAATGAATTGGCATTTGTTAAATTGTTAAACTGTTAAAGAATCGAAGAACCGATACATAGAATTTAGTCTTGTAGGATCAGAAGTTATTATTCCAGTAATCCACTTGATTGCAATCAGGAATGTTGACAACTTGACATTGGCAGACTACATATGAATGTTTTTTTTTTCTTTTTTCATAATAAATCAACTTTATTTGCAATCTAATCTAATGAATGTTTTTTTTCATAATAAATTAACATGTGATAGTATTGGACAATGTTTGGTTCGTAATTATTAACAAAATCATGTGGAATTGTAATGTAAGATTTCAAGTAGATTTGTCATTTGTATATAACTTATTTCATTATAAATATAGCATACAAAATAGAAAACGTTTTGAATTTATATTTTTGGTATCACATAACCGTTAAATCAATTACCTAAACAGTTTAAGTTATTTGGTCTCATAATTTGGTTTTGTTTTGAATGAGATTCTTGTTTGACATCATGTTATATAATTTCTTGTGATTAAACACAATGTTTTATTATTAAGTTATGTAATTTGTATTTTAATTGTTTTGGCTTTATCCAAATGGCATGAATGATCAAAGTTGTTAATCTTTTCAATTTTCTGTTTTTTTTATTTCAGATTGGAAGATTCCATTGTCCATTGATTCCATTGTTCACTGATTCCACTGTTCACTGATTCTAGATTGATAGATTTCATCATTTTTTAGTTTTTCATTATCTCAGGGGCGGTATAATCCTAATCCATATCTTATAAACTTATAGTTATTATTAATCAAATAATTAATAATCATGTCAAAGAGAAAATACGAATTCGGTGCTTCAAAAAGGAAACGAAAAATGCAAGAAGAAGCTTTTATAGATAAACAAAATGGTATTTTTTAAAATATTTAACTACAAACAAAAACATTGATAATGAACAACAACAAACTAATGTTGATAATGAACAAGAACAAGCTAATGTTAATAATAATGATCATGAACCAACTGATATTGAAAATAATAATGAACCGGTTAATATTGAAAATGATAATGAAAAAACTAATGTTGCGATTGATAACGAACTAACTAATAGTGAAAATAATAACGAATAAAGTAATATTGAATTTGATAACGAACAAACTAATATTGAAAGTGATAACGAACAAACTAACTGTGAAGATGATAACACGCCTTTAAACATATATGATCCAAGTAGATGGAATAATATTAGTACTAATTTAAGAGATTTAATCGTAGAAAAAAAATCCTATTAAAATTTATGATTTTAAATTTCCAAAAGATCAACATTTAAGAAGCTTTAGTACATCTCTTTATATGTAAAAAATACCAAATGGAGAAAAATACAAACGAACATGGTTGGTTTATTCCATAGATGTAGATAGAGTTTTTTGTTTTTGTTTTAAATTATTTAATGTAAATACATCTACATGTTCGTTAGCACATAAAGGTAATAATGATTGGAACAATATTTCTAATATATTAAAAAGACACGAAGCAAGTAACGGACATATTCTTAATATATGGGGTCATGGATTGACTTAGAAACTAGATTAGCAAATAATAAAACAATTGACAAGCAAATCCAAGAACAAATAAATAAATAAAAAGAACATTAGAAAAATGTGTTAATAAGAATCATTGTTGTAGTAAAAACTTTAGGAAAAAATAATTTAGCATTTGGTGGAACAAATAAAAAGATTTATGAAGAAAATAATAGTAATTTTTTAACTATAATTGAAATGATTGCGGAATTTGATCTTATTATGCAAGAACATATTAGGAGAATTAATGACAAAGAAATTCATAATCATTATCTTGGACACAATATGTAAAATGAACTTATTAGTTTATTAGGAGAAGAAATTAAAAGTGAAATTATTAAAAAAGTAAAATAGGCTAAATACTTTTCAATAATACTTGATTGTACTCCCGATACAAGTCATAAGGAACAAATGTCAATTATCTTACGATGTTTAGATTTTTCAACAACTCCAATTGAAGTTAAGGAGTACTTTCTAGGATTTTTAGTTATAGATAATACAACCGGTTAAGGCTTATGATGTTATAGTTAATGAAATTAAAAATACAGGACTAGATATAAATAATGTTATGGGTCAAGGTTATGACAATGGATCAAATATGAAAAGAAAACATCAATGTGCACAGAAACGATTGTTATATATTAACCCTAGAGCATTTTACACTCTGTGTGGTTGTCATAGTTTAAATTTAGTAATTTGTGATATGACTAATTCGTGTGATAAAGCTAGTGAATATTTTGGAGTTATACAACGTATATATTCAATATTTGCTTCATCAACTCAAAGGTGGAAAATATTACAAGATAATATATCAAACCTAACACTTAAATCATTACCACGAACTCGTTAGGAAAGTATGGTAGAAAGTGTAAAAGCAATTAGATTTTAAGCACCACAATTAAGAAAAACACTTTTACAATTATCCAAAAGTTGTGGAGATCCAAAAATTAAAAGTGAAGCTAAATGTTTAGCTACATATGAACTTCAGAACTCCAAAAATTAAAACGGATTTGAAAAGGCTTTAGATTATGCAAAAGAATTGGTTTTAAAAATGAATGTAAAACCTAAATTTCGTGAAAAACGTATCATTCAAAGAAATAGACAATATGATGAAAATGTTGCTAATGAAACTATTAAAACTTATATTCAGTTATTTAAAACTAATTACTTTTTATACGTTGTAGATAAGGCATTACTTCACTTAAAAATGAGCAATTTAACGAGTTCAAAAATCTTTTTGGTTTTCTAGTATAAAAAAATTAAAATCATTTGATGAAAATACTTTAAAAGAACATTGTTTAAATCTTGAAAAACCTTTAAAGCATTATGATAGCTTAGATATTGATGGTTTAGATTTATTTCATGAACTAAAACTTTTAAGACATATTTTACTTTTAGAACGTGATACAATTATTAATATACTTAATTACATTAAAAAGTTTAGTTCTTTTCCAAATGCATATGTTGCCTATAGGATTATGTTAACCATTCTTGTAACCGTTGCCTCTACAGAAAGAAGTTTTTCTAAATTAAAACTACGAAAAAAATTATTTAAGATCTACAATGTCACAAGAAATTTTAAATGGATTATATTTTGTCAATTGAAAAACATTTAGTAAAAGAAATTGATTATGTTAATTTTATTAAAGAATTTGCATCTAAAAAAGCTAGAAAAATTAACTTTATGTCATAAAATATATTCACAAAAACATATACATAAAAAAAAATTAACTCCGCTATTTGTAAACTTTTTAGTTTATTATTGTTGGTCCCAAGCCCGGATAAAGGAGGAGGGTTTATAACATTAAGTATAGTAAATATCAAATGGTCCCAAATTTTTGGTCGCTTAGAGCCCCCAAACTGGTTAAGCCGGCCCTGAACCCAGGTACCCCGAAAAAAAATTTAGGTTGCCCTAAATATAAAATTGAGATACTACTTTACTTTGATCCTGTTTCCGCCACTGTGGTTCATGTGATTTCAAAATTGTAAAGTGGTCATTATTTTTAGATTTTATTGTGGTTTTAGTCCATATAAAAATTAAAAAGAATGATTTATCCTTTTTAATGATAATTAATCTTTTTAAAAATTAAAAACATTATCTTTGAATCAGATTAGAACTAAATTATTAATACCCATTTATAATCATTTCCATAATCAATATCCTTAGTCCCAATTTGGTTATTAACAATTTTTATTCTTTTTTAGAATGATAACTGATGACATGGCACGACAAAAGACACGACATGAAACGAAATTAGGACAAAATTAAAATTTGAATTCATGTTCATGTCAAGTGTAAAAAACACAATGTCGTATTCGTGTTTAAAATTCGAAACGAAATTGTCACAATTTAACATTTGTTTGTCGTGTTTTTCGTGTTTGTCTTGTTATGGATGATTAAATATTAATTAAATAAATCAATTGTTATTTTATGTTATCTTTGTCATGTCTTGTCGTGTTTTTCGTTTTCGAATCGGTTCATTTTTGTGTTCGTGTTACATAAAACTTTGTCATGTTAGACAAAAACACAACACAATTACCTGATTTGTCACCCATATTCTTTGTCACTTCATATTATGCATAATCGATTAACAAAATTGGTGATTCCATAGTTATAATTGATTGTAGTTGCAAAACCTAGTGATTGCATTGTAACAACCCAAAAACCATAAGGTAAAATTTTCATTTTTAGTTCAACATATAAATACTATTTATTCCTTTCAACCATTCAAAAGCACATCAAAATGAAAAGAATTATCAAAGTACAATCTCAAAATCATAAAATGCAGAAACATGGGTGGATGCGTTATGATCAAGCCAGACCCTTCCTTTTTCGAACCGGAAGTACCTGAAACCACAAACATAAACCGTAAGCACAAAGCTTAAGTAGTTCCTCAAAATACCACATACCATACATACAATAGAGATTGAGATGTGTCATCCATAGTCTTATAATTGTCATTATGCCATGAGCCTTATCATGGTCTTTACTTGTTAAGCCGGGAGCCGAACCCTTGGTCTCATAGACAAGTGCCAAGAGCCACATCCTGGTCTTTCATGCAAGTATCACAAAGACAACTAACATACTACATATAATTGCCAAGGTCCAAATGTTGGTCTTGCATATAATTTTGTCGGGAGCCTTATCCAGGTCTTTCATGCAATTGTCAGGTGTCACCACTTGGTCTTTCTACATAACATAATTCTATGGGTCGACATTAGTGCCTTTGACCCCTTAGTATAGTGTAGAGATTCACATCAATCCGAGATAACCGAACACACACGTGTTGCTGCTACCGGGTTCCTCGCATTAAACACAACCAAATTATTTGTAATCAATAATTAAGGCAATTTCCATAATCCATGGTATGGTTCATTTTTTATTATTCCAATGGATAAAAGACTATTTTACCCTTCTCATAACTGACCCAACAACTCATGGCCCAATATCCCAAAAGACCGAAGAACCAAAAAGGGAACCCCGCAAGTACGCCCTGCATAATGCTTATTGAAGCCGAATGTATAACCCGTCCTAGAGGGGAGTCGGGGAAAGCATGCATTACGTTGAGTGTATGCATATATACACCCAACATACACCTTTGGTGAACATTTCTCATTTTTCGGACTTAATGCTTAAGACCAAAACGTCTAAACGCAGATCTAACATCTAAGGGATGTCTTAAGTCATAAAGTTCCTGACTTTATGACTTTACATGGCTTAATGGGGTCCAAACCAAATCCCTAAGTCTTAAACTTCATCTAAAAACTATCAATTAATATATGGAATGATTATACTCATTAAGATCTGATTTTTATGACTTAATGACCTTAGCAAAGACCAAATATGAGGCTCAAAGGTCCTAGAGTAACTTCTACTAACAAGAACCACCACCATAGGACCAAAACATGAAAAACCATAATCCAAACTAGATCTACATGAGAAAGCCATCAAGGTTAAAACTTTATACCTCCAAAAGCTAAATCAAGATGAACAAGGACTAGATCTCCAAACTCCAAGACAACTAACACTTCTCACCAAGGTGTTATTCTTCTTCCAAATGCACCAAAAATCCACCAAAATCACTCCAAGGCTCAAAATTCTTTCAAATGGGGGCTAGGGTTTCGAATTTAGGGTTAGAGGGGAGTAAGGCTGAAGATTAGAAAGGTTGGAAATGAGTTAAGGTCTTTAAATAGGGTCAAAGACCTTAAATTAGGGTTTGCATCTGACTTGAGTACGTTGAGTGTACTCCAGGTATACCCAGCGTACTCAATGGCATTCCGAGATCATCCCAACCCAGTACGTCCAGTGTACTTGGCTTAGCCCAAAACCCTCATAACTTCAAACGGTCACAACTTCTTCGTTCCAACTCCGTTTTCGACAATCCTTATATCCATAGAAAGGTATTGAGGAGCTCTACAACTCTATCTAATTACTGATTGCTAAAAACATCTCGAACTAAATTCCTCAATTCATAAGAGGCCTAAACCATCATCTTTTACCATTATACCCTTGGGCTCAAAAGCACACCTGAACTCTTGGATCGCATAATCTACATTACCCTCATCCAAAAGGGTCTAAACCTCTCTTTCCCTAAAAGCCCGAAGCCTTATGATACTTAATCTTCGGGTCACAGCCCCAAATTATGAATCGACTCGAACCAGGGTGTTACATACATATTTGATCGGTTTAAATAGGACCTGGTGATTGTGTACCCAATTAGTAAAACCGAATCATTGTGATTACATATTTGATCAACAAAACCTGGTAATTGCATTTTTTTATTCGATTAGAAAAAACATTATCATGTTATTAATAACCATATTATCAACAAAGGGATTGATTGTGGGAATGCCTGCAAATAGGTATTTTAGTAATTTAGTTATACTCTAATTTCAAAATAATATTTTTAATTATATAATAGATTATTTATAATTAAATTAAGTGTTTAGGTATATATTTATATGATTTATAAGACTACATTTACAAGACATAATAATAAAAGTTTACAAGCATATAAATGAAATTCTCCATTTTTTGTTTTAGTTTTTATTAAACATCAATTAAATCCAAGAGAAATTTTCAATAAAATCTCAAAATTTTAGATTATTTTTCGGTTTAATCTCCAATCAAATTTTTTTTACAAAAAATAACAAAATACCCGCAAAAACTTTAATCTTTTTGGCTGGTATTGCAGATATAGTCGGTGTCATGTCTATTTTTGTTTACTCAATCAAATTCTTAAGATTTTTTGAAAATTAATATCTTATTTTTACTCCAATAACCAAAATATTACTATGACATTTCTAAATTTTCTGATGATACCCTTGAACTTGTATCAATGTTATGTTCTATTTCAAGAGAATTAGAAACCATAAATTTTAATATTTTTAGTATGGATAATAATTAGTTATATATTATAAAAACCGAAAAAAAAAATAATAAGAAGAATGCAGTGACGTGAAACCATAAGAGGATACATTTCACCCTAAATGGGCATCCAAAGTAACGTTGATGGGTGTGATTTATAGAAGGCATGAAACCATTAAACAATATTTAAAGTTTAAAACAACCATCTTGGTCTTAAATCCCCTGTTTCCTATTCAACAACTCTCTTAGGTTCCAATATAGCATTATAATAATACATTAACATAAACACAACCAACCATTGTCTGATTAAAAATTACAGTCCTGCCCTTCCCTCTCAGTCCCTAAATTTCTTAACAAAACAAGCATCCCCAACAAAATTAATAGCAATCTCCTCCTACAACTATAACCACAAAAAAAAAAAAAAAACAGATTCACCTTAAACAAACCAACATTTCCTGCAAATCTTTTAAATCCTCCAAATCAGATATTCCTATCTTTTATTATTAAACTATCAAAATCCAAAAAAAAAAAAAAAAACAATAAATTAGTAACTAACGCATATCATCCAACCTAACATCCGATCCATGATTCTTGGTTTTACTTTTACTATGATGCAACTTTCATTACCTGAGGAAGTACGTGGGTACCAAAACACTGAAAATCCATCATGTGATCATATTTATATATGTTTTAAACTACACTACCATTTTTCAAGATTTTGATAAAATATATTTCAAACAAGAAGCATCAACTTTGACGCTATTGCTAAGCATTTGAAACCCCAAAATTTGAGAAATTGAGCATGGCATGGGATTGAAGACTACCACTCTAGAGAATATAGATTAGAGATTCAAATGCAGCTTAGGCACTAGTTGCTTCTTCTTTTAAATCATATTCTCCTAAAATCTAACCTCATTCACACACTATTTCATATCTATAATACCTTGTATATATTTTTTTTTTTTAAATTTAAAGACACTGACTGAGGAGATTGCTATCAATTAACAAGGGGGGACACCAGTTTTACCAATACCAGAGGAAGAGGAACTATTACTGTAACTCCATAATCAACAAAAGGGTTGTTTGGGGATCAAAAGATTTCACAATTCTAACCTGCATTTAAAAAAAAAAAAAAAGAGTTACATTAAAGGCACAAGAAAAAAAAAAAAAAAAAAAAAAAAAAAAAAAAAAAGTTAAACTCAAGTGAATAAGGGTCTCACTGAAAAATAAAAAAGTGCAAGCAAGCAGGCAGACATCAAGCTTCTCCACCAGCCTTGCCAGCAACAGTTGCCTTCTGTGCCCCTGAGAACCTGTACAAGAACAAAACTTCATAGTATTAAACAAAACTGCCAACAAAAAAATATATATATAATCTATGTTAATAAAGGAAGTAAATTACCTGAGTGCCCTTGCTTTCTTTTTCTGTTCTTCAAGAGGATCAGCACTTGAAGCTGAACCAAACCTAGAAAGTCTAGCCTTCTTTTTCACATCTTCTTCAGTGGCTTGGGTCATCCCAAATCTGAGAACATAGAATAATTTGATGATTAAAAATCAAAAAAATATAAATCATTATTATTATTATTATTTGATGATGTGCTCATAAGTCATAACAACCTCTCCGCTCTAGCTTTCCTTTTCAGCTCTTCAGCTTTCTTTGTGGCTCCTGAACCTTGTGTGCCAGGTGGAGTACCAAACCTGAAGTACAAAGTGTTATATATATATATATATATATATATATATATATATATATATATATATATATATATATATATATATATATATAAACTCAACAAGCAGCCTTCTGATTGACTAAACAAAACGTTTATCAAATGAGGTATCATATTTGTGTGATTGCTTTTTCAGGCGACATATTTCAACAATTCTAGATTTTTCAACAAAATGACACATATTTTCGCCAAAAAGCTGGTTGCTATCATGAGAAACTGACTGGGGTTGACTTTAATTATGGAAAATTTAAGGGAAAAAGAAGAGATTCATTTGTGAGGTTATAGGGAATGAATGAATTATGGAATTTCAATAAAAGGGGTTATCTTGACCAAAACACAGCATGCAGCAATTATGAAAAATAGACAAATGAAGTTGCCATTGTCAAGTTGGCATAGTCTTGAAGGGAAATTAATCACTAACCTTGTGACTGTCTTGATTACTAAGACTTGTTTTTTTAAAGGAGTGATCATGTGAGGATGATAACAAGTGGTTAACTATCGTGAAAAAGGTTGAGATATGTTATATGAAGATAGGATGACGGTATATGCTCTTCTATATCAAATTCATGACTTAAAACATGTTCAAGGGCGAATTGAAAGAAAGAAGGGGAATATAAGAGATTAAGACTTAAGAGGAATACAAAACAGCGACCTCTGGGCGCCAAAACTAAGTTTTTTGGGTTAGGGGTTCTTGGGTCTAAGGGGTATACTTGGATGCTAATAAATGAAAATGCGTAAATTGGCCATTTAGTTAGACAGTAGACTAAGGGGTTTGTATATGTCTTGGTATGCTACAGATGGAGTTGAGACCATTCTCCAGCGAATCCCCACTGCTTCTATTCTATCAATATCGTACGAAAGCTAAACCCTAGCCCTACTCTCTTCATTATTATAATCACTAAACACCCATAAAAACAAGAAACCATGAACTGAAACGGTTGAAAAAGGGCACCACAAAGCATGAGAGTGGCCACGGCGCGTAAGAGCAGTGATTGAAGCCCCTAAGTTAAAACAAATTACATGATAAAAATTGGTGAATATGAAAAGCCAAAACCCTAGTTTAGTATATAGACTCCTTCTTAAGAAAATTCCAGAACCCTAGATTATCATAAACAGACCTTTACATGAGAAACATGCATAAATACAGGAAGAGGAATAAATATTGCTATAGTATAATTACCTCTCCGCACGAGAATTCCGTTTTTCTTCTTCAGATAGTTGAACTGGCATACCAAAACGCTCCGCACGGCGAATCTTCCTCTGAGTATCGGTAACAGAAGCACCATCGTCGCTGCTGTTGTCCGCCGTGACGGTGGCCGGATCTGTAGTTTTCAACTTTGTGTCACCGGAATCACCGTCTTTCCTGTCGGTGGAGGAAGCTGGTGATTTCTCGGTGGATACGTCTTCGGTTGTTGTGGCAGGAGGGTCTAGGGTCTTCGCATGATGGTCGTCGGTCTGGGTCGTCGTCGTCGTCGCATTCGCTGCAGGCGTCGTCATTGAGCTGATGAGCGATGAGTGACGAGTGAAGAGGTCCAAACGATTCGATTTCCGTGAAAGAAGAGAGATGATGAGATGATTTATGTGCCCTAATTTGGGATCGTTTACCCCTTTAGCTACTATATCCTCTCACCTTGGGCCGGGGTCGGTGGTTTAACAATTGAAACTTAAGGGGTCAAAATGTAAATTCTAAAATTCATGATATTAAAATGAATAAAACGTTTGCGCGTTACCACTTAACTATCACTACTGGTGTCAAAAAAATCGGGGGACCTCAATAGTTGTTTATCTGTTTTTTTTTCAATTTCGGATTTAAAATTTATTTAAAGATCTTTAAACTTATTTTTTTTAAATCCATATTGGATGGAAGTGGGAAAACGATGGACAGAAAAAACTTATAAAATAGTATAAAGTTGACACGGCTTTTCCATAAACGACATATTAACTTTTTTACCTAAAAGAAACACGAAATAAAATCTTTGTTATTAAAATAATAATAATAAAGTATTGACGTCGATTTGGTTATTTATTTCTATCAAAACTAGGTGCACAAATACAAGTTTTACACCGGTTTTGATTTTAAAAAATCTAATTTTCTCTATACCGATTTTGGTTATAATCGGTTTGGTGTTTTTTTCTTTAAATGAAATTATATTGGAAAAAAGAGAAATTAAATATCCTCTTACATTTTGTTTTTATATATATCATCCTACCTAATTAAATGATGATATATGTAATATTTAATGTTCATTTAATGAAATTTAATGATATTTTTGGATACTAATATGACAAATATCATCATTTAAATGGATAGAATGATTTGTAGAAACAAAAAGTAGAAGAATAATTTCTCTAGAAAAACTAGTTTATTTGGTATTTTTTGGTTTAAAAAAATAAAAGAGAAAAGAAAAAACGGGTATAAAAAAACCGGCCCAATTTTATGGGGATAGTTAAAGAAAACGATAAGCATTGTGCACCTCTAATCAAAACACGTGTATTAATATTTTCACACAGCATTTGGGTAAACATCTGGTCAGTATAAAATTAGGGATGAGAAAAATAGAAAATTTAGGAACTAGTCTGACCCTTCCTTAAATATAAACTAAAACAAAAAGATCAACCTTGTTTTTCTACAATCATATTCATATCAATTACATATATTCGTAAATCTGATCAAAACCGAACAAAAGCAACACAACTTAAGAATAATATAAACATGCCTATAAGTAAAACCATTTATCAACACATACAACCGAAAAATAAAAACATAGTAACAACTGATAATCCAGTAGAAAATAGATATACCTGTCCAGTGTCCACTACTACAAACCTTTATGACATATAAATCAAACAGATGCTGTTTGTCTACATAAAATTAATAAATATATAAATATACACGTATCTAACATAATTATATAACTACTGTACAGCAAGATGATAAAGCAGGACTCAACATACATATGATATGATGATGAAACTCCAAAACCTTAAAAGAAATTTTTGGTGTGATTTTTCTCAGATCCACTGGTGCTCACACTGCCGCTGCTGCCGCCGCTACTGCCGCCCTGTTTTTTATGATTGTCACGTTTTGATCTTGGAGGAGTGGAAGGCGACCACCGTGGGTTTGGGTTCGGGTTCGGGTTCGGGTTTGAAATCGGGTCGTATTTCTGTGAAGCAAGATAGGTCAAGGCTGTAACGACATCGGCTATAACGGGTCGCATGTTGGGTTGATCCTGGACACACATGGCTGCAACCGCAAGAGCCTGAAACAGACCCCGTGTTGGGTACTGGCCCTCAAGTGATGGATCCGCTATCTGACAAAACTTTCTTCGGTCTTTAAACAAAGGTCTTGCCTAAATAAATAAAAATAAAAAAGATTAGATTTACAATTTTACTTTTTAGTTTTTACATGTTTTTGATGTGATGTGACATGAGACTTTAAGTAACATGATGGAGAGACATGAGACAACAATATCAGCACATTAAATTATTAGCATTCCCAAAATTAATATACATTGGCCTACCGTGTTTTCAACAGAAAAAAATGATTTGTTTGGGAATTGGGATGAATAATGACTAATGACTAATGACTAATGACTTACCCATGCAACCAAATTCTGCTCGCCTCCTGTTTTGGAATTATCAATTGCTTTTCGGCCTGTGATGATCTCCAAAAGGACAACACCAAAGCTGTACACGTCTGATTTTAGGGTTAATTGTCCAGTCATCGCGTATTCCGGAGCACAGTATCCATATGTACCCATCACACGTGTCGACACGTGTGTGTTGTCCCCCACTGGCCCAAGTTTTGCTAACCCAAAATCAGAAAGTTTTGGGTGATAATTTTCCCCAAGTAATATATTTGAGCATTTTAAATCCCGATATATTACAGGTGGACTTGCTTTATCATGAAGATATTCCAGCCCTTTCGCAGCTCCAGCAGCAATTTTCATTCTTGTATTCCAATCCACTCGTTTCTTGCCAGGTAACGGATCTGCAACAACACAGGAATTATGAGTCCATCATCATTGGAAACCAAAGGGTATTTTCGTCTTTTAATTTAATGTCTGTACCATGGAGATGGTCATCAAGAGATCCAAGAGGCATGTATTCATAAACCAGTAGTCGTTGATCTCCATCAGCACAATAACCGATTAGGTTCACAAGATTTGGGTGATGAAGCAACCCTAACATCAACACTTCTACTAGGAATTCACGGTTTCCTTGAAGTCCATTGCGATCTAGTTGCTTGATGGCTACAATCTACAAAAAATGGAAAACTATGAATACAGATTTGGAATCAAAGTGAAAATGCAATCTTTTTCATGTGTAATGAAATTGAACTGACTTGATTAGAACTTTCAAGTCGGCCTTTGTATACTCTACCAAAGCCTCCTTCTCCGAGAAGACAATCACCACCCCTGAAATTTTTAGTTGCAGCTGCCAGTTCACGGAATGTGAATGTTTGAGCGGCAATATGACCTGATCCCCCATCTTTGATCGCTCCTTCCTTTGATTTGAATGATGGATTTGACCTAATGCTCACTTAAAGATGTGTATGTGAGAAACAAAGAACAATAAACAATCAAACACGTATGAAATACGAAACTGCTTGAGGCAAAATATTATGCATATAGCTCAAGAGAACAGCATTCAGTTTAGGAATTGAACCGATATGTAATAGAGTTATAAAACATAGCTGAAGGTTTCTCAATTCTTGCATCATTATTTAATCACTTGAACGCACACAAAATGGAATGAATTTGAAGTCAAAAGAAGAAGAAAAGGAACAAGATTACGTCTATAAGAAGGCGTACAATATTCGAATTAATTATTCTCAAGGAAAACCTAATAACACAACAATGAAAAGCAAGAGAAGCAGGTAGAATCGGTAGGTATAATCTTCTTTAAACTCCAAAAAATCAGAGAAATTAACAACTTATATGAAATGGTTACAGTAAAATCATCAGAAGATGATTCAAATAATGATATTACATCGAATTTTCTTGCGATTTTCCGGCAAAAAAGGGGAAACGAAAACTTGAAGAAGAAGCAGATATAGATGGAGTACCTGAGGAGGGTTGAATCGGATCGAGTGAGCGATTCTTCTTCCTCTTCTTCTTCTTTGATGTTGGCTTTGAATGTCCAGAGCATGGAAACCACCCCATTCTCTCTCTCTCTCTCTCTCTCTCTCTCTCTCTCTCTCTCTCCTCCTGCTATTCTCAGACAGTTGTGATTTGTAAACTGAGGGCACTCAACAGCTCAATAAGAGAGACGCCCACATATTTTATTGGTAAGCTCCGATGTGTTGGAAAATGAAACCAAAAAAACTTGTTTCTTGTATTCAATCTATGGCTACAAAACAACAATAAAAGTGTTTTTAATTCATCTTTTTTATTCTGTATTGTAACAAGAAATTATACAAAATTATAAAGTAAACGTATTTATCTTATTGTTTTCCTTGACTTTAATGGTAGCTTTTTTAAAGTTTTTTACTATTTAAGAAACTTTTGTAAAAGCATTTTTTTAAACAGAAAATCGGACTTTATTTCTAAAATACATCTAATTTGACCTCTGTTTTATAGTTTTGAACCATTAACTTTAAGAAAATAAGACATCACTTAATATCGTTGTTAGAAATTGTTTATTCTAAAATAAGACTTATTTTAGAAGTTGCTTCAAACACTTATTTTGATAAATATTTTTATTTTTTTTTAAGATTTGTCATATTTAACCCTTGTAGTTAGTAACATTTTATTTTATATCACCAAAATATATTTTGATATTAGATATTTCTTAGGTTTTATATTTAGATAATTAAATGATTTAACAAACAAAATAAAAATATATATTTTATATACTTAAAAATAGTTGTTAAAAACTTTAAAATTTTAAAAATATCAAATATTATAAAAACATTGCGGTTAAAAAAAAATCATAATTTTTTTTTAACTATATATGTGAAAAAAGTTTCATCTTTATAGTTTCAAAAAACAATACTCAACAAATGTTAGTAAAATGATAAATGGTATGAATGGTCTAATAAGTACTAAGATAGATAACAGATAAATTAATTAATATTAAAAAAAAAAAAAAAACACTCTTTGAAAGATTTAACTATGAGAGAAGCTATTTGATAAAAGTTTTGAGAAAATTAAATATTATCCTATATTTTATTCTTATTTATCTTCCTACCTTATCAAATGTTCACACGTGTCATATTTAATTACACATTTAATAAAATTAATAATTTTTTAATCCACTTATCAGCATTTAATATGGGTAAGAAGATAGTAAGAATAAAATATAGGATAATTTTTAATTTCTCAAAAGTCTTTATCAAATAAAAGTTAATGCAAATATAATATGGCAATAGTAAAAAACTTTTGAGATGTTAACCATTGGAGATGGTTTTATAAAAAGTTAAAAATAAGAAATTGTTGTTTATAAAATTATAAAAGTTATCTTGAAATGTTTTTGATGATAAGTTTTATGTAGATAAAGTGTTATAAAAATAGGGTTTTTTTTTGTTTTTTTAACATAAATTAAGTACCTACTACATTATTAAAATGGATAAATAGTTATATATTTGTGTTGTCATTCGTGACACCTCCGTTTTGGTATATTATACGTCCAAAATGGATTGTAGATAATGAGAAATTAATTATTAAAACGAGATAGTTAGATGAATTGGTCAATGAGGTTTATTGAGTTGTATGTTATCCCACATAGATTGGGAAATGAATAGGACGGGAGATATTCATAGAAAGACTCTTTAGTATTGTAGGACTTGTATTGTCAATGCTATTTTTTCTTTTGCGTAAATGTGAATCAAAATGGCTTCAAAACGATAAATTTATGTGTGAACACGAACTACTGACAGGAATGCACCCTTGATTAGCCAAATACTTTCAAGGGTGTTTTTGCAAATTCAATTTTTAAACATACACAAATCCAAGTTGACTAATGTTTGTGATTAGTTTTTGTTAATCACGTATGCCTATAATATCAATTACATTTATTTGTTTACAAATACAACATTTATGTCATAAGAATTAGACTCATTAATTTCAGCTGAGACCTCTTGTTATGTGTGTTTTGCTTTTGTGTTTTCTTGATACGCTGAAGGTAACATCCGAACATAGCAAGGTTTGACAGTCTCGAAGAATAGCTTCAACATTTTGTATCATGGTATACAAGCGCCATACTATAGGTGAATTTGTTGTAATGACATTATATTAAATATAGACCTCTACATTTTTAGTGAAAGCAAATCTTTTATTTTTTCGCTTTACATCATACAACTTTCAAAACTAACATGTCCTAAAGTAAAATTTCAAACACACACAATTGAACCTATATTAGATAAATAAAGAGAAAAAGATAAGTCATGTTATAAATATAAAAATTTACCAAAATAGCCACCAAAACTACATCATTTTAAAAAGTTTTAAAATTTTGAATATATTATCTACAAAAACATCATTTTTACCTATAAAATTTGAAAAATAAAAACTAATTATTTTGAATTTATCTTTGATCTTATGAGTGTAAGGATAAATAAAAGTATGTTCAACAAAACTAACTGGTAGTGTTAAACGTTACATGAGGTAACTTTTGGATTTAGAACGTTTTATTTAAACTAAACATTAGAAGCTTATAATGTCAAGCAAGACTTTTTATTCAAAATAAAGTGTTTTGTCAAACACTAAAAGCTAAAAACTCCTAAACATTTGTAAATGTTACGTGCAATATATATATATATATATATATATATATATATATATATATATACACACTAGGTGAATGTCCGCGCGTTGCGCAGAAACACCTATATAGTTGAAGTCTTTACAAATATATGATTTTTTAAATATAACAATAATGTTGTTGTTAAATTTGATATAATAATTTGTATATACTAAATTGATATAATATATTGTTTATTTTGAATTATATGATAATATATATTTATTATAACTTCATAATCTCAATCGTTTGAATGACTTCTACCCGCGAGTTACACATGAATAAAATTAAATATAATATATGATTTGATGTTATTTATAGTTGTTTTTATTGTTAATTAATTTTTTAAAATTTATTTGCTTAATGCTTTAATTTCTAGTATAATTATTTAAAACATCAAACATTGTTTTTTTATTTTAAAGTTAACAATATAATCATTTATATAAAGTTGTTTTTAACTATTGTTATTGTAAGTTATTTTTAAGCTACTTATTTGGAAACTCTTAACGATTATAAAAATATTTTTAAGAAATATTTTAGTTAAATTGAGATTACAATTTAGTTTTTGCTTTTATCACTACGATTTATCACTTTTAACTATTTACAAAATATCCTTTAGTTTTTTTAAATGGAACTGAAATTTATATTTGAGTTGACATTGTAACGCGCAGAAACACCTATATAGTTGAAGTCTGTACAAATATATATTTTTTAAAATATAATACTAACGTTGTTGTTAAATCTGATATAATAATTCGCATATTAATTTGATATAATATATTGATTATTTTGAATTATATGATAATATATAAATCTATTATAACATCATAATCTCGATCGTTTAAATGACTTCTACTCGCAAGTTACACATCAATAAAATTAAATATTATATGTGGTTTAATATTATTTATAGTTGTTATTTTTAACTAATTTTTTAAGATTTATTTGCTTAATGTTTTAATTTCTACCATTATAATTATTTAAAACATCAAACATTATTTTTTGATTTTAAAGGTAACAATATAATCATTTATATAGAGTTATTTTTAACTATTGTTATTATAAGTTATTTTAAGCTACTTATTTTAAAAATTTTAACAATTATATAAATATATTTAGGAAATATTTTAGTTAAACTGATATTACAGTTTAGTTTTTGCATTAATAACTATAATTTATCACTTTTATCTATTTACAAAATATTGTTTGGTTTTCTTAGTGGAACTGAAATTTATATTTAAGTTGACACTGTAATGTTATATTTAAATTAACAATTTAAGTATTTTGTTCAAACTGTTCAAAAATTGTAGCTTTAAACTGATAATGGCTACATGCAACCAAATGGTAGTATAATGTGTTAAAATTTAAAGATATAACTTTATAAATAGAAGTAAATATATTATTTTAAAATTGAAATTTAGTCTATTTATGATTACACTTTAGGTTTGATATTTATTTTACCTTATTAAGCAACTTACAATCTTTATTAGAAAGACACTACAATTTATCACTTTTAACTATTCATAAAATAATCTTTGGGTTGTTTAAGTTAAATAAAATTTATGTTTAAATTGAGCATACAATGTTATATTTTTAATTAATAATTTAACTATTTTATACAAATTGCTCAAAAATTATACCTTTAAAATGATAATGGTTTACATCCAACAATATATTAAAACTAATAAATTAAGTATAATATGTTAAAAGTTAAAAAATATGATTTTATAAGTAGAATTAAAGATATTATTTTAATATTGAAATTTAGTTTATATATGAATACACTTTATATTTGATATTTATTTAACCTAGTTACCAAATTATAATTATTATTATACAGAAATTGAAAAGTCATGGGAGTTTTAAATTAATGTGGTGAAAGGAAAAAAGAATGAGGGTTTCAAATGCATGAGATTCAAGAAAAAATGTTAGCTTTATAAGTATGTATGATATATATATATATATATATATATATATATATATATATATATATATGTATGTATAGGAGGGTTCAATTGAGAAAAAAAAAATGTTGAGAATGGGAGAATCATTATCAATCATTCATTTATTTTTGTCACAAAAGCCTCCGTCGTACCAGCAGAAATGGGAAATAAATAGACATGTGTTTTCCAACAAAACATGTTTTCTTAAACTATGTTAATCATTACCTTAATATATACAAAAACATATTTTTTTCGTTTTTTTTTTATTTTTAAGAAGCTATTTTTATCGAAAAATGATTTTAAATATACCAAAATTCATGATTTTTTATTCTCTACAAATAGACATCCATATTGATATAGTTTTAAGATAAAATTAAATTTTTTTTAAATTATTTTCAGTTATCGTTAATCATAAGTGAATAAAAATAAATCAAGTTTTTACTACAGTACATTCGTTATTCAGTTATGAATAAAAACTATGATTAATTTTTTTTTTTTTTTTTTTTACAATTTAAGTATCATTCATATATGAATATAACATATAATAAACATAGTATATTAATATTTAAATATTAGACGATGCATTCACTTATGAATATTACATAGTATATTCACCAAACCTGAACAAATCCTTTTCCCCCATCTACTCACCCGTTGAACATCGATCACCCAAACACTCACCTAATTGATTTACAATCAAAATAAAAGAAACGAGAAGAGGATTGTACCAATTGAAGTAACAACTGCCCCATCGAGATCCTTCAACACTTCCCGTCGATTACCACAGCCAAAAGCCACCATCTTCTAGACTATTTACGTCGATTGGAACCTCGGTTTCCCTTTATGCCTTGGCTCGTTGACCCACTAACACCGATGCCATCTTCCTTCGCCTCCCTCTCTCTTCATTTCTCACCGGCAGGAAGCAAATGAGAGGCAACGGACATCCGACCCAATCTCCTAGAAAAACCAAACCCTCGCTTTTGGCTTCTTTCCGACCGCAATCTCCTAGCAAAACCAAACACCTCTTGGTCTAGTCAAAACCACGGAGACCATCTCGGTTTGCGAGTCGGGCGACGAACCTCCGTGCTTCTCCCCCTTAATCAGACGAAGACGAGCACCAGAGAATATTCACCTTGGTCTCCTTTGCTGCAGACGATGAATGGGTTTGAACTACAGATACGTATTTAATATTAAAGGTTGTTCTCATATTTACAAGTTTGCTACCGTGTCTTTTTATGCTTGAATAAAATGAGTAGCTGAGAATATGAATCCCTCATTCTCAACCTTTTTTATTTTCTCAATTGAACCCACCTCTTTATATATATATATATATATATATATATATATATATATATATATATATACACACACACACTAGCCGTCTACCCGCGCAAAGCGGCGGACGGCGAATAATTTGATCTCTTTAAAGTTAAAACCATTTTGCGTTCACTTCGAGAAATAATTATTAAATGACATCTATTTTTCAAGAGCATTACCATACCATATCAAGGGAGTGTTTGGCTAAGCTTTTTTTTTTTAAAACAACTTATTAGGTTCCACATCACTATAAGTTAAAAAAGTGTTTTGATTAAAATAACTTATTCCGGTGGAGAACCTCTAATACATCATTTTTTCATAAGTTACCCTGCACTTATTTATTAACTTATAAGCTAATAAACTAATAAGCAATAAACATTTTTGCCAAACACCCCGTAAATGGTTATTACTTCCATTTATACATACCAAACCACTTGTACTGTTTATCGTCCTTTTTTTTTCCCTTTTCCTTAATTCCTTTATTAATTTAATGTCCTACTAAGTAAAATGCTAAAATATATAAATAATAGTTTATAAAAATAAACCTTTAGAATATCAGGTGTTGTGATTCAAAAATCGATAAATAGGCATTTGAGAAGGCCAAAATACTCAAGTGTCAACTTGTTCATTGTGATTTTAAACCAAGTTTGCTCACAAATTAAAACATTTTCAACGATGGTATGTAATTCAAGGATTCATATTGATTTAGGTTCTCGAAACCTTAAAATATTGAACAAAATCTATATAGAACCTTATAATAAGGATAATAATCACCGTAATCAGGAAATCCATGTGATGAAACTTGATATTATAAGAACCAATGATGAAAAAGGTTTCATTTTTTACTAAACAAGATGAAAAATATACAAACTACCTTAATCATGTCAAATCTTGTGTTTAACCGTTATTTATTGCAAAAATAAGATGCTAAAATATACAAACTAATGATAATACAATGCTCTAACTGGTCATCTTGGTTGAGTTCTTTGAACCTGCAAAGCCAACACATTAAAGAAACATAGTAAAAACCTTTTTAGGAACAAACCTGATATAATAAAGCCTTCACTCAATATATTTATAAGATAAAAATACAAAAAGTTAAAAATGATGAAATCAATTACAAATAAGGATTAAAATAAAAATTTGTTAAGAAAGAGTCTTTGTAGAAAGGATATTTGAATCAACATGTATTTTTTGATGGTTTCAAATTTTGAATTATCCGAAATTCATGGAAGAAGATAGAATTTGTTGAGAAATATAAGGATGCAAAACACAGGTTAAAATTTAATATTATTTTATTGATGACTACTTGTACTATTAGCTTAATGATTTGAACGTTTTAAAAAATAATATTATTATATTCAATTTATTTTTAGAAATAGTGAGATTTCTTTTATAAGATAGTAATATATATATATATATATATATATATATATATATATATATATATATATATATATATATATATATCCCCTAATCTAATAAATAAGTATAAAATTGCCACGTGTCAATCTATTAGCCTTCCCCAATCAATTTTTCCCGCTCAAATGTCTAAGTGAAATTCCGAAACTGCTCAAAGGATCATGATCTGCAAAAAAAATTAAACTCTATTTTGAATTCAAAAAAGATATTCAAATCCTTGTATTGATTATCCATTAATGTATTTTAAACAGTTTCCGATTTTACAGCAATCATTAATCATAGATTCGCTACTTTAAAATGGTTCCCTAATATCTCCACAATTACTCACACATGAAAACCTAATCACATTCCAAGGTTTGATTCTCTTCGATGTCTATCGATCAAAATCGAATGCTCACCCAAAAATCTCTGCAATCCCTTTCAAATCCACCAGGTTTCTATCTAAATCGGGAGCTATTGTGCCAGTTATTGCTTTTGATGGTCGCTGCCTTCTCCTCCACAAGCACCATCGGCTATTTCCTCTCCCTTTCTCTATATCTACAGGTTTCGATCTTTCTCAACCCAAATAGCTCAGGTAGTCGCAACTTTTTTTCACCTTTTTTGCAAGTTTACACAAGGAGTAAAGGTTCGTCTGGATATCTAACTCCCACAAGAACTGATTGCACCAAAGTTTGTTTTTTTTTTCTGGGTGAATGGTCATATAAAATCCAATTAAAGGTTTCGGTTTTTGGTATCACTGAATGGTTACAGAGAGTCTAATTGAGATCGATTGAAGTGTGTTTCATTTGTTATATTTTTTCCTACTTTTTCTTTTGGTGTAGATGTGTTTTACATAATAAAGTTCCATTCTTATTTAGTTTTTTGATTCTATATTCCTATTGCTTTAATCATTGAATATAAGTCAATGAAATTCCAAGATTTTGGGTTTGCGATTTTACTGTTCTTTTAATGACGTATAGGTTCGGTGGGTGAATTCACTGAATCGATTGTCAAGTATGCATCGTATTTGAAATAACTTCGTTGGGAAATATGTGTGTTAAAAGGCCGTATACAAAGGTATCAAAATTTGATTCTTAAAGAATATATAAATCATCATCTCATCTGTCTATTGTAAATTTATAATCAGTTTTTTGATTAATCTGTACAATGGGAAACAACGAGATGGGTAATAGGATTTGTCCATTTTAAGAACATTTATACATTATATGTATTGTTCAGTGATAAAATTATGATTTGAAAAGCTAATCTGATCTTGAAGATCAACAGCATAAGCAAATCATTCTCTTCTAATTTTAGTGAGTGTAGTTTACTCTGTTTTAAATTTTTTAAATTTGATTTTATTGAGCGGAAAGCAATTCATCTACATTGATTTCATTGAGTTAGAAAGATGAAAACTTAGGGGTTTCTCTGTACAACAAAATAATTTATTTCTTTATTTCAATGTAGCTATTGTATATGATGAGGAATGCTTAATTCCAAGAATAGCAAAGTAGCATGTGTTCAGAAAACTAATGGATGAGATGAAAAGAATGTTCCTTATCAAGTAACTATTTATTTAGTAAGGAATTTCTTGCTCACTTGTGTTATCGAGGTTTAAGTCTATAAGCAGCATTAAACTATGCTTTCATTTTCCCGAGTTCAAGACTGCTACCATAGATTAACTCTCATATTTTCATGATTTGTGTCTCTTAATTCATTTTCCCGAGTTCAAGACTGCTACCATTGATTAACTCTCATGTTTTCATCATCTGTGTCTCTTAATTTATACATGTGTCTATGATGGTTATTTCTGTTAGATCTTAAGTTCTGACAAAATGGGTGGGACAAAAACTGACCTTACAAATGACAATTTCCAAAGAAAAATAAATATTTTTTGATTATCTTTATTGATACCTTTGGTTATATTTAATGAATAGTTTAGATGGATATGACTATTTGAAGTCTCATCTGGACTTATTTTTAAATATTTTTTGAGCATCAGGATGGTCAAAAAGGAGGTCCTTTTTATGGAATTAATATACCCAGTTACTTTTAGATATCATGGCCAAGCTTTTTATAGATGTTTCTATTTTTTGGAGATTTGTCGGTATGTTTAATCCTCACAAAAAATTCATTCGATGGTGCTCTAATTTCTAGACTTTCATCTTTGGTCTAATTGTTTCGTCCATTTTACACTAGGGGGTTTGTTTTGTCTTACTGTGTTTAGTTTTAGGAGCTCTTATTGGTGTTGTTTGAATATGAGAGCTTGTCTCCTATTTGAATATGGGAGGTTTTTTTATAACTTATTGTCATTCTAAAAATAAAAATTAACCTTAAAAAGTTGGTTGTTATAGCATCTCATGTCATGAAATTGTCAATTTGTCTGTTTGTTTTATTATCAATTACCAAATTTTGTTTCTAATTTGCATTTTGTCTGGTTTTACTTCTAATGTCAAACAGATTGACGACGTGACAGAGTTGACCAGATGGTAAGTTGTGAAAAAACAAGGAGGTTGTGGTTTAGAGGACAAGCGTCATATATATGCTTATGTGCATCATGGTATTGGTGGTTGCAATGATTTTCATATTTCTATGATTGTTTTTATGTTTTCTAAAGTTTTAATATTAGTTTACTTTGTCAACTATATTTCATGTTGCTAAACAAGTATATTGCCTATTTTGGTAGAATACGAAAAGTACTTTGACATTTCATGCAAAACGGTAATGATTTATTCTTTTTGATGAGATGATTTTTTTTTTATCTATTTTATAATCAAAATCATTTTTTATTTTTATTTTTATAACCATATTTTAGTTTGTTACCAACTTTTTATTGAGTTCTAGAAGTCCAGAATAATATTCGTAAGAGTGTAACAAAGGATGTAACCACCTCATTTATTATTTTTTGAAACAAATTTTTGGCATCTAGACTCTAAGAATTTTAATATTTTTGTATCAACGTGCCTAAAAAAGACGTAATTGAGCTTTTTTATTCTTTATATTATTAAATCCTATTGGATCCTAATATCAAATACACATATATAATTTGTAATTGAGAAACTCGCCTACTTATGAGTTATGACTACCAAATTGTGTATTTGGGTATTTAGATTGTGCTTCTATAACTTGACCAAACCAACACAACCAACACAAGTTTAAGCAATTATTTTTCATTATATATTTTCTAGAGTTTTAATACATCATATTGCAAGAAAAAAATAAAAATAAAATAAATTACGCAGGTTTCTTGGTTTTATTTTTCATTATATATTTTTAGAGTTTTTAGATAAACAAAAATTTCAATCAATATCCCTAAAATACATCAGTATACAAAAATACATCAAACTAAACTTTCAAATACGTCACTATACAAAAAGTACGATTTTGTGTGATACGATATATATTTTTGTATACTGACGTATTTTGTGGAATCTGTTAAATAATAGTATTAAATAATAGATTCCACAAAATACATCAAAATATATATATATATATATATATATATATATATATATATATATATATATATATATATATTGTATCATACAAACTCGTGCTTTAATGAAATATCGACACTTGCAAAACGTAAATTGGATATTCATAACGGTGTATATATTTATTTTAATACAAAATTATAAACTAACTGACAAAGTTTCTATCGTTATAGTGAATAATTTTTTTAAATATTTGATTAGTCCTTAAGATTTTGAATTATATATATTGTTTTTCTTTCTTAACCGTGGTTTCCACGGGTTTTAAACCGTGTGTATATATATATATATATATATATAATCTGATTTTTCTTTTTCTTATATATAAATTGTTGATCAAACGGTTATTACGGGAAAAGTCAAATCAAAAGATTCAATTTGACTTTAAAATGATTTACGTGGTGGTATGACATTTGGCGGTCACGAGTCGGCAATTCCATAGAACATTGATTGCCTCCTTTATTTTTCTAGAAAACTAACTTTTAATTCCTAATATTAAAGTTGCTTTAAAAAGTTTATTTTATAAATTGTTTTTGTATAATATATGAAAAAAAAAAATTGTTATGTACGAATCACTTTCCAATATTAAATATTAAAGTTCATGATTTATCTAGGAAACGAATTTATTCATTTTTAACAACTATGCGATTGAATTGATTTTTTATTAATTTAATTTTGATAATCCTGAAGCCGTTAGTTGTTAATTAACACATTACCAAATTATGCAACATAAATTGTCAAGAACATCAATTTGCTCCATAAATTCACAAAAATATCTATTAACAAGTTGAAACATGATTTTGTAAGTTTGCAAAATCTATTTACATAATATAATGAGAAGTTGAGAACATACGACTTCGTTACTTAAATAAATTGTTATCTCTTAATACAAATACTTAAGTATTTAAATAGTTTTAATCATAAACTAAGAAAAACTTTCGAATAATTTCACAACGTTTTCTAAGATTAACAATAATCACAAGTTAATTTTATTATGAGTCTTTTAAAGTTGAAAACGTTATATTATTTTGAAACTAAAAGTCGCCTTATTTGTGTTTTGAACAGGCGAATTTTATTAAAAAGAAAATGTTGCCTTTTTTAGCATAGAGAAATATTAGTTTTGCGTATTTAGTGTTTTGTTTATTAATTAAATATCCACCTTGATAAAATATTAAAGAAAAATACATAAGAAAGTTTGCAACAATAATTTTGGGTGAATCATATAAACATAATATCAAGGACCACTATATTTATAAGATATATATTTTTTTTTTGTCTAAAATTAAATAATTTTGCAGAATACAACGTTTCTTCGTATACGTTTTATCTATTTCCTCAAAACTGATCATTTATTTGTTATGAAAAGCCCATGACAATTTCGTCAACAGCCCATCTTGAAAACATTATACCAGGTTTTCTTTTCATACAAACAACTAACAACCCTTTACTTTTAGGAGAATATAAACATGATTAATCTAACAAAAATAGGAAACATACATAGAGAACCCATAAATCATTGTGTTAAAGAATCTCATCCACATAAAATGAAAATTACAGATTATGATAACCTGTTTTAGTTAACTTCTCATTTTTACGTAACTCCCAATATTCGACTTTGCGATCAATACAGTGTTTGACGCGCATAAACTAATTTATTTTTTGAATTTATTGGTGAAACTAACAAAATAGCTTATTAGGCTATAAGGTAGCTTTTTAAAAAATATATCTTATTTGATAAACTCATTGAGCTTTTTCCATAACTTTTCAGTATATACTCTTATATGCTAATTTTTTAATTATATATCTAAATGTCTTTTATTTTATTTTACACTTGTCATCTAGCTTATCAATTACTTTTTTACCAAAGGCTGTTATTCATCGGTTAGTTTATCAACCAAAAATTAGTTTTTTAGCTAATTTATCAAACACAACTTAAAAAACAATAACATGTGATATCCGATATCAATAATTAAAAATTTTCCATCTTTATTGATCTAAAAATCTTGAATTCCTTAACAACTACCTTCATCTAAGATTAAACATTTTGAAATTCAAGGATGATTTATACCTTGATTATTCATCAGTTAATTTAGTTTCTTCATTGGCATTTCATGGTTATGTTTGCCTTCATAAGTTGTAATAAAAACATTTGGATCATCTGATGCTCTTTCCACATGTTTCCTCACATCGCACTTAACTCCTGTGCATCTATAATAACTTCTGCACAATATCTTCTCATATCAGACTTAATATCCAAATTTTAAATATAACAAATATATATATATATATATATATATATATATATATATATATATATATATATATATATATTTTAATATAATTTTATATTATTTAACCTGGGATAAGGATTGCCCTTCACAACTTTCTGCCCATATTTTCTCCATCTAAAACCATCAGCAATTGCCTCTGAATCAATCCCATCATGAACAACAACTCCACCCTCTTTTAAACCTTCTCCATATCTTTCATTTATAATTTTCCTGCAAAACACAAACTTTAAACTTGAAAACAACAACATGAATGATCATATGAGCTTGACTTTGACTTTGACCAAATTGTTACCTTCTTTTAACTGTGATGGGTTCATGTTCATCATCAAGAGTTGGCATACAACTAGCATCAAATTCTTCATGGACTTTGACCAAATTGGTCAAACGTGAAGATGATCCAACAACTTCATTCAGCTTATTATCATTCTTGAGTTGATTACTTGGCAATTGAGAGCTTGAATCTTTGATAGTTCCATCAAAAGCATGGCGCCTAGGAAGCCTGGGCTTTGTATGATTATGTTCACCTTTATAAACAGTTTCAGCTATTTCACCATTTATGGATCTTTCAACCTTCTTTTTCACCACACAATTCGGGTGTGTGCACTTGTAGTAACTTCTTGGAAACTCACTTCCTTTGACTTGCTTTTGACCATATTTCCTCCAATTATATCCATCATAAGAAGGTCGATCAGAGTTGTTTGTGTGTGACTGCAATCTTTTATCATCTGATTTCAGTTTTGGAGGATTCATTGATTCGAGATTTTGAGTTGCTGCTTGTTCATGGCTTGTATTACAAGTTCCCTATAACATTAAAGAGAGATGTTTTAGATAACTATAACTATGAATCATACGTTTCAGACTTTCAGTTAGTTTTAGACAAATACTGACCATGTTTGCCAAGAGACTAATGGTTGTTCTTGATACTGTCTTTGCCAAGGGTTTATATAGAAAGGGAGATGCGTGATCTGATTTCAAGATCTTAACATTTGGAGAGCTCATAACAGGCTTGAACCTCACTGTTTTTGGTCTGATGGCAGTGACTGTGGGTTCTGTTGAGGGTGAAATGTTAATGGCGCCAGGAAGGATGTCAGAGAAGGATCCGAAGTTGGAAATGGTAGGTCTTGAAGCAATTGGTTTTGCTATGATTGTCCTTTTCGCCTCTTTAACCTCCATTTTTTTACTAATGAATCTAATCAGAGTTTCTTGATTAGATTAGAAAAGGATATCGGACTCTCACCATCTCCTGGTGTTTGATGTCTCTAGTTCTTCAAATATTTCCCTATCAATAAACGACCAAAATACACAAAGTTTGAGTAACGAAACTTGATTAAAGTTACATTTTCAAGTATAGAAATCGATAGAATAGAGTAAATCTAATCAGAGCTTCTATTTACAGACGGAGTATATATTGTCCGTTCACATTCATCTGGGACCACAGAAAGCAGAAGCAGATGAAGGAAAAAGTAACAAGAAATTACATTGTAACTAATAATTCGCTCAACTACATGAATACAAATAGTAATTAATACGCGCACATTACTCTAGCTTTACATTATAACATAAGCATCGTGCGTCTAATTTCGAAACTTATATTGCATTTTCGCTACGAAGAAACAGAGGAATTAGGGCTTTTGTTATCGAGAAGAATTTCACATGGATAAAGTTATGCAGTTGAGAAAACTTAACAGAAATAAAGTTGGGGATTATGAAGAATAGTGTATACCTTTGTTGTTGAGAGAATTTGTGGGTTCCCAAATCTCAAAAAGATGTGAAGATGAGCTTCTTTCAGGTTTTGATTGAAGGGTAGAATTGAGAAGAGGCCAGTTGTTTGTTGATACGACTGTGTGTTAAGCCAACTAACCGTCGTTTCAGCTACCTGTCTTCGTTTCTATTCTGCAAAGATATGAAGAAGCCTCTGCCACGTCAATCGTTTCAGTTATTATTAATATTAATAATAGTAATTTATTTTAATTACGATTTATTTATATTTAAAAAGAATAATAAAATTGAGAGAACATGGTTTTTGAAAAGTATACAAAACTGTGTCTTCATCTTTGATTTTGATAGATATCACAATTTGGTCCGAGTCATCTTCTTGACGTGACATGTATGGATGTAATAGTTGGAAAAGTTTTAGATAATAGATAGATATAACTTAATAAATGGTCCATATGAATTCATAAAATCTAAAGTTTCGTCCATAAATTTAAAAAAAATCATGAATGTTCACTGTAGTTTCAAAAATTTTAATGTTTAGTCCTTATGACTCACTTTGTCGGTATTCGTTCGTCAATTAAATGACATTTTCATCATTTTACTACCCAGTAAATAAGGTTTTCTATTTTTTTTAAATGAAAGTTAATATGTAAGGGTCTCTCTCTCATACATAGAAAGAGAGCATCCTTTGCTATTTCAAGCAACCCCCACGTAAATTCACATTTCCACAAGCTTGATTTCATCTAGGTTTTGCATCTCGTTATCAATCGAACCTCAAATTCCAAATCAGGTCAAGATTCAAAGCTTTGTTTCATGTTTTAATTGAATCGAATTCAATTTACAAATATGTACGGGAGAGATCCATAGGATGGGCCATTGAAGATACCCAACGTGGATTCAGCAACAGACGATGAACGAAGTAGGAACTTAAACGGCTTTGATAGGGTGGCATTGTCATGGCCATTAAATGAAACGCAACAGAGCTGGTTGTTGGGTCCCGGAGAACAAAATAAGGAGTATGTAGATATGGGTTGTATCATTATCTACCGTAAGATCTTCATTTGAACGGTTGGATTGATTCTAGTAGTCAGTTTCATCATCGAATTCGTCACTTTGATCATCAAAACTATGCCTAGGCATCACAAACACCCATCTCCTCCTAATAATTACACTATTGCACTTCAAAAAGCTCTCATGCTCTTCAATGCCTAAAAATGTAAGGCCAGTTCCAGTTTTACCCAGATTTTGATCTATTACTTGATGTTAGTCTTCCAAATGAATTCATCTCTGATTTGGTGGTATCTTTTTATGAACGTCAAGGTGTCGGTGGATCAATTTTTGCTAATAATGAATCAAGTTCAACAGTTTTACTCAAGCTATATATGAATTATTTACTAAATTCTACAACTATTTGATAAAATATTCTTATTCTCTAGGTTACACTTTTATTGTTAATGTAAATTTGTCCACACCTCCATAATCCTATTGTAACACCCTGTTTCGAGTCATTTCATAATTCAAGGTCATAACCCGATGATCAAGTATCATAAGGCTTTGGGCTTTGGGGAAAGAGAGATTTTGACCCATTTAGATGTGGGTAATGTAGATTATGTGATCCAAGACCTCGGTTTATGCCTTGGAGTCAAGGGATAAATTGGGAAAAGTCATGTTTCAAACTTCTTTTTCAATTAATGATTTTATTTTAATGTGTTTTATTAGATAGGGTTGTGGAGCTTCTCAATACCTTTATGTAGATATAAGGATCATCGAAAACGGAATCAGAATGAAGAAGTTATGGTCGTCTGAAGTTTTAAGGATTTTGGGCTAAGTCGCGTACACTGGATGTAAGTGGCATGTACGTTGGGCGTAAGCCATTAAGTGAGTTGGGGCGAGGCAGCATATGTAGGTCGTACGAGGGAGTACGTCGGGCGTACACGACCGAGTAGATGTGAAACCCTAATTTTTTAGGTTTCACCCCTATTTAAACACATTATATATCACACCCTTAGACCTCCTATGATCAGCCTCGACTCCTTTTCAGCTCTAATATCAAACCCTAGCATTGAGATTGAAGATCTTAGATCCTTTTTGGTAATTTTTGTGCATTCTTGTTGAGGAAGAAGGTCATTGAAGAAGGTGGTGTTGCATGCAAGCTTGTGGATACAGAAACTCCTTTACTTTGTGCATCTTTTGAAGGTATAAAGCCCATGCCTTGCTGATATTCTTTCTAGATCTCATTTGATGGTTATTTATGAGTTCTTTGTCCCAAAGTTTGGATCTTTGTGAGTTGGAGCACTCCAGAGCTTATTACTTGTCATTTTAGGTGTTTTAGGATGCATTGGTCCATAAAAATGGTTGTTTGATCGTTTCCTTTGGCCCATGCATGAGTTAAGTGACCTTGAGTGTTGTAAAAGTTAGGGTCTTAAGGATTGAGCCCTTTTTAGCCATTGCAAAGTTTAAAGTCAAAGACTTTATGGATTAAGACTTTCTTTAGAGGTCAGATATGGGGTTGGAATAAGTGTCTTAAAGGAATAATACATTTTACTTAAGAGTTTAGGGTCAGGCCGTGTACACTGGGCATACTCCTGGCTACGCCCCGCATAGCCAGGAATGACCCTCGATCATGCTAGTTCGAGCAGTACGCCCCGCGTAAGCATAGTAATCCCCGTTTATGGACCGATACTATTGACTTCTGAGTTTTGGGCCACTTTAGGCTTTTGTGTGTCTTTGGGTAGGGCCCGGTTATGGTTTATGTCCTGATTATTATTTAGAATATTCTTTTATGATATTATGTGTGAAGGTTTCCCAGATCAGTAGTCCGAGCATTTATCTGGTTGTTTCAGCAGTTTGAGGTGAGTCTCCTCCATATGCTTGTGACTCGAAGGCACCAATGTCGGTTCACTAAATTGTGTATGTAGGATGCTAGTCGTCTTTGTGACTCTTGCATGTTTGTATGAGTCTGTGTGATAATATATATATATATATATATACCGACCAACTGGGTCTTGATTGTTGTTATTGTGATATGTGTTACTATGTACTGAGACTTCGAGTAGTCACCAAGGTTGTTGATAACTCATCGGGCGTGCTGTTTGCCCATTTAGACTTCGGGTAGTCTCCAGGGTTGTTGATAACCCACCGGACGTGTTGTTTACCCACTGGGACTGTTGATAGTCCCCAGGGTTACTGATAACTCATAGTTGTTTATTTGTGTTGTGTTATGTGTGGTATTTTAGGGAACTCACTAACCTTTATGTTTGCGATTTGTGGTTTACATATTTCAGGTTTTCTTATAATACAGAAAGGGTACGACTCGATTGCATCGCATCAATGGGGGACTTGTGCAATGATAACTTTTAAATGATACTTTGATAAATGTTTTAAGATCGTAGATGTGATTTGAATAAATACCTAATGTTTTAATTGATAATTTTTGGTTAAAATTCGGGGCATTACACGAATGATACCCATCAAAAATGCAAGTTACGATGAAGCCAGTGTCTACCTAAGTGTAATGTTGGAACGAAAATATATTCCAAACCACAACTGGTTCGAGCATTTTCCTGCAACTTGGATTGACCCACAGACTTCAAAATCATGTCCTTGGGATGAACCAGCCCCCACATTTCCATCATCTTTAATCAATTCCAAAATCATGTTCATGTGATTTGGATTTGTGTGTATATTCTAAGCCATCAAACTCTCTCTAATTCTTTTCCCAGCTCCAGTTGAGCCTAAAATCGATGTCAGAGAAACAAATCGATGTCTGGATTCTATATATGGATTCAATGGTAGATAGACAAAAAAAAATATTAGAGGAATTTGTGAGGAGGCCATCGAAACCCTAAAAACCATAAAGGTTGTGGTGGATTCAAAACCAAAATCGGACCCTTAAGTCAAAGGGCGATGACTAAACTCAGTTGGAGGAGGCTATGGTCCACGAGAATGTAGGGTAAAGGTTGATTTAGATTTGTTTCAGTCTAGGCTTGATTTTGAAGTTGCGGAACTTAAAAAACCCAAATCAAGAAAAAGGTGTATTCTTTTTAGGAAGAAGATGTACAGGAGAGAGAGAGAGAGAGAGAGAGAGAGAGAGAGAGAGAGAGAGAGAGAGAGAGAGAGAGAGAGAGAGACCCCTTGCATATTAAATTTCATTTTTTTTTCAAAAAAAATAATAAAAAACCTCATAAATGGTCTTTGGGTAGTCAAATGACGAAAATGTCATTTACTTAACAGGGAAACACTGACGAAGTGAGCCATAAGGACTAGACATTAAAATATTTGAAACTATAGGGACCATCTATGAGGTTTTTTAAAGTTAAAGACGAAACTTCAAATTTTATGAAACCACAAGGACCATTTATAAAGTTTTGTCTAATATATATTTTTGTCGCCAAAGATTCATCAGCACTTGTCTTTAAAAAGTAAATGATGTGACAAATAATTTATTTTTCTTTTTGATGTTACTTCTTTTTTGTATATACTAAGTATTACACATTTTATTTAGTTAGTTAAAGTTGGACATCTTTCTAAAAATCAAGTATATCAAGAAAAAATAGTTATTTTTTAGTTCATAAATTTTGGTCTAGATGGATGGTGTTTTATGCAATTATTATATCCTTTATTTGTATTTTTAAACTTATTCTCAGGTAAATTGCGGTGCTACTAACTTTGTTTTGGAGATACAAGTCCTAGAATGTTTATATGGAAGAAAAAAAGTTCAAATATGTCCGTCATTTAAACTGTTTGTAATTTTTATTCATATTAATGATATTTGCATTGAATTTTAATCCGTTATTATTAAAGTTTCCAGTTAATATGACATTGAATTCTATCCAACCACCTTCTACAATTTTTGAAATTCATTCATATGGAACCCAACATCATTCATGTTGCATATTACTTGTATGATGACGATGATGGTGACGGATTATGTGTTAATGCATTTTTATTAAATGGGTTATGAGATACGTAGATCTAATACGTAGAAGAAAATAATATAAGAGGAAGTGATTCTTACCTAAACAATTTTTCTTCATACCCAACAATTTATGTTTTAGTACAATAAAACATAAGGTTTACGTGAGTTTGTAGATCTTGGTTTGGTGTTCGTTTTTGAAGATTTGGGTTTTGGTGGACGAAAAGGTGGTTTGACTTTGTTTTAGTGGTCAAGTTTAGGTTTGCTAATCGTTTCTATTTGTGCTTTTGGAATAGATCAGAAAATCGATTTTGCGTATGTGTGTCTTTGAAAATCAATTTGTGTTGATCGCCAAATTTTAAGACCAATCTCTCTAACACACACAAACACCAACAACACTTGGTGTTCATCATGTTTACTAGTGAAGAACAAATTTGGATGACTTTATTGCTAATTTCCTACGTGGCTTCACGTGGCCATATTTATTGCCACAAAAGCATTGTTTCAGATTTTCAATAATAGCTTCATTGACCTCGTTTTTAAAAGTTTAATGACAAAAAACACACAAGGATCACAAGTATTGAAACTAAGATGACATTAACATAGTTATAACCAAGTATATTTTTCAAAATAAAAAGTATGATGTTATAATAGATACATCAATGGGAGTACATTGGTATTTCTCTCGAGAATACTAAAATTGCCATATATATATATATATATATTAAATCATACACATATCAGTAAATCTGCAAACCAAGTTATAAAGGTTTATTATGTTTTTAAGTTTCTAAGTATTTAACATCAAGTCTTGACACCAAGCAACCTGATAGCTAGCTAGCCATCAGCTGCATTAGTTGAATTGTCGCGACTTTTTCCATTCACAAATTGTCCTCGTACACGTGGCCTTTGTTCTGCCAATCTCTTTCTGTTTTGATATCTCACCTGGAAAAAAATAAAAAATAAAATAAAAAATGAAATTTTATGATTACGGAGATGTTGATTTTATTTGATTATGCAAAATGAATTAATTACCTTCTTCTGAAAGCATCTGAGTTCTCTTTTTTGGCGAAACTTCGTCAATGCTGCTTTTCTCTGTGCAGATATGTCATTGTCATTGTGATTGTGATTGTGATTGTGATGATCTGTTATTTTATTTTTGTCACGTAAACAAACATTATTTTCTAATTTTGCAACTTCAAAATTCACATCATTTGGCACGTTGCTTCCATGTCTGCTGCCTGATGCACTTTTGTTTAAACTGTAATTTTGTAGGTTAGCTTCTGCTTCTGCTTTTGCTTCTGCTTTACCATTACCACCACCCATGATATTTGATGACCCACAATGTGGGGCATCTGCAGCCAATTGTGTTCGACCAAAATCATCCTCATCATCATCATTTGACATTGGCAACGGCTCATCTGTTTCTATGTTATGGTAATGATGGACATGGTGATGCTGATGAATGTGAAGCTCTTGATCACGGACCACATTGCCAGGTGTCATGTCATTTGGTATCACTTGCTGAACAGAGTAAAATTTAGATCAGTTTTTTATACCAACTTTTAACTATAATATATCTAGGACCAATTCCATTCCTTCATGGCAACCAAACATGATTTCTAACAAACTATCTGAAATTTACTCATACGAACCTCACTTGAGCCTTGATAAATAAGATATCCTTCTGAATGAACATCACGTTTGGATTCTTTCTTCACCAAGTTGGATCTATTATCAGGTTGAGAACAACTAGCAATGATTCCAGGAGTACATTTTATAGCATTTGAGGTTGTTTTATACCTGTAACATATTCAGTAGCTTATTACTCATATCTTATCAAATTACAATACTGCCCTTTTCTTAGGTTTTGACCATGTGAAGGCTGAAAGCTCTGAATGTCGCAATATATTGCAGCAACCATTTTGAACTTCTTCCTCGTCACTGTTAGATGGAGGACGTGCCCTTTTGTGCCAAGATCTTCAGTTTCTACTCCATTGGAATCATGGATTCCATTGGCATTCATAATCTTTTCAGTTTTCACATTTTCCATGCTTATTGCAATCTCTTTGGTATTTTCATCGGTATATGAGAAACAAGAAACTTGTCATGGAAATAGTAAAAATGGATCAACTTCATATGAATACCTGTATAGGGTTGTGGTTTGTGATTATTGATGTCTCTTATTGGTTGAGTTTGTAGAGAACGGATAACTATGCCACAAGTGCTGTCTGGATGCTCATATATTTGGTTGGATGGAATTGCTGATTCCGGGCTTTCACGTTCAATACCATGTTTTGTCCAAGAACTCTGCATCTCATGTCTAAATTAATCTTTCTGAAAAAAAAAGTTGCAATAATTACCTGAGTGCCACTACCATCATCACTACCACCACTTGTGTTTTCATTGTTGTCATCCCCATCTTTGCTACTGTTATCATACCTTACATTGCTTTTTGAGTTTACAGATTTTTGAGCTTGTGTACCACTTTCACTTCCACTACCACTTGACTGATGGAAACAGGAAATATATTTCCAATAAATTGAAATAATCATATGATGAAACATTATTGCAGGAGGATTAAACTTGGTATAAATGACTTACACTGTGACACCTCCTCCACACGTGTTGCCAAAGGTTTTTAAGCTCATTTTTCCGAATAGGCTTCACTAAAAAGTCTACTGCACCTTTTGATAAACACTTAAAAACCAAACCCATTGAATCATGAGAAGACATCACTGCACACAATCTCATTATGCATGGTGGTTAATACCATCAATGTGGTAAAAAGCTTTTGAAAGACAGACAAATTATGCTGCTAGTTTTGTTTTATAGAAAGGATAACATAAGTACTTACTGATCACAGGGATATTCTTGCGTGTCTTGTGGCTCATAATCTTGCAGAAAAGACCGATTCCTGAAAGACAAGGCATGACTACTTCAGTTAAAACAATGTCAATGTGATTGGATAGATTTTCCAAGATCTTCCAGGCTTGAAGTCCATTGGCAGCTTGAATAACTTCCAAAAAGAGAAAGAAAAAAGATAGAAAATATGTGTTAGGTGCTTATTATATGGAACATATGGTTAAAATTTTAGCTAACCTTCATAATTACAGTTGCGAAGCAATGCAGTTACAATGTGACGTGTACAATCATCATCTTCAACCAACATGACCTTAATGGATCTAACATGTAGAAACCTCTCCCAGTGGACCAATGAACCTTGAAGCTGTTGTGGAGGTGCTTGAGGAGGAGCTTATTATATGGAACATATGGTTAAAATTTTAGCTAACCTTCATAATTATAGTTGCAAAGCAATGCAGTTACAATGTGACGTGTACAATCATCATCTTCAACCAACATGACCTTAATGGATCTAACATGTAGAAACCTCTCCTAGTGGACCAATGAACCTTGAAGCTGTTGTGGAGGTGCTTGAGGAGGAGCATTGGGATTCACTTCCACTGCTACCTGATTGCATCTATCTTGAACATTTTCATCAATTCTACTAGTTCTTGACTCATCATATCCCTGTGAACCTGGTCCTATACTCACAGATCTATTCACATCTCCCTGATACTCAGATTTCACACAATTATTCACCTGTTGACCCTTGCTCCCTCCTTGGTTGTTGCTCATTAAAACACTTCCTGCTAATGATATTCAAAAACATCAATGATGAGAAAGGTTGGAGAACTATCTTGGTACTTGTTAAAACTTCTTAATGCAAGAAAATATGCAACACATAGCTGGCACATCAAGTTATCAAATCCCTTCAAAGGTCAAATACAAAACCTTCTGCCCTAAATCAAAAGCAGATACCCAAAGAGAGAATATAAAACTAACAACACCATGGACATAGCTTATGATCAAGGAATATACCAAAACTGAGCCAAACTCTTCTATACCTGCAAGAGTGAATTTCTATACGCACTATTCATCCCTGTTACAAACAACAAAACAACAGATTAGCAAAACTTTACCAAATACTCGTTCAGTGGCAAATATAGACACTTTGGTGTTTGATGTAAACTACGCTAGTTTTCAACTCAAATTGTAATACAAATCTTAAGCCTTTTAACAATACAATTCCGAGATTGATAGACTAAAAACTAGCAGAATCCATATGAAGTTTTCCACTTGAAAACATGACCTTTTTGGATAACCACTCCAATCGAAACTACAAAAGCAAGACAAACTCGAAAAATTCTCTTAATCGGACATATTTTACTAATTAAGTGTTAATAGCTGCAGATATTTCGCGAATCGAAGCTAATCTTCAACTAAAATTAAACATACAGGTAAAAAAACAAGTGTTTAAGAGTTACCGTAAAAAGCTTTGGCTAAACGAATCGAATTCCTTGTAACTCAAGATCCAGAGCAACCAGAATTACAATAACAAAACAAAATTAGCAAGTTAAAAAATAGGGTTTCGAAACAAGAATACAAAGAAAAAATCTGGTAAGGGGAAATCAGATTGACTGGTTTAGAAATCATGGGGGCTGATGACTTGAATTTGGATAAATCCAAGGACTACCTAAGAAGATTTTATGAGATCCTACATGTCAAATTACGTGGACAAAGTTTAGGTTCATGGGGATACACGTCCGATCTATAATGTACGTGGAAAGGTTGTGTGGTGATGTGGAAGGCTAGTTGGACAAAAACTAAGAAGGAAAGTGGAGCGGTCCAAATGGATTCAAACCAAATCACTCGGGCCATGGATAGTGGTGACACGTAGCTGTTGCTTGGCTCTAAAAAGATCTTCTCTGATTGGAAACTTTGCGGTACATATAAAAAATCACCCCCCTTAACTTTAGACTTTCTCATCTTGCCACCCTATTTTTGAAGCATGATGAGTTTCATCTTGAAGAAAAAAGTATAAATTAATATTTTAAAATCTAAGTTTGTTATTAGTTTAGAAAACAATTATCAAACATATAATTAAAAATAATATTCACTGGTTGTTCGAAACTAGCTTTTTGGAACTTAGCAGGTCGTTGAGGTGTATCCAAACATTCTAAAAGTTGGTATAAGTTAACACCTCATGCAATTAGAGAACCACAACAAGGTCACCCAATAACTACATACTCAGTCGTAATCATAGAAGGTAACAAGATGAGGACTTAGTGCTTGTTCCAATAAAGATAACACATATTGTATGAAGATAATGAAAAGGGATAAGGTCTCACAACGACCCACGTTTAATGGTATCCTTGAACCGGAAAACCGCAAGATATTACTCTTAAATCTGCACAACCTGCAAGTTAAATACATAATCCACTATTGAAAAAACTCAAGCCAAAGGGTCGCATATTGATCACATAATCACAGTTCGTTAAAGGATTTTGTCAAATAATTGGTGTATAAATCAAATGATGTAACATCTTTGACTTGAAAAGAATCAGAACCTACGTCTAAGTGGTGTGTGATTGGTTTATTAAAATGTAAACATTTTGTTTTAGTTGGTGCATGATGCTTAAATGTATCAAACGTACTGTGGACACACAGTTGATTCTTCAATTGTGTTTCTTAAGTTGGTGGTAGTTAATGGATGGTTATCAACAAATAAAATGAGTAATAGAGACACTAGTCTTAGATACAATTTTCTTTCTCCTTCTCTATATGAAAATAATCAAACAATTCAAATATAGTGATCGGGTATAAGAAGAAATTGAATTAGTTTACATGTAGTCAAGTGTTAGGGATCGTGAATAGGTGGTGCATTTTTAAGGGGAAGACACTTGCATAGTAGTTTTTTCAAAATTTCTTGTACCAAATTGAAAGAAAACTAAGCATGGGTGGCGATTGACAATGGATGTTCTCGTGTTGGGGTGGGTTTTGTAAGGAAACACTGGTTGGTTTTAGGGGAAAATAAGGAACGTGTTTAGTGCCCCGGATTTCAAAAGAGATTATGAATTTAAATTAGGTTGAACAGTTAAAATTTTATAACTTGAAAACATGATGTATCATCCGATTGTTTGAAAACCATACGAATAACAGGGTTGAATTACAAAATATGGGATACAGATATCTTCAATGCATGTGTACATGAAACATCCTCAAAAATACGATCCAACATTTTCATTTTAATCATTCATAAAAACCATAAATACCATTCATGATCTCATAAAAACATAAGTAATGTATCTCAAATCATCATAACAAAATAATGTATCAAAATCATATGTCAAAGTATCAGAGTAAATCATCTCAGGCTAAAAGCTATGGTGTGTGTTATGCAGTTATCCCGAGCTCTTCCCCTTGCAAGTGAAAGTACCTAAAACGAAAACTGAAAATTGTAAGCACGAAGCTTAGTGAGTCTCCCCAAACTACCACATACCATACATATAATCACATACTGCAAACATTGGGCCTAGCCCGCTACATCGGGCCCCACCCGAGATCGAACGTATTCGGCATCAGGCCCCACCTGGCATCGAGCCCCACTCGGTATATAGATCTGTTTCTACTATGCTCTGCCTGTCTCTGGGCCTGTTATACACATACAAACTATAACTCCTGGTTCCTGGTATGCATTTAACTCTTTAATGTAATTGTTTCGAAATAGGAACTCAATAAGTTGGTGGCCCTAACTCGTCGAGTAGAAGACAGGTTATACGTGGGGTTTAAACTCACATATTCGACAAGTCAAGAAACCTCGACTTGGCAAGTAGATCGACCAGAGTGAAACCCTAATTTCGGGGTTTTGCACCCTATTTGTTCTCCTTAACCCCTACACATTGACCTTATTTCCAGCCTCCCTGTCCCAACCCCTAATCCATGAAACCCTAGAGTGTTATTTGATAGTGTGAGCCATTTTAGTGATCTCTGTGTACTTTTGAAGCTTGTGGAAGAATAAGAAGATAGAGGGGTCAAGAAAGGAAGGGTAGATCTAGAAACTACACGCCATTTACTACATTTTCTGGTAATCAATTTTCTATCTTGGCTATTAGTTCATTAGATCTCTTTATGTCCATATGAAGGTTTTTGATCCAAGATTTATAGCTTTCGGAGAATGATCGACCCAAGTGGGTATTCTTCCTGATCTAGGACCTAGAGGGGCTAATATGACATAAAGGTGCAAACTTTATGCCATTTGAGCCCCTATGCAAGCCTTAGAGTGTCATGTTGGCCTTTTTAGCCCCAAAAGGTCATGCGTGTGGAAAATGTGAGAATTTTACGTGTCCATTTAGTGTTAGGAGTGTAGATTTGAGGTTGTAAGATTTATTTGGGTGTAAGGATGGCATAAGGACCAAGTTCTAGGTCCTAAGGAATTAGGTTTTGAGCTAAACCATTTTAGAAGAGGTACTATTGGGTAAAGTTAGAAACTTTACCCTTAAAAGGGCATTGTAAGGGTTTTTCGGAAGTGTGAAGCTTGGATCTGAAGTGTAGGGGCTTAATCCATTAAGATATCCCAGACAGATAGGGGAACTCAACGAGTTCAGAAAGGGACTCGATGAGTTGAGTCGGTTTGTCCCGATTCTATGACATGTAGAACTTGACGAGTCTATAAAGGGACTCGACGAGTTGACTAGGTTAATCACAAGTCTGAGTAGTATAGGAACTCGTCGAGTTAGGAAGTAACTCGACGAGTTGAGTTGATTGGGAGTTGACCTTGACTTTGACTTTAACCAAGACCTTGAATTTGACCAGGGGCAAAACGGTTATTTTACCCTAAGGAGGATTATCATATTTGATTAAGTGTTATTGTGAAATTGATAGTCGGGGGGTTGTTGGAGCAGATGTCGGGGATTCCTCACACGAGATTTCAGAGCTAGCATATGAGGTGAGTTTCATCCAGTAGGAATGGGTCTAAGGTACCAAGGTCGACCCCTTTAGTTAGTAGTAGTTCCGGACTACGGTCCGATGCCAGGCGGGGCCCAATGTAGGTTTATATGCTTTTCCAGATTTCGATCCAATGTCGAGGCGGTCCCGAGGAATTTTTGTATGCTTGATGTCTTTGTTATTCTTGCATGTGTTTGTACTTGTATGTTTCCGAACTTCGATCCGATGTCGGGGCAGTTCCGTGGAATGTTAGTATGTTTCCAAACTACAGTCCGGTGACGGGCAGGGACCGAGGAATGTCTAAATGTTAAATGTTAATGATATATGATTAGCTTTATGTGTATTGTTTGATTGTGTTCACATGCATTCCGATATGTGCTTGATGTCGGGCGTGGCTTGATGTCGGGCGGGGCCCGATGCCGAATAGGGTTTGAAGTCGGGTGTGGCCCGATGTTGTGAAAGCCGATGCCGAGCCTAACAAGATGTAGCATGGGCAAGGTCCAAGATATGTTTATGTGATATGTGTATGGTATGTGGTAGTTGAGGAGACTCACTAAGTTTCGTGCTTATAGTTTTCAGTTTTGGTTTCAGATACTTCCACTAGCAAGGGGAAAAGCTCGGGATGACTGCATGACACACACCACAACTTTTAGCCTAGGAGGATTCACTCTGATATTTGGCACGTGATTTTGATGCATTGTTAGATGATATGAGGTTTTTGAGATACACGATTTATGACATTTAGATACTTGTGGTTTGTTGTTATTATGTTTGAAAAATATGGTTTTCTTAAATGATTTAAAACGAAATTTTTGGACCGTAGTTTTGGGATGTTTCACAAACATATAATCATAATCATGCTAGTACATAACAATCAAACACAACACTATAACTGCTAGTCTCAAGTCCCCGCCTATCTTGGGCCTCACCATTACTCTTCTAATAATGAGATACGAAACCCTGTCCACACTCAACTAGTGATGAGATGTGTATCCCTGCCCACACTTACCTCCCTACAAGGCACGTACAAGTATCACAAAGGCAACAATTCCCCGGGCCCCGCTCGGCATCGGACTGAAGTCCGGAAAGCTTAAACCTTCCTCGGGCTTTCCCCGGTATCGGACCGAAGTTTGGAACATGCAATCTATATCGAGCTAACCCCGACATTAGAACTAGGTCCGACATACACTAACATACATAAACGAATCGACATTGGTGCCTTCGACCCACTCCTACAGGAGAAAACTCACCTCATAAGCTAACTGTCGAATCTCGCAAATAAACCTCTCGCTGCTAGCTAGCAGATCCCCGAACTGCTGATCTCTTGACTCCCCAACCTATCATTACCAACATAATACTTAGTCAAAACTGATAATCCTTCTTAGGGTAAAAATTACCATTTTACCCCTTGTGACAACCCGAAATTTTCATTCGTACAAACCCTACAGTCGAGCACTTCAATTAAAAGTTAAATACTTTTCTGCTAAATTTTAGCCGGTTTAAAGTCCATTTGAGTATTTTTAATAATTATTCTTGAAATAAACGGATAAAAGGAAGTAATTTCTAGGATATCGGGGTAACAATGGAACAACCAACACCTTAGTTAGGTGTTCACGGCCAAACAAAAGGGGTTTGGGCCGTGAACTCCCTTAAGGCTGCAAACTCATGCCTTAGGCGTGATTTTACTCTCCATTCTTTCATTTCTCAACTTCCAAACTCAAGAACACTTACCATTCTCTCTCAAGTATCATCCCACTCTTCACCCGATTTTCCGAAAACGTAAGTGTTTCTTAACTTGATTTATTGTTATAACCTAACATCTAGTTGTTATACATCATTTCATCCATTCATTCTTGGTTTTCACTTAGATCTTCAAGTGTTCTTCAAAACACCAAGAACACACTAGTGTTATTGGACCTTAAACACCCAATCCAGCTTCTATCTTGTAAGTACACTTGCCCTAGCTTGTTGTGTGCTTAATTTATCTTGTTTACACTTAGAAAACACCAAGAAATCATAAGATCAAAGGTGTTTATGGCCAAGGGATGTTCTTGGGCTGTAGAACCTTATAAGTGGGGTTAAATGAACCCTAGTCCCTTCTTTGGCCTTGGATACTAGTCTAGATCACTTTCTTGAAGTGTTTAGGACCTTAAACATCAAAGAAACCAAGTCCACATAGAGCTTATGGCCGTAAACTCATAAGGAAATGGTCCTTAGGCCGTAAACTCTATAAAGGGGTGCTATTGTGCCCCTAATGCTTCCTAAGGCTTGGACTTGATCATTGGATGCTCAATCTTGACTTACAAGACCTCAAAACAACCAATGGCACTTAGTACCATGAGTTTACGACTGTAAACTCATGGGGGAAATGACCTTAGGCCGTAAACTCCATAAGGAGTGGTCCTTGGGCCATAAACTCCAATGCCATGCCATGCAACATTTAGATACAACCCTTCGGTACCTATAACACTTGAATCAAAGTGTTTCCATGTCCTAGGTTGTCTTAAATTGGTTAATTAGTTGTTAAATGACTAATTGGATACATATATGTTTCATTATATGTTAACTAGGACCATTGTGTGTGTTCAAGTCTCCACTTGACACCTAGCACCTTGTCCAACACTTCCGTACAATCCGCTCACAACAGGTGAGTTCATACCCCTTAATTAACATTTTAAATGTTTTTATGGGGGGAATACAAGTTGAATCATGATAGTTATTATATCAATCACATGTAATTAATAACTATCAAACTATGGATTTACTACACTTTTAGCTGTTTTACTCAGTATACTACTTCAAAATGATTTCTCAAAACATCTTTACATACTAAACTCTTTATCAGATTGTATTACATACTATATATTTCCTTTCAAACTCCGTTACATATATGTTTCAAACAAAGGATTTCTTATACTCTAAACTGTTCTTATCAAACAAACTGTTTCAAATCATTTTATAGACTGACATCAAGTCATCAATTCTTATTTATTAAACTTTTCAAAGGTTTTACAAAACTTCTTTTATACTTTTTATATTGTCTATTTCATGGCTATATATGTATATTTATATAAGTTATGTTTAAAGGACTTAGGACTGCTAGCTCACTTTAATTCCTTATCCTTGTTTGGATGTGGCCTTAGGGTATATGTTATTTGTCAGAATGTCGTCTAAATATTAGTTATATATTATGTATACATATATAGACATAAAAGTTCTATCAGTCAGGTCAGTACCTTTGGGTAGCAAAGGAATACTTTCATTCATTCTTATACATATATTACAAGTAAACTATAATAGGTATAGTTTAGGAAATTCTATTTACTATTCCTAGTACAATGGTTAAGAGCATGTATATAGTTATATAAATAATGTTTAAAGGATTTAGGACTGCTAACTCGCTTTATTTCCTTTTCCTTGTTTGGATGTGTACTTAAGGTATCGGTTAGTTGTCCGAAGGTCGTCTAAATCTTATATATATTATGTATACATATGTAGATGTAACGGTTCTAATCTATCCGTTCAGTACCTTTTGGGTAGCAAAGGTATACGTACATCTATTCATATATATATATATATATATATATATATATATATATATATATATATATATATATATATATATATATATATGATTTCATAACATTAATGTGGATTATTTGACCTAGCAATTCGTTGCGAAAGTCACCTTTAGCTCCGAGGATCTCTTATATGGAGAAAGTTTAGTATGGGGACAATCAATCATATTATTACTTTTAGCCCCAGCAACATATAGCAGTTGCATTTGACCGAGTTGAAGCAGCAGATCCAACCAATCCGTTTTCAGCGGGTCTCGTGAGAAGACTACTTACTTATTTTCAACGGGTCTCATGAGAAGACTACTTACTTACTTTCAGTGAGTCTTATGAGAAGACTACTTACTTACTTTCATTCGGATCTCGGTAGAAGACTCCTTTTATACTAGTAGAAAATATGGGATTTTCATGGTAAATGATTTGTTAATAATATCATTTAATTTCATGGTAATTTTTAGAAAAGTCATACTATTTTGGTAATTAGGTAATTTATAGAAAAGTCATAATATTTTGACCAAATTAACGAAAATAACAAAATAACGGTTAAATCTGTAAAATCGGTCAAAAATGGTTTTTTCCAAAACGGTTAAATCTATAAATCTGTAAAATAGTTTGAGACTTGGATTTTTTAGGAGATTTTCTAATTGTTAAACAACAAAATTTAGAGTTTAGACAAAAAAAATTGACGCGAGGTTTATACGATCAGATTTCTTAAAGATATATAGGATATCGGTAGTGCAATAAACGTAAGCCGTTCTAGCTCAGTTGGTAGAGCGCGTGGCTTTTAACCACGTGGTCGTGGGTTCGAGTCCCACGGATGGCGTTTGGTTGTTTTTTACTCTTGTTTCCTCTCTCTCCCTTGGCATTTTGTCTCAACTTTCACAATATCAATAGAAACAAATACAGAACTGGTGTAAACATGGCTCCATATTGGCTTTAGGAATCTCGGTGGACTGATGATCCATCAAAAATCAAAATAACATAAATTTTCCTAAATAATTGTATCTTGTGATCTCAATATTGTTATTTTACGGGGTATGTATGGCTATCAATATATATATCTAACTAAAATAGGGTATTTTTATTAATTTGAAACCCATATTTGTTTAGGAACTATTTTATTGTATTGAAAAATATAAATGACCCATCTAATTTCGTATGAGGAACCACCTAATTTTTTGTTTTAAATTCGTCACTGCATATTGATAATTTTTTTATATGTACCTAGGCAAAGAATTTTTTGAAAGTGTTAACATATGACTATTATAACTTTCTGTAGCAGGTTACATCCTATCATAATGGTCATATGTGAATACTTTCATCAAGTTTATTACGTAAATGTACACAAAAAAAAGGGAGAATTTCATATATGCCCTTCTTAAACATCAAAATATCATATTTACCCCACTTAATTTCTAAATATCATATTTACCCTTCATAAAAAATCTAAATATCATATTTACCATTCATAAAATTTCAAAATATCATATATGTCATTTTTAAACATCAAAATATCTTATATGCCATTCTTAAATATCAAAATATTGTATAGACACTTTTTAAACATCAAAATATCAATGGTAATATCTAAAATATCCTTCATCTACAACATAATCAATAAAAAAAACTAAATAATCAAAATATACATTTCATAGAAATGGTTAAAGATGAATATTTTTGTTTGTCAAGAGAACGAAATTCCAACAATTTAGAAATTCACATTCCATTATCATAGACGTAAGAATAATATCATTAAAATTTTGAATTATTATAGTGATTTTAAGTTATAAAAATGACTATAAAATATTAAAAACATTATAAAAAAAAGATTTGGGTAAATATGATATTTTGAAGGTTTATGAAGAGTAAATATGATATTAAGAAATTAAGCTGGACAAATATAATATTTTGAGATTTAAGAGGGGCATATATGAAATTCTCCCAAAAAAAAAATTATCCAAATATGAACAAAACGACAAGTTAATTATCCAGATAAGTCCTTTTTTTAGTTTTACCTTCTAATTTTGATTTAGTATAAAAATCAACCTAAATGTTAAATATTTGTATACACACACCTTTTGATAAATTAAATATCATAAATCTTATCGACATAAATGTTCAATACATATCGATTGAAGATAAACAAACAACAAGCTGCACCGCTAGTCATTTCTGGATGACAAAACAAACTCTTTTGAAAACAATATTTGTGGATCTGGGTGACATGACATTAGAATGCATGACCCGTTGGACTCTATCGAGGAGCTCCACCGCCTCTGGTACAAGAAAACTAAATGTATCGAATGTAAAAGGTACAAACACATGTTGATTTTCTATACATACATTCTCGTGCTTTACCACTTTGCAACCCGCCGCCTTTCAAAGCGACATGCCCAGTTGGGAAACCTCCACTCCCCAAACCAATGATAGGAGAGACCCCAGTAAGTTCTACGCATGCATGCTTCTCTCATATCCATCCAAAGATTAAAATATCAACCGGTCTAAGTGTGAACCTTCCATCCTGCGGATCCGTTAAAAAGTTCACTGGTACTTCTTACTAAAATAGTAAAATACGCTACTTTATTAAAAAAAGAACTTTAGATTTAACAAATAAAAAACATATCATCGTTTTATTGAATTTTATTTTTTAAGATACTAAATATAAAAATTAAAATTTATTATAGACTAAAATACTAGAGATAGAGACCAATAACATGAAAAAGAACATCATCTTCAATAAAGTTTGTTCCATGTATTATAAGATTTTAAAATACAAAATTAATAGAAGTAGCTTTTATCTATATCTATAGCATTGTTCTTGTCTCATATATATATATATATATATATATATATATATATATATATATATATATATATATATATATATATATATATATATGTTTATATTCATTTGAGACCATTATAATTTTGTGAGACCGTGAGACTAAATCTAAAAATAATTTTAAAATGCATAATAAATGGAAAAATCCAAAAAAAAAAAAATTAAATATTATTTTCGGAACTTAAATTAACTAAAAAGATAAAAAAAATAAAAGAAATCTTGTTTTTTTGAAAAATACATGAAATATTCTAATAGAATATTACACTGATATATTCTAAAAAATAATTTTAAAATGCAAAATAAATGGAAAAATCTAAAAAAAAAAATTTAAATATTATTTTCGGAACTTGAATTAACTAAAAAAATTAAAAAAAAATCCTGTTTTTTTTTTTAAATACGTGAAGTATTCTAATAGAATATTAAACTGTACATATTCTAAAAAATAATTTTAAAATGCAAAATACATGGAAAAATCTAAAAATTCTTTTTTTTAAATATTATTTTTGGAACTTGAACTAACTAAAAAAAATAAAAAAGATAAAAAATAAAAAATAATAAAAAAAATACGTCTCACGGTCTCACAAAATTCGATCGTCTCACATGAATATATATATATATATATATATATATATATATATATATATATATATATATATATATATATATATATATATATATATATGCTATCAAAAGCGGTTCTCAAATATGTGGTGACCAATTAAAATGCTCATCATGGTCATAAATGTTGTTTTAAGGAAACTTAATTGAACCTATTAATAACCTACTTTAATAAAAATAAAAATTGACTTATCAGAATAATTAATTTTTCGTTTTGTTCATATTTTGGTAAAATCTTTTTGTGTACACTAACAAACTTGTTATAATGTAATGTTGGATATTTATTTTGGTAACGTGTTTTGAATATTGGATATATATTTTTTTAACCTTAGTCATTTTTCAAAACTGAATCATTTGTCAAACTATTTTGCCGTTTCTGGCTATAATTGAAAGAAAATAATGAATGACACTGTAATAAATAAATTGCAATACAGTTTAATGCTTGACATATAAAAAAAAATTAAACTTTATTTAAATAAAAATTTAACAAATGACAATGTAATTTCACCATATCTATTTATTTATTTTTTAAAGTGCCACATTTACTATTTATAGTGTAATGTTGTAACCGGAAGAAAAATATAAGTATAATTTTGTTTATTTTATAATATTTATTTGTTTATCAAAGTGCACTAGTTTGATTCATCGCACCTGTATGTAATTTTATCCAACAATAAAAAAAGACATCATTTTCTGACATGTAAATAAAGGCACCACAAAAACATCAAATTTACAAATAAGAAACCCAATTTAAAGAACGAGAGTTTCGTAAAAAAAATAATAATAATGATAATAAATAAAATAAAAAATACATAAAGTCCATAATTACACTTTTCTAAAGACATGACATATTTATGGTTACCTATACATTCCCCTTAACATGAGGAAATCAAATGCAAAAATGTTAATAAAATTTGTAAATAGGTTCCTTTCCCCGTATAAGGAAGCTTCCAATCCCAATACTCCCGGTGGCCTCGTTACCTTCCTACAAACACAACTTACCTGAATCCTCATGTAATAAATTTAGTTTATATGAACAAAAAATCATCATCTATGGCTACATAAAAGGAATAAAAATAATATTGGATCAACATATATGCATATATAAACCAGAGAATAATCAAAGCTATATCATTTTTTTCAACAATGACAATAACCATAATTTGTTGCAAGCACTTCATGTATTAAAACTGACTACTATTTGCCCGATAAATGTTTGTTCCTATCAACAACGAAAATGAATCAGAAGTCGTTACAACGAATTATAATAGTCATATGGGAACGCTTCCAACAAGTTCTTTACCTATACATGTAAAAAAATAGTTACTCAGATGTGAACAAACCGAAAAGTTAAATACCTTAATAAGACAATTTCCCTTCTTTAATCCACCCTAAAAAATAAAGATTTCTTTCACCGTATGTCAACTTCTCATTGAATTTAATGCATGTCATTTTCTGAGATTTTTAGAAAATTTTTCCACTTGTTATTTTCTTGTAACAATGGTGATACTATTGTCTTATTTAACATCAAATGAAGTCCCTCATATATAAATATAGCAATGTACTTTCAATAATTTTTTATACAATTTTTGTAACACCCATAAAATTCGCGCTAATTTAAAACTTTCAAAATCATTTAAAACCATTCAATTATTACATTTAGTTTTCAAAATAGTTTAAACATCAGAATTCCCAGAAAATCATAATCATCGACCGAGGAAGTGTACGGTCACGCCTTTGCCTTCCCGCGGCCATCCGCTGTACCTGAAACAATAAACTGAAATTGTAAGCCCGAAAGCTTAGTGAGTTACCCCCAAAATACCAATGTCATACAGATAACCATAACACATAAACATATAAGCAACAGAACAACCATGCATCTCAAGTCTACAATATGACTGGTTCGCACACACCGTGCCTTCAGTTCACCTGATCCACTCTCTGAGTCTACGGTATGACTGGACCGCCCGCATCGGGCCTTCAGTCTATCTGGCCCACTCTCCGAGCCTCGGCATGTCTGGACCGCCCTCTCGGGGCCTTCAGCCTATCCGGACTGCTTGCTGGGCCTTTGGCCTGACTAGGTGCTCTCCTGGGCCAGCAGTCTATCCGGTCCACCTTGGGTATGTTGGCCTACAGCACAAAGCAGGACCCGCCTTAACCCAACCCCCATACCAATCAAACAATCATGTGCACATAAATATCATACGCCAGCATGCATATAGTAGGTAATCATACCGATCTAACAGATCGCTAACACAACAACCATCCTATATTTAGGATACCGACCTAACCGGTCACTAACATAACATCATCCTATATACTATGATACCGACCTAAACCAGGTCACTAACATAGTACCATCCTAAATACCAAAATGCAGATCTAGCAGATCAATAACATATCAAGCAAATACCCAGGTACAACTCCTATAAAAGGTTCGACCTTAGTGCCTTAAACCCTGTTGATATAGTGAGGATAACTCACCTCGCAACTGACGAACTGAACCATGAAATCACACTCCCAAAGCATTGCTCCAAACTCTGAAACCTATAACCATCAACGATCCATTTTCATAAATACCCGATTACCAATTACCCTCATAAGTCAAACTAGTCAGCCCTTGGTCAAATTCAAAGTTAACGGTCAAGGTCAACAGTCCATGTTGACCTCAACTCGTCGAGTACCCTCAGCTACTCGCCGAGTTCCTTGCAAAACTCGCAAACTCGCTGAGTCACTAGAGTGACTCGTCAGGTTCCTAAGGTTTGCGGTCGTAAACTCCTTAGCCGATTCGACGAGCCTCCTTTGTAACTAGCCTAGCTCATACATGTCCAAAGGTTGGGAAAACCCTAGCCGACTCGCCGAGTCACTCATCAGACTCGCCAAGTCCACGACAATCTTCATCAGACTCGCCGAGTCCCTTCGGTCCTTCATCCATATATAGGCTATTTAAGCCATGCTAAGGCTCCAAATTGTAGATCTAGGCTCCTAGGGTGTCGCTATCACGTAAAGTTGCTAACTTTACGCATATGCAATGCTCTATGGAACTAAAACACTCATAACTAGCATTATGGGAAGATTTTGGACATAAAGGAGGCCTAAAGCTTCATAAAGCTTGAGGCTTTCTGTCCACAAAGCCTAGGGGAGTCAAGATTTGAAACTTTGCCCTTGTGACAAGCTCAAACCCGAAAATGACTCTATCTTGACCTAGAAATGACCAGTTTCTTTCACAAAGGGGAGATCTAAACAATGAAGTGTAAAGGTGGAAGCTTTATACCTTAACCTTGATGCCACAACACTAGAAAGGTTGGATCTACAGACTCTTCCTTGCTCCAAGCTCTTAACTCCTCAAGAAATGCTCCACTACACTCTCTTTTGGTCTCACACACTCTAGAATAGAAACTAGCTAGTTATTAAGGTTTCTATGGATGTGAAGGTGACAAGGGAGGCTGAGGAGGAAGGTTAATGACCTTTAAATAGGGTGCAAAACCCTGGAATTAGGGTTTCATCCTCTAGCTCCTACTCGTCGAGACCCTTCTTGGACTCTGCGAGTAGGTCGCTTAAACACGTGGACCAACCTGCTGCTGCTTGACGAGTTAGAAAACTAACTCGTCGAGTTGACCTTGAAATCATGAGAACTTATAACCATAACTTTGATACTCGGGAATCGGGGGGTTACAATTTTCTTTACAATAAGTTTCCCTAAAAATAAACAATTTAATAGATTTATTAAATTGGTTTTTAGTCACAAATAACAAACCCTTCAAATCTAAAAATGCTCAAATTAGATTTATTTGACGTGTTGATAAATGTACCGTTTTTAAAACGTCATTTTTGGTAGACATTTTTTTAATAAGAATTTTTTTTTTTCAAGTAGGAGATCTATTAAAATATGTTTTGAATATTGGATATTTTCTTTTTTCAACATTAGTCATTTTTCAAAACTAAATCATTTTTCAAATTATATTGCCATTTCTTGCTATAATTGAAAGAAAATAATAAATGACACTCTAAGAAATACGTTGCAAGACAATTTAATGCTTGGCATATAAAAAAATTGAACTTTATTTAAATAAAAATTTAATAAATAACAATGTCATTTCACTATATCTATTTATTTATTTTTTAAAGTGCCCAATTTGATTTCTTTTTATTACCACATTGTACTTTTTATAGTGTAATGTTGTAACCAGAAGAAAAATATAAGTTTTATGTTGTTTATTTTATAGTATTTATTTGTTTACCAATGTGTCATAGTTTGATTCATCTGCGCTTGTATGGATCCGCCTTTATACCCTCTTTTTGACAATTGTTTAACAATTTGTATGTAATTTTATCCAACAATAAAAAAGACATCCTTTTTTGGCATAGAAATAAAGGCACCACAGAAACATCAATTTACAGACAAGAAAACCAATTTAAAGAATGAGAGTTTCGTAAAAAAAAATCCATAATTAAACCTTTCTGAAGACATGAAGATTTATGGTTACATATACATTCCCCTTAACACGAGGAAATCAAATGCAAAAATGTTAATACAATTTGTAAATAGATTCCCTTCCCCATCCAAGAAAGCTTACAATCCTAATACTCCCAGTGCCATTTTTACCTTCCTATAAACACAACTTCCCTGAATCCTAATGTAATATATTTAGTTTATATAAACAAAAAATCATCATCTATGGCTACATAAAGGGAATAAAGACAATATTAGATCAGTTACCATGCTTATATAAACCAAAGAATGATATATATATATATATATATATATATATATATATATATATATATATATATATATATATATATATATATATATATATATATATATATATATATCATTTTTTTCAACAATGACAATACCATAACTTGTAGCAGTCATTTCATGTATTAAAAACTAACCATTATCTGCCCGGTAAACGTTGTTCCCATCAACAATGAAAATAAATCAGAAGTTTTTAACTGTATTCAAAGACACAAAAAGGTAGTAAATTTCATTACCAATCCCTTCTATAAGTACAAAGAAACAATACAAGATATCACAAAATTTTCATTGCAATGATTAGACTTTTGCCAAAGCTGTTTTATCATCTTATATTGTCTACAATAATGACCTAATTACACGATTAGGTTCTGGATTAGCAAAGAAGTGTCAGAATATTGAACTATGGAAGTAATCAACGACAACCCAATTACAAAACAGCAAGACTATTCCTCTTTCTCTTTTGGTGATCTGCTTTCCTTCTTGACCTTCTTCCCTGCCAATTTATATGTATAATAATTTGAATCTAATAACAAGCTAAATATCAACAGAACATCAAAAGAAATAAATTATTTTTATAGATGAGCATCTAAAAACTGATCAAAACAACTAAAAGTCGATAACAACAAATAAAGAGAGATCATAACCTCTTTTCATTTGTAGCTGCGGATCAGAGGGGAACAGTTGCGTGAGGGCAGGAAAAGGAAACGATCAGCATAGGGCGGAGGGGACTCCCCATTGTAATTTATGTATAAAACCCGTACTTAGGGGGTGTTTGGCAAAGCTTAAAAATGGAGCTTTTTGACTTATTACCGGTTCCACACCGGTATAAGCTAAAAAGAGTGTTTGGATAAAAATAACTTATACCAATGTTATACCTGTAATAAGTCAAAAATCAATAGGTAAGAGGCCCCTAACTTATCAACTTATGGCACCGGTAATAAGTCAAAAATCAATAAGTAAGTTATAAGTTATAAGTTGGAAAGTACTTATGATTTTTCATAAGCTTTGCCAAACACCCCCTTAGTGTCTTCTGATTCTGTCGCGACTACTTTATCCGTTAATCGCTCTTTAAAAACCTAGGTCAGTATAATCAACAACACAATACGACTTGGGTTTTATTCGACTGTATAATTTCATACATATCCAGAATAATTTGTATGTATTTCGATTTTAAATTAAAATAATAAAAGGATCTGTAGGAAGAAAGATATAACAACAACTAATACATCCTTTGGTACTGCCAAGCCCTGACCATCCACCAGCACTAAATGAACATCGTGATTGCAAACATTCAAATGAATAAATTGACCAATTTCAGCAATGACTGAATGCAAGTGTGTTGTGACACAAAAACCAACGAATCTAAGAAAGATTAATTCCATTTTTTAAATCACTTCGAAAAAAAATCAAGATGGGAGTTTGTATTATTTAAGCATCCTTACAAAAGTTAAGAAAATATATACCTAGGAACAACTCATTCAATTTCTTCTTCATGCAGAACAGTAATGTAAAATGAAAAGAGATGTGGAAATTCTAAGAAGAAAAAAGCGATAATATGGGGAGAGATTTAGGATACATGCACGAAATATCAATTCAAAATTAATGTGCATTTAAACAGGATTTAATGTTCTACGGGTTTATAAGACCTGAAGGGTATATTCAAATTTTATGCAAGGGAGGTTAAAGTAGTGGAAGGGTACTTGTGGAAATTCACTTAGGTAGTTTAGCTGGAAAATAAAGTTTAGGGAGGGTTGTGCATATGCCACATGTCATTAGGGTATTTATTTATTAGGATAGAAGAGAAGATGACAATGCCAATAAATACTATAAAACAGTTATATAGTTGAATATTTACAAATATATGTTTTTTTTTTAAATATAACAGTAATGTTGTTGTTATATTTGATATAATAATTCGTATACTAAGTTGATATAATATATCGATTATTTTGAAATATATTATAATATATAAATCTATTAAAACTGCATAATTTTAATCTGTTGAATGATTTTTACTCGCGACAGACTCATGATTAAAATTAAATATAATATATGGTTTAATGGTATTTATAGTTGTTGTTATTGTTAATTAATTTTTAAATTTTTTGCTCAACGTTTTAATTTCTATCATTGTAATTATTTAAAACAAAAAATACATTTTTTTATTTTAAAGATAATAATATAATCATTTATATAAAATTATTTTTAACTATCATTATTTTATGTTATTTTAAACTACTTATTTGAAAACTTTTAACGATTATAATTCAAGCCCAATAAACATGTAATGTATAATCCAGACCCAATAAACATGTAAATTGACCACTAACTCCCAATAAACATGTAATGTAAATATTAAGCCCAATAAACGTGTGATCAATGTATTTATATAATTCGTTTGTTATTCTATTGTCTGTTTTAGCTTAATTATTTACCAAAATGACATAAAATGACCACTTTTGTAATGATGACATTTTTGGCCCATTAAACCGAAAATTTACAATTTAGACACATTTTTGGTAAGATTGACACTTTAGGTCCCTTAAGACCAAAAATTCACATTTATGGGCTTATTTCAAATGAAATGACATTTTTAGCCCACTTTCATTAAAAATAACATTTTCGGCCCAATATCATGAGATTGACATCTTCGGCCCAATTATATAAAAATTTACATTTTCGGCCCAATTTAATAAAATTGGCATTTTCGGCCCAATTACATAAAAATTTACATTTTCGGTCCAATTTAATAAAATTGACATTTTCAGCCCTTTTTAACCGAAAAAACATCTTTGGCTCAAATTTGTTTAAAATGACAATTTAATCCACAAAAGTCATAATTTTTCCAATTTGGCCCATAAAATCGTGAAGGCCCAATTTAAGCCCATTTTGTGAAAATTTACTCTTTTGGCCCTTTTAAAACCATGAATAACATAAAGACCCATTTTTATATAAAAATGACTCTTTAGTCCTTAAAAAACTGTAAGTATCATAAAAGCTTCATCTTTTTGTTTATTTGTCAAAAATGGTCCCTTTACAAGATTTTGTTAAGTTTTTCAACATCCTTAACATGCTTAACACTTTCATCTTTATGGTAAGTTGCATGAAGTGTTTTAGTTTACAAACATTGTCAAGTTTTGATAGAGTTTTCGAGATTTATGAGGTTTCATCACATAATCACAACATATAACCTATAAAACACACTTAAACATGCACAAATACATAGATCTATCACATAAGCAACTTGTATTTTCCCCCAAAACATAGTGAAAACCGAAAACAATAGGGTATGAACTCACATTGAGGTTTGGATCGGTTTTTGGAAGGAGATTGGAGATGTTTTCTGCCTAAAGTGCTTCTTTGGAAGAAGTTTTCGAAAGTAGATGATTCTAGGAAGTTAGAACATGAAATGAAGCTATTGTAAGAAAGAATTTTTAACATTAAAATGGATGGTAACAACTTGTATAAGACAATAACTTACCAAGAGGTTGAAACCTTGATGAAAACTCTTGAAACACACACACACACAAACCACGATTTTCGATGAGGAAGAAGGAAGTTCTTGGGGTTTCTAGAGAGACATGAAAGGATTGTGTTTGAAGTGAAAATGAATGTGGTTATGGGTACTCTTGGTCGAGAGTAATAAGAGAAGAGAGATAGAGGAAGATTGGTTAATGCATGGAAGAGTAAGATGTAGAGGTTTAAATACATGTGATGCAATTTGCTTGAAAGTCCATTAGTTAAAGGTGAGGTGTTACTTAATTAGATCATTTACAAAATTTTTTAACTTAAAAACTGAGAATGAGAGGGGGTAGGAGAAAAAGATTAAACATTGGGGTTGAACTTGATAGCCATTGAAAACATGTAGCCTAATAAAATGTTCGACCCATTGGGCCCATATATGCGTTTACGGCCCAACAAGATAAAAAGGAATGGAGTTTACGGCCCATTAGGGATAATGAAATCATTTATGGCCCATTAGGGATAAGATGAATCATTCTAGGCCCACATGGCTCAAAATACTTTGGTTTCATGAATGTGGGTCTAATTAGGGCTCAAATAGAGTTCCTTAGCCCAAAATGATCGAATTGAAAGTTTACTAGCCCATTAGGCCCAGAAAAAGGATTTTGGTCCAATCTGAGTTTAAACCGGAACATTAGGGTTACAACCCATAGTTGAGTGTATGGAATGCTTTGAATTAGGTTTTTGGAATGAACATCATGCATTATCATATTAAAGTTGCAGAACACATCAAAAGTTGATTACATATTGACAGATGTTCCTATCCGAGAGTACTAGTTGTGACACAACTCGTCGAGTTCCTCTATGAACTCATTAAGTTCTTCAGTCTGTTAGCCCTTCTTAATGCATTAAGTCCTTACTCTTCAGATCTACACCCTATACTCCAGATCTAGACTGGAAATGCCTCTAGAAGGGTAAAGTTTCAAACTTTACCCATTAATACCTTTCCTAAAGGGATTAAGCTCAAACCCTAACCCAAAAAGGCCAAAGTCTTGATTCAAACACCACCAAAACTACAAGATAGACCATGAGGTCCTGGATCTGGACTCTAGGGACAAAAAGATAACGTAAAGTCGTGGCTTTCTCTATATGCATGGCCATTAGAAGCTCCAAAAGACCAAAATGATGGTCTAGCGGTTACATGGGACTTCCAAGGTTATAAGGTTGACACCTATATGCCATGAAAACCCCTCAAGACCCTAGATATGAAGTGTTCTTTGGGATATCCAAATCCCGAGAATCATATCATTTGGACCAAAACAAGCAAGGAACTCCAAATATGGAGATTTAAATGACCATAAGGCAAGGTTCAAGCTTTATACCAGCAAAATATCGTGGACGAGGCAAGGATTCTGGATTTATAAGCTCCTTCTTGTGTCCTCAAGCTTTTCCTTCTTCCAATGGATTCAAGTATACACTAAAAACACTTAGAATGGCTCACAATCACTCACAATAGCTTTAGGGTTTCAAGATGTAGGGTTAGGGACTTGGAGGTTGGAAATGAGGCCAACACCTTGAGGTTAAGGTGTTTAAATAGGGTGTAAACCCAGGGGCATTAAGGTTTCATATATGCCTGCCTACTCGTTGAGTTGAGGCCTCCCAACTCTTTGAGTAGGTCACTTAAAATACGCGACCCTTATGATCTCTACTTGATGAGTTTGGGGCTCCCAACTCGTCGAGTTGCTCTATAAAATAGAATGAATTATAAGTTAAATACATATCAGGAACCAGATGTTACAAAATGATTAACAGGCTATAAAAATGTTAAAAAAAATAAGTTTTAACAAATATGATATTTTAGATTTTAAGGTGGGTAAATACAATATTTTGAAGCTTAATAAGGGTATATATGAAAGTATCACTTTTTTAAAAAAATGTTTTTTTTTTTTGTTTTTTTTAATAAAAAAATTTACATACCATTTTCACCTATAAATATACTCAATTCTAAACCTTATTTTTTACACCATTCTTTTCTTACTCTATACATAAAATACACACAACATTTTCACAATAAAATCCATGGATCCCAACCAAAACAACCCTCCAAACTATAGAAATCGCAAACCCGATAACGATTTTGTGTTAAACACAACCCCTCGCCAATTCCCGACCATTGAATCACCTCAAGGTGGTTTTGTCAATTTGCTTTAAACCGGTTCTCCTATCAAACAAACAACACTTTTCCAACAACAATATTAAGCTTTCCTGATCTTTCAACAACAACTTCAACAATATCAAGCTTTCCAACAATTCCAACCACAACCATCACAAGCACAACCATCACAACCCCCTCAATCGTCAGATTTTGTTTCGAAAACTCAACTTCCACCACCACCTCAACCTAAAAAGAAAAAGGGAAAAAAAAACGGTACAACCCAACACCCAAGAAAGGGTCCTATGGACAAAAGAGGAAGAAGAAAAACTAGTTGAGGCATGAATTTCGGCTTCTCAAGACCAATCGAAGATGATCGTCAAACATTCGGTTGTTTTTGGGAGAAAGTTCGCGCAGTGTTTTATGAATAACATCTTAAATTTAACAAAATAAAAAATGATTAACAGATTTACAATTGTCATTAGCATTGCCATTAATGAATATAATGATGTCGCAATTAAATAAAAATTAAAATCACAAGTAGAAAAAAAAAAAAAAAAATCAAAAAAAATATATGTCAAATTTAGTAGAAACTGACATTTAGTGAAAAAAAAAAGAAAAAAATATATTCACTAGGGTATACTTTTAAAAGAAATACAATAAGAATGAAGTGCCAAAATTCACTGTTCTATAACATTTGTGTAATTTTTACAGTATAAATTCATAACTTGGATAGCCACCTGCACCTGTTGTGTTACTTGACAGATATTTTGGTATCCATATTTATTATTCCATAATCATAAACTCGGTCAACTACGCCGCCGCTGACCATTTGTCACCGTAGTCGTCTAGGTTAAGGGCTTCCAGCAGCTTTGGCCATGATTCCGGGATCCCGCCGGGAAGATCAAACTCCATTAACTTCCCTTGCTTTCTGTAATAATCCTCCACTGGTTCACTCTGTTCACCCAAACGCAAATACAGATCCATCTTCATCATTCATTATCGTTTAGAATTTTGATCTGAAATTATATAAACAGAACGGATTCAGCCTCCGAACAAATAATTACCTGTTTTTTGTAGATACGAAGCCGCTCTCTGACAACTAGTTCAGTGTCATCAGCACGAGTAATGAGCTTCGATGAACACTGTGAAGGTGGAAGAAGCGGAGCCATGGTGATTTCAGGATAACCGTTTTCTGCCTTTGCATTGATTGAAGCCAGATTGAAACTTTTTCCACATTCGCTGCATATCCTTCGTCCCAGACATTTCTCAATCAATACATCTTCCCTCAGTTTCAGATTTATCACTAGATCAATTTCCGTCGCCTCGTCAAGAATTTCCTGTAAAGTTAAATTCCTTTATAACCATCACAATTTGGAAATTGGGAATTATATTTCATGATCACTTACAGTTTGTCTTAGTGTTCGTGGAAAACCATCTAGAATGAATCCTGATTCACCTTTTGATTCTCCAGCTTCGAGTCTCTTCGACAATAAGTTGAATATGATTTCATCTGAAACTAACTTCCCTTGATTTACTATCTCCTCGAGCTGAAATAAATAGAGAAAGTTTTAGTGCCAAAATCAACGAGTTCCATGCTTTGCAACTGATTAATATATGATCCCAGTTTGTAATTATGATCGATAAGGAGATACCTGATGAGAAAGAGGACCAGAGGAAGATAACTCTTCACGAACGAGATCACCCGTGGCGATGTGAGGAACACCGAGAAGAGTGGAGAGTCGACTGGCATATGTTCCCTTTCCGACGCCGGGACAACCTAGAAACACCCACTGGAAATTCTTAGAACCCTTGAGATCATCAGTAAGCGGCGGTAGAATGGAAGAATTGGAACGTTGACGTTGAGGCTGGATTTCGGAAACGGTGGCAGTGGTGGTGGTGGAGGAAAGTGATCGCCTGAGTAGAGATGAGAATTGGGGTTTGAAGAGGCGGATGAGGGCCGCCATTGAAGGATTCGACGGCAGAAGTGCAGAGACGGAGATGGAGTTGGAGGGGGAAAGCCCAAAGGGGAGTTATTGAGTTAAGCGTCGGCACGTATCGGCATCGAACTAACGTGATTGGTGTGTTCTCCATATTAAAAGGTTTTCCAACGATTTTATATGTTTACGCAATTAGCTTTAATAAAATTTGTTGAGATATAATAATATGTTACACATGTTAAAATACATGACTTCAAACGATTTATAACTTAAAATATATGACAAGCTTAAAGTTATTTAAGATAAAAAATAATAATAATGGTTGTTTCCAACAAATTGAAATTATACGAAGAAAGTAGTTTGTTAACTTAGGATTAAAAGATTAGGAGCAGACAAAAAGTAATTTTTCACGCTAAAACATCTACAAAAAGTATCTTCGGTGTCACGCTAAAACACCTACTAAAACCCTCTATTTGGGATATTATTTGTAAAAATATAATATTTGATCTAATGTATAAAAAAATAAAATAAAATATAAACTTATTTTTTTTATATCTCGATTAAAGTTACTTAATATTTAAATAACCTATTTCATTGCAATTTGGAAAAAAAAAAAAAAAAGAGCAAAGTGTTTTAGATAATTACTTTTGTATTTTAGAGTTTGATTTTATTTAGAGAAAAAAGTGATTTTTTATTTTTTTTATTAAAGTTGTTCATAAATATATAATAGTTTTTTGAGAGAATTTTATTTCAACTTATTAAAATGATTAGAAGATAAAAATTTGATGATTAAATAACATTAGTATAAAATTTGATTTTATTTTTTGATTAAATAATATTCTTCCCAAAATCGAGGGCTACGTGTAACGACCTACGCCACGAGAGTCAACGAACCTTCAACGGCTAGAATTGATATCGTTTCTCCGGCGAGAACACATTCGGACGGAAAATGGCGATTACTCTCTCAACAATCGCTCCGATCACTCGTAATTACCTCTCTCCTGCTAAAAATTCGCCACCAAGTTGTCCAAGTAGTAGTTGTACTTATAATCTCACTCTCTCCCCCTCCGTCACCGCCAACAAAACGGTCCTCGCTTCTTCATCACATACTCGCCGCCGTGTCTCCGCCGCCGTCTCCAGCTCAACCGGCAAGTTTTATTCCTCTCCCTTGTATTCACGTACTAATCCACAAGGTATGTAATTTGGCATATTAATGGCGCAGGAACTGCTGAATCTTCGATTGGAATTGGCGAAGAAACGGGCAGTCTGTTGGAGAGAGTAGAGGTGTTTGATTTGAATGGGAATTCGGTTTTGATTTCTGATTTATGGAAGGATCGGAAGGCTGTCGTTGCATTCGCTCGTCATTTCGGGTATGCATATGACATATCATCTTATAGAATTTTCGATTATCGGAGAAATCGTAGCGCGAATTTGGTGCCCTAATTCATATACACAAGGATACAGTGCCCTAATCCAACTGCTTTACGTGTTGAATTGCAGATGTGTCCTTTGTCGCAGACGAGCTGATATGCTTGTTGCTAAGAAGGTATTCAGATTTTACGAACTGAATCTTACACCTTTTTAGACATACGATGATCAAATTCATGTAGTTTTTCCTCAATCGCGTTTCAATCAGGATACGATGGATGCTTCAGGTGTGGCGCTTGTCTTGATTGGACCTGGTAGTGTTGATCAGGTGTGTGTGTGTGTGTATTGATCATGTTACTTTTGATTTCGGGTTCATGACAAGTGTTTTATGAAGTTGATGAGACAATTCCATCTGTATTCACCATGTGCAGGCAAGAACATTCTCTGAGCAATCTGGTTTCAAAGGAGGTATGTTTTCAACTTTGAAGCATTGAGAATTTGAGATGTGATTTAATCATCAAAAACTTATATAACAGAAATGACATATTTTTTGTTGCTTGTTGCAGAAGTGTATGCAGATCCTAGTTATGCATCATACAAGGCACTGAGCTTCGTTTCTGGGGTTTCAACCACTTTTACACCCGGAGTATGTTTTTGCTTAATCATCAAATCAAGTTTTTAAGTTTTCTTATTTGCGAATCATTTGAGAAACACAGGCAGCTTTGAAGATCATAGAAGCATACATGGAAGGTTATCGACAAGATTGGAAGCTTTCCTTTGAAAAAGATACTCGTACCAAAGGTGGTTGGTATGTATGCATATTTCTTTTTTGGACCGAATGTTTGAATAAGACGAGTAAATGACCATTTTACCCTTGTGTAGGCAACAAGGTGGAATCATAGTTGCAGGTCCAGGGATAAGCAACATCTCATACATCCACAAGGACAAAGAAGCAGGGGATGATCCCAACATAGAAGAGATACTTAAAGCTTGTTGCTCATGAGACATGAGACATGAGGATGAGGTACTCTATGTAAAATATTGTAAATGAACATATGAATAATATATGATAGATGACTTTTTATTTATATTCAATAAATTGGATTATAGAGTGGTGTTACAAATTATTACTCGTACATTGAGGGACCAATTAATTCTGTACAAAAATTTATGATTTGATTTTCTTTTGTAACCAATGATACAAGGACCTTCTTGTGACCTTCAACCTCTGAAAAACCGCTGGTCTTCTGTTTGGGGGGCGGAGGGTTTTATCTAATAATAATAAGTTGGGATTTGGATGGAATGGATTCTCCACATTTATTCTTATTATCTCACTTGGGATTTTTGGTCCTAATGAGACAATCTCAAGACCTAAATTATCTCTTACAAGTTTGATTATTGTATCCTTTACATCAAATTCATGTTTATCACCTACTTCATGTACTCCCAGTATTATCAACATGTCATCTCTTACCAATTCACCTGCAACCAAAACATATAACATTTTCACCCTTAAAAAAAACTTTTACTCCAGTAGTCCAGTCTCTATAAAATACAGAATCCTAATTATATTATTCTACCTGAATGGTAGTTTTCTTTTATCATGCGCAAAACTGCTAGGACAACAATCCGTGCTTCAACCTTTCAAATGTCAATCAATATAAAAAAAAAAAAAAAAGTTGGTGGGAATTTCATTATTTAAAAAAATAGATAATAATTTGTAATTACCTTTGTGAGGCCCCGAACATCAACAGCTATAGATTGTGCATCTGTGTTACCCTTTTGCAAGTGTGATGCAACTTTCTCAAGAAGTAAACTTTGAGGTCCCCCTAAATCTCTTCTGTTGCTAGAGTTTTGTGGCCGATGGTTATCTTGTATTATCCCTTCACACCATTCCTCTATCAGTTCCTTCAGATAGTAATCATTGGGTTTAAACCTACAAAGATGCTAAATTATTATTTATTTCTGTCCAGATTAAGTCAAAAAAGTAACAGCCATATTATATATATAGCTGTCCAGATTAAGTGCTTAAAGACACATATCCCCTTACCCTGCTTTACGCATGTGTTGATAAATAGATAAACATTGTTGCACTTCTTCTAGGGAACCATATCTGGTACGTGCTCTCAGAAGTGTGTTATATGTTACCTAAAATTCAAAACAATAGTTCAATGTTTATAATATATATAGTATTTTGTTAAAACACTTTGTGTTATAAAATCTATAATTATATCATATTCCTTACCATATTTGGTTGTACTTGATATTTCTGCATTTCTGCAAATAACGAAAATGCCAAATTCAATTCCCTCTGTTTTACACAAACCTTAATAGCTGCTGTATACGCAACAACATCAGGCTGGACACCAGAGTTACGCATGGTTTTCAAAATCTGCACTGAATTAGCAAATGTTATTAGAGCTAATAATAACAATATAATATAATATAATATAATTACTTGAATTTTGTCTTACCTGTACAGCACGTTTGACATCCCCGGAACCTCCATAAACACCAATCAAAGTGGACCAAGTTATATGATTAGGGAAAATGCCAGCTGTCCTCATCTCATCCATTAAACCTCTTGCACGAAAGTCATCAGTGCCACAAGCTTTCATGAGCACATTATAAGTAGAAGTGGTGGGTCTAAAAGGAACCTTCATGGAAACTTCCAAACTCCCTTGTGACAGATTTTGTCTGTTTGTGATGCTTCCATATTCGTTCTTTTTCCACGACTCAAATAAACGGAAGGCTCTGTCATACTGGAAAGCCTTCACACATGCGTATAACAGGACATTGAAGCATTGTGAATTTGGCATGCAATTGGACACGATCATTTCTTCAAATAATACAAATGCTTCATCCACTAGACCTGCTTTTGCACATGCACTGATTAATGATGACCATGTAACTGCATTTGGAGTCACACCCGCTTCAAGCATTTTTTGTTTCATTCCCAGTGCCATCTCCCACATTCTTGCATCTGCAAATACCTGACATTTCAGATAACAAATATGAAAACTCTAGGGAGGGTTGTTAAGACCATTTTCCATAAAAATGAATATAATACCTTAATCATAGTGCTGTATGTAAAGACATCCAACTTCAATGATCCAGTTGATTCCATGCACTCTACCTCACTGTAAATTTCCTGGGCCAAATCAACTCTAGCAGCAAGGCAGCATGATTTTAGAAGGATATTGTATGAAGCCGTATCTGGAGTAACGCCCACATTCTGAATAGTTGAACTGAATTAGTCAACATTCTTTTTAAACTAATGTGTGGTTTTGTAAGAAGAGAGTATTATTATTACTTGCATATGTTTGTATATATTCATCGTGTAGCTCAGGTCACTGGCATTTACATTCATAAGACTGTTGAATACATACAGATTTGGGTTGATGTTTTCAGCACTTAACTCCTGCACCAAATTCACAGAAGAAAATCTACTATAAGTGAATCATGATCGATAAAGAACATCTTTGATGCATAAATAGAAGAAACACTATCCAAAATTTCAAGGAAGTTGGTATATTATGATTTATGAGCATTAGCATACCTCATATATGGACCTAGATTGCAAATGGTCACAACAAAGACCACATACATCTATGATTGTGCGATAAGCATACATATTTACACAACCCAGATTGTGTTTGGATGCTTCAAAAACAGTTAGTGCAGATGCCATATCTGCTCTCTTTCCAAATTCATGAATTGCAGTACAGAATATCTCATCGGAGTGGGTACACAAGCCCGAGTATCTGCAAAAGGAGCTAGATGAAGCAGAACAGAAAGCATAGAATCATAGATATATAATTAGCGGAAGTAGGAAACTAAGCTTACCTTATGGCCGCATGTGGATTTCTTTTGTCGACACAGTTTCGTATAACCTCAATTGGTTCCACAACATCTTCGATAGATATATGAAATCCTGCACCACATTGAGGGGGTAGAAGAAGATAAATCATAAATGTTACTACACATTACACAATGAGTTTACGAAAATTTACCAGACAGCGTTTCCATGAGATCAACAACCTCCGCCACACCACCACATTTCAAAATCTTCATGGATTCTCGTCCAATTGCCTCCATAAGAGATCTATCGGACAGAAAAACTTCCACTGCACCAGCACCACCAATCCCTAATTTCTGAAAACCGGTTAACACTTTGATCAGATTCCTCACGCCCCCATCGCTCTCAATCACACTCAAAATCCCCTTAGAAACAAGGTCCGAATTCAACAGTGCTGCAAATTCGACAGGCTTCAAAGCAGAACTACCGCCGCCGCTAGTAACCGTCTCCACAATCATGAAAAAATCCTCGAACCTGCCATCTTCCACGAGCTTCGAAGCTAGTTCGGCATAGTAGTTGATCCGATTGTGGCTCTGGCGACGTTCCCCCCACCTGACAGTGGATAGAAGAGGAGGACGATGAGAGTGAGAGTGAGAAGAAGACGAGGAGGATGGGGGTGGTGGTGGTTTTGATTGTTTGGAGGGTTGTTTAGGGTTAGTAGTAGGTAGAGTGTGTTTGGGAAGAGGTGGAGGAGTGGTGGAAACGGAGGAGCTAAGCATGAGAAGAGTGGTGGTGCTTCTCATCTCCCGGCTAACCGGCCGAGCTGATTTGTTCAGTTTTCACTTTTCAGTTCTTTGGTTGGGACGAAGATTGTATTTGAAAGGCAGGTAATAATAGAGGGATAATACTTATATTTTATTTTTATTTTTTTGCAAAAGAAACAAAATTGCATATATAAAATTTTGAAAAATTTCAGCTTTAAATTTTGTAACGTCGACTTATTATTTTAATTTTATGGGACAAAACACTGTTTTATTGACCAAGAAAAACAATTTAATTGTTCTTTTATATGAATTCTGAGTTTTTTTTTTTTTCTTGTGTCATTAGTTTTTGTTGACATTCTACTAGTAATTTTGGACCTATAACTATCCAAAGTTAAAAGAAAACATCAAATACTATCATACCAACCATTTATTTGAATCTTGGATTAAATGTGCTTTGATAAAAAGATATGTTAAGCATTGAGACTTCACCACATGATATAGTTATAAGGTTGGTCGGTACTTTGTATCAGACTTTAACGCAGTGGAGGAGGAGGCTGATGTGTCACTCCTCCATGCTCTGGCCACCTTGGGACCCACCCCCACCCCCCAACTCACATCACACTTACATTATTTATATTTTTACAAACGACAATGAGTATTTACAATTGTCTTCAATCGTTATTGCTTACGATTTCTTGTCTCCAAACGTCATTGCTTATGATTTCTTTTTTGTTAGTCATCCATTGGTTCCACGAAAAGTGTTTCTTCCGTAACATCGTTGCAGTGATTACAATTGTGTTTTGGTGCATGCATAACATGTTTGCAAAGTTGCTTTTTAATTCAGCAACACCCTATTTATACATAAGGAGGACTCTTTAAAAATCTTTACATAATTATAAATGACAAGTGACTAGATGAAAAACTAATCCAATACACTTTCACGTTCTCATGTTTTGAGAAACAACAACCCTACATTATTACAAATTATATGACAATACTCACATTATACTTACATTATTTATATTTTTACAAACGACAATGTGTATTTATAATTATCTTCAATCGTCATTGCTTACGACTTCTTGTCTTCAAACGTTATTGCTTACAACTTCTTTTTTGTAATTCATCAATCGCCTCCATGAAATGTGTTTCTTCTGTATTTTCGTTGCAGTGACTATAATTGTGTCTTGGTGCATGCATAACGTGTTTGCAAAGTTGCCTTTTTAATTCAATAGGTAATTCAGCTAAATGATGAGAATTTTTTTTGAATGGTTGTTTGAAAGTTTCTAATGCTTTCAATGCGTCGGGAGTAATTCCATTATCGGTTAGAGAATAGATAACGAATGTTTTGTTTGCATAATTTATTCTGACTCATGATCTTTGATCTTTTCCACTGCCTATTCGAGATGATCCAAGATAAACACATGTTAATGCAAAAATTAATGGTCTTCTGTAGGTGCTTCATGTGGAAGTTCATCTTTTGTTGGTTTAGAACTATTGCTTATTCAAATGTTTGCAAATGTTATACTTGGGACAAGTAGCTAAGAGTCTTCATCAAATATTGGATAACTAGAATACATTTTAATGAATAATCCCCTCTCTTGTTTAACAAGCCTTGTTTTGTAGCTTCAAATTATAGATTGAACAGACGATGGAAATTTACTAATGCAGTGTAGATTAGTTCCTTCTAGATATATATTCTCTATAAACCCATGGATAAAACAATTCCATAAAGTCATGGGATTCTTCACCTAACAGTGGATAGGAAAGGGGGCGATGAGAGTGAGAGTGAGAAAAAGACGGGGATGATGGGGGTGGTGGTGGTTTTGATTGTTTGGAGGATTGTTTAGGGTTAGTAGTAGGCAGAGTGTGTTTGGAAAAAGGTGGAGGAGTGGTGGAAACGGAGGAGCTAAGCATGAGAAGAGTGGTGGTGCTTCTCATCTCCCGGCTAACTGGCCGAGCTGATTTGTTCGGTTTTCACTTTTCAGTTGTTTGGTTGGGGGGAATATTGTATTTGAAAGGGAGAGGGATGATACTTATTTTTATTTTTATTATTTTGCAAAAAAAAATTGTATATATAAAATTTTGAACATTTCCAGCTTTAAATTTTGTAATGTCAGACTTATTATTTTAATTTTCATGGGATAAAAATTGTTTTATTGACCGAGAAAAACAATTTAATTGTTCTTTTATAAGAATTCGAGTTTTTTTTTCTTGTGTCATTAGTTTTGTTGACGTTCCTACTAATAATTTTGGACCTTTAAAAAAGCTAAAAGAAAACATCAAAGACTATCATACCAACAATCTTGGATCAAATGTGCTTTATAAAAAAATATATGTTAAGCATTGAGACTTCACCGGAACTCCATGCCGGTTAAAATGCATAAAATGGTCTCATGACTGTTCAACGACCCATTTTTTTAAGAAAAAAAAAAACTTTTTTAGCTATAAATACGTACCAATCTATTTCTCTTTTTTACACCATTCTCTTCTTTCTCTTTCTATTTTCACGGCTACAAAAATGGATCAAACATAATCATCCATCCAACAAACCCATATTCACACCCAAATACCATAAGACTTGCTCAATACGAGTCTTATTTTAATTTACTTTAACACCCAAGGATCATGGCAATTGCTATACCGACAAAAATATTTCAACCTTACCTCACCCCCAAAAGGAATGCGAAGCCCATGGCAGAAATAGATAGAAATTCAAGGAGTATATGGTAGTGCAACAAGAGAAAAATACACTAAGACTTGAGTACTTAAAAATTCTTTGACTAAAATAAGGTTTGAGTGGGAACGATGAGGGCGAGAAGAAGCACTCCAACAACAACAAGAACTCCTCAATAACTTGCCGATTCTAAGGATGAGCACCGAAATTTTGGTGCTTGATGATATTGAAGTTTTTCTGACGTTGAAGGAAAAGATTCGAGAAGAAATTACGGATAAACTTTAGATTAGTTTTCATTGTATGATTTTTATTTATCGTAATGTTTTTTTTAGTACTTTTCAGTTAAAATGTAAGGCTTATGTTTAAATCTTACGTTTTATAACGTTATTTTTTATTTATTAAAGACGAAAAAAAACTAAAAAAATGTGACATAAAAATAAAAATGGTGTGGTGTGTGGTGATCATTTTTTTTAGTAAAAATGAAGTGTAGATAATGACATGGCAGGTGATGTGTCAAAAAAAAATGATGTGGAGGGAGTGATTCATACCACCAATCTAATCCATTAGGGCTTATATATATATATATATATATATATATATATATATATATATATATATACACACACACACACACACACACATTATAGCCCCACCTAAGCTTAGGTACTAAACCTCTTGAAAATACATTGTTTTACTATATAAAGATAACGGTTAATGGATTCACGATTAATACTTCAAGATGTAAATTTAAGATCGACACAATATGGTTTAGGGTTTAGGTTTAGGGTTTAGGCTTAGGGTTTAGGGTTTAGGGTTTAGGGTTTAGAATTTAAGGTTTAGGGTTTAGGGTTTATGGTTTAGGTTTAGGGTTTAGGGATTAGGGTTTAGGGTTTAGTAATGTTCACTTCGGTGAAGTAATAAACGATAATGGAGGAAAGAAAACAAAGATGGTAAAACGATAATGAAAGAAAGAAATGTTATGGAGGATGATATATTTACCAAGTGAAACCAAACCGAGTATATTTAGCAAGTTAAAACGACATATTTTAGAGGTTTAGTACCTAAGCTTAGGTGGGGCTATAATGTATATTCCCTGTCCCCATATATATATATATATATATATATATATATATATATATATATATATATATATATATATATAAATATATATATATATATATATATATATATATGTGGTCCATTAGCATGGCCTAGACAACTCTGGCGCTCCCTTGTCAGCCTCCCTGGGGGCTCTCCTGCTGGTTTCTATGACTAAGTCCAATCCAATGTCATTGGCCTCATACCAATAACATCGAAATGGGGGGACTTGTTGATATATGGTCCATTAGCATGGCCTAAACCGCTCTAGTGTGCCAGCCCTGCCTGGTACGCTCCCGCCAACCCAGCCTGGCGCTCGATAGCCTGGCTCTCCCTTGCCAGCCTCATTGGGGACTTTCCTGTCGGCCCGACCTAACGCTCTCTTACCAGCATTTCCTGATGCGCGCCCGCCAACCTTGCCTGGTGTGCGCTCGCCATCCCCGCCCGGCGCCTCCAGGCGGCCTCGCCTAGCTCCTTGCTAGCTGGGCCTGAATTGGGTTGGCCCAAGGCCTGACCTAATTCCCCTTGACCTAATTGTCCCCTATATAATGAATAGTATATCCTCCATGGAGAAGGACATTTCCCTGGACTCTTCCCTAAGTGGTTTAACCACCACTAACCTTCCCTTTGGCTTAGCCGCCACACCATACTCCGGTCGGGTGGCTCAACCATCACCCGCCATCGTCGGCCACCATACACCACCACCAGCACTAGGATGGTTCTCTCTAGTTAAAGGGAACCGTCTCAGATCTTCCAGATGATCTAACTTGACTGTCGGAGTCCGCTCCCTGGGCATAGTCCCTGGGCGGCTCTATTGGGCTTATCTGTTGTGACCTCGCAGATCCATCTCCGGCGCAGAAGCACTTCCTCAGTGTAGGTGGTCGGAGCCGATGTCGCATCAATATATATATATATATATATATATATATATATATATATATATATATATATATATATATATATATATATATATTGAAGTTTGTGTGATTTGAGCAAAACCCAAACCGGAAACCAAAAAACGATACAATTGAAACCCCGATAAAAATCGACAAAGCGATTTTACATTTTTAGAAACAATCGATATTATTGGTTTGGTTCAGTTTTGTATTATAAACCCACCCAACAAAACTAAACCGACCCATGATGTTAAAACCCAATAAAAAACAGGCTCATCATACATATTACTTAAAATTTATTAAATTTTAAATATTAATAATATTTCCTATACAATGTTTAAGAAAAATGAAAATACTCTAAAGTGGTTATTACTTATTAGTTAATAGTTATTTTAGTATTTGAAATATAAAATTGGATTCAAAGCCGTTTATACCTTATAGCAATGAGCTTTCAATGGGTTTAAACCAGAAAATCCTAAAAGCTATGAACCCCCAAACCCACGGATGGAAACTAAAAACTCAAAACCAACCCATACAAAAGCCGACCCCACTCCCCCTTAAAAAAAAAAAAAAGTTTTAAAGCGGATAAAAATCTTCTACGATTTGGGTTCGGTTTTAACCAAAAACTTACCTAAACCGACTCATATTCATCCCCACTAACATAAATCCCGAGTGATTACATATATATGTTGTTTTAAAGCTACAAACATCTTTGGACTTGTCTTTTTGATAATTTATTTCAAACTCTAAATATGTCATTCGGAATTAAGTCAGCTACAACCTGGAGGCGTTTTTTCTTCAATTGTCATATATACATACACTACATCAATCTATCCTCAGCATTTGGTGATTCTATCACTTTCTTATACGACGAGAAATCGTTGAATTTTTGTAATTTCGTTACAGTTTATACAATGATCATTCACATTAGAATATAAACGTGACAATCATTAATATTCATTATTACTATGAGAAGAGCTATAGTATACAATGGAATTATAATATCTTAATGATTTGTCATTGTATATCATGATCATTCTCATGTAAATGAATAATTAACATCAACGACAATCATGTGATCATTCAACCGCAAACGAACATAAATGCTTTATTATCTAGGTACAACTATATCATTATTGATTTCATACACTTCTTTTAATACAAACTATGGAGCAACGAGCATGCTTATTAATTGTTCATAACACACATACACATTAGATGATAATGATATTTGTTTTTATATAACTTTTTGAGATGAGTAGTTAAACAAAAATCATAAATCACATCATCTAAATAGTCCACGTCAACCCGCCACATATATGTGCACAATTGCAAAAGTTGATTACTCTCGTAGGTTTGTAGTGTAAATACTAAATAAATTCAAATGATTACTGAAAGAGCGGAAATCGATCAATTACATATACATATTTCATGAACTTTCAACTTTAGACATTCCACCAGAGTATTCTCCATGAGAACAGACATGAGTTATGTACAGCATCAGATCTTTCTCCTATGAATCTAGAAGGCTGAATGCTTAAAAGAGTATGTATTTAACTACTTGATGGGAAAAAGAATGGTGTACACAAGAAGAAAGGTTACAATGACAATTGCACCCCCAAGGGTGAAACCTGGACTAGTCCATAGATTTAAATTTGATCTTTCTGCCCTCTTAATGGGATCGACTTCCTCAGACAATGGGTAATCGGATCGCTTAGGGTTCCAGCTTACATACTTATTTGGGGTAAACTGTGAAAACAAGCTCTTTTTCCCTTGCTTTTTGAAACTTGACCATGCCTTATCCCAATCTGTTGACGATTTGTCTGTACATGATGTGCATAAACAGAATCAACACCATTGGCACAATCATGAATCATCGCTGCCTAACGCTCCAATTACTAGATTAATCAATGAATTCTTAGTGATTTTGGACTTATGAACTGATTCTGTAAGGTATATCTCTACAATTTCATTTCACTCACAGCAATCAGCTCCCCTAATCCAAGTAAGATCTTATGAACTCCGAGAACAGAGCAATCAAATCATGATCATGTAACAAGCAATACACAAATTAACAGCGACGAATCATAAAGGTACACTAATAGTTCCGGATTCTAATACCTTTGCCGTTGTTGTTCCGATCGTCGCCATTTTGAGGAGACGGTGGCCTCCGAGGAGGAGGATCTCGGCTGGAACAATAACAGGGCTTCGGAGGTTTTTGATTTCTCCACGATGACGTGAGGCTCCCGATGCTCATCGCTCGAATATCCATTTTTTTCAGATTCTCAAATTTCAACCACAGAAGAACGCAAGCTTTTCAAAATCTGTTTTTTGTTTGTATGTACTATGAACGAGGGTGGATGTAAGGGGTACATTGGTCATTTAGCAATAGTTTTTTCTTAAAGGGCTAACTACATTAAATGATTAAACACAGTTAAGCCCAACTTGTTCCCAAAAAGCCCAAGTTTGATCATAAAGTTATTTTATTTTAACACAAAATCTTTAACAGGCTCTTTTTTATTTTATTTTTATTATTATTACTTTTTAGTTTTGTAATTGTTACTCAAGTGGAAGCAATGTTGTTGGACTTGCTAATTAAAGTAAAGCTCATGACAAAGGCACAAAAGAAAAGTATGTAACCTTTTCTTTTGTATTTTATTCATGTCTTAACAACTTTGTACATTAAATGTATAATTGTATGCTATGTACATTAAATATTAAACACGATTAAGCACAATTTGTTCCCAAAAAGCCCAGGTTTGATCATAAAGTTATTTAAGACGAAAATTTTCCACCACCCTAATAAAAATACAACATCTAGCTAATTTTCTTTTATTCATGCCTTAACAATATAATACAAGTACTTAAGTACAAGATATACTAAGGATACTATGAAAGTTGTTAAGGAATGAACATCTACCTAAGTTGGTAAATAAAATATATTTTTTTGTATTCATGCCTCAACAACTTTTATAGAATACTTATGCAACTTGTACTTTTTGATGTCTAATATACTATCCATCGTATTCCACTTCCATTTCATGCTTTATGGATTGTACAATAATTAACATTCTTATACTAAGGTGTTGTTTGTTTTCTCATACTAAGGTGTTGTTTGTTTTTTCGAAGCGAAAATTCATGAAGTCTGCAGACCACCTTTGCAATCCTCTGTAGCAGAAGAAGTGGAACAAACGGCTGCAGTATAATAAGAAACATGTTTGTTTTTTAACATCTGCAGACTGCTGCAGTAAACTAAAATTTAAATAAACTAATTTTATAAACTGAAAATAGTTCTCAACACTGAAATTTAATAATTCTAATCTTAAAACATTGAAATAATAATAACAAGAACATGTAAAGAAAACAAAAATATAAAACTTTTTTTTTTAAAAAAAAAACTTAAAAAAATGTAAAAGAAGCTAATAGTTTTATTCTAGAAAAAAAAACTAATTTTAAAAAACATTAAAAAGAAAATAATAAAAAAATTAAAAAAATATTGCAAACGTTGTCTACAAAGTTCGTAAAAAGTTACACATGTTAAAAAAAATATAACTGAAATTGAAAATATTATTAATAAAACGGTAAAAAAAAATAAGTTAAAAAAAATCGTGGAAATTATAAAAATAAATTGTATCATATCCGTAAATAAAAATTAAGAAAATCAAAGTTTAAAAAAAATTAAAAAAAAAGTTATACAAAAATTCTTAAAAAAACACTTAGAAAAAATGAAAGCTGAAGAGGTTAAAAGAGGCAAGTCAAGTGCTGCGCCACGCAGCACACGCGCAGATGTTTTGTAGTCTGAAGTATTCCAAAAAACAAACTAATGCGATAGGGAAAGTGTTGCGCGTGTGCTGTGTCGCGCAACAATAAGTGGTTTGAACATGTTTTTATAGAAAAACAAACACCACCTAAGTACGTGTAATCTTTGAGGGCTTTCTTACCTTTACGCACATAGTACAGATCAAATAAGCTTTATAACAGAAGTTGAATATGTTATAACTCACCCTTCCTTAAAAAGATGTTAAACTCATAATTTCTTCGTAATCGACTAAATGTGTGTATATATATTCTTCATTTTGTCTTTTGCGTATGCTTTACAATTTGGTCCAACATAGTGTTTTCACTTGAGCAAAACTAGTTCTATTTCCTTTTACTGGAATAATTTTTGTTTGGCTCAATAGTTGCTTTTGGTTCCCCGACAATCTCATTTCGTCCCTTCCACATTTAATTTCGTCCAAGTAATTACTTCATCATGTTTTACAAATGCATATTTTACGACCATAAATGTGGCATATTTTCTAAATCAAAAACTCAAAGTTCGACAAACATAAAATTGAGCTTTAACATGTACCTTATAAGGTGCTCTATTTTCAAGTCATCAAGTTTGAAAGACAAATACAAGGTTCAGAAGACATTAAAGAGATTGTGTTTTGAAGGAGTTTGTTTAGGAATAGTTTTCCTTGTTATCTGTTATTAGACTTGATTTAGTCTCCTTATCATTGTTTCCTTATCTTTTTATTTTCTTGTTCCCAAAGTCTAGGGCCGACCCGTTGATTTTGAAGGCCCTGTGCGACGAGAAAAAATGGATCATATATATATATATATATATATATATATATATATATATATATATATATATATATATTACAAAAATAAATTTAAAAAGTGAATTGTCATAATGGAAAATTAAAAATAATTTAATCAATAGAAAAAAGATATTTACAAATTTATAAACTGATTTAATAAACAAAATTGCAAGAGAGGGTAAATTGTAAAGCATGAAGCATAAATGAAGGGGTAAAAGTTTAACTTGGAGTATAATCCGTTTATTTAATTAAGCATTAATTATGATATGATGTAAATTTATAAAAGTTGAGGGTGGATTGTAAAACATTGATTATAAATGAGCGAAGGGAATTGTAGATTTATAAAAGGTATAAAAAATTAACGTGCACCTGAATCGAACTACAGTTTACTTTAAATCATTGCGGCGCTTTAGCCAGCTCACCAAATCGTTCATACAATTATAATTTTATAAAACTATATATATATATATATATATATATATATATATATATATATATATATATATATATATATATATATATCCTTAAATAGATAATCCGGCTAAAAATCGGACCCTATTTTTTTCGGGGCCCTGTGCAACCGCACACCTTGCACTCCCTTAGGGCCGGCCTGCCAAAGTCATATCCTTGTATAAATATGAAGCCAATTTTTTCAATAATATGAAGGACCAGGAAGCAATTCTTCCTGTTAACCTGTAACGCCCGTGTTTCTAGGCTTGCCATTTTTAGCAATGTAATAATCTAGGTTAACCTTGTAACTCAACTTGAAATAATAAGAATGTATTATTTGTGAATTATGTGAATTATGTGATTTATGTGTTTATTTTCTTGATTTTTATAATTTAATGAATTAAGAATAAAATAAGTGTCAAAATTAAAGTGTGAGATACACTCGATATCTTTGCATAAAGTTGTAGTGGTTGAAACAAGGATTCCGGAGATATAAGGAATGCCAAAATCCGAGTTATAACGAAGAAGTTATGATCTGTCGAAGTTTCGAGACAGAACCGGTACGACGCCGAGTGACGTAAAATATGAATTTAAGATAGAGCGATATTTAGCCTTAGCGATCTAAACGAAAGTCGTAGATTTCGTTAAACCGAGAGCGTGCATAAAAGGAACGCCCAAATCTGACTTCGTATGAGGAAGTTATGATTTTTCTAAGTTTCGACTTAGCAGTATGCAGCCCGAATACTCGATTTGAGATCGAGCGGTTTTTAGCCGAAACAATCTAAATGAGAATCGAAGATCTCATTGTTAGTAGCGAAACGATGAAAAGTTAGGCGAGAACGGACGTCAGACGAAGAAGTTATGAATTTATAACGAAGTTTTTCTGTCCCGGCCTTCTAAAAATAAATAATAAAAATAAAAGTCAAAATTAGCCAATGGAGTCTAAATGAAAGTTGTAGAGTACGGTCTGAACTTCGCGTGGATATAAAGAACGTCGAAAACGGAGCTCGTATGCGAAAGTTACGCAATTTAGAAGATTGACAAGTCAATTACGCCCCGCGTAATTTGAGTACGCCCCGCGTACTCAGTCGGATGCAACTTGTCTGACCAATACTTGAGTGCCACCAGTCGACGCACGCAGTGACGTCAAAGTATGCCCCGCGTAACCCGAGTACGCCCCGCGTAACTTGAGATTACGCCCCGCGTAATTTCAGACCCTCAGCCTATAAATAGAACTCGAATTCAGCCATTTTCTCTTGTTCAAACTCTTCCCTCTCTCTAAGTTTTGCCTTGTTTTGCGTGCCGTTTATACCCCGAAGCCTCGGTAATATTCCCGAGCCCCGAAGCAAGATCCGAAGCCCCGAGAATCCCGAAGAGCGTTATTCCCGAGCCGAAACGCTGCCCGCGAGGAGCCCGGTTTTGTGAAGATCTTCCAGATCTACGGAGAAACACCTCTTCTGCAAGCCGTAGTGCTGCCCGATCATCTTCTGATCAAGTGAGTGTGTAGTTACTTTCATTCCAACACAATATTATGAAGTATTTTATAAAATACGTGCTATGTGTATATATTTTGTTGTTATATATGTGAATGTATACCCACTCTCTTCTATCTTATAGATCTGATTATTTCTCTATGAAATACGTGTTATGTGTGTGTGCCTCATCTGTTATGTGAAAAATGTTTTGATTGAGCATGCTATACAGGTTTTGAAACTACGTATAAAAATGTATATTTTATCTACTAATATGTTGGGTAGAATATGGGTAGATAGTTGGTGTGTAATAAACAGATGAGAGGCCTCGATGTTGTTTTGATCCAGTCATCTAGCGGAATTTAGATGACGACCACGGACTTTTCTAGACAGTCCAGTGGAACGCTAGCAGGCTCATAACCTGTAGGTGTTAATGAACTTGGGTGTTCATTCGCTGTATTTCATCCCCCCCATGGTTGCCTTATTTGACTTATATTGCTGAGGAACCCCCGAAGCATGTGTAGTCGCTCCGATGAAATATTCTTAAACTAGGTCCCTTGTGTTAGTTATTTTAGGGACATAAAGTGAGAATAACGGGAATGGATAATTGGGTTATTGTTGGTTGATAATAATTAATTTAATTATTTATTGTGGGTTGAAAACCCTATATGCTCACCAGGCTCCCAAGCCTGACCCACTCAGTTGATTTATTTTACAGGAAGTGGCGCAAGAACTTAAGATGGGCGAACATCAAGTTGTTTTGTTTACAAGTCTGTATATGTATATATTTGTTGAAAGACTTGTAATGATATCGTTTATGCTTTATGATCTGTATCGGAACATGACATCCCGACTTTTGATTATGAAATGAAATCATATTTCTTTATGAAATGTTTTGATAAATATCTATTTTATCATGTTTTGTTTTTGGGAACAAATTCCGCATCTCTTTTAAAATTCAAAGGATTTACTCTGAAAATTATTTTAAAAAGCATAAATGAAATCGGTCTTTTCTGGCCGAGATTTTGGGGATGTCACATAACCCAATTCTGTTTTCTTTATAGTATCAGAGCGGGTCTCTTGATCCGTTTGGAAAACTCTGAAACACCATGACCGGACCTGTTGTCGTTACTGATGTAGGTTCATCCACCAATCCATCCAACGATCCCAACTCTGCATTCTATATTCACCCAAACGATTATCTTCGTCAACTCCATGTCAACGAAACCCTAAACGATGTCAACTATGCTGATTGGTCTCGTGAAATCAATGACTTTATATTCGCTAAAAACAGAGACGATGTCATCAATGGCACCTTGGAACAACCAAAAGAAGGTTCACCGGAACTCATAGTGTGGCAATGCAGTGATGCAATAATCAAAGGTTGGCTGACCACCTATCACACCCCCGAACCGGGACGGCGGAAACGTGCGGGGGTGGGTGACTTCATCTTGTAATATCATAACAAATGTATATAAATGAAACATAGCCACCATCATCATACATTCAAGATAACAAAATACATGGTTTACAACATTGTGTTTGTTTATAAAAATTACATCCCAAATAACAAATGTATGATGAAATCAAAATACAACATTTATTTAAATCGATAGTTGTAAAGAATTGGCTCACTGAGTTCCTGAGAATACAAATCGTTTGAAAAGCGTCAACATATAAAATGTTGGTGAGTTCATAAACATGTTTGTAAGAAAACTTTATAATATTTTGAAATCTCCAGAAAATCCAATATTTTCTGTAAAAATAGTTTGAGAGTCTTGTTTAAAATTTGTGTATATTTGCATGTGTATACTTGGTTTACTTTGTTTGAAAACTTCATAGAGAGTGTTTCTAGAAAATCTTATATTATATGTTAAATGAAATAGTGTGGTCTTAAAATCCTAAGACCGGAGTGATGTGTCTAGTTACAAAATAGTCGATACAATGTTTGTATGTTGTAAAAATGAGTGGTGTGTATATTCAACGTAAATCTTGTAATAGCTTTGTTATTCTCTATGTGAGTCGTTATAATCATACTAATATGACAAAGTGCTTTATGTAAGAAGAAGAACCATTGGAAGACAAATTATCCTTTACTGACAAGCAAGGGAAATCAGCAGAACAACAAACAAGATCACCAACACATTCTCAAGCTTCACGACAGAACATGTCTTCTGGACAGTCACGTCCCTCGTTTCTATCTTTTAGACCACCACGGTACGTTGCTGCTACACCTTCAGTTAAGAATGAAACAAATTTCACACCACCATCATCCTTGGAGCCATAGATTGTTAAGTACCTTTGACAATTCTTAGTTGCCAATCCAATTTCCATGTCGGCTTCTATGTATCATTCAAGTATGTCTTCATCCAATACGTCATGTATTCCTTAGTCCTTGTAGATATTGGATTATGGTTCATCTCATCACATGTCACCATATTTTTTTTATCTTTTGCTCATTATCTTATCGTACACCTATCTCTATTATGACTGCTAGTGATACACCCATGTCAGTAGAGGGCGTTGGTTATATTTTCACTCCTCATATATCTTTAACAGATGTTTATTACATTCCCACACTTGCTTTGAATCATGCATCGGTTAGTCAGTTGTGTAAATATAGTTGTTGGGTCTTCTTTTCTGATTCATTATGTTGTGTACAAGACATTTGGTCTCAGAGGGTGATTGGGGTAGGCCATAGACTTGGGGAGCTTATGTTTTGGAGCACCTACATGTTTCTTATGTTGCTGCATCTAGTGTCGATTTGTCGTCTTTTCGTTTAAACCCTTCGTCTTTTTTTAATCTTTGGCATTCTCATTTGGGGCATGTGTCAGCGTTTCGTTTACAATTTTTGGTTTCCACTAGTGTGTTAAGCTCTTTGAAAACTGATGATATTTCTGATTGTTATGGTTGTAAACTCCGAAAATTTTCTTCTTTACCATTTAATAAAAGTCTCACTCGTTCCATTGCTCCCTTTTCTATCGTGCATTATGATGTGTGGGGTCCCTCTCCGATCACCTCTAAATTGGGAGCTAACTATTATGTGTAACGCCCGTGTTTCTAGGCTTTCCATTTTTAGCAATGTAATAGTCTAGGTTAACCTTGTAACTCAACTTGAAATAATAAGAATGTATTATTTGTGAATTATTTGAATTATGTGATTTATGTGTGTATTTTCTTAATTTTTATAATTTAATGAATTAAGAATAAAATAAGCATCAAAATTAAAGTGTGAGATAAGCCCGACATCTTTGCATAAAGTTGTAGTGGGGTTAAACAAGGATTCCGGAGATATAAGGAATGCCAAAATCCGAGTTATAACGAAGAAGCTATGACCTGTCGAAGTTTCGAGACAGAACCGGCACGACTCCGAGTGACGTAAAATATGAATTTAAGATAGAGCGATATTTAGCCTTAGTGATCTAAACGAAATTCGTAGATTTCGTTAAACCGAGAGCGTGCATAAAAGGAACGCCCAAATCTGACTTCGTATGAGGAAGTTATGATTTTCTGAAGTTTCGACGTGGCGGTATGCAACCCGAATACTCGATTTGAGATCAAGCGGTTTTTAGCCGAAACAATCTAAATGAGAATCGAAGATCTCGTTGTTAGTAGCAAAACGATGACAAGTTAGGCGAGAATGGACGTCAGACGAAGAAGTTATGAATTTATAACGAAAATTTTCTGTCCCGGCCTTCTAAAAATAAATAATAAAAATAAAAGTCAAAATTAGCCAATGGAGTCTAAATGAAAGTTGTAGAGTATGGTCTGACCTTCGCGTGGATATAAAGAACGTCGAAAACGGAGCTCGTATGCGAAAGTTACGCAATTTAGAAGTTCGACGAGTCAATTACGCCCCGCGTAATTTGAGTACGCCCAGCGTACTCAGTCGGATGCAACTTGTCTGACCGATACTCGAGTGCCACCAGTCGACGCACGCAGTGACGTCAAAGTACGCCCCGCGTAATCCCAGACCCTCAGCCTATAAATAGAACTCGAATTCAGCCATTTTCTCTTGTTCAAACTCTTCCCTCTCTCTAAGTTTTGCGTGCCGTTTATACCCCGAAGCCCCGGTAATATTCCCGAGCCCCGAAGCAAGATCCGAAGCCCCGAGGATCCCGAAGAGCGTTATTCCCGAGCCGAAACGCTGCCCGCGAGGAGCCCGGTTTTGTGAAGATCTTCCAGATCTATGGAGAAACACCTCTTCTGCAAGTCGTAGTGATGCCCGATCATCTTCTGATCAAGTGAGTGTGTAGTTATTTTCATTATAACGCAATATTATGAAGTATTTCATATAAAATACGTGTTATGTGTATATATTTGGTTGTTATACGTGTGAGTGTATATTCACTCTCTTCTATCTTATAGATCTGATGTATTCTCTATGAAATACGTGTTATGTGTGTATGCCTCATCTGTTATGTGGAATATGTATTGATTAAAACATGTTATACAGGTTTTTAAAATATGTATAAAAATGTATATTTTTATCTACTAATATGTTGGGTAGAACATGGGTAGATAATTGGTGTGTAATAAACAGATGAGAGGCCTCGGTGTTATTGGTGTTATTCTAGTCATTCAGCAGAGTATGGATGACGACCACGAACTATTCTAGACTGTTCTGTGGAACACTAGCAGGCTCATTACCTGTAGGTGTTGTGAACGACGTGTTCACCGGTGTACTCTATCCCCCACATGGTTGCCTTTAGGACACTTATTGTTGAGGAAGCCCCTCTGCAGCGATGTCCGTCCTGATGAAAAATCCTGAAATAGGTTCCTTATAATAGACGTTATTTTTAGGAACGTAAGGTGAGGATAATGGGAATGGGTAATCGGGTTTATTGTTGATTGTTGAAATTAAATATAATTATTGTGGGTTGAAAACCTTATATGCTCACCAGGCTCCCAAGCCTGACCCACTCAGTTGATTTATTTTACAGGAAGTGGCGCAAGAGCTTAAGATGGGCGAACATCAAGTTGTTTTGTTTACAAGTCTGTGTATGTATATATTTGTTTAATGACTTGTAATGCTATCGTTTATGCTTTATGATCTGTATCGGAACATGACATCCCGACTTTTGATTATGAAATGAAATCATATTTCTTTATGAAATGTTTTGATAAATATCTATTTTATCATGTTTTGTTTTTGGGAACAAATTCCGCATCTCTTTTAAAATTAAAAGGATTTACTCTGAAAATTATTTTAAAAAGCATAAATGAAATCGGTCTTTTCTGGCCGAGATTTTGGGGATGTCACATTATGCTTCATTCATTGATGATTACACTCATTATACGTGAGTTTATTTTATGAAGTCCAGGTCTCATTTTTTCACCATATATAGTGAACTCAAAGCTCTTGTCAAGACTCAATACTCTGCTGTTATAAAATGTTTTCGGTGTGATCTGGGAGGAGAATTTACCTCCAATGATTTTAAATAATTATTGACATTTAATGGCACTATACATCAATCATCTTGTACATACACTCCTCAGCAGAATGGTGTTGCATAAAGAAAACCTCGACATCACCTAGAAACTGACAGATCCTTACTACTTTATGCTCAAGTTCCCAATATGTTTTGGTGAGAAGCTATTCATACTGCCACTTATGTTATTAATCACATTCCCACTGTGTACACTTTGGGGAAGTCTCATTATGAAATGTTGTTTGGACAACTTCCAGATTATTCTTCATTATGAGTGTTTGGGTGTACATGTTGTGTCTTGAAGCCTCATGTAGAGAGAGATAAGTTGTCTTCAAAATAAGCTCTTTGTGTTTATTTGGGATATGGTATTGGTCAAAAAGGTTATTGGTGCTATGATCCTTCAAATCAGGAATTTTATGTCTCTCGCAATGTCACTTTTTAGAGCATATTCCATTCTATAGCATTCATGTTCAGTCACATGATGCAACCCGAGAGGAGCTTCATACTATTCATCCATTTAGCATTGACATTGATGATCCACCACATATCACTGACCCACCACCTGCTACCGATCCACTACTTGCTGATGATTCACCATCGGTCGCTAGGGGTGAGCATTGGACTGGTGGATTGGACCGGACCGGTGAACCGGACCTGACCGGACCGGACCGGTTTTTTGGACGCCCGGGCTGGTTCTCGGTTCTAAGATTTCTATCCGGTCCGGTCCGGTTTTTTTCCCGGTTCGGTCCGGTTTTAACCGGGTTTAGAACCGGTTGGACATGTAATCTGTGATGTTTTTTAAACACTCATAACTCATTCGTTTTAAGTCGGATTGACCTCCGGTCTTTTCCAACATTTAGTTTACAATTTGTAGATGAATTTAGAATACAATTTTGTTTATTTTGATATTATATTCATTGAGTTACAATCCTTCAAAGTAGAGCTATCAAAGCTGAAAAAATTCAGCTTTTCAGCAACATTTTGTAATTTGTGATATTTTTTAAACACCCATAACCCATTCGTTTTCAGTCGGATTGAACTTTGGTTTTTTCCAACATTTAGTTTAAAGTTTGTAGATGAATTTAGACTATAATTTTGTTTATTTTGGTATTGTATTCACTGAGTTACAATCTTTCAAAGTGTAGCTATCAAAGCTGAAAAAATTCAGCTTTTCAGCAAGATTTTGTAATCTGTGATGTTTTTTAGACACTCATAACTCATTCGTTTTAAGTCGGATTGACCCCCCGGTTTTTTCCAACATTTAGTTTACAGTTTGTAGATGAATTAAGACTATAATTTTGTTTATTTTGGTATCATATTCACTGAGTTACAATCCATCAAAGTAGAGCTATCAAAGCTGAAAATTTTCAGCTTTTCAGCAAGATATTATAGTATGTGACGTGTTTTAAACACCCATAATTCATTCGTTTTAAGTCGGATTGACCTCCGTTTTTTTCCAAAATTTATTTTATAGTTTTTAGATGAATTTATACTATAATTTTGTTTATTTTGGTATTATATTCACTGAGTTACAATCTTTCAAAGTAGAGCTATCAAAGCTGAAAAAATTCAGCTTTTAAATTAAAGATTAGATTATGAGTTTATGAAGTTTGTTAGTTTGATTGATTTTAAAGTTTAAAATATGATTTTTGTTGTTACGGTAATACTTTTTTATGTTTGTCTTAAAAATTTATAACTTTTTTTTGGTGAACTTAATTTATATGTTAGTTGTTTTTATTTGGAAAATTAATTTTTGCAAGTTATAATATTATATATCAATGTAGATTAGTTATGCATGAAACGGAAACGTATTAATTTTGCAAGTTATAATATTATACATCAATGTAGATTACTTATACTCTATGCAATTAAAGTTATGCCGGTCCAAACGGGTCCAAAAACCGGAAAACCCGAACCTGGACCCGGACCCAGACACGGACACTGACACGACTCATCCGGTCCGGTCCATGGTCCACAAAATTCTCCATAACCGGTCCGGTCCAAGAGTCGGCCCGGTCCGGTCCGGTCCAAATACTCACCCCTATCGGTTGCTGATCCACCACCTGCTGCAGATCATCAAGGTCCTCCTCCATCAAGGCCTTATCGTAATAAGAAGTCTACAAAGCTTCCTAAATTTGTCTATTCCTCTTACTCACCGGTGTTTGCCCCCTTTATTGCTAATGTACATCGTCTCTCTAAGCCAACATCCTACAAAGAGGTCGTTTCTGATCCCCTTTAGCAGACTGCTATGGATGAGGAACTTGCAGCTCTTTATCAGACTCATACATGAGATCTGGTTCCGCTTCCTCTCGGAAAGCACACGATTGGTTATCGTTTGGTATATAAAATCAAAACAAATTTTGATGGCTCCGTTGAGCGTTATAATGTCAGACTTGTTGCGAAAGGGTACACGCAAAATTATGGTATGGATTATGAGGAGACGTTTGCTCATGTTTCAAAAATGACAACTGTTGGCACCTTGATTGCAATTTCTTCCATTCGCCAATGGAAGATTTATCAGATGGATGTCAATAATGCTTTCTTGAATGGTGATCTTCATGAGGAAGTATACGTGTCTCCTCCCCTGGTATTGCTTACCAACCAGGTGAAGTTTGTCGACTTCGGAAGGTACTATATGGCCTCAAACAAGCCCCTCGTGCTTGGTTTGAGAAATTTTATACAGCGATTGCTTCGCTTGGTTTTCAACCAAGTAACCATGACTTGGATCTATTTATTCGATGTACGAATGCAATTCGGAATATTCTTTCCTTATATGTCGATTACATAATTATTACTGGTGATGATCATGATGGTATAGAGTCTTTAAAGCGTGATTTGGCTCATTGTTTTGCTATGAAAGACTTTGGTTTGCTAAGTTATTTCTTGGGGATTGAAGTTGCTCAGTCTCCAAAGGATTATCTTTTATCTCAAACAAAGTATATTTCAAATTTGTTTGGACGTGCACGACTCACTGATAATCGGACAGTTGATACGCCTATAGAGAGTAATGCAAAATACTCTCCAACCGATGGTGTCCCATTATCAGATCCAAGCCTTTATCGTACCATTTTAAGGAGTTTGGTTTAATTGGCTGTCACTAGACCGAATATTGCTCATGCAGTTCATGTGGTTAGCCAGTTTGTCATTGCTCCTACTATTGTTCATTGGGGAGTTGCTCTTTATATTTTGAGATATCTACATGGTACTCAATCCCGTATTCTTATGTTTCCATCAACATCCTCTCTTAAGTTGTGTGCCTATAGTGATGTAAATTGGGATAATGATATTTATAATCGTAAGTCCATTACTGGGTATTGTGTTTTTCTTGGAGGTTCATTGATATCATGGAAAAGCAAGAAACAAGATGTTGTTTCTCGATCTTTTATAGAATCGGAGTATCGAATCATGACTATTGCCACTTGTGAGATTGTTTGGTTGAGATGGATTTTTGCAGATATCGGCATTCACATATCTCAGCCTACCCCTTTGTATTATGACAACGAGAGTGCGATAATGATATATAAAAGCCTTTTTATTCTCGTTCTACCGAAATCAAATTTACAACCTTCGTTAATCGCCACGTCACCTGCATTCTAAACGACGCGACTGAAATCAACCTCGATTCACACCGGCTCATTTTCTCAGGTGTGTCGTATCTGGTTCCCCGTTTCCCCTTTTACCTCCTATACCATACAACCGCTCCTCATCTTGAAAAAATTTATGATCGCTTACCTTTTACTTGGTATCCCCTCCTTCCCCGACATTTATTTATCTGGTGCTATTTAGAGTAATATAACATAGTTCTTCGGATGCCACGTAACCCACCTTCCAAACGATGCCACTGGACATCAAAGTTGACTCCTGCCACCTCATTTTCAATTGTGCCGTATCGATGGACACTTTGACGTATCGATGGATCAACGAGGTATGTAATCGACTTTATTTTCGTTTCATCCCTATCAATTTCATTATTTTTTGTGTTTTCGTTTTCTATATTCGAGCCCTAGATTTCTCCTGCGGTCCTTCTGTTCTCGTCACCGTCTCCGTTAGTTCACAATTTGAATACGATGATTGTTGAATTGCATGTGTTTCCCTCTACACACATCCAATAACACGACTTCTCATATGCAAGGATATCTTGACATTAGTATGCAAAAGGTAATTTACTGTATGATTAAATGTTCTGATCTTTCTTCAACAGACTTGTTCTGGTATCACATGGATGGTGAAGAAAATATAAAAATCGAGAATGAAATATCAGCAACCCTTGAGCATATATGTCCCATAATTCAACATATGTTGTTAATTTCTTTTTATAACTATCATCAGGATCGGTATATCCTTCCTCGGTCTGGTTAGTGATCTTAATTTCTTTTTTTACAAGTTTAGATTCAAGGGATTTTAGGGCAATATGAAATCATTTATGGCAAATTGGCAATAGTATCTTAAGACTTGATACTAATGCCTTCTATGTGTTTGATGTATTGTTTCATAAAGAATTTTCTAATTTAAATATATAAAAACCAGGCCTTTGACCTTTTTCCATTTGGTTTGCAATATATGATTCAATAGTATAGTATTTTGTTTATTTATTCAGTTTGGTACATATTTGTCATTATAAGGCATAACATGGTTAGAAATTCTGAATTTGTCGCATGCGTATGACAGAACTTTTGTAAACAAATACTCTTAGTTGCATCTTGTTGCGGATTAAATGCACGAAACGCAATGTACTTTTATTATTTGTGTATTATATTAATGTTAATTGAATCAATTTTCTTGAAGGAGTCTTCATTAGTGTCATGCCATGTGGTAAGGCTAGATGTTTTTAGGAAATAAGAGTCTTATCTCGTGGTTGGATTTATTTGTTATGATTGATTATGGCTTAAAAATAGTAACTTCAAGGATATTTTTGTGTTATATGTGTCTTAATTTAACCAAATATTACACAGGGATAATAATAAAACATTTGAGTTGATATATATATATATATATATATATATATATATATATATATATATATATATATATATATATATATATATATATATATATATATAGAGCAATCCTGACTATGAATCATTCAGAATGCCATTTAACTTTTAACTGAGACAAGATAAATGAATCATGTGGACCCCAAATCAAAAACCAACTGCCATTTGAAATGATAATAATGTGGTCAACTTGTGGACGTCTTTAGAATGTTGTTTTTCTACTTAACCATAGTTGGTTACTATGTGTGCACAATGGTAACCTACTTTCTCAATTCCTTTTTCTCATATCATTAGAAAATAGATAAACAACTTTTTAATATGTTGTGAAGTTTAATTATTGTGAAGTTTACGGATTTATAATGTGCATTTTCATGTTTTTTCTTGTGGTGATGGTGTGATGAAAGAATTTGCTTTGAACTTGATTGATGGAAAAAAAAAAAACACTTTCTACAAAACTCGTAGTAATATAGGAAATCCAAAAGATATGTTCTTTTATTGTTGTATTTGTTATTTGTAAACAAAAATGATATATTATACTAATTAGACCTCTATCAAGTTATGGTATATTGTACAAGTTGGTATTTCTTTCGTATTTTTTTTTCTATTTTATGTTTTGGTTAGAATGTTTTTTTTGTAAATATAAGATGTTTTTAGATGATTATTAGACAAATGTTGCTCCACTTATTTAGATCGATGAAAAAACACAAACATTTTGGATATCCGAGTTGATTCCATATCCGTATCCATATCCAAAATTTTGGATACGGATTCGGACATTCGAGTCCACTATCCAAAAATTTTGATATCTAAATTTCCAGATATCGATTACATCTATCGGTGGATGTTGACATGTTAAGCAATTTCATTCAGTATCTGTATTACCCTCTTGGTGAATCAACAATCAACAGGACCTAGCAATATAGCTTATTGAAATATATGTTATATTACTAAATTTGTTTATGATATATTTATTGTTTAGCTTTGAACATTGCTTTGTTTTTTAACCAATATTATGAGGCCATCAATTTATAAGTTGTCAAATACTAAAATATGAAAAAAAGAAAAAAAATGTCGTAAGTATATAATTTTATTTTCTTTTTCATATTCATGTTTTTATATTGAAAACTCAATCATAAAAAGAAACATAACATACCAATACCTAAATTACCCTCTGTAGGATCGTGCTTAGCATGGGCCACAAACTTTTCTAGTATATATATATATATATATATATATATATATATATATATATATATATATATATATATATATATAATAGGGTAAAGTGAATATACCTAACAACCTTATATAAACTTAGGTACTTAAACTCATTAAACTTCGTAATTTTGTATTAAATTTTCTTGCAATCATCAAAGGTTCTTAAACTTCATCCCTAAACTTGATTTACTTCAAAAAAAAAAATTGGAAATTCACCATTATATTTCTCCTACATCATTTTATTTGTAGCGGTATTATATGAAGCCCATCATGCGGTATTCAATAGAAAGACGTGATGTAAAAGAAAAATATTTGTGAAAGTCCAAAGATTTTGGAAGTAATAAAGTTATGAGGTTGAAGTTTAAAAACTTTAGGTTATTACAATGTAAATATGATACAAGTCAATGTAGTATTATGGAGTTAGGTACCTAAGCTTATATAAAGTTGTTAGGTATATTCACTTACCCATATATATATATATATATATATATATATATATATATATATATATATATATATATATATATTAGATTTGTCGTAATCCTAATTCTAATAAATAAGTAGAACTCTGCCACGTGTCAATCTATAAGACCTCCAAAATAGAGTTTTCCCGCTCATTTTATTCATCTATATTTACGTAAATGCCATACAATCCAAATTCAATAATTCCGGAAAAATCTGCAAACAAATCCTTTCAAAATATTCAACCAAAAAATTTAAATGAATAAAAGATATAGAAATACATTGAAAAAATATGTTAATTAATATTCAGATTCGAAAAACCCGATTAATTTTGAAAGTTTGTTTATTTTGATTGCAAATTAAATCCCTAAAAATCTGCAATATTATTCTTTGCAAACGTAATCTTCTTGATTGTTATTGATTCATAAAAACTTTTCAAACGTAAATACCATTCATACGGTTCTTTTCTTTTTACCATTCTGCTCCATAGAAATTCTGCTCCATAGTAATCTTTGCAAAATTATTGTTCTTTATTCTTCTTGATTCTGCAACGCTTAAAAAATCAAATATCAGGTTAGTGTATTAAAATATCAGGATTACTAATATTTCTATGCTCTTAATGGTCTGATTTATCAGTTTCTATCATTTTTTCATTTTATTGGTGAAGTTTGTCTTCTTCTTTTTCCTAATTCTTCTTAATCATCTTCTTCTTCTACCTTTTTAGTTTATATGACGTAAATAGTGATGAAAATGATTACAAAATACGAAATTAGTAATAAAAATGAGAACTTTATTTTCTTTAAAAAAAACTGTTCTTCAAAGCTTTAACTATTACAATATGTTTTTTTTTTTGTTTTGCTGTTTCATTTACTTTGATTTGCTGTTAATTTAAAAGGTTGCTAATTTTCCTTACAATTCTATAATGATTAAATTTATTGCAGAAAATGGAAATAGGAAATAAGGTTTACCTAAATAACATTGACCAGATAGATGAAAAATCGCATATCAAGGTTCGGGTGCTTAAAATTTGGAACTTTGTCAGAAATAATAAAGTTTGTTCCATTGAAATGATCATCATGGATGAGGAGGTTTGTTGTATTTGATATATTTTTTATTCATCATTCAATATTAGACATGTTTCATGAACATAATAATTTTTAATTTTTTTTTAAACAGGGTACACAATACCAAGCTCGTGTCTTCAATCAAAATTTCTCCAGATTTCGTCATCTTTTAAAGGAAGATGAAAGTTATATAGTTATAAAACCCAATATGGCTGCTGTTACTAATGGTTTTAGTTATACAGGTCATAAACAGACCTTAACTTTGGATTGGAAAAGCATCCTAAAAAAATGTGATGATTTCTCGGGTCCGGTCAATGGATTTATGTTTGTTGACTTTAATTCTATCATAGAACAAACATGCCCAAAAGACACATTCTTTGGTTGGTCATAAAATATTAATAAAATCATTTTTTATCATTTGTTTTTTTGGTTATACATTTTATTATTTAAATATTACGAATTTAATCCTAAACTTTTATTTTTTTTGTGGTATCTGTTTTGTAGATGTTATTGGACATATCGTGTCATTTAGGCCTCTTGAAACTTCAAATCCAGTACCATCCAAGCATTATATAAAAGTCACTCTTAGCAACCTAGAGTGAGATTATATTGTATTATTTATTTATTATTTATTATCTTTAATTAATCACAAATTAATATTAATATACTATTTTATGGTTTATTTAGTTTTGTACATCTGAAGGTTACTATTTTTGGAAGTCAAGCATATCAAATTTCAGAATACCTAAAAAATAACCCGACTGTTAATTTTGTTGTTATCGTGATGCAGTTTTTGAAGCTAAACATTTGGAATGGTTTGTATTCAGTCTTTATATATAGATGTTTATAATTACTGTTTTATATAAATTTTAATAATTAGATATACATTTTTTATAGGTCTCGGTGAAGCTAAAAGTCATTTTGAAGTAACGAAATTGTTCATAAATTCTGACATTTATGAAATAAATGAGTTTAAAAATAAGTTAGTTTCCAATTGTTTTTTATTTTTTTATAATGTATTTTAACTTAAAAAAAACACAAAACCTAATATTCATGAATCTAAATTAAACATTACAGGTTGAAATGTCATGACAATTTCGGTATAACTGAAAAAAGCATAACTACACTTCAAAGCTACTCTTCTTCATATACAGATGACTTTAAGGGCAATTTTCCATTAAAAACAATCTGTGAGATCACCGAACCAATTAAGGTATATTGCATTATTTTATATGTTTTACATTTTATTTTTGCATAATTTATTTTAATAATTTTTACATTTTATATGATACAGGAAATGAAGTTTTTATTAGTTGCTTCCATTGTTAATATAAGGTAGAATCTACCATGGTATTATGAAGCATGCAAAAAATGTGGAAAAAAAATTATCCCTGTTCCCAAAACCAATCATTCCAAACAACACTAACAATGACATAATTATTTTTTGTTTTAGGTATATAATTCCAATTAACGTACAAGATTGTACTGGAACCATTGGATTGACTCTTTTTGATAGGGAAGCAAGGAGGTTGTTAAATATAAGTGCCTACGAGTTGAAAAAGATACATGATGCGGTATATTATTCATACCTTTAAAATCAGAAAACATTTACTTAATTTTTTTAATTTATTAAAATATATCTTACAGGCCGGAGACAGTGATGCCCTATTTCCAATGCAACTTAATGTGTTGAAAAACCGCAAGTTTGGTTTTGTTGTAGATATTACAGAATACAATGTCAACAACTATAATAACATCTACACAGTTCTCAGAGTTACAGAAGATATGTCCATTGTTTGTGAATTGGAAAGTAAAATAGAACTTATGGTATGTAATTTTTTATTGTTGAAAATTTACAATTCTTTAATGTTAAAGTACATAACGATTAACATATTTCCATTTTATTTTTTAGAGTAATCAATCTGTCTCCTTAAATCAAGTTGCTTTGGAATCTGATGATGTTGTACAGCCTGTTCAAAAGGTTTTTCATTTTATTTTATAAACTTTTAATTATATTAGTTATTTTTTTAGGAATCAAACATTTTTTTTTTTAAATTAGGATGTGATCTCACAAACAGACGAAAGTTTTACACCCTCAACAGTTGATAAGTCAACCGCAACAAGTCCTTGCAAAATATCAGGTGATTTGAAGCGCAACCTCCAAGAAATTTATGATGTTGATTCTGGATATGATTTAAGTTCAACTAAGGCTAAAAGAAAGTCAACCGCAGAGGAAACTCCACTCTTGATTCCAAAAATTGAAAAGTGAGTTTCTATCGGTTATAAGACACATTTAATATATTTTGATCATTTGTTTTGGTTATAAAGATATTTTAATTGCTTGGTATGATTTTTATTTTGGGGTATTTAGGATGTCAAATATTATTGGTTTTGAATATTTTTGGATACTTTTATTGTTTTAAATTGGACAAGTTAGTTGATTTTGGTTATAACTCAAATAAAATATATTGCCCCTAACTTGATAAGTATTTCATATATCGCAATTAACAATTAAGACAAATCAATCAATCAATCAATTTGTATAATAAAAATGCAAAATTCTTAGCTTTCTTCCCCAATTCGCATTCTACTGTAAAATTCGCATTCTTAATTCACCCTCTTTCTTCGCATGTTCCAGTCATTTTTTTTTAGTTCATTCGCATTTGATTTGTTTGTCTCACCAAATGCGAAATGAATATTAACCATAATCACCTTCGCATCTTTAACCCCAATCCATACAACCTCATATGCGAAACCCAATTTTGATTTGTATTACCAAATGCAAACATTTTTGCTTTTACACGTGAACTGCATTTGACTCCAATATTGAACAAATCACATTTCACAGTCCTTCTTGACTTCGCATTTTTCTTCACGAATCGTCCCTCAATCAATAACCCAATTAACCCAATTGCGAATCCAAAATCAAAACTTATCTGTTTTCATATGCGAACCCAACTGATTGGCTTTTCAAAATCAAATTCGCAACTCCAAATCGTTCGATTATTCGCCCCAATTCCAAAATCAAATAACAGATCCTTCGTATGATTCATTTAATAACCAAGGCTTCTTTTACTTCAAAATGACCATATTGCCCCTAACTTGATAAGTATTTCATATATCGCAATTAACAATTAAGACAAATCAATCAATCAATCAATTTGTATAATAAAAATGCGAAATTCTTAGCTTTCTTCCCCAATTCGCATTCTACTGTAAAATTCACATTCTTCATTCACCCTCTTTCTTCGCATGTTCCAGTCATTTTTTTTTTAGTTCATTCGCATTTGAGTTGTTTGTCTCACCAAATACGAAATGAATATTAACCATAATCACCTTCGCATCTTTAACCCCAATCCATACAACCTCATATGCGAAACCCAATTTTGATTTGTATTACCAAATGCAAACATTTTTGCTTTTACACGTGAACTGCATTTGACTCCAATATTGAACAAATCACATTTCACAGTCCTTCTTGACTTCGCATTTTTCTTCACGAATCTGTTCAAAAGGTTTTTCATTTTATTTTATAAACTTTTAATTATATTTGCTTGTAAAATTTTTTTAAATTTTTTCTTAATATTTTAAATTTTTGGCCGATATTGCATATGTGGTTATTATTGTTCAAATGTAAAAGCTATCTTGAGCTTGATACTTTGATACTTTTACAGGTGAAATTATATTGTGATTGAGGGTGCTTAATTTGTACTTTATTTAATTTGTATTAAAAAAAAATGAAAACTTTGTTGGTATTCTTCTTAAAGTAAAAAATAACTACTCAATAGTCAATACTACAACATTTTACTTTCATTGGTTTCCCTTTAACCAGTAAAAATCATTATTATGTAATTTTTTAGAATGGAACATTCCCTTTAACGGCTGTTTACTTAATAATTTTTTTCATCATATTGATGAATCCTACTTTTTTTTCATTTGTTACCATTTAAATCTTATGGTTATACCATTGTACTTTAAAATGTTTTTTGGTTTAATATTAATGGAACATTCCTTTAATGACAATGTACTTTCATTGGTTTCTATGTAACCTCTAAATATCATAAACTAGAGGGGGAGCCCCCGCGATGCGGAGGTCGGATGAAACCTTTTTGGTTTGTTGTTTTCTCTATGTTGAGGAGATAAAACAGATGCAAATGTGAATACATACATAATTGGTTTTTCTTATCTATATTTATGTTGAAGAGACTTGCTAATGTGACAAAATTATCACTTTATGTTGAAAAGCAAAAGGTACGGTTTAGTACCTGACATAGAATAGACAATTTCCAGGAGAATAAAACTTCATAAACGTGCTTGACATGTGGTTTATTCTGTGTTTGCATTACGTTTTATATATGGAATGACAAAATAGACCTAAACGATAGATTATATTTTGTAAAGGTGAATACAAGGCTTAACCATGCATCTGTTCATAAGCATAGTATCAAAAGAGAAAACGATTTAAAGAGACCATGTATAATAAGATGACAAAAGAGTTGGAGATTTTTTTGTTTTGTATCACTCCATATATGTATAATAAAAATGCGAAATTAAGACAAATCAATCAATCAATCAATTTGTATAATAAAAATGCGAAATTCTTAGCTTTCTTCCCCAATTCGCATTCTACTGTAAAATTCGCATTCTTCATTCACCCTCTTTCTTCGCATGTTCCAGTCATTTTTTTTTAGTTCATTCGCATTTGAGTTGTTTGTCTCACCAAATGCGAAATGAATATTAACCATAATCACCTTCGCATCTTTAACCCCAATCCATACAACCTCATATGCGAAACCCAATTTTGATTTGTATTACCAAATGCGAACATTTTTGCTTTTACACGTGAACTGCATTTGACTCCAATATTGAACAAATCACATTTCACAGTCCTTCTGGACTTCGCATTTTTCTTCACGAATCGTCCCTCAATCAATAACCCAATTAACCCAATTGCGAATCCAAAATCAAAATTTATCTGTTTTCATATGCGAACCCAACTGATTGGCTTTTCAAAATCAAATTCGCAACTCCAAATCGTTCGATTATTCGCCCCAATTCCAAAATCAAATAACAGATCCTTCGTATGATTCATTTAATAACCAAGGCTTCTTTTACTTCAAAATGACCATATTGCCCCTAACTTGATAAGTATTTCATATATCGCAATTAACAATTAAGACAAATCAATCAATCAATCAATTTGTATAATAAAAATGCGAAATTCTTAGCTTTCTTCCCCAATTCGCATTCTACTGTAAAATTCACATTCTTCATTCACCCTCTTTCTTCGCATGTTCCAGTCATTTTTTTTTAGTTCATTCGCATTTGAGTTGTTTGTCTCACCAAATACGAAATGAATATTAACCATAATCACCTTCGCATCTTTAACCCCAATCCATACAACCTCATATGCGAAACCCAATTTTGATTTGTATTACCAAATGCGAACATTTTTGCTTTTACACGTGAACTGCATTTGACTCCAATAATGAATATTAACCATAATCACCTTCGCATCTTTATGTTGATTATTTTAAACATGGAACATTTATGTCTATTATTTAGAATAACTATTATTTTTGTCACGATAAATATGTTATTTTTAATAAATAATCAATAACCAATTGTAAACAAAATTTATATCTTTGATTCTCTAAAATTAATTCATACATTTTTGTAATGGTTGCAGCATATTTACTTATCTTCTGTAAATAACCTATATTCAACCAACTATTTCCTAATATTCTATACTCCTTTTTTAGATGAAATTTGAATATTAAACTAATTTTTAGTTGTAATCTTTTAAATTCCAAAAAATCAGGAAGAAAATTATATCTAATAAAGATCCAACAACAATAAAATCATATAATCGTAATCTTTTTCCAATATTCAAGCATATAACTTTACCTCAAAACGTGAAATCCAAAATTTTGAAACACCTCATTCGTCTTCTTAATGTTCAATTGTTTCTGCGATTTTTTTTCATTAAGCTTACATCAAACTGCTTCATTAAAGTTGTAATCCTCATTCCAGTTCTACCTGCAAGATTTCCATATCCATATGTCAGGTTAGTATTATCAGTTTAGATCACTTTGTTTTCTCTATGAATTTATGGTTGAAATTTACAACAATAATCAATATGCTGGAATAGATGTTTTTCTAATTGTAAAAAAATAATCTTGAATAGATACATAAGATCAATAAGCAATTTATAATCATCACGATTATCGTGTATCACACAATTTTACCTTCATTGATTCCATGGAGATCTAGGGTTTTAACCCCTGATATCATCCGAACCCATGATTGGTTGAAATTGGGGAAACAGTAGATTTAAATCGAATAAACCCTAGGTTGGAAATGAGGATGATGAGTCATGATGCTAACATTTTAATAAACAAATTAATAAAGGTAACTTTTTAAATACATTTACTTTATTATCATTATTTATTTAATTCTAACTAACTTCAATTGTATTATATAAACATATTATGTACATAATTTCACATTTCATTTCCTAACCTATGTCTTCTTATGCAGAAAACAACAATAACATGTACCACATGCAGGCCAAAGAGAAAAGAAGACAAAGAAAAATATATTTGGAAAATAAAAGATCGAAGAAAATAAAAACAATATCAAACGTTCCAAGTATATCATTACAGCATCTCTTCAAAAAAACCATTAACTATAACCGTATTAGTATTTTATATTCCATCTTTTACTGTTATATAGTTGAATACATATATTTACAAGTTTTATAAGTTATTTCTATTTGCAGATCAATCAACCAACATTGTTCGTCAAACTCAAAATGTCAATTCATTTACAACACCTGCAAAGCATAACACAACCATATAATACTGTCCTTCCTTTACAGATGTTAGAACTCCATTTTCTAACATTACAAATGTTATAAATCCGTTATCTAACATTACGAATGGTAATTATTTATGGTTTTTAAAATATACTATTATCCATTATGTAAATATTTATTTATTTAGTTAACTATTTTATTTTTATTTTATTCAGATAACATTGGTTTCGATAAATATATCACTTCCAAGTTAGCAAAGAAAAGACAGTACCATGTACTTTCAAATGATATGACATCAAAAAATGCATCTACAGTAACAACTTCTTCATCATCAATCAAGTTAAATCCAGGATGTCATAAATTAAAAACGAAGACAAGACATTTATCCCCTATCCCATTGATTGATTTGACAGAAGATGTATAAAATATACATCAAGTGAACAATGAAAATCGTATAGTTGGTATCTCAAATGGTAATGAAAAAATAAAATCCATTTTACATTTCAGATACTATGTTCTATATTATTATAAAATTCATTGATATTTTATTCAACGCTTTTATTTTACAAAATATTTGGATCATGGTGATCAAGATGTTGTATGTCAAACATGTCGTGCAAAGTTATGGAGAAATGAATCCATTAGAGGAAAAGAAAATGGGAACACAGATTATTCATTATGTTGTGGTTACGGCAAAGTTCAACTTCCAGACTTAAAGAATGCACCCCCTACTTATGAAAGAATGTTTCGAAATATGGATTCAAAAAGCAAACACTTCATGAAAAACATTCGATGTTACAATTCAATGTTTTCTTTCACGTCGATGGGTGGTAAAATTGACTCTTGAATCAATAGAGGAAACGCTCCTTACATTTTCAGATTGGGTGGTCAAAATTATCATAGTATTGGAAGTCTTTTGCCAGCAAAAGGATCGGAACCAAAATTCTCTCAGTTATACATTTATGACACTGACAACGAAATTACAAATAGACAAAGATGTTTTCGGTATTTTCTCAAACTTCTTATTCATAATCTATTATATATATATATATATATATATATATATATATATATATATGTATATATTACTAATATTATGTATAAATTTATTTATTTTAGTGGTGAAAAAGATCAATCAACATCAACTGATAGTGATATTGTTAAAGATATTAAGGTGATGTTGGATTCAAATAATGTCTTGGTTAGATCTTATAGAATGGTAAGAGATACTTCTCAAAAAAATCCAGAAGTTGATATGAAATTACGACTTATCGGGAGAAGGGAGCAAGATGGAAGAACATATAACCTACCGACTGGTTCTGAGGTTGCTGCTTTAATAATTGGTGACATTTCGGATTCAATCGAAAAGAGGGATATCGTCGTTCAAACAAAAAATGGTTGTCTACAACGTATCAGTGAATTGCATCCTTCGTACCTTCCTCTCCAATATCCATTGCTATTTCCATATGGGGATGATGGTTATAGTGTTGACATTCTTCATAGAGGTGTGTCATTTATGACTAACAGCAAGCGTGCGAAATGTACAATGAGAGAATATTTCGCTTATAGGATTCAAGACAGAGATCATTCGTTCTCTCTCATACTTAATTCAAGAAGGTTGTTTCAACAATTTCTGGTAGATGCCTATACTATGATGGAAACGGAGAGAATGTACTACATACGTAGGCAACAACATGTTCTTAGATGTGATTCTTATGAAAATTTACGTAACCAAAAAGCTCAAGGAACGACTAATATCTCGAATGTCGGCCAACGTGTCATATTACCTTCATCCTTTACCGGAGGTGCACGCTATATGCTGCAAAACTATTTGGATGCCATGTCACTATGTAAATGGTTTGGATATCCTGATTTCTTCATAACCTTTACGTGTAATCCCAAATGGCCTGAGATTAAAAGGTTTCTTAAGGATACTTCACTTCAACCAGAAGACAGACCTGATATACTATGTAGGTTGTTTAAGATCAAGCTTGATGCATTCATTAAAGACTTAAGGGAGAATCAAATTTTCGGCAAAGTTCAAGCATGTAATTAAAACTATATTTTTAATTTTTTTATAAAACATTGATCTTATTATTATATTTTAAATATGTTTTGATATCTAATCACATTCTCTTTTATTTTTTGTCAAATTCTTTTACAGATGTTTATACCATTGAACTTCAAAAAAGAGGTTTGCCGCATAGTCATATATGTCTATTCATGCATTCTGACAACAAGCTACCAACTGTTGAACTTATCGATCCAATAATTTCAGCAGAGATACCAGACAGAATTGAAGATCCTGAATTGTATTCACTTGTAAATGAGTTTATGATTCATGGTAGGGATGAGCGTAGGCGGGTACCCGCCTCATTTGGCGAGAACCGGAACCGGAACCGGAACCGGCGGTTCCTAGAAAGTTAGAACCGGAATCGAAACCGGTCTAGGCAGTTCTTCAATTTTTGGAACCAGTCCCGGAACTGGCGGTTCCGGTTCCGGGAGCGGGTAACCCGGTTACATCAAATTTATTAAAAAATTTCAATAAAACTATAATTTATTTCGGTCGGAATCGAATAAATTCTGAACAAAAACGGACAAAATCGGATCAATATTTTCTAAATCGGTCAAAATAGCGCACACATATATTCATACTAGATACCAATATATAAATATATATATATATATATATATATATATATATATATATATATATATATATATATATATATATATATATATATATATATATACCGGTTCCGGCGGTTACCCAGCGGGTAGCGGTTCCTAAAAAACGAGAACCGGAACCGGAACCACTTAAGGCGGTTCCGTAACTTTAGGAACCGGAACCGGAACCGCTTAAGGCGGTTCCAGTTTCGGAACCGGCAGTTCCAAGGTGGTTCCGGTTCCGAAAGCAGGTACACGGTTCCGATGCTGATCCCTAATTCATGGTCCATGTGGAGCTGAAAATATGAATTGTCCATGCATGGTGGATAAAAAGTGCTCTAAAAACTTTCCAAAACAATTCATTAATCATTCGTCTATTGATCAGAATGGTTTTCCGTTATATAGGCGAAGAAACGATGGTCATTTTGTAGAAAAATCAGGTGTAAGGTTGGATAATAGAAATGTTGTTCCATACAACAAATATCTATTGAAAAGATATCAGGCACATATTAATATTGAATGGTGCAATCAGGGATCTTCTATAAAGTATTTGTTTAAATACATAAATAAGGGTCCTGATAGAGCTACAGTTGCTGTTGTACCAACCAACAATGAATGTGAAAATAATGATGCGGTCGATGAAATAGCTGAATATTACGATTGTAGATATTTATCAGCATGTGAAGCATCATGGCGAATTTTTAGATATGATGTTCATTGCAGATATCCTTCTGTTGTTAGACTACCTTTTCATCTTCCTAATCAACAACAGATTGTATATGGCGAAGATGATGATATTGATGATGTTCTTGACAAACCTTCTGTTGCCGCTTCAAAGTTCACAGCTTGGATGGAGTGTAATGCAATCGACATTGAAGCACGAAAACTCACATATGTTGAATTCCCTACAAAGTTTGTTTGGATATTAAATGGTCGGTTTTGGAAGCGAAGGAAAGTAGGAAAAGCCATCGGTAGAATTCATTCAGTTTCACCTAAACTAGGTGAAGCATATTTCTTAAGGATTCTTTTAAATAAAGTAAAAGGACCAACATCATTTGATGAAATTCGCACGGTAAATGGAGAAACACATTCTTCTTTTAGAGATGCCTGTTATGCACTCGGGCTATTAGATGATGACAAGGAATACATTGATGCAATTAAAGAAGCAAGTCGTTCTGGATCTGGTTTTTATCTACGCTTTTTATTTGCTACATTGTTGATGTGTAATAGTATGTCTAAACCAGAGATCGTTTGGGAAAATACATGGGAATATTTGGCAGATGGAATTCTATATAGCTAACGACGAAGATTTAAGTCAGCAGGTATTACATTTTTTCTTATTTTTTAAAATTAATTTATTTTTATTTTTCAACACTCATTAAATAATTAGTAATGAAATTATTAAATATCAACCACGTATTTTATTAATTATTTAATATTTTCGTGCAGAATTGTCTCTCGGAGTAGATGAACTTAAGAACTTAACTTTGTTCGAAATACAACAAATTTTACTTCGAAACAACTCTACTCTCAAAAACTTCAAAAACATGCCATACCCAGATGTTGAATCCGTTTCTTCTTCAAACAATCGACTTATCACCGAGGAACTAGATTACGACATTCCCGTGATAAAGAATGGCTATGATCGTATGTTTCTTGCATTAACAAATGAGCAACGGAACATTTTCCTAAACATCAAGAGTGCTATTCAACAAAATAAAGGAGGTGTCTTCTTTGTTTACGGGTATGGTGGAACGGGTAAAACTTTTTTATGGAAAACAATATCTGCAGCAATTAGATCTGAAGGAAATATTGTATTAAATGTTGCTTCAAGTGGTATTGCTTCCTTATTATTGCCCGGTGGTAGAACAGCACACTCTCGATTTATAATTCCATTTGAGCTTACAGAGGATTCTTTTTGTAACATAAATCCAGATGGTGAGTTGGCAGCTTAATAAGGAAAACCTCTTTGATAATTTGGGATGAAGCACCTATGGTCCATAAGCATGCATTTGAAGCTTTAGATCGAACTTTGAAGGATTTATTAAGGTGCGTAAATTCAACCATCTCAAATATTCCATTTGGAGGGAAAGTTATTGTCTTTGGAGGAGATTTTAGACAAATTCTACCTGTTGTGTCGGGTGGCAGTAGACAGAACATTGTAAATGCTTCTTTGAGTTCTTCATATTTATGGGAACATTGCAAAGTCCATAGATTAACAAAAAACATGAGGCTAACTGTTGGAAGGGATCAATCAGATATAGGAAAAATAAGAGATTTTGCAAATTGGTTGTTGGATATAGGAGAAGGAAAACTTGGTGGTCCGAACGACGGTGAAACGATTATCGATATTCCGGATGATATTCTCATTAATGATTCACATGATCCTATAGGTTCCTTAATTGAGTTCGTATATCCTTCAATTTTAGAGTACTATAGCGATATAAATTATTTCCAAGAAAGAGCGATACTTGCTCCAAAAAATGAAGTTGTCCAGGAAATAAACGACCGTTTACTTAAGAAGTTTCCAGGAGATCAAGTTGAATATTTAAGTTCAGACTGCATATGTGAATCCGAATTTCTCCATGATCAATTTGATGCAAATCTATACTCTCCTGATGTATTAAATGGACTCAGAGTATCCGGTTTACCAAATCATAAATTAGTTTTAAAAATTGGTGTTCCAGTAATGTTACTGAGAAATATTGATCAGAAAAACGGCTTATGTAATGGCACAAGACTACAGGTGTTATCATTGGGCAAACGTGTTATTGAGGCACGTATAATAACTGGAACTAATATTGGAAATCGGACTTTTATTCCAAGAATGTCTTTAACTCCATCAGAAAAAAAGATTCCCTTCAAATTCACAAGAAGACAGTTTCCTTTGGCTGTATGTTTTGCAATGACTATTAACAAAAGTCAAGGACAATCGTTGTCAAAGGTTGGTATGTTTCTGAAAGATCCAGTTTTTTCACATGGACAATTGTATGTTGCCTTATCTAGAGTTCAGAGTAGAGAGGGATTAAAATTATTAATTTTAGATAAAGATAGCAAACTCACAAATAAAACTTCCAATGTTGTTTATAAGGAAGTTTTTCGAAATTTGTAGCCAACTTTTTTGTAACGTCGTTTTATTCAATTTTAGGAAATCACACTTAATCCATCATATTACTGTATTTTTTTATAATTACGTATTGTTGTATTTTATGTTAATTTCATTACACACATTGGTATTGTATCATCTGTATATGTCCAATTAGAATGATGAATAAAAAAAAATAGTTTTCAAAAATCTTCATTCCTAATTAAATATTTCCCATTTAGTTAGTAATTAAATAATTACCAATAAAAAAATTTATTTAAATATTCAATATTACAATTTATAAGTTATCAGAATTATTAATATAATATTTTATTAAATAATTAATTTTTAAATTCAATTCAAAAACAGCACCCGTGGTTTCACGGGTTTTAACCTAGGAATAATAATAAAAAACTACCGACATGGAATATAATCACCCCTACATACAAAATTGAGGTCATTCAAGTTACAATCATCCTAGACGTGATTCAATAGCCAACCCCAATTCCGGGATGAAATGAATTTATTTATCAGCTTAACTTTCACTACAGTCAACACCAATAATATGTTTTGATATTAACGTTGTGCAATCAACGGTGTGGATGCCTTCCACTTATGGAGATTAAAAACTTGAATGACCTCAATAATACATGTGTGTGTTTAGAATTGATTTTCATTGTTGGAACAAATCCTTGGTGTTCGAGGAGTTAGAATGTTATATTATTAAAAAAAAAGGTTATTTTAATTTAGTTTAGTTTTGACCTAGATTTTTAAACAACCAAAGGTTTAGGAAAGTCATTATTGGAACACTCATTGAATAATCTTTTGGAACAAATATACTAATAGAAAAATGCAATGTTGACCCTAATCATTATCCAATAACATTGTTTAATTATTAAATGCGAAACGACTTTTAATAAGTTAAAGTTATAATTGTTGTGTTGATCTATATATTGGACTCTTGAAAGGACTTCTAACAATATTTGATTCTAATTTTCTCTTTATTTCTTAAAAACAGCTTTTAACACTAGTGACGCAATGATTAACTACCGAAAATAGGAAAAAAATAAAATACATTTAATATTACTTATGCCCCTTTATTTATATATTATTTTCTATTTTCCTCCTTTTAACTTTACAAACATATACAACATATCATCTTTTATTAATTTTATTTTTGAATATATTTATTTTGTATTATTTTTAATATAAATAATCTATCTCACATATAAACAAATTCGACATGTATGAAACTTCATTAGTTATATTGCTTTCTATTATTTTTGAACATTAAGTATCATTATTTTGATCTTTATATATATATATATATATATATATATATATATATATATATATATATATATATATATATATATATATATATATATATATAAGTTTTGAAATAAAATAATAATGTATTAACATTAAATAAAAGCATTTCTTCTTTAACATATGAGTTTATGACTATTTTTTTAATCATGTGTTTATTTAATCTTTTATATTGTTATATCAAACAATGAAATTGTTAAATCAAATTTGTTGATGAAGTGAACTGATATTTTCAAATATTACATTTATAACTCTTTTTATTCACCAAATATTGGGCATTAACACACCTAAATTCTTCGTAGGGGCATAGCCACACAAAATTATTGTTGTCGTTTGTTTTTATCGTGGATAAGGTAAAAAAAATATTGATGAAAATTTATTTTAAATTTTATTTTTTATAATACTATTTATATATTATTATATTACAAAAATAAAATTATTATTGTTTTTTATCTTAATAAAAAATAAGTTTAAAATTATTAATATTAATAAGTTAGCAATAAAAATATAATTATTAAATAATAAATTTTTATTGATTTTGTTATAATGAAATAATGATAAAAGTTAGTCAAAATAATAATTATATTGTAATCATAACCTAAAAAGTAATGAAAATGATAATTATATAATCATCATTCACCTAAAAAGTAAATTCAATGATATAAAATGATGTTGTAAGTTGATGTGTACAAAGTAGAACACTTAAAAATTTTAAAATCATAATGGATCTCGGATTTGAATTTCACAAATATTCAACTGTGAATATATACTTCAAATGTTATTTATAAAAGGAAAACTAAATCAATTGGAGTTCATAACAAATTTGATAATAATTTATGATAAATGGCCTTTTGATAATTGTTAATCAAAGTTTTGTCATAATTATGATATTTCTTAAACAACTTAAAATTAGAGAAATTCCATATTTTGTAAAAAACAATTTCTTTATCCATTAAAAGAAAGAAAAGCCCCACGTGAACCATTGCCTTTAATGTATCATTGGCCCAAAACTCTTTTCATCAAAATGCTCGGCTGTCGTAACTTCCCATGTTACGTGGATATAACGATCGCCACGTGTTAACATCCATTCATTTTTATAATGCAAAACAGCACAACCGGGCCCACGTGTCCGCTCATTATCAACCACAAAAATACAGCTAACCATTTAGATCTTGTTAATCCAACGGCCACAAAGAGTTCGACTTTGCCAGGTGGTCCCCACTCCCTAAACTGGTGGCTAAGAAGGGCGCACACATTGCATGCTGTGGGACCGCTTTGAACATTCAATATTTGCAAAAAAACGCCAGTTTTCTAATTCTTCGCGGTGATATCCTCGTAGACCAGAAAGGTCGTTTGTGTCGCCTCAAACCCTCAAAGAAGTGAAACATGAGCGTTAGTTACAGTAAGCCCCTCCTATTTTAAAGTATTTACAAATGAAACCCTCAGTTTGGTTATTTGCATTTTACACCATTAACTTCCTTGCGGAGGGGGAGGGGAAAACATGTAGTGACATACTTGTTTCTAATTGCAAGAATAAAGAATTGGAAATGAAAAATGGCTATACACTCCCAAATACCAAAGATAAAGGTCACGAATTTTTAAGAGCGAAAAACGGCGATACACTCCCAAATACCGAAGACAAAAGTTATGAATTTTAAGAGCAAATGTGACAATTCAATATAAAAGCAGAGGTGACATTTCAATATCGTAACATAATTCAAATGTAACCATATAAATCATGGCCTTCAAAATATATTTGCTATCTACTAAGCATCTTTTTTATGTTTACAATCTGAGCACATATCAAAATATGGTTAGGCAAATGTAACCATATAAATCATGGCCTTCAAAATATATTTGCTATCTACTAACCACTTCTGACAACTTCTTGTTGTGCCGCGCAACATTAGGTCTTTTGCAACTGTTTGTTTTTTGAAAAACTTCTAATTTAAAAACTGATGCGCATGTGTTGCGTGACGCAACACTAAACCATCATCTTCAAACCACTTCTTACTTTAAATTATTTTATTCAACTTAGATTTGTTTTTTTTTTCAACACGTTTATTATTTTAATAATATTAAAAGAATATGTAAACAACTGGAGTATATTTTACATAATTTCAAATAATTTGTAACATCTTGATGATGAGGTATTTCTATTTTTAACCCTAAGAATGAAGATTATTTGCATTTTTAGCCCTTGCGTATGAGAAGTGTTGCAAAATGGCTCGTAGTGACATTTTTGTAATTATTGGGCGGAGCTCATGTACATTGGGCGTATGTGCTAGAACCTTAAACCCTAATTTTTAGGGTTTCAACTATATTTAAACATCCTTAAGTCTAAAGTATCGTCCCTTCCATCAGCGTCAAACCTCATATCTGTAACATCCATGAAATTCATGAAAAATTTAAACTTTTTAAACAACCTAAAAATCATAATTGTTTACAAAATAGTTTTCAGGATATGTCTATTATCAGAGTTTGCCCATAATCACAAAACCAAACACGAGGAGTGCACGATCACGCATTCGCCTTCCTGCAATCCTCTGAGGCACCTGAAACATAATCCAAAACTGTAAGCCCAAAGTTTAGTGAGTTCTCCCAAAAATACCAACACACAACAAATAACACATAAACAATAACAACATGAAATGGGTCCACAACATACAGACTGGATTATCCATGAGCCCACATCGTAAGTCTGGCTTGCCCTCAACCCACGACTTATGTCTGGCTTGCTCCCCGACCAGATCAGTCCTCGAACTGAATACCACTAAGCCCTCAGTATGAGTTTGGCATGCCCTTCCCGGCCCTCAGCTCGTATTTGGAATGCTCATGAGCCCTCAGTATGAGTCTGACATCCCCTTTCCGGCCCTCAGCTAATATTTGGCTTGCTCTAGGGTTTGTTGGCTACCGCACATAGCAGTACAACCTCAACCCAACCTAAACAATATGTCGACATATAATAGATAATATCATGCACTGGTAAACAAACAGTATCACAGGTAGTCCTACAAATCTACCAGACCAGTTTAACAAAACTAGTATGCATATCTATTCCATACTCAACATATCAACGAATATTAGGTTATCAAACCAATTGGCCGGCCTTGGTGCCTTTGACCTGTAAGTATAGTGAGGAAAACTCACCTCACACTGTTGAATCGCAGTTAAAGTTTCCAACTTTTGGCTCACTAAAAATCCCCGCACTATCACAACAAAATAATCATCCGATTAATAATATGATTACAACCTAAGATAGTAGTCCATCATTAGGGTAAAAGGCTACTTTACCCTTTCCCTAGCTGGGCTAAGACCCAGACCCAAATCTTGATCCAAAAGGTCTAAAACCAAGCAATCACTAAAGCCCCATAATTAGCCCAAATTTCCAAATTGGGCCCAAACTCCTACTTGGGCCTTACCCTAAAGTTCATCCCTTCACTTAGCCCAAAACACCAATACTCAGATGGTCCAGTAAGGGTCCAAGCATCTAAGCCCAAAAAGGTGGCCCAAACTTGAAGCCCAAACTCCTAAACCCTACAGACTGAGTACGCGGGGCATACCCAGCTGTACGCTCATCATACTCTGCTTTGACCAAGAAACATGTTGTTGACCAAGAAACACGCTGTTAACCATCATAGGCTCTAACACCGGCTACCTTAAGGATCACAGATGGGCGACAGGGTAGGGCAGAGCCCCCGAGGGCTCGAGGTCATGCTTCCAGCTCACTAGAGAGGAGGCCATGGCGGCACTACACGTCATTACTGGTATGTTTCTATTTATTACTCTATCATTTAGTTTTTCGGTATGCTTATGTTTATGATTCTACTAGGTACATTCTTAGTGAGTTCCTTGCCTGCTCTTATATCTTACTCTTTTAGTAGGGGTTTTGATATGACTCTTGGAGAATTGGAATGTCCGTTGCGGGTTTCTATCATCAACAAACACTTGCTTTCTACACTGAGCGTCTATTTGGGTTATGTCTTGGAGATTTTTTGGGTGCCTTATCCGATTGATTTGATTCCTATCCCCATGGGGGATATATGTGTGATAGCAGGGATGGATTGGTTGACCAAGTATGGGGTTATGATTGATTGCGAGGGTCAGTGGGTAGTGATTCAAACCCCAAGTGGGGGAGAATTGATTATTTATGGAGAGGATACCAGGATTGGGCCAACCTTTTGTTCTGCTGCCAAGGCTCGACAATATATTCAGCATGGTTGTGTAGGTTATCTTACGTATCTGCTTGATACTCAGGCTGGGAGATTGTTGGATCTATATGCTCAAGAATCATAATTAAGTGATTTTGCTAATAACATATGATACTATAGGGTCACACCTTTATCAAGTTGACACATTCTGTATATTTATTATTAATATGATTATTAATAAATAATATCAACTCTTGTATTTAATTGGGGAATAATTATTGTTTTTGTGAAAATAATAATTAACGAGAGAGTAACTAGTTATTATATCATATGGTATGATTAATAAGACATGTACAAGTGTTTTGGACACTTTGGGATACCATGTCTTAACTAGTTATTTGATGCATTTATATAAAGGAGGAAGAAGACAAATTTTTTTCTTTTTCTTATCCTTATGGATGAAAATTTAGAGGCATGAGAGGTTGTTTGTCAACCTTCATCATCTTGTTCCCCATGCTTGCTTTAGTAGCTAATACTTTATGTTTAAATAGTGGGTATGCTTTACTTTGCGTGGGAGTATTTAAAGAAGTGTCTTGTATGATTTTTTTGCTAGTTTTTGCTCCTTACTTCATGATGGTCGAAACTACTCTTCTTCCCTTCACATCTCTCTCTTTTGAAGCTAGTTTGGTGATTAAATATTCCTTGAGTTATCTCATTTAGTTCTTATTTGAGTTAAGTGCTTAAAGGCTTAAGATACCCACGATTACAAGATGGAAACTAGCATTCCAAGTGCCTTAATCTTGATGGTGGATACTTGTAGAGAAGATCATCTTCTTTGATCTTTCTATTTTCATCAATACCCCAAAACCAAGTGTCTTAATCTTGATGATGGATACTTGTCGAGTCTAGGCTCCGAGAGTCCACCACACTCATGCCAAGTCGACTCCGCATAGCCTAATATAAAAATAATGTATATAAGACTCAACACTTAGTAAAGTGTTTGTCAAACATCATTCCACCATAGTGACATGTTGATGAAAGAGGATACACAACCCACTACTAGAGAGAGAGAGGGGGGGGGGGAGAGAAAGAGACCTATAGAAAGAAAGAGAGAGAGAGACCTAGAGAAAGAAACAGAGAGGAGAGAGATGACATATTGACATTTTTACCTACTTCAATTAAATTAAATGATATTTTTTATCATTATTTTAAAACTATCTGTTTTTTATAATATATTTTTTTTTTCCAATACTATAAATATACATATCAACCTCAAATTCTTACCACACTATAACCTTCACAATATTAATTTCCTCTCTCAAGCCCTCTATGTAAGCCAAGTTTTAAGTCATGGTCAAGGTTATGTTTCAAGTGTTGTAACTTTTTATTTTATTAAGAAATTAGCAAGAAGCTAAGAAATTAGCTAATGAAAATAGCTAAACTAGCATTTTGCAACCACCAAAACCAATTTATACACCGCTTAGCCTTCCTAGCCGTAATACATAAGAAAGATTGGGAAACTATAAAATCCCATAAAACTCGATTCAACGGTTTTTCATGACTAAAAAGCTTTTGATTCCTAAAGTACCAAACAAACCAAATCAAGGTTGCACCAACTGCATCAAAGACATTGCCGAATACTAGGTGCCAACCGAGTGGAGGACAACCAATCAACCCATTCACGAAAAGATGAGCAAATTGGCATATCCAAATCCACCCACCAATCACATAAACTCCAGAGGTCAACTATCATCTCACAAGTTAAAAAGAGATGATGAAGTGTCTCGACATCCAAACTACATAACAACGAATCAATATTAATCCTTTTCATATCCAGATTTACCCGAGAAGGAATTTTGTTTAAAAACGACCTCCAAAGAAAAACATTTACTTTGATAGGGAGTAACCGATTCCACTTAGTGGAAATAATGTCGACAATCAAATTATCTAAATAACATTTTTTTTTATAAAATATATAGTTGTTTAAATTAAACGAAAAGAATCTTTTTATATGATATGTTGAACTTTTAGCGTAACAAAAATGATATGGTAGTGACGTGACTGTGAAAAAATCTAAAATGACACGGTGATAACCATGACACTACTCCTAGAATCTAATGTGTATGTAATATGTCTCACATAAAATTTTGATAAAAATTATTTGTTAGGTTGAGATTGGATATAAATTATTATCTTTAACTTTGATAAAAGTTATTTATTGGGTTGTGATTGGATATAAATTATTATCTTTACTAACTTTACGTTTAATTGTTTAATCAACAATTTTATGTATATAATGTTAGGTCGAATTTGAGGTCCAAACCCGAGCATATATATCAGACCACAAAAATGTCAAGCCATGTACAATTTTATAAACCTCCTTCCTTCCACAAAACCATCACTATGACATTGATCCGTTTGTTATAATTTCTATGGTGTATACTGTATACATATATTTATATATTATACAACAAAATTGTTTATATATTTTTTTGTATTTTACCTTTTTAATTTTTTACTCTGTAGAATTGGGCAAAAGAATATTTTTAAATAAACATTAAAGAGCAATACTACCACGAATCATTCGAGATGATTAAATATGAGAATTATAATGTGTTGTGGGTTCCTCACTGGAGACATGAATCTAATCGGTTACCAAATTGGGAATTGATTAAATTAGGGTTAAATTTGTCAAATCTATCAAAATAGAAGGTCTTAATACAAAAAATGGAAAACAAACGTCTAACAAGTGGTGCGATTAATTGAACGCGCCAGCTTCAGATCACCTGAACCACACAACATACGCACACACACAGACTGACGAGACTGCAAAACGCTGCACAGCCATCTTCCCTCTGTCTCTCTGTCTCTCCCTTTCTCTCTCTGGAATCCTCCTATGCATTCATAAGAATAGTGATGAGCAATTCGAATAAAAACTCTACGCCTTCGTCGTCGTCGTCAATGGCAGCGAATTCGACGCCGACGGACAGTTCCGGTAAGAAGGTACGGAAGCCCTATACTATTACCAAGTCCAGAGAGAGTTGGACTGAAGAAGAACACGATAAGTTCCTTGAAGCTCTTCAATTGTTAGTAATTTTGATTGTTTATTTTTTAAATATCTAAACTGAATAGCGCTTAACTTATCGATTCGATGTTGAGTTTGATCATATGATTTGAATTCGTGAAAGAGTTATCCTTATCATCTCTGTTTGATTCGATTGATTTATCTGGAGCGTGGGAGGTTTCTAGCCTTCAAGGTTTTTTGCTTTTGATTTCATCATGCTTATTGTACCTTTAGAGTACGATAATTATTAATTTTGTATAATATGGCAATAACTGATACTAGTAGTTAATGATGATGTTGATACTAAAAAATGTAAGATATCTTAATGTGTAATTCAATTTCTATAACCATTTACAATTTTACATGAAGTGTTTAACAGTAAAAATATACTTTTCGTGTGAATAAGATAGGCTAAAACAAGTAAACCTTAGTTAACCAACACAGAGAGAGATATACAAGCCACAATCTCACTAGTGATGCCATGCTTAATTACTTATGAACTCTCACCTCCTTGATAATAGGGAAAGCATGAAGGGACTAAGATAGAGAAGGAATTTAAACGGATATATAGAGTAAAATGGATTCAGAAACTCCATGATTGTGTATTTCATGTGGCTAGTCCTAATGAAGCAAGATCTATTGAAATGACGATTAGTGGTTTTAAACCTCCTTAATTATATCATTCTTTCTGTAATTCACAGATTTGATCGTGACTGGAAGAAAATCGAAGACTTTGTTGGTTCCAAGACAGTAATTCAGGTGCATATATATATATATAGAATATGAGTAACTGAAAATAAGTAGATATTTTAGCTAGATTAATTAAAAATGCAATATGTCCCTAATTAAGATTGAATTGATGCATGGTAGTAAAGTAATTAATGATATTTTTCAGATACGAAGTCATGCCCAAAAGTACTTTCTAAAGGTCCAAAAGAACGGATCAATAGCACATGTTCCACCACCTCGCCCCAAACGCAAGGCCACACATCCATATCCACAAAAAGCTCCCAAAAATGGTTTGTTCATAAGTATAACATATATTATATATATATATATATGATATGCTGTGGGTTTTATATAAATTTCAAAATCTTTTCACAATTTGACTTTAATTAATCGTGTGGCAGTTTTATTGCCACTTCAAGCATCATTGGGGTATCCATCTTCCCTGAGTGGGCTTGCATCTGGATACTCACCATGGGATCATGACACCTCCCTGCTTTTGAGCCCATCTGGTCGAATCTTACCACCACAAGATGAAATTGAATATGATCTCCATGGATATGAAGGCATGCATGCATGTTTGTAATCTCTCATCTCTTCATTGCATATATAATATATATGTATATCAGGCATGTTTATAAAATTATACTCTATAAGATAAGATATTGACACTTAGTTATTATATTGCATTTCAGCTGACACTGGATCGAAGGGGACAGGAAGGAGTAGTGGTATAGGAAGCTCAAATAGAGAAATGCCAAGTTCTGAACAAGGTTCTGTCCTCTATGGTACCCTTCTTCTTCTCCTAATATATGCATGCATGTGTCTATATATTAATTTATATATAGATGTAGGTATTTTTGTAATTAACTTTGTTATTTTTTTCTTCAGGTACACCGGATTTCTCTGAAGTTTATAGCTTTATTGGAAGTGTTTTTGATCCAGAGAGTAAAGGGCATGTGCAGAAACTGAAGGAGATGGATCCTATAAACTTTGAAACAGTGAGTCAGGATAATGATTAGATTTATACACTTATTTTTTTTTTTTGTTACTCTTAATAGCAACGTACTAATGATTTTCAACTTTTTGCTTATGTGGCATCCAACCAATGATGATGTGTGATGTGGCAATACAAATTAATGCCAAATCAGCAATAAGCAAAAAGTTGAAAGAAAATGAAAAGTGGATTGGTAGATTTATTTTAGTAACATAGATATGTTGGATTGTATATTTAACATAACAAAGATCCTTTATTAATTTGTTTTTGGTTTGAATGTTGAGGTGTTACTGTTGATGAGAAACCTGACAGTGAACTTATCAAGTCCAGACTTTGAGCCAATGGTAATTATCTATTATGTCCTTTTTCATGACCCTATATTATATACTATTGTAGTTACAAATTTATTTCTATTGGTTTGAATTGTTGTTCACGGTGAATTTACCACTGTGCCCTTGGGGTGGGTTTAGTGTAGTGTAGGTAGCATGTAATATTGTGTTAAGATGATGATGATGATGATGATGATGATGTTGATGGGTGCAGAGAAAGGTTCTGTCATCATATGATGCGAATTCCAAAAGTATAGGAGTTTCTGCATGCAATGTTTACCAAGAATCAGAGCCATAATTACTATATATATGTAGTATGTCACTTTCCTTTGAACTACACAAACTATTAATTAGTTCCTAGTTAGTTAATTATATTTATATATCTTCCTTAAACTAGAAAAGTATTTTTATATTTTTTGGATTTTTATCTTCCGTAAGTATCTAAAGCATTTTTTTTCTTGATTTAACAGAACTACAAATGAGAATGGCATGCACAAAGATCAAGAAAGTCGCATCCCAAATATCATCGCATGTGAAGATGGTCATATAACTCATATGGTTAGGGCTACGTTTTTTTTTTTTTTGGCATATGGTCCTTCTTCTTCTTGTATTTTTTTTAATGTTATGGTTTCGTGAGTTGTATATTTGTAAGAGTGGTGTTGCTACAAAAAGTGACAGAGGGAGAAGTAATCCATAGGAATAATAAATAATCAAAAGAAAAAAATTGTCTTGGCAAACCAACTTAACCGTTTTTTTAATGGAAAAGGAACTTTTGGCATACTGACTAATCATTTGCTGCAAACATACAACTTCAACTTTGGTGTCATACAAAGTGTCACCCATCCAAATGTGAAAGCTATAAAAACAGAACATGGTATGAATTTTAAGACGGTAATTGACAAGAAACATGTTATGATTTTCACAATGATCCAAAATAAATTTACATCCTCAATATGTTTTTGAGACCCTTAAGATAATAGAGGTTGTAACATGGTTGATCTCTTAAATTGCATAGTATTTTAAAATGTGACAGTTATGAACCTAAATTGATAACGATTTGTTTTCTAGATAATTATTATATTAATAATGTTATGAAATATGTTATTGCAATAATTCAATTTGTCATTAGTTTTTATTAGTGCTGTATATGTATCCAACTATACGTGATTATAGTTGGGCCTATTTTGGGCCTTTTTGTATAAGTCTATATCAAACCGTTGTAAAATTATATATATTGATGTTTAATAGAAAATGCAAGAAGAAATTATAACCTAATATGGTATCATAACTCCCCCCCAAAAAATAAATAACTCCAACACTTCTAGAATCTTGAACTTCTCACAATCATCGGTCATCATAGACCTGCTCTACATCTTTACTGGCACTAAAAAAACCCTATGAAATCACAATATAAAGACATTATTTCCCTTAACCCTTGATTTCGGACGACTTAATCATGATGCCCGAAAGAAATACTTTGAAATCTCTTGAAACCAATTGCACTGGTTTTCGTGTTCTTGGTCACATCAATGGGAGTACTTTTGTACTTTTTGTAAAAAACGTATAACGGTGGAGGTATCAATAGAATGAAACAACACCTTGCTGGAGTGACAGGTTGTCTAGGAGGTATAAAGTTTGTCATGAAAAGTTCATTGGATGATAATGCCAAAAAAACAAAAGAGAAACGTGTCGGTGTGCTTGGTGATACTGCGGGGGTTAATGTAGATAACATATATGATGTTGATGATGATGTTCAAATACTCACCCAACAATCAAGTAATCAACTCAAAAAAAAGATGGAAAGAGAAAAGCTCCTCCTACCTCTCAAACACAAACCGTGCCACCTTTTTTCACGAGGTATGCATGATCCTTCTCAACCATCGATTAAGGCAACACTACAAAGTATGAAAAGGTGGAATGATACAGATCTAGCTCTTGCTATGTGGTTTTATGATTCTTGCATACCTATGAATGACGTGAATTCTCCCATTTTCCAAATAGCAATGAGCAAAGTTGCTAGTATGGGTCATGGATACACGGGGCCTTCATATTATGCTATGTGTGTCACGTTGTTGAAAGATGCAAAACAGTCCGTACAACTTATAGTTGATTCTTATAGATGTTACTGGGCAGAAAATGGTTGTACAATTATGGGTGATGGGTGGCGGGATACAAGACACAGATCCCTTATCAATTTTATGGTGTATTGTGCAAAAGGAATCTCCTTCATTAAATCAGTTGATGCTTCAGATATTGAGAGTAATGCTCAAACATTATGCAACTTATTTAGTGAGATTGTTGAGATTGTTGGTTGTCAAAATGTCGTTCATTTAGTCACTGATAATGCTACAAACTATAAGGCTGCAGGAAGATTGTTATGTGAGAAGTATCCGTCCATTGTTTGGTCTCCTTGTGCAGCACATTGCATGAACTTGATTATGAAGGACATGTCGGAGATGCATGAAGTCGCTGATTTGGTTACACTTGCATCGAGGTTTACAGTTTTTATTTATAACCACAAATGGCCATTAAATTGGTTAAGAAAAAGACCAGGTTGGACAGAGATTATTCGTCCGGGTGCCACTCGTTTTGGTACTGCATTTATTGCATTGAAGAGTTTATGTGATCACAAACATGATTTGCAAGCTATGGTTACATCCCCAGATTATAAAAAAGTGATTAGATTAGAAAAGAAAAAAGAAGTTAAGCTTACCATATTGAATGAAAGCTTTTGGAATAATTGTGTTATCATAGTAAAAGTGATGACCCCAATGCTCAGACTCTTACGGATTTGTGAATCGGATGAGAAGCCGGCTTTAGGTATAATTTATTTTTTTATATATAGTTTTTAATGATGTTTACAAATATATTATCATTTTTATTATTTTAATTTATGTTTTTTAGGTTATGTATACAAAGGGATGTATAGGGCAAAAAAAGGAATTAATAAACTTTTTCGCAACAATAGAGAGTTGTACACCCCGTATACTAACATCATTAAAAATCGGTGGGATAGGATGTTGCATATGAGTCTTCATGCTGCTGCTTACTGGTTAAATCTAGTCTTTCAATATGATCAAGAAATTTTTTCTAAGAAACCAGAGGTGGTTGGGGGGGGGGGGGGGGGGTTATGGATATGATTGAGTATTATAGTAGTGCTGGTACTGTGGATGGTCTAACTCTCATGGACCAACTAAAGTTGTTTCGTGAGCATGAGGGTAGTTTTGGTAGAAAACTTGCTTTCGCTTCTCGTAATACTACTCGTTCAGGTAACTTTTTTTTTCAAAATATTATTAATAGTAAATTATAGTAAAAATATTAATAGTGAATTGTAGTAAAAATATTATGATATTATTTTTGTAATTTTCCATTAGATGAATGGTGGAAATTACATGGTGGAGATGCTACGGAATTGCAAAAATTTGCAGTTCGAATTTTAAGCTAAAATGCTTCTTCTTCCGGGTGTGGGAATTGGAGTGTCTTTGAGAGAATCCACACTAAAAGAAGGAATCGGTTGGAGCATCAAAGGCTTAATGATCTTGTTTATGTTCATTATAATTTGCGTTTACAAAATAGGTAATTTATACTTTCAAACTCTTTTTTCACTTTCTTTATTTATGTGTAAAAGCATATTAATATATTTTTCTAGGCTCAAGGATTACAAAAAATCTTATGATCCAATCGATTATGAAAGTATTGATAAAATTGAGTTTTGGGTGGTTGATGAAATACCAGAAGGTGAACTAAATTATAATGAATTGGAAAATATGGTTGAAGAAGAACCACCAAACTACAATGAATCAACAATGGTTGAACCCCAAGCTTCTCAAGGTCAGTATTTTATGTTATTTTATCAATATTTTGTTATTCTTCTATTTGAGTCTAAGTTTTCCTAAAACTAAATTTGTATTTCATATTGAAGATGATGAAGAAGATGATGATGAAGTTGCATTAGAAGAAATTGATATGGATTCCTTTAGATGAAAATTAAGTTGTGATTGAAGTTTGTATTTTGATACATACCATGGTATTTTGATGTTTATGTTGTGAACTTTGTTTTTTTTTTTAAGAATATAATCATGATTTGGAGAATTATGTTTATGGCACTTTGTATGTTTGGTACTTTTATCTAATTTTGAAAACTTATGTTTGTTGGTATTTTTGGTTTAAAGTTTATTTTTATATTTTTTGGAATATTTTAAAATTTTAAATACAATAATAATGTAATAAAGACATCACCCGGTTCATCTGGTTTTTTGGACCAGTCCGATCGGTTGAACCGGTTGACCCATCGACCCGGTATGGCGGCCGGTTCGATGTCCGGTCCGATTTTCAAAACCTTGATCATGGTATTCATAATTTTATACCATTATCATACCAAGATTATTCAATTGGTACGGTACTACCAACCAAACATGTTGGCTACCAAATATGTTGACTAACAACCTTCTTACTTCGGTTGGTAGCATGTTGGGTGGTTTTCCGTGGTACAATTTGGACAGCCCTACCTCTAATGCCTAGTTTTCTTGTAGTGATTATATTCATACATCATTACTAATGTACCCCTGATTAGACGAGCCTGGCCCTATACACACATATCCACACACACCACGATAAAGATACATCTATACATCTAGTTAGTACTGAGAGTATAAATAGACAAAATTGCAAAAATAGTCTTTGTTCTTGGCAAAATTATGTGGATTTATTCTAAAAAAATTGGTGGTGCACAAATGGTCTAAAATTGGATCTTTTTATTAGTTTTGGTTCCTATATACTTAAAAAACAATGCCCTTATAATTTATATTTTTTTAATTGCTGAAATACATAAATTAATTTACTTATTATTTTTTAACTAAAAACATAAAAAAATGCCCATCCATCCCATTTCTCTTTCCATCTCTCCGAAAAAACACACACACACTCAAGAAACATATCATCACTAATGGTTGCCACCATCACCACCATTTTCCACCACCGACTGCTACTACCATCCGCTATCATCACCATCGACTGCCATAACACTCAACCAAAATCGTCAAAACCTACCCTTACCCGATCGGAATCTGTAAAACATTGCAATTGATTTTTGCCTCAAGACAAACCTAATGGAAAACGGGAAGGTTCTGTAAGTCAATGATGATGGTGAGGACTTCTGTAACGCCCTGTTCTAAAATATTCGTTTATGGAGTTTCAGAGGCTAAGTCCAAGGGCATTTTAGTCCTTCATTAAATTTAGATTTATTGTTTGAGAAGTTTTCGGGCCGGGTTGTGTTGTTAGAAACGTAGGGTTTCTCGTCACCTTTCCGTGGATATAAAGTTCATCAGAATCGGATATAGAATGAAGGAGTTATGATACTTTGAAGATTTGGCAAGAATGGCCTTTATAGAGAAAAGTTTGCATAGAAGACGATTCATGCATGTTGGGGTGCGTGTGTTTAGCTGAGTACGCCCAACGTAAAGGGGCAAAAGATCGCGGGTCTTATAGGCATACGCCCGACGTACGGGAGTTACGCCCAGCGTATGCTAACAGCTTAAAAACCCTAATTCTTAAACAAGCATTATATAAAGGACATTATAGCTCCAACCCTAGCCCCCATATCAGCCTCCCCAACCTCATAGGAAACCCTAGAACATCCCTATCTTCATTTTATGAGATCTTGACCTTGGAGAACCCATTTTGGTGGATTAAAGCTTAGAAGCAAAGAGAAGAAGGTTGGCAAGGAGGAACCTTTGAAGCTAGAGCTTGTAGATCTGGGATAAGTGGTTCATTTTGGACCTCTGCACGGTAAAAAGTCTTGAGCTTGATGATTAACCTCTTAGATCTCCTTAGTACAAGTTTATGGACCTTTTTGGTCCCAAGATTGAGACTTTATGACTTAAGCTCGTTTCCAAGACCAGGGTTGCCTCCCTTAGAGTCATATGAGTCCCATAAGCAGTAAAGTTTCGATCTTTATGGTCCCAATGAGTTCATGCATGAGTTAAGACCTTCTTTCATGGAATTAGAACATGGGTTTTGGAGTTGGGACTTATGTAAGTCATGGAAGCCATAAAGCAAGCAACTTTATGGATTAGGGAATAGAATAAGACCTAGATCTAAGTTTATGGCTCTTGAGTCGGGGTATTAAGTGCTTAATGGAAAGTGTCTTAACAGAATGAGTACGCTGAGCGTAATTACAGGTACCCCCCACGTACTCTCTAGCAGGCCAGTACGCTAAGCGTACATTAGAGTACGCCCCGCGTAACGCAGTCAGTTGGGCTTATTGCATTTTGGGCCTCGGTGTGGGCTGAGTTGAGACTTAGGTTCCTTGGGCCTTATTGGGCCATCAAAATTCAGTTTCTAAGGATCAAGGATTTAGCATTGGGCTTGAGTAAGGTCCAATAAAGGGCTTTGGGCCCAATAGAGCAAATTGGGCCATGAGTGGGCCTTTAGTGGGGCCATGGATGGGCTTAGAAGGAATTGAGGGTTTTTGGGTCATGTTGTGACCATGCCATAATAGGGGTAAAATGGTCATTTTACCCATAGGAGAATCCCTATTATGATTTAGTATTTTATTTCCCATGATAGCTGGGAAGCACTCGGAGCAACAGTCGGGGATTTCTCATTCAGGAGTCAGTAGTCAGCATCACAAGGTGAGTTTCCTTCCAGTAGGAACGGGTCTAAGGCCATAATGTCGGCATGTTTAGTTAGCAGTAGTTTCTAGACTTCGGTCCGATGCAGTAGTTAGTATGTTTGATGCCTTCGTAGCTCAGACAGGATTTATGTGTTATGTGTTCCGGGCTACGACCCGATGTAGTATGCAATATATGTGTGTTCAGGCTAGTTGATATGATTATGTTATGCTTTGTTCGGTTAGTTCCGGACTTCGGTCCGATGCAGTTAGTCCGGACTCAGGTCCGATGCAGGAGACAAGGTCCCAATCAGTTTTCAGACTTCGGTTTGATGCAGGGGCAAGGCCCCAGTTAGACCAGACTACGGTCCGATACAGGGGACCAGATCCCAGTCAGTTTCCGGAATTCGGTCCGATGTAGGGGGCAAGGTCCCAGTTAGTCCGGACCTCGGTCTGATGCAGTGGGCAAGGTCCAATATGTGCTTTATATGTTATTGTATGGTATGTGGTAGATTGGGGGAGCTCACTAATCTTTGGGCTTACGGTTTCAGTTTTTGGTTTCAGGTACTCAGTTTTCAAAAGAGGAGCTCGGCGAGGTTGCAGTGCACACACCATAGTTAGTTAGCCTGGGAGTGTTTTACTCTGATAATGAGATTATGTTTTGAATTAAAACTCGAAAATTATGTTATGACTTATGATACGGTTTTTATAAATATGGCTTCAGTAATGTTTTAAAAGAAATTTCCAGTCGTGATTTTGGGTCGTTACAACTTCACAGTTTGTATCAATTCAAATTGGAGGATATTTAGTAAGGAGGGTTGAGTTAAAATGGGTTCTTGTGAAAAGGCATAATTTTCTTCAATTGCCATCGATTTACCTGCAAATTGAGTTCAACTTCATCCATTTTGTTGAATTTGTGGTTGTGATTGAGTAAAAATTGTATGGTAATCGTGAACATTTTTAAAAGCCAAATCAAAGTCGGATTTCTCATGGCACATCCATCACAACTGTTGAAGCAGGAGCAGCCACGTAAACCCCATAACCTAGAGATGAAGAAGCAAACCTAAACGAAGACGTTCTCTCCAAATCATGTGCCGAATAAACATCCTGTACATAAGTATTACATTGGAATTTGTGCAAATTATACCCTTTTAATCAACATCCTTTTTCGCCCGAATAAGGACCTCGTCTTCCAGAGCTCTCAGGAACATAGTTGTTGAATGTTATGGAGACGACACAGATGAGAGGGGGAGTGGGAGACGAGACAAGCTAGACTTCCCTCAAACCATCATCGTCACTGCCAAACTCTGACTTTAGGGAAATCGATATAACCTTCATTCCATTGTCGAGTATGCATTCAACCCAAACCCTAGGTTCCGATTTTGGGGAAATCGATCTAACCTTCATTACCAGTTGAATTGGTATCTGATGAAGATGATGATGAAGCATGAAGATGGTAAACAACCGCATTGATGTGGATCTCGGTTGTTGAGATGGTGCCACAAGGTTGATGATGGTGGGTTTTAGGGTAAGATTCAGATTGAGAAGACATTGACTCAAGAAGCGAGTGAAATTGGATTTCTTTTTGGTTTTTTAATTTAAAAAAATATGAAAGTAAATAAAATAAAGTTTAAAAAAAAAACTATTTTAGAGGGTATATTGATCATTTTAGGTTAGGTATGGACCTAAATCACAGCAAAATGTGAATCATAGAGATTCAAACAACACAAAATATCCGAGACCAAATTGTTTGAATCAAAACCGCAAAAAATTACCAACCACGGAAATCATTTTTACAATTTTGTGGTATGAATGAATAATATAAACACCCATTATAAAATGAAAAAACAAACAATAATTCACGTAGGGCCACTTAAGCACCACATTATGCTAAAGTGTATCTAATATTCCATGTAAAGGAAAATCAGTTTCACAACCTACAAACCAGTTAAAATGATACAACTAACAATTTAAAACAATTTTTTTAAACATTTTTTTTATAAACGATAAATACAAATATTATAATCTATTCCTAAACTAACTCCTAATTACACCTGTGGCTATGATTTAGAATACAAATTCAAATTTTACTACTAACCAAATGAGTAAACAAATAGTAGCTCGTTGGGTAAGATAGATAATATTTTTTTAATTCGATTGCTTCAAACATTTTTAACATATATAATCATTTCTATTTTTTTTAATTCTCCCACGAAAATCATTTCAAATATGTTTTCTTATGACTTAGCCGGTGAGCCAGAAAACACAATTAAGTATATTACTTAAAGTATGGGCTTTTTAAAAATATATTTGATTTAAATTATCAAACTAGTCTTGAAAGCCTTGATTGTTGTTATTTTTGTAGCTTAGTTTTGTTAAACTGCATTTTAGATTTAGTTGTGCCAATTAAAGGGGGTAAAGTATCAAAATAGCTAGCTTGAAGTTGTGGATTAAGGGCCAACATTTGAAGTCAGAACTGAGACACAAGCAAAGCAGGCAGTCTCTTTCTTGGGTTAGCTTTCACCCATATTTTGTGTTAAGTTTCAATTCATTTTAACACACGATCTCTCAAATACCCACAAACCCTAAATCTTTTACAAAAACCTAGCCGCCACCTAACGACCTGCTATCTCCGGCCTTCCGCCTATGTCCGCCGGAGTTTCTGTTAGGTTGGTTCTAATCTTTTCTTCTTTTAGATTCGCCCTAATCTTTCCTTCGTTCCATGGACTAAGATGCTTATTTTTATGATAAAAGGTGTTAGTACTTAGTAATACTACTTTTATATAATAGAGGGTGACGTTGAAATATTCTGGAAAAACATTTTCTTTCAGAAACTTTTGTCGTTTCTATAAATACGGCGTCCGCGAACTCGCCACGCTCCGCAATACGTCTCCAGGGAATAAAGATTCACGGCTGCCACTTGCGGATGGATCGACCGCCACCAGAATCTATAAAAGTATAAAACCACCCGATTCATCAAACCCTGTCACACACACGGACACCGAAGCATATAACATTGCATGGCTAATCGTCGACCTCCCAACTCCTCCGGTTTCCAGCAGCCCCGAAATGATACCTCCGGTCGCCACCCTGTTTACCGTGGTATCCGTTTGCGAGCTGGAAAATGGGTTTCTGAAATTCGTGAACCGAACCAGACCAAACGCATATGGCTTGGCACGTATGCCACACCGGAAATGGCAGCCGCTGCTTATGACGTGGCTGCATTGGCACTCAAAGGTAGGAATGTACTTCTAAACTTTCCGGACTCTGTTATTTCAAGTACACTTCCGGAGTGTCCAACTGCTGATGACATCCGTGCAGCAGCTGCGAGAGCAGCTGCCGCTCGAGCACCGGGGTATGGGTATGAAACTGGTGGTGGAAGCATTACAAGTACAGCCCCTACTGGTGCATATATGGGCGATGAACATGAACCCAATCTGTGGTCTGACATGGCAGAGGGAATGCTGATAAGTCCTCCGAGGATGGATTCCAGTCCACCGGATGATGGAACTGATCATTCCGGTGGAGGCAATCTTTGGAATTACTGAAACCAAGCTTGCTAACAACCGGTATATACATGAAATATGAATCGCTAAATGTTTCTCAGACTTTATTTTATGTTGTTTTCGTGTGCTTTTTTTTTTTAATTCCAAAAGCTTCGGTTGGTAAAAAAAAAGCCACGAAGGTATCGGAGTATTCTGGGTTAGTGTCACGCACCAGTGATATGTAAGCGTTGCACCGTCTATTTTTAACTTGTAAACAAATAACCTATACGGCCTACAGGTTGTGACTTTTATATTATAATAAAAATAAATACCGGTTGATTTGAAGGGTTTTTTTTTTTTTTTTTTTTTTTTTTTTTTAAATATAGTTATAACCACCAGTCTACCACTTATGTTTCAAGTAAAGACTTTAGTCCATATCTCTCAACAAGAAATAACAATGGAGAATGAACCTGTGTATGATTGATAAGGAAGATACGGATGAGGTTGATTTAAAGCAAAGGGGAGGTGGTGAATGCTGATTATATTTATATCGATGTTGAGATGGATGAGTATAAAGATATTCTTACAAGAATGTATCGGGATACTTTAAAAGGGAAATTTTATGTGATTTTTACGGAAAGAAGATGCAACAATTTGCAGGAAAATGAGTTTTATTGTTCTCAAAAGTCAAACTACTCATTTTTATTCACATATGGGTAGTCTTTTATATTTTATTTGCTAAAATGTAAAAAGAAGGCATTAGGCAGGCGAGACTAGCAATTGTGATTTTTTTTATTGTTACCTTTATATTTTATATTTATCATGACAAGTTTTAGCATGGCGGTTCATTTTGTTGACATGACTATCAGTCACTCAGTGTGAAACATAGTTCTAATCACTATAATTAAAGTTGATAATACAATCTAATGTTTGTTAAAAGAAATTATGTTTATGTGGAGTGTTACTTGGATAGTTAAAAAGTTGCACTCTGATACTTTCATGTTTCTGGTTCTCATTCCGAACTCTTTCTATTTGTGCCTCTCTAATCAAACCCAAAACCCAAAAGCGGAAAATCAACATATATCCTCAATTCCTCATACATGCCTCTCCAACTAAAGATCCAGCCGACTTGCGGCTCAAAACATCCGCTACCACATACGCTTTATCCGGATAGTAAAGGATCTCGCAGTCATAATCCTTGACCGTGTCCAGCCACATGCGTTGTCTCATGTGTAAGTTCGGTTGGTCCATAAAATATCTCAAACTTTTGTGATCCGTGTAAACAATACAGCGGACCCCATAAAGATAATGTCTCCAAATTTTGAGGTCAAACACTACTGCCCCCAATTGTCACACCCCCAAACCGGGAACGACGGCAACGTCTGGGGGTAGGTGACTTCATGTTACAGTATCATAACAATTGAATAATAGAGATCAAAGTATTACAAACATCGTATTGATAATTTATAATTACATTTGTATTCAAATCATTGTTTATTTGACCCTAAATACATATAGCAAAAATTATAAGACGTGACACTGTTGCACCCTATATTCAAAAACCTTTGTGGGTCACTGTTTACTGATTTTCCAAGAATACAAGTGGTTTTGAAAAGTATCAATAATTAAATTGTTGAGTTCATAAGAGTTTGTATGAGGATTTGTAAACCTTTCCTTATAAAATGATAGTGTTTAGTTCCAGAAAATCTAATATTTTCCTTAATAGTGGGTTTTCGTTTTAAAAATCCTGAAAAGTACAACTATTTTCATACTAAAAATAGTAATATGTACTTTTATTATTATTATATAAAATCATTTGAATAAAAGTTTCCTGTAAACTAAATGTGTCGTTGTTTCCCATGTGAGTTCTTATAACCGTACTATGACCTGATATGCCTACTGCGACGTTCTTCAAGCGTCAGAATGTTAATGACATTTGTCACCCCATACCTACCAGTCTAACTGTAGCTAATAGTTAGGGTGTGGGATTGTCAGTCCCATATAGTTCCATACACAAGTGTCACGCTCTCTTACGGGAGATTCTGGTTATAATTCAGGACTTTAGTATGTACCCTGGTAAGTACGGTGAAGACAAATGTCACATAAATAATTGTCCCAACGAGTTCACATCTAGTGTAATGAAAATCCTTTTTCTTGTAAATGCAAGTATTACCCTTCCACAGAGGTTACGTAGTGTAAAAATAATTATATTTTTAAATAATTATTTCTTTGTCCCAAATGGGTAAAATAGTGTGAATGCCTTAAAAACTATATCTATTATAGTTTATAAAAATTATTTCGCTAAAATAATGAATCCTTTATGTGTACCATTATATATATATATATATATATATATATATATATATATATATATATATATATATATATATAAACTATTGTATTTGTGATTATTTTTCATGGCTTTATGTTTTTAGCAAAACATTGTATGAAAAGTTCACGAGTTTTGACGCAAAACTATTTATGAATTTTGCACCTTTGTATAAACGGTAGGAAAATGTATTTTAACCATTTCGTATTTTTAACACAATATTTTTTGTGTTTTACTCGTATTCCCCTCCCCCCCCCCCCCCCCCCAAGTCATTGAAAATCTCAAAAAATGTGGGGTATGAACTCATCTCGAGTGTGTTCTTGGCAGGATAACGAAGTGATGGTGGTGATGTTCAAGTTAGAACACTTGAAGGTGACTGTAACCTAATAGTTTCTAACACATAATAATGTGTGTAAATTAGATGACTAATGTAATATCCCAACTTTCAAGACCAAAAATTTTATTTTTATATAATGACTTGGAAAAACAATTATAACAAAACATCATCAAGTCACATCATTTCATAAAACCATAGTCACATATCTTAAAACCATATCATAAAATAGTAACAATGTCAAAGTACAATTCCAAGAATCTCATAATGTGGAAATCATGTGTGTGTGATGCGCTGCTACCGTGTCGGCTCCTTCCCCTTCAATGAAGAGGTACTTGAAAACAAAACTGAAAATTATAAGCAGAAAGATTAGTAAGTTCCCCCATCATACCACATACCACACATAACACATACTGTCAGGCATATCTGGGTGCCCGACCCACCCTGCTGAGCATCTCGGGGTGCTCAACCTACCCCTGTTAAGCATACTGGGGTGCTTAACCTACCCCTATCAGACATACCGGGGTGTCCAACCTACTCTTCCTGTTTATCTCAACCGGTTACGGGGACTATTTCACCCCCACTACCACCACATAAAAACATAACATAATCATACTATCAGGCATACCGGGGTGCCTAACTTATCCATTGTCCCTATCGACCGGATATGGGGACTATTCCCCTTACTACCACTATCACATAACATCATATCATACTATCACGAAAAACATAACAGATAGTGGCAATCCAGACAATCATTCACAGTTTCTCCTACTAGTGGGTTGACATTATGGCCTTAGACCCACTTCTATTGGAAGGTAACTCACCTCAGTTTCGTGTAGTGTCTAAACTATCCTCGGTGATGGGATCAACTCCTCTCAAACTCCTACACATAACAATCTTCCTTAATTAACTTTTCATTATGGAACTTCAATCCTATTCGTCAAGTCTTTCAAGAACTCATCGAGTCCCCTCCTACATAGTCGGGACTTTTACTCCTAACTCATCGAGTTCTCCTTCATACAGAATTGGGACCTTTTTCTCATGACTCGCTGAGTTCATCCTTGAACTCGTCGGGTCCTACTTCATATAAGTTGGATGTTTAGCCCTTGACTCATCGAGTTCTTCCTTGAACTCGTCGAGTTCTTCTTCATATCAATCGGAACATTTGCCTTCAACTCGCCGAGTTCATCCTAGAACTCGTCAAGTTCTTTGATCTTTAAGTCCATGATCACGTCCATCTTGCTGAGTCCTCTTCTAGACTCGACCGGGTTGCTTGAAAACAGAAAAGGTTGGGGAACCATGACCCGACTCGCCTAGTCCTATGAACGACTCGTCGAGTCCCCCAAAGTCCAAGTCCATCCAGTCGATTTCAGTTGGGCTATTTGCATCCAAAGCATAGATCTGACCTCCTAGGGTCAATGTAACACGTAAAGTTACAAAATTTACGTGCATGCATGGGTGTTATGAAGCTAGAACATCAAAACTAAGCTATACATGAGTTCTAATTCATGGGATAGGGCCATAGCTCAATAAAGGTGGCAACTTTAAGCTTCTTGAGCTCAGATGTTCCCAGATCTAAAGTCATTACTCTAATATGCACTCAAATCCCGAAAGTGACTTAGAAATGGCCAAAGAATGACAATATGCAAGCCCTAAAGAAGTTCTAAGTGATGGAAAGCCATGGTTTAAGCTTTTTACCTCAAACAAGCTACAAATGCAACCCAAGCTCTGGATCTACTGCCTTCTTCATGAATCTTTAAGCCTTACCTTCCTTCTCCAAGCTTCAAATCACTAAAATGACTCAAATTAGCTCAAGAACACTCACAAGTTGATTAGGGTTTCGTGAATAAGGTCTGAAGGTGATGGAGGTTGGAGTTGAGGCCATATAAGGTGTTTAAATAGGATGCAAACCCTGAAAATTAGTGTTTCACTATGGCAGACCTACTCGTCGAGTACACTCTTTCACCCGCGACCAAGATATGTCCCTACTCGACGAGTTTGGGGCCACCAAGTCGTCGAGTCCTAGTATAAAAATTCAAAAGTTCATATTTAAAATATGTACTGGGAACCGAGAGTTACAAATCTACCCCACTTATTTTAGACTTCATCCTCAAAGTCTGCTGCTGCATCCAGAAAAAGCTCGGGGTAGTGCTCTCTCATCTCGTTATCCGGCTCCCAAGTCCATTCTGAGCCCTTGCGGTGCTACCATTACACCTTCACTGTAACATCCCGTTTAAAATGGAATAATTAAATAATAAACTTGGAACCCCGAGAAGTAATTTTACTATTGTTTTATATTATTATTGCCCAAATCAAATAATAATTAGTGGGGTGTTGGTTTCAGGGTGCCAAACGATATACTTTTGATTTTCGAGGGTTAAAGTGTAAGTCTAGGACTTATTTTGTAAGGATTTTAGAAGGCAGGGCGTCATGGGTAACTTTTGGACTCGTTCTAGAAGGATTTATAAGACCTTGGGTATAAAGGGTAAATTATGAACTTCATTTGAAAAAAAATTTGTAAAGGAGGGGCCATTTAGTAACATTTGGACTTGATTTGTAAGAAAAGACGAGAATGAGGGACTATTTGAGTCATTATGGGCAATCTTTATATGGGACATGTATATAACCTAAAACTCGTCACCCACTAAACCCTCACCCTAATCGGGTGTTAGCCGCCACCTTCTCCACCCTTGTCCTTCCAGCCGCCACTACCCCCTTCTTCCTTCGATCTCCGACATCGCAACTTCCTCTTCTGTCGAGTCCCAACCCGTCTTTGCTGGAGTCATCGAGTACCACCTCCACAGCCCATGTCGGCCGTGACGTCGTGAATGGTCGGAGAAAAGTCCACCAGGAGAAAAGGCACCACTGTTACATCACTTTTCCGGTAATGGCGCCACCCCTTACCTATTCATCTCACTCTTCTATTTCCTTACTCCACTATTAACCACCACTACCCATTTTTCGTTGAAGGCCAAGCTATCACCGGGAACGCCTTTCTGCCACCGTGAAATGGTGGTTGAGCTCATGGATTCGTGAAGTTTTTGCGTGTATGTGTTGCTATAACAAGGTGAAAATGCGGGCATGTGAGTTTCTAATGAGGGTAAGTCGTGAAGGACCACCATGGCGGCCAACCATTGTGGTTGCCACCGTCAGCACCGTTTACAAGCAGAATACGTGTGGGTGTGTTCTTCTGTTAGTGTGTGTGTGTGGCTGTCTTATCCGGAATCACAAGAGGGCTACCACCACCACCGTGAGGTGGTAGCTGCCACCATATACCACCATCGGCCACCACAAGGGTGGTTGCGTATGTGTGTGTTTATCAATTAGTGTGTGTGTTATTTTCATGACTAAAGCATTGTAACATGTAATTAGAGATAAGAATAATGATAAGAAAAAGCAAACCACCATCGTGAGGTGGTGGCTGCCGCCACCAACCGCCGTGTTGGGTGGTGGTGTGCCTGGTTTGCGTTTTGACTCGTTTGGGATACTTAGAAAGAACAGGCCTGACGAAACCCTAGTCGGCCCAATGAAACCCTAATGGGCCCAATGAAGTCCTAATTAACCTAAAAGCCCAACCATGTGATTAATGGGTTAGTATTGGATAGGAAACCCTAATTTGGGTTTGGAAAACCCTAATGGCATAAAACCGTATTGGGAATTTACTGAGACACACACAAGAATTATTTAATAAACTTAAAATATTAAATAATAATCATCGACAATTCAACCTAAGGCAATATTGGACTTAATGGATTAAGTCCTTAATGGGTTAAGTAAGAAACACTTAACCCTAATCGTCAATTTATGTGAAAACCTAAATTTCACTTGGGCCTTGATTTGGGCCTTCCTATTGGGCCTTGGTGGTTGGACTATTGATGGGATATCCAATAACAAGTAAATGGACCAAAATAATTGGATGAGTTTTAGGGTAAGGCCCATGTGAAGGACTTGGCCCAATTTGGAAAATTGGTCCATAGGTGGTCCATAACTGGGCTTGATGATTATGTGATATTAGGCCATGGGAATACCAATAGGTTGGACTAGAGCAATTGGATAGGCCTTAAGGAGAGACCATGTAGAGGTCTGGGCCCAATTTGGAAAATTGGGCCATATGTTGGGTTGTGGCCCATTACTTGACTATTAGGCCTTTGGAGTGTGAGTTGGACCTTGGGCTTGGAACCTAATTATTAATTAAGTATTGTTTAATATTGGTAGTTCGGGAATCGGTCAACCAGCAACTGGAGTTTCATCCGCAGGACTTCAATAGTGCCAGGTAAGTTATCCTCACTATACTAGGGGGGTCTAAGGCACCGATGTTGGCCCATTGGATATGATATCCTAGCAGTTAGTAGTATGTTAAGTATGAGTTAGTGTTGCATGCTACTTGTTATGCCAGTAAGGTAGATCTATAGGACTACATGTGTTATTATGTGATTATATGTATGTGCATCAGTTGTGTTATATGTCGACATATTATGTGGGATGGGTTGAGGTGATGCTGCTCCTTGCAGTAACCAACAAACCCGGGAGCATTCCAGATACGAGCTAAGGGCCAGGTGGGGCATGCCAGACTCATATTGTGGGCTCGAGAGCATTCCAAATACGAGCTGAGGGAGACTCGTACTGTGGGCTCGGGAGCATTCCAAATAGGAGCTAAAGGAGACTCGTATTATGGGCTCGGTGGCAATCAAGATGTGAGTTATGGGCCCGGAAGGCAATCCAGACTCACACTGTGGGCCTAGGGGTAATCTAGTCTATAAAGATGTGGACCCAGTACATGCTGTTATTTGTATATGTGTATTGTAGTGTATCGGTATTTTGGGGGGAACTCACTAAGCCTTAGGCTTACGGTTTTCAATTTTGGTTATAGGTACCTCAGATGATAGTGGGAAGGCAAATGTGTGATCATATAGCTCCTCACTTTTATGGCTATGTTTCTAGGATACTTTGATATAGAACTATTTTGGAAAACAAATTAGTAATAACTATTGGTTCTAAATGTTTTAAAAAGTTTAAATTTGACTGATTTTTATGGATGTTACAAGTTGGTATCAGAGCCTTGGTTTGATTGAATTAGAGGAACACATGTGTGAATCCAATCTCAAACCAAGGAAAAGACTATCAAAATGATTTTTCAAAAATGTTTTCAAAATATCAAAGGAGGATGCAATGTGTACGATCAGCCGGAGCCAGTAAGTAGGCCCCAAAATACCATACAATTATTTGATCTTGTGATATGTTAGAACAACATGCTAGTACTAGGATAGGGATCTTTAGGAATTGCATGAGAGAATTTCCTGATTACATGATTCCTGATAGCCTAGAGTTTTCTGTACATGAAATTGACATCATTACTGTAGTTGCTTGTGTATGCATCACGATTGTACATAATTAAGATCTTATATCCTGAGAATGTTTGGTTTGACCTTATTTCATGTTCTTGTTCGATGAAGGGCTTAGGGTAGGATCAGGTATTCAAAAGTATATAGGGTCCAACTTTATTTATGGATAGCATACACGAGTGCAGCAGGGTTAGTGGAAGCTTCATGGGTAGGTTGTGCGAGGCTGGTAGGCCAGTTATGAGATATTCAACATTCCTCTAGGAGTGAAGATTGAGTGCTTTCCAGGTTATGTATATAGTTAGGATTTTGTGGTGATACTTGAGACAAATATGGGTATGTGTGAAAGGTAGTATGGGCCCGTACTACTGAAAGCACAGGACCCATACGCGTATCAAGGAAATCACAATCCATGGGGTTTAGTTGAGAGTTGGTTCCTTGTCATCATATGAGTTACCAAAGATCTTTATGGTGTATTATCAGAATGGTGGTTACGTCCGTGTACTCTCGTACCACTGGTACATCACTCACAGTCGCCTTACCTGCCTCCTGGGTATCCATAACGTATGCGACATACCATGTGCAACCCTGCTAAAGGTAGCGTCTAGCCCTTGCCACCGAACACATAGCTAGTCCACGTTGTGGCCTCTTGCCCTGAATCACCATATCTCCCTCACTTGGGGCCCTGACGTGCACCCTCTGTTGCGCACAGTCGATCACCGCCCCATTAGGGCTCAGCCAATCCATGTCGATGATGACCTTGTTCCCACGCAACGGAATGGGAACCAAATCCACCAGGTAGCGATCATCATATAGCCTCAAAACATAATCTTTGAAGACCTCTGATGCTCGTACTGATCGGTCATTAGCAATCTCGACCTCTAGAGGGCAATCCAGTATACCCGAAGACTCAGGAAACCTCTTGCTAAGTGCAAGAGAGACAAATGATCGGGTAGCGCCCGAATCGAATAACACCTGGACTGTGATATCGTTCATATGGAAGGATCCTAACAACACATAAATCATATACATAAATATCATAATTGACATGTAACAAAAGTTAGGGAGAATAAAACATACCCGTCACCACATCTGGTGTGGCATGCGCCTCCTCGACGGTCAACTGGAAGGCTCGGCTCCTCACCACTAGAGCATCTGTCTTGCCCTGTCGACCATCTGTGATCTGTAGGGTCGCTGAAGATGGTGCCGCCACTGGCGCTACTGGTACTAGTATTGAGCATGCGGCATTTTTATAGCCCTTTTGATTGCAATGGAAGCAAATCCAGTATGATGTTTGAAAGGTGGGGGTAGGGGTAGTACAATCCTTGCCAAAGTGCCCAGTTTTGCCACACTTATAGCAACCCTTGTATTCTCACCAGCTTTAATGCTGATAAACTCTTTCAAAATAACTTGTATTCTCAGGTCATTAGTAGACAGGTACCGATGCCAGCTTTTGAGAAGATGGAGCGCATACAAGACTCATCTTATATTTTGATTCATGTTTTGTTGTCTTATATACTACAGAACACACTTGTATTAAAATTATATATTTAATGTAATGGATGATGTTGTTTACTTGTTTACTATTATACTGTATTGTGATACTTTACATGACGTCCTCCGCCCCAGAACGTTTCCGCCGTTCTCGGTTTTGGGGTGTGACAGGTATGAACTCACCTTTTGTGCGATAACGGTTTTGATTACGAGGTAGAAAATGGTGACTTCGGGCTAGAACATGGGGAAGATGTTATCCTAATGGTTTTAATCACATAATAAAGTGTGATTAAAATGATAATTGTAATATATATATATATATATATATATATATATATATATATATATATATATATATATGTTTGTATAACATAAGTTTTATAATTAAAACGTACCAAAACTTGCAATAGAATGCAAGCTAAATACTCATTGAAGTTGTTTTTAACTTTTGAAAATAAGAGGAATTTGAGAGAGAATGTGAGTGATTTTGGTTGTGGTGGTGAAGAAAGGTGTAATATATGTTCAAAATGTGACTTAAATATGAAGGAAAAATAGACGGTTTAAGTGTTTTCAGCCATAAAGTGGCTGTTTTTGGTCCAGAACACAATCCGAGGAATGGGGTTCTCGGTCAGGAACTCCACCCGAGAAGAGTATTCTTCGAACGAAAAGGGAAACCCACCGAGGAGGGTTTGCTATCCGAGTTTTTCGATCGAGAACTCGTTTTTGGTCCGAAAGGGATAAGATCATGTGAAGGTTTTCGGTTGGAACTGTTTTCGGTCTGAGAATTAGTGGTTCTATGCGAGACTTCTCGGTTTTAAAGCATTTTGATTTCTTTATTTAATAAAGGTTCTATACAAATTAAAGTATTAATTTAACTTTAATGAACTAACATATCAACAACTTAGACTTTTATTTTCAAGTTAGACTTCAGTTGACTTTTACAGATTTGAAAATAACAGGTTGTTACAGATTTCATCATAAGTATTAGAATAAAAGTTGTCTCCACTCTCATATCTTTCTTTACTATATAAGTTATCTTGTTATTTGATCATATTTTATAACATGTTATCAGCACGACTCTACCATAGAGCTCTGACTCGTTATTGTTCTTGTCATTTTCAAGTATGTATTTTTTATAAGTTTACATGTACAATGCTTACAACTTATTTTATGGAATTTCTTAACTAACAATTCCTTAACATACAAGTATTTATTTTGATTACTATTCTCATTATGGAATACCATGTTAGTGAAAACTTTCTCTACTTTTCATACTACTAACATGCTCCTGCAGTAGCAATATCATGAGAAATGTTTAAAATAAATATGAATTAATCTGATGTCTTCTTGTGGCGAAACAAAACAACGAGTTATTGATGAAAAATTACTAATCAATCTCGACCGCTTCTAGTGTATTCCTTGTAGTGAATGCAACATCATATAATCATAATAGTCATGAGTATAACCGATGTCATGGAGGTTATCATAATTATCATAAAAATAATAAGATTACAAGTAACCACCAGAACTTGGAAAATAACAAATACTCACATCCTAGATAAAAGTGGATAGGGAAAAAAGAAAGTTGAAAATATTTGTCACTGATGTGTAGTCATTGGTCTTGTACATGCCGCTCTACAAAGCATTTTGTTGATCTTTATCAAGCTTCTCTAAAATCTAAAGAAAAATAAAATACCGAAACAAATTTATTCAAAATGATTTTCAAGAAGATCAACCAAAAATGGCACATTTGGATGTTGCGAATTATCTTGTCTACCTAAAAGGGACAAGTGGTGTTATGGATGGTGATGGAAAAATAATATATATTAGTTTTGTTTCATGTTATTTATTATGTTTTTTATGTCATATTCGTTTCATGCGAAATGATGTCATAACAATCTTCTCCAAGTAATAAAATATGACTTTATTTCTCTAAGTCGAATGTTTCTTATGTTTTATTTATTTATTGAAGAGAAATATGGATATTCGCAAAAGAAATGAAAAATATATGTCATGCAAACAGTGCAAGGATACATAACATTTTTAATAATGAAAAATATTTTGCTTATTTATCAATTGGAGAATCAAATATTAATAAAATAATAGGTAATGCAAAAATGATTGAAGGCCTTGAAAGAGCAAATACAATATTACCACAATGGACAATAATTACAATTAGTGAGTTATTATTTTCATCAAAATCACCAAAAAAATTTATTAAGTTTTAAGGATATTCAGTTCAACTGATATCAAGTTTAAATAACAAATGAATGTGATAAAGAGTATCTTAATATTACAAAAATGATATCATGTAAGAAAAGTCTTTTGGAAAAAGTATTGTCCTCCGGAATGTATTATACAAATATTAGAATGATTGAATCTCATGCTATTGAAAACAAAATGTATGATAACACCTTCATTCAAAGTTTGGCATGACCGGTTGGGTCATCCCATATCAATTATGATGCGCAAAATAATTGAAACTTCAAGTGGTCATTCCTTCAAAAACCAGAAGATTTTTCAAGCTGATGAAATCTCTTGTGTTGCATGCTCTCAAGAAAAATTAATTTCCCATCCATCACTGAACAAAGTTGGGCATGAAAGTTGTAGTTTTTAGAAAGAATTCAAAGGGATATATGTGGACCAATTCAACCACCATGTGGACCATTTAGATATTTTATGGTTTTAATTGATAAGTCAACTAGATGGTCACATGTGTGCTTGTTGTCTAGTTGTAATTTGGTTTTTGCAAGATTACTATGCATAAATAATCAACTTAAAGGCACATTTCCCCGATTACCCAATTAAGAAAATTTGACTTGACAATGCTGCAAAATTTGCATTGCAAGCTATTAATGATTATTGCATGTCGATTGGATTGAACATCCTGTTACACATGTTCATACGTAAAATGGTCTAACTGATTCATTAATCAAACGCCTTCAATTAATTGCAAAACCATTACTAATGCATTCTAAACTTCCTACATCGACATGAGGCATGCAATTTTACATGTAACATCACTTATACACATCAGGCCAACCAATTATCATTAGTTCTCCCCTATTCAATTGGTTTGCGGTCAGGAACCAACTATTTCCATCTAAGGACGTTCAGATGTGCAATTTATGTACCCATTGCTCCACCTCAAAGAAAAATGAGAATTTATGTTGGACATGAATCTCCATCTATAGTAAAATATTTAAAACCATCAACTGAAGATTTATTTACAACTATATTTGATGATTATTATTTTGATGAATCATATTTTCCAACATTAGGGGGAGAAATAAAGAAGCTGAAAAATAAAATCTCTTGAAATAAATTATCACTTTCAGTTTTAGATCCTCGTTCAAATTAATGTGAACTTGAAATAAAAAGATAATTCATTTACAAAATGTTGCAAATCAATTTTCATATGCATTTACTGACCCTAATAGAGTAACAAGGTCTCATGTACCACCTGTAAATGCTCCAGTTAGAATTGATATTCTAGAAGGAAAAAATACAACTACAAATGAATTTATGGCACGCCTGTAGCGTGGAAGACCAACTGGTTCCAAATATAAAAATCTTCGAAAACGAAAGGGAGCAAATATAATTGATGATCAAATAGAGAAAACATAATCTCTTGAAAAGGTTAATGAAGCTCTAGAAGAGCCCAATGACACAAAAAAAGATAACAAGGTATCTGGAAAAAATGAAAATGATGAGATCTCAATAAATTATGTCATGACAGAAATAAGATGGAACTGAAATAAGATAGATGTCGACAATAAATTTTCATATCATGTTGCGAGCGAGATTATGGAAAAAATGAGGATCTTGAACCTAAATCTATAGAGGAATGTAGAAATAGAAAAGATTGGCCAAAATGGAAAGATGCAATCAACAAAGAGCTTAATTTTCTTACTCAATTAAAAGTTTTTGGACTTGTAGTTTGTACACCAAATGGAGTAAGACTAGTGGGACACAAATGGTTATTTGTGTGCAAAAGTAACGAGAAAAATGAAGTTATGAGATATAAAGCAAGACTTGTTTCACAAGGTTTTACCTAAATGCCCAAAATTGATTATGAAGAAACATACTCTCATGTGGTTGATGCAATTACATTCCGTTATCTAATAACTCTGGCAACACATGAAAAACTAGAGATACGTCTGATGGATGTAGTTACCGCCTATTTATATGGTTCACTTGAAAATGATATTTATATGAAATCATAGAAGGGTTTAAAGTACCAAAAGCACAAACTTCTAATTCTCGAAAAGTATATTCGGTAAAATTAAATAAATCTTTGTATGGATTGAAACAATAAGACCATATGTGGTTTAATTTTTTAAATACCATTTTGTTGAAAGAGGGCCACAAAAATGATCCAATAATCCCATGTGTATTCACAAAAAAATTCGGATAAGAATTTGTTATAATTGATGTTATTGTAAATGATTTGAACATAAATGGAACTCCTATAGAATTGGAAAAGGCCACTTCTTGTTTTAAAGATATAATTGAAATGAATGATCTTGGTAAATGAAATTTTGTTTGGATCTTCAAATTAAGCACACAGAAATGGAGTTTTTATACATTAGTATCTAGAGAAGGTGTTTAAAAAATGTTTTATAGGAATAAATTACATCCATGAGTAACCCGATGGTGGTAAGGTACTTAAATGCCAAAAAGGACCAAGTTCAACATCATAAAAAACATGAAAAATCTTCTTGTTCCCGAAGAACCAGATCTTAGTGCTATTGGTGCACTAGTATATCTTACTATTAATACAAGTCGTGATAAATCTTTTGTCGCAAACTTATTAGCAATATATAGTTATTATCCAACAAGAAGACACCGGAATAGAGTCAAATATATTCTTTGGTATCTTCGAGATGCTGGATATTTATCTGATCCATATAAAGCTCGAACTCAAACAGGTTATTTATTCAGTTATGGAGGTAAGAAAATTTCTTGACATTATGTTAAACAAACTTTAGTTGCTGCTTATTTTAACCATGCAGAAATTATGACAATTCATAAGGCAAGTCATGAATGTATTTGGTTAAGAAAGTTAACTCAACATATTCGCAAGAATTGTGGTCTAACTTTTAACATAGATGTTCCAACCATACTATATGAAGATAATACGACTTGTATAGCTCCATTAGAGGAAGGATTTATCAAAGGAGACATAACCAAACATATATCACCCAAGTTCTTTTTCACTTATGATCTTCAAACAGAGTATGACATCAACATCCAGAATATTCAATCAAGTAACAACATTCCTGATTTGTTCACTAAAGCACTTCCTACATCCAAATTTAAAAAGATGGTACAAAACATTATTATGCGGAGCTTCAAGGAAATCAAGTGATGTGTCGATCAAGGGGAGTTGGAAATGTATTGTACTATTTTCCTTAGCTATGTTTTTCCTACTGGGTTTTGTTAACAAAGTTTTTAACGAGACAACTGTTTCCAATATTTATTATTAATCATGTACTATTTTTCATTAATAAAGGGTTTTTCCCATGCGGTTTTACCTATTAAGGTTTTAACGAGGTATGATATAATCGTCAATCAAGGGAGAGTGTTATGAAATTTTAGTTTGTGAATAACCATTAGATTTCTCATTTCTCTCATAACTATCTATCATTATTTAGCATTAGTAACAATCATTTCAATGTGTTTTATAAGTGTAATAATGCACCATAATAATATGCATTCATCTTTCATCTTATTTTGGTTGTATAAATAGTAAACCATATGTATTAGAAAGTTGATGATTTCAGTACAAATATTAGAATAAAAATTATATCCACTCTCATATTTTTTTTACTTTATAATTTATTTTGTAAATTGATATATTTTATAACATATAACCTTTTAATAATTATTTTGTTTTTAGTTAGTGTTTGGTGTGAAATCAATATCTATTTATTAGTAAAATTTTAAATTATAATTATAATAAAGATAAAAACAAATTGAAATCACGTGGATTACATTCAATATTGCTATGTCTTGTAATATTTGACTTTGATTTGGGTAACGATAAGACACCACAAATTACAATTAAATTCTTTATTTTTTTAAATCAGTTTAACATTCAAATAACATTTTTTATTATTGATATTTCATATAGATTTTGATAAAACTTTGATTTTTCATAAATTAATTTCTTTATATAATATTATATTCGAATACTTCCTAAGAACTCCTTGCCTAAGCTGAGCACTCTACTACACAGTCGATCGAATGCATAAAAAATAATGAGTTCCGCAATATTGGATTTTAGTAAAAAAAAAATATTTTTTTTTCTTGAAATTATGGAATTATTTATCGAATTTCAAATTTATTCTTAACGAGTACTTTTATTTTTTATTAAATCCGAAATCGGAAATATCTACCAAAAATAGATTATTTTGTTAAATAAAAAATATATATTTTTAACCGGTCCAAAGATTCTATTCCAAACTTATGATTATTTCATAAAAACAAATGTTTTTAATTATTTTCTTAAAAATACACATAAATTATTAAGATTACTTAATGTCTCATAAAACTAGTCTCGATACTCTCTTACGTGTTTACCGACTAATTTTTGACAAACATACACTAAATTACATAATTAGCCCTGCATTCCTTAAATCGTAGAATCCACGCGCTACCGTTTGCTTGTTTGCTTCCTTCAAACGTCCCATCTTCACACACTCGTCTTTCATGGGTCTATTTCTCTTTTGTTGCTGTTTAGTGTTTCCTTCCCTATCAGCACACAGCAAATACACCCTCTCTCTCTCTCTCTCTCTCTCTCTCGAAAATCTACCACTCCCTAAAATGGAAGCAGACAACCGCCGTCCTTGATTCCGTCGCCGACTGCTTGTATCTCGCTCTTCATCCGATCAAGTATTATGAAAACTCTATTATTTCCATTCTATACAATATCTGCCCGCGTTTGTGTGCATATACGTGTATATATATATCGATTTTATCTAAGCACGGTGTTGATATATCGATGTTGCAATTTGATTGATCGTATTTCTATTAATATGTATGTATGCAGGTTTGAAAAGTAAAATTGTAGCTGAATTTTGAAAACTGAAGTCTGAAGTGATGTTGGACCTTAATCTGAGTGTTGATCAGAGCGGGTTGATATCAAAATACGCGGAGAATGATGGCGGTAAGCAGTTTCTCGAGGTATGCGGCAGCGGCGGTCGGTTGGAATACTCCGGAGGTACCTCGAATTCCTCCGTCGTGAATGTCGAGATATCGAGTAACGCTGGCGACGAGGAGCACTCGTACTCTTGTCCCGATCATTTCGCTTATAGTTTCGATATATTGAAACCGAGTAACCGAGAAGACGATCGGGATTTTAGGTCAGGGACTGTGGTAACGAAGCAGCTCTTCCCGGAGAGTGATAGAGACGGTGGCTTGCAGCGGCATCAGTGGCTGGCTGTTGTTGATGGAAGTGCCGTAGACGAAAGAAGAGAATTCATGTTAAGGCAGCAGCAGAGACAGCAGGTGAGGAAGAGTAGGAGAGGACCTAGGCCTCGGAGTTCTCAATATCGTGGTGTTACTTTTTACCGGAGAACTGGAAGATGGGAATCGCATATATGGTTAGTCAATTATTACATACATGAATAAATTTGATCATCAACTGCTTCGGTAATAAATCACGACTCATTAACAATTCACGTAACTAAATTTGTTAAGAAACCGATGCTGTTGCTTATTCACCATAACAATTAGATGTTTCGATCGTGAAATGTAACCATAAGAGTACGGGCTAAAACTAAAACGTTTCATCATGCAATCGAGTATTAAAATACTGACAAACATCTGTGCATTTCAATGTTATATCCCTGTTTGATTTCTTCTTTCCTTCTAATTCTGCAGGGATTGTGGGAAACAAGTTTATCTGGGTAAGCAATTATGGATACCGAATTGCATTGGATTCTTTTGGGTTTCCTAATTCAAGTTTTACATGATTCTGTTTTTTGGCCAATAGCTAACCTTTTTGTTTTTGTCTGATTGTATGTGGTTGATTTTGCAGGTGGATTTGACACTGCACATGCTGCTGCAAGGTAACTATCATTTTTTTTGTTTTGTTTTTTTCTTTTTTGACCTTACATTACCATGTGAGGTGAATTGTGAATCCTCCCATATGAAATTAATCTCTTCTACCCCATAATTACAGAGCATATGATCGGGCTGCAATTAAGTTTCGCGGACTTGATGCTGATATTAATTTCAACATAAGTGATTACGAGGAAGATCTGAAACAGATAAAGAACTTAACAAAGGAAGAGTTTGTTCATATTCTGAGGCGTCAAAGCACTGGGTTCTCTAGAGGAAGCTCAAAATACAGAGGAGTCACCCTGCATAAATGTGGTCGATGGGAAGCTCGAATGGGCCAATTTCTTGGAAAAAAGTACATCTATCTTGGATTGTTTGACTCTGAAATTGAAGCTGCAAGGTTTGACTTTTGACTTTTGACTTTTGAGCCTCTCATTCTTTCTTTGAAACCACCATTTGATTGTTGATAATTTATATTTATTAGGGCTTATGACAAAGCTGCTATAAAATGCAATGGGAGAGAAGCAGTCACCAACTTTGAACCAAGTTCATACGAGGGTGAGCTAACTCTTGTGACTGACAATGGAGATGGAGGTACTAAATTACTAATTAACCCCTGGATTTCCTGATTCCATTCCATGTAAACTTTAATTAGTTTTTGTGGTGATTTGTATCCTGAATTACAGCTTCCATGGATTTGAATCTGGGTATTGCTCCTCCCTCTTTACCACTAGATAATAACGCAAATCAGACTTCTGGGAGTTTGAACCAAATCAACTGGCTCTTAGGTGACATGTCTGAGGATAGAAGAACAAGGGTAATTATGTAAATTGCTTTTATTCATAGTTATCCATCTGTTTAACTCATCTTTTTTTATACAATTTTCAGATTGAAAACCACTCTACTACACCTATGACATTAGGAAGTCAAAGTGGTGTTGGTTTTTTTCCAGCTTACCAGGTACCTTTTTTTGATTTGCAGTTGGTTAGAATGTGTCCAAATTACGATTTTAGTCATGAGTTGTGTCCATTTTATAATTCAGGGAACAGCAATAGAGAAGGGTATGGAATGTCCAACTAAAAATTGGGCATGGCAGTTTCAAGGTCCTCATCTCTTTGCTGCAGCATCATCAGGATTCGGTAATTCAACAAACAATGCTTCATCATCAACAACATCATCATCCTCAGCATCATCAACTGCTGTTCCATTTCTAACCTACCATCACTACAATCCATCAATTAGAAGTGGTACAGGTGAGTACTACTTTAGGAGCTAAAGGTACAAGCAGATACAGCATATAAACAACATAATTAGTCAGTTAGTTAGTTTGACATATTCTTGAAAAGCTTTAGGGGGTACAAGTTTTTTTTGAATAAAGTGTTGTGGTAACATTGATTTTGATTTGATATGAAAAGTCAAAAATGTCCCTGGGGGTGGTAACATCGTACATACTACATTGTACAAGTCGATGTATAACTGTTTGTCCTTGTGGGTTTGGAATGTACATTTTGTTTTTCACCCATTCAATGGTAGGGTTTCAAGATTAAATGTACAAACACCTGCATGCTGCGACTTATAAGTTACAACATGAAAACACATGATGTACTAATTTTCATGTAACATGACAAACCTGTTTTCATTGTACCTTGTATTTGTACGTGTAGGATCTCTGGTGGATGGGGAAATATCATGGTTATTAAATGTGTAACGTTTACATCATATGTACAAAAGGAACACATGTTCTATAAATTCAATTAACCGGTAGTTATTTAAAATTAAAAAAAAAAACCTTTGGTTATATACCAATATGTTTCTGCAACTTTATGTACAAACTACAAGGCTCTTTAATGTTGTTTGTTTGTTGGCCTCTATGCTAAAACGACATTGGTAATTGGTAATTGCACATTTGGAGTTTCGGTTCCAATAATATAAGGTTGAGGTTTCGATACTTGTTTTAAAAAATGATTGAAATTGTCATGTAGTCTTTAAATTCAGTAGCTTTTATTAAGTTTATCATCTTTATACTAACAAAAAAATTGTGTATTTCTTGTTTAAACGCTAAAAGAGAAAATGCATATCATATCAACCCCCCCAAAAAAAAAAAAAAAAAAAAAAAACAATATTTAAAGTAATTTTTTAGAATATATAAAAAGCAAAATAAATATTAGCCCAGACTTGAAAATTGCCATAAAATCGCTTAAAAGTTTTAATATACCAAAAAAAAAAAAAAAACCCCAAGATATTTTACAGTTGGCCAATTGTAAAGTTATAGACACCACTAGAAAATCGTTATTGGCAAAATATGTTGTCGCATCATGCCATCTTATAACTCATTCTTACTTAGCTGTCTTTATTTTTGGTTTAATGACAACTAGAACACAAATATAGTTCAAAGTTAATAATGGCAAATTAGAAATAAGAATTTAGTAGCTTCAAAGGATGCTTTCGCATAGCATTATGGAAAATTGGTTTTTTAAACTAAAAATGACAAGGTACAATGTGAAAACTAGTAAGAATTTCACCAAAACTTACATCAAACAAAGAGAAACAAAAATATATTTATTTGGATTTGAAATGCCACCTTAACGTAATGTTTTTAAGAGCTCATTGTCATGGATGCAAGTTCGACATTACTCATTTCTCGTGCGGCGTACCGAGGTCCCCCATAAAACACTGATACTAGCCGTCCCATATTACACATGCCAACTGGTTTTGCCCTGCCATAACCTCATCAAGGAAGCAACACTAGCCCCCGACCAGTTGTGTCTCTAGAACTCTACGACCCCCTTCATTGTCACACACTTCAACGACTCGGCCAGACAGCAACGACTAGCACGACAACGTCCCTTGGGCTAGGATGCCCCCTTTTGAACCCAATGGCAAGCTATTCCAATGGCATGGTCTTTGTCTTATTGGTTAACACGGTCACGAGATATCAGCCCGTGACACTCTCCCACCGCAAAATTGCCGCACGTCCTCATGCGGTGGAAGATGAACCTTTATCCTTTCAAAATGGCCTTTCTTCTAATGCCAAGTATGATCACGTACCGCTACATTGGATCCCAACCGTTATACTTCGATGTCATAATCCTCGACATGTGACCACTCCCATTACTTCCTTCGAGGAGGTAGAGCATTACTATTTAAAAGTTTACATATTAGACCCAAAACAAAAAAATTTGACTGCCCCCCCCCCCTCCCCCTTTAACGACATGACGGATAAATGAATATTAAGATAAAATTATATCTAATTGATGCGTTAGATTGTCTTGATGATGGATTGTGCTGAATAATTGAATGTTTATGTGGATAGTTTGGATAGAACTCTGCTATTCAGAAATAGACAAACTATTTCAATAGAGAAGAACTTTGAGATCAACTCAAGTCTTAAACACTCAAACTTAACTTGTTTATTTCATATGGGCGAAGGCCTATTTATAGGCTCGAAGGAGCCGATTACAATTATTGTTGCAATCGTTTGATTGCAATACGACAAACATATATTTACATTTTAGACCCCTAGACTATGGAGGGTCTTACAGTTTATAACACATCCTACCGACACTATTTTAATACAAACGACAAATACAAATTATTCTTGCCGACACTTACATAATTACAAATATAATAATCCGTTTCACATTGAAAGGACAAGTGTCTTCAATAATAGCTTTTTACGTCATTGCTTACATCATCAATAATGACTTTTTATGTCATTGCTTACGTCATTCCTCCCGCTTCCGAAAAAGCAGATATTTTTTGATTCTTGTGTTAGTCTTCCACGAATAGTGTTGCTTTTTATTTGGGTTGCTTCATGATGGCTTCCATTCTCTTGTTAGTGTGTCTGCTATATGATTGTTGGCACTTTTGATATACTTCAGGTATGGGTGAAATTGATGTAATTGTAATTGCCAACGGATTAAACGTCCACGACAATAATCTTCTTGTAATTTATATCGCCAAAAGCCAAGTATTTATTTGGAATTTGTGCGTAGCTCGAATCTGGTTTGGAGTAGGTCGACTTTCCATTTTTTCAATGTTCTGAGACATGCTAGTGTTTCTCGTTCATGTGTGTTGTAATTTTGCTTCGTTTGGGAAAATGTTCCCGATATATACTTGCATAATTTTTGCTCATATTTATCTGTTTTTAATACTTCAGGTGATACATTTGTATCAATGTATGCTTTTGGTGACATTTTCATATCACTGTACACTTTTGATGGGTTAGATGTGAGGTTTCCCTCACTATCTAATCCTAATAATACTTTTCCGCGTATGATTGCTTTTAGGCATCCTGCCCAAGTGTCTTGTAACACATCTATTTCTACAATTAGAAAATCGTCGATCTTTGCATTATATAAGGTAGGAAGTACTTGAATTTTTTCTTTTATATTTTGTACTAAAATAGTATCTGTATTTGTCCAAGACCAAGGTATTTTTTCTGATATTTTCTTTTGTAAAGCTCTTCTTTCTTTTGCTAAGTTTTTTAAAAATCCTTGTTCTGCACTATAATTTAAACAACCAAGAAATCGTTGTATTTGTTTTCTATTTTCAAGTTTATTAGGAAACATATTTAATTTTTCTCGTATGTTGTCTGTTAAAGATAATTGGCTATTTTCTCCAATTTTTAAACCAAGATATTCAACTGTAGTTTGAAAAAGTTTTGATTTCTTTTTTGATAAAACTAAACCTTTTTATTTGATTCTTTGTAAAACTTTGATAACTGCGTTTATTCATTTCCTTTTGTAAAAACAATTATATCATCAATTTATGCAAAACAAATATGATCTAAACCATTTAAGGTTTCATCCATGAATCGTTGATATATTGCTGGTGCCTGCTTTAAACCGAATGGAAGGACATTCTATTCATAGTGCTTCTAAGGAGGACATGAAAAAGCGGTTAGTGGTTTCGTATTTTCATGTAAGCGTAATTGCCAATATCCAGATTTTGCATCAAATGTACTAAAGTGTGTATTTCCTTTTATTTTTTCCATAATGTATTCTTTTCGTGGTAATTTATATGAGTCTCCAATAGTAGCATCGTTCATTTTCTTGTAATTAATTACCATTCTTCGTTTTCCTCGTTTTATTTCATTATTATTTTCTACATAAAATGCAGGTGCAGAATGAGGACTTGTGCTAGGTCGAATGATTCCCATTTCTAGTAATTTAGTACATTCTTGCTTAAATTCAGAAACATCTTTGATACTATATGGAACTTTGTTTGGAATATTAACTTCGTTTTTTAATAATATTATTATTTCTTGATTATTTCTATTTTTTAATTGATCTAACGGGTTTTCACTAAATACTTCTTCGAGTTGTTTTTCAGCAATTTCTTTAGCGAATGTTAGTAATATGCGTAGTTGAAAGCCAACTTCCTGTTTGATTATTTTAATAAGATCAAAATGTTTGATAATTGCAGTTTTTATAATACCTTTTGTTAGGTGATTGAGACTTATATGATCATTTGTTTGTATAAATGGTTGATATAATTTAAGAAAATTATTTCCTATTACTAAATCTATTCCCGAATCGTGTTGATATATAGTTGAAGTTTTAAATAGTGCCTTTTCAATTACTATATCTATGTCTCTTCCTACGAACCAAATTTTGTGAATTGATTTATCAGCAATTGTAATTTTTAATGGTTTTTCTAATTTTTCCCAATTTTTTAATATCTTTTTTCTTCCGAAACATAAAGTAGCTCTTCTATCTATATATGAGACTAGTTATTTTTCTTGTATGTTAGTTGTAATAAAGGTACTATTTGGATTAATATTTGTTTTCCTTCTACTCATTAGAATTGGTTTATAAATTTCTATATGTGCAAAGTTTTCATATTAACAAGTTGTGTTTGTTAGAACGGTTGAAGCATTGCGTATTGTTTTTAAATTACGATTTTGTGATTTTTTGTATTTCTTAATTCCTTCTTGTAATCGAGATATCTTTTTTAATTGATTACTATATTCTTCACTTTCCGAGTGTAATCTTATCAAACAATTTTGTTCATATGATAAAGTTTTTTCTAAATGTTGAATGGTATTAGAGATATTAGAATTTATTTTCCAATGGTTTTTTAATATATTAGTCCAAAGCATGTTATCTTTTGAAGAATTAATTTGTACTTTTAAATTCATTTTAACAGATTATTAAGGCGTCTGAAAGAAAATTAATTGAATTGTTAATGTTTTTTATTACTATTTTAGAATGATTAATTTGAGTTCTTAATCTTCCTATTTTAATTAATTGATATGCAGTATAATTTTTGTTTTTAGAAATTAGTTCTTGTACTTCACATTCTTTTTTTTAAAATGTTTTGTGGAATTTTCTAAATCTTTCTATAATTTTTTAAGTAAATCGACTTTATATTTATTATCAAAATTACAATATATTTGAGTTTTATTGCTCATTATTTATTTTTACCATGTAAAATGTGGTTTAATAGTGAGTGGTTTTTGTTCAAGCGGTTTCTCATGTGGCTTTTCTTTAATAGTTTTTATTTTTAAATATTTTTCAAGTAATATTTTCTGTTGAGTTAAACTTTGTAATAGCTCAGGAATTTGTTTTAGTACAAGTAAACTTTCTATTTCTATAATATTATTTAATTTTTGGTTAATTATATTTAACTTATCTCCTATCGATTTACCTTCTTCAGAATCAAGACCAATATTATATATTGTTCATTGTGGTAAATTATGTGGTATTTCTATAATCATTTCTTTATCTGGTATGCACGGTTTTGTATTTTGATATGAACCTTCGAGTGTTTTAAAATATTTTAAAGGGCTACTAGATGATTCTATCATATTCTTAAACTTAATGATTTAATCATTTGTTTTATGTTTTCTAATTTTTCATCTTGGTTATTAGTAGATGTTGTAGGTTGATTCTTTGATATAGAAAATCTACCTGTTATAGTTGAAATTGGAGGTTCTATAATTGGATATCTTTTTTTAACGGAGTAGTTATTATTGGTTGAAAATTAGTTTCATTAAAAAAACTATTATTAGTCATATTTGGTAATTCAAGTGATAATAAAGGGGTAAATAATTTATCTATATAAATTCTATCTTCTGTTTTAAACGTAATATTATGATGAGAATTTGTTAATGCATAATTTATTTGATATGTAATAGTAAATGAATGATTCCCTTTTAACATAACATTTTGTCTTAATAATTTATATCGTATGGTAATACTATTACTTAAATTTTTATCTTTTAGACTTAATCCTAGTTGTATATTAATATAAAATTTTATTTTTCCTTCAATTAAATTTCTTTTTCCTTTTGCAATAATACTTTCTTGATTATTAATTATACGATCATCTCTAATTTCTAATTCTATTGGTGTGTCTAAATCGCTAAAAGTACTTTTTAAAATTATTTGAATAGTTGATATATGAATATAAGCGATTTTTGTTCTATCTACTTCTTTAATATTAGATAATCTATTTCTAATTTGTTGTTTATTTATTATTGGTATAATAATATTTCCTTGTGTTGATTCTATTGGTATTGATTCTTCTCCTATAATTTTTCCATAATATATAATATTTTTTCTAGAAAAGAAAATTTTCAATGAGTTATATCTAAAATTATGTTTTTCAGATAGTGTAAATTTTGATTTTCTTATAGCATCTTTATTAATATTATTTTTGTTAATTAGAGCATCAAGGTGTATCCTGATTCATTTTCTTCGTTATTAATAATTATTGGTGTATTTTCTATTTCTTGAGACATATTTAATAAATTATTCTTGTTATTTTATCTTCAAGATTTTTTATTTGTTAATATTTAAACTTGAAAAACTCATGATTATAATTTTTAAAAACAAAATGATAATTTATTTTTTCTTTTAAAGTTACGATTTATAAATTTTAATAAGATGTTGATGGTGAGGTTTTTTTTAATAAAATGTGTTTCTAACTTCTTGGTACATAGTCATAATTGTAAAAAACCTTCTACCGACATATGTTTAAATTGTAGGTGGATAGTAGTATTTGATTTTAATAATGAGTTTATGATATATATGATGATGCATGATGAACATGTATTCATATGAACGGAAGATTTAACATTCATAATCATAATAAGAACGATACTTAGCTCTGATACCAAATTTAACGACATGACGGATAAATGAATATTAAGATAAGATTATACCTGATTGATGCGTTGGATTGTCTTGATGATGGATTGTGTTGAATAATTGAATGTTTATGTGGATAGTTTGGATAGAACTTTACTATTCAGAAATAGACAAACTATTTTTTTTTTTAAACACTCAAACTTAACTTGTTTATTTTATATAGGCGAAGACCCTATTTATAGGTTCGAAGGAACCGGTTACAATTATTGTTGCAATCGTCCCCCAACTCATTTGTTCAAGCTCCGTCACTAGGTGAAGGACCCTTTTTCTTCCATTGTTCACACACATTTAAGTGTATCATATTTCTTCTTTTGCGATCTTAGGCCTTGAAGAACACCACCAACCTCACAACAATATCGGACAAGTATTCACAAATGAACATAAATCACATAGTGAGATGCCTTAATAAGCATAATATTACAAGTAAGCATATACATATGTTGAGAATAAGATGTCTTAATATACATACATCGACATTAAACATATGTTGAAAAGAAGATGTCTTAATAGGCATATCTCACAATTATTCACTATCACATCATTAGTAGAACCACATAAATTCGTATGGTAGCTATTGTTTCTAGATTGATTGTTCGGTATTCCATTTGCTATCGTTTTCGGTCCAACTTAGTTTTTGTTTTGTTGTGGTTTCTTCAGGTTGGGATTTTAAGCATCTAGTATATAAAAACCAAACAAATTTAATGTTAAGCTTGAAAATTTAGTCAAAAAATTTCCACTGCTATGGACAGGTTCAAAAAAATTCAGATTTTGCATTCTTAATCTAAAATACTATTTGATAACAATTTGGTCTTTCAAGGTTAATTTGATGGAATATCTTTATTTATTATTTATTTGGAATAATTTAGGTTTCACTCACATTATTATTATTATTATTATTATTATTATTATTATTTACTTTTCTCCTTATTTTTTGAGCAAGTTATTTTACACACACTTTTAAGTTGGATAGACAAAAAAAAAAATATGTGGTGGACTGGTGATTTTGGTGATATGCATGATTTTGATGTGTTTAGTTCTTTCAACTTGGAGTCTCGGAGGTAGACTTGATTCTTTTATTTTCTGCACTTTCATCATTTTTCTTGAAACATGATTTTACAACTATGCTTCAAATAATTTCATTCTTGAAAGAGAAAACTAATGTTCGATTTTTCTTGAATAAAATGGTTTTAATATGGGGTAAATCTGTTTTAGATCTGATTTTTATTATTTCTAAGAGCATCCACATGGGTCTTTTAAAGATGTCTTGCAAATAAATTGGAGGTGTCATGTCACTAATATTACCTCTTTGTCTTTCAACTGCTTCAAGAAGAGTTGCAATGCCGATGTATCTTTTATATTGTTTTATTTGCATTTCTTTACAATAATTTAAAAAACACCCCATAACAAATAATTATAATGAGTGAAAGGATAAATAATTTATTGGAAAAGTAGTATATATATATATATATATATATATATATATATATATATATATATATATATATATATATATATATATATATATATATATATATATAATTTTAGATTTATTTTACGTTTTATAAATTAATTGGTGATGTGTCAATGAGATCCACTTTGGAAAGATAATTTGTATTGTATTGATGTAGGTGATAAGTGCAAAGCTAATATACTTGAAAGATTAGTGACATTGTATTAATGTGAATAGTCTAACATCTTATTTTATGTTTTTTCGTCCTTTTCAAACATCATGATAAAAAAAAAAGTATAAAAACTAGGTTATGTCATTTTTCTAAAACGTTCGCATATCATTTGATTAAATGCAATCTAATAGTTAGATTTAATCATAAATTCAAACAAAAATGAAAAATCATTAATTTTGACCCAAAAAAAAAAACATATATGTGACTGAGATTGCAAAAGTTGGAACTGAAATTGCGAAACTTTTTTTTTTAACTGAATATATAACTTAAGTATACCATATGATATGATGAAGTTTATAGTCTACCCTAAAAAATATCATATAATCATTATCAAAACGACTAAAAAGGGGTTTGATTTTTTAGACGAAATGATCATAACAAGTGAAATTATTAAAGATAAGCCAGCCTAAACTCCAACAGAAGTGCTTGCACATTCCAGTAGGCCCCGCCTGTTTCTTGTTAATGGTAAACACTAAACACAGCCTTCTTCACATAATCATTCTCCTTGTTCATACTCAGTTCACTCCACGTTATTATTCCCCTATAAAGTAAAAATCATCAGTTTCTTTTCGCTTTTTCCACTAAACTAAAACTTGTTTAACTTTAGAGAAAGGGGAAGAATTTCTTTTTGTTTCTAGGGTTTAAAAGATTCAATCTTTTTCATATTTTCATTCACAATGCAACCACTTTTTCATGGGTTTTTTGTGATTTGATCTTCTGTTAAACCCTGTTTTCCACCTCGTTTGAAGATATAGATTACAGAATAGAACCCGAATGGGGTTTAATCGTTTCTTGTTCGTCTCGATTCTTCTTCTTCTTCACAGTTTCATGGAGTTCACCAAATCCCAGATGCCAGGTTCACCTTTTTCCTTCCAGATTATTCTTATTTATGTTATCTCTGTATTTTACTTTTCTTGATTTGATTGTTTTCTAGATGAATCCTCTGTTTTCTTGATTCGATGATCACTTTTCTTAAACATCGACTAACATGTTTTTAGGGTTCTTAAACTTTATTCTTTTTGGATGAACATGAATCTTGAATCGAGAAAGCTGCGTAATAAATCTTGTTTTACTTACGTGTTGCAGGTTTTATAAGTCTAGATTGCGGTGGCGACAAGAACCACACAGACAACCTCGGACTGGAGTGGATTCCCGACGATGAAATCAAATACGGAACAACGACTAAAATCTCCATCGAAAACGAAAACAGACGACAATATCAAACACTCCGATATTTTCCGGCGGATAACCGGAAATACTGCTACTCACTTAACGTGAAAACCAGGACTCGATACCTCATAAGAGCTACTTTTTTATATGGTAATTTCGATAACAACAACGTATACCCTAAATTCGACATCTCACTGGGCCCCACTCACTGGTCAACAATTGTCATCTCAGACGCTAACACCATAGAATCTCAAGAACTCATCTTTTTAGCTTCTGATCCTACAATCAGTATCTGTTTATCCAATTCCAAAACAGGCCTTCCTTTCATCTCAACACTCGAGCTTCGACAATTCAATGGCTCTATTTACCTTACGCCATTCGAGAACCAATTTTTTCTAAGTGTTTCTGCTAGAATCAATTTCGGGGCAGAAAATGAAGATCCGGTAAGGTACCCGGATGACCCGTTTGATAGAATTTGGCAATCGGATTTGGTTAAAAAAGCAAATTACCTTGTCGACGTGGCTTCCGGGACCCAAAAAATTTCCACAAAATTACCAATTGATGTCGGAAAAGACGAATTACCCCCTCAGAAGGTCATGCAGACAGCTGTTGTGGGCCGAAACGGGTCATTAACTTACCGATTGAATTTGGACGGGTTCCCGGGTTTTGGTTGGGCTTACACTTATTTTGCTGAAATTGAAGATTTAAATCAGAATAAAACCCGTAAATTCCGGCTAATTCTTCCCGGAGCTCCGGATATCAGTAAAGCCATTGTCAACATTCAAGAAAACGCTCAGGGGAAATACCGTTTATATGAACCCGGATTTGATAACATTTCACTTCCTTTTGTTTTATCCTTTAGATTCGGGAAGACATCTGATTCTACTGAAGGCCCTCTTCTTAATGCGATTGAAATCAGTAGATATCTCGAAATAGCTGATGCTTCTTTTGATGGTGTGTATGACTATATCACTATTCTATTTCTACCCTCATTTTTCTTGTAAGGGTATTATAGTCTTTTTTTCATGATGTTTCAGTGGGTGTGGTTGCGAGTATAGTTTCTGTTTACAAGTCGTTAGAGTGGGCCCAAGAAGGTGGCGATCCGTGCTTACCGGTTCCATGGTCATGGTTGGAGTGTGATTCCGATCCTCAACCCAAGGTTATATCAATGTAAGTTTTTCAAATTTGAAACTTTATATATATCATGGTGATATTATGTACATTGACTATTCTACCCTTCAATTCAGAAAATTGTCTAATAAGAACATGACTGGAAGCATCCCTTTGGATTTGACCAAGTTGACCGGCTTAGAAGAATTGTAAGTGTATATTATCATATACATAATTAGTACATAACCAAAATTACCTATTCTTGTTACATTATTAAATGTACATAATAACAAATAGTCTAAAATACATTTTCTTTGCAATAGGTGGCTTGATGGGAATGCGTTGACTGGTCAAATCCCTGATTTTACAGGATGCCCGAATTTAAAAATCATGTAAAATAACTTTTACTTTGTTATTCTATAATTTGTGATCATATTCATATCTGATAAGACTTTTTTTATCCAGACATCTTGAAAACAATCGGTTGACTGGTCATCTACCTTCCTCTTTAGCAAACTTACCTAATTTAAGTAAATTGTAAGTACTCTATTTTCATTTTGACTTTAAAAATGGAAAAGTCAACATTTGACTTCAACGAGTCAATCTATGCACTATGCAGGTATGTGCAGAATAACTTATTATCTGGATCTGTGCCACCTGGCCTTCTGAACAAGAACATAGTATTAAAGTTAGTGTTTTTTTTTTAGTTCCTTAAAACTATATTTATAATTCTCTTCAATCTGTAAGTTGTTATTTCTGGATTTGGATTTATCAGCTACACTGGAAACAAAAATCTTCATAAACAAAGTAGTGAAGGAAGAAACATTATATACATTATCTTTGGATTACTAGTTGGGGCTGCTGTTTTAATTTTAGGGTTCATAATCTCATGCATGCTTATTCGCAAAGGGAAGAAAGATCACAAGCAAGGTATAGTAATTTTTTTACTTCAAGTTTTGTAATTTTAGGATTCATAGTCTCATGATAATTTTTTATTTAATTGTCCTTTTTTTGTTTGTTAGAGCCTAAACACATCATGCATGTTTCTTCTATGAACACAACAACAACAACAACTTCAGAAGGTGCCCGATGTTTTACACTATCTGAAATTAGAATTGCAACAAAGGATTTTGAGAAGAAACTTGGATCTGGTGGATTTGGAACTGTGTATTATGGTAAGTTGAATGATGGAAAGGAAATTGCAGTCAAGCTTCTTGGAAATAACAACATTCATCAAGGAAAGAAGGAATTTGCAAATGAGGTTTACTTTTTTTAACAACAAATTTTGTTTGTTTCTTTTTTTTTTTTTTAATCAACACAAGTAAATATTTTTGAATTCAATTTATGAAGGTGAGTCTTCTGTCAAGAATACATCATAGAAACTTGGTAAAATTCTATGGGTTTTGCCAAGAAGAAGGGATGGATATTCTTGTTTATGAGTTCATGCATAATGGAACTCTCAAAGAACATCTTTATGGTAAGTTCTTAATTTACCTCATCGGATTGCCCTTTTGGTTTTGATTCGTTTGACTTTTTGAGTCTTTTTGGCATTGATTAACAAAGGGTTGTGTACAAATTAGGACCTTTAGCAAAAGAACAAAGAATCAATTGGATCAAGCGCCTCGAGATTGCTCAAGAATCTGCCAAAGGTTTGTTTTTCTTATTAAGGCATTTGCACTCTAAATAATGTATCTGATTATAGTAAGAAGAAATGATATTTCTTGCACTTAACCTTTCTTACTGATATATGAGATATCTCGTTTTTGTTTTAGGAATCGAGTACCTTCATACTGGTTGTGTCCCTTCCATTATCCATAGAGACTTGAAAACAAGCAACATTCTTCTTGATCACAACATGAAAGCCAAAGTTTCAGATTTTGGTCTCTCGAAACTTGCAGTTGATGGAACTTCACATGTATCAAGCATAGTTCGAGGCACTCTTGGGTATCTTGATCCTGAGTAAGTCAATGTTCGATTTAATTTCTTATTTTCTTGAATAATTTTGTTGATTCTCATCTTCATATTACTTGTGATTTGTAGATATTACATCTCGAACCATTTGACAGAAAAAAGCGATATCTATAGTTTTGGAGTCATTCTTCTTGAGTTGGTTTCTGGTAAAGAAGCCATTTCTAACGAAAGCTTTGGTATAAATTGCCGCAACATTGTGCAGTGGGTAAGGCTTTTAAGTGAAAAACAAAAGAAAAAAATGGTTGAATCCATGAGAGGTAATTAGGGTTGGTTTTTTGCAGGCGAAGTTTCATATAGAGAACGGGGACATTCAAGGGATAATTGATCCGTGTTTAGGAGACGACTATGATATTCAATCGATGTGGAAGATAGCAGAGAAAGCGTTGATGTGTGTCCAACCTCACGCAAACACGAGACCTTCAATGTCTGAAGTTATTAAGGAGATTCAAGATGCGATTGCGATAGAGAAGGGTGGAGAGGGAGGTAGTTCTGATGAAATTTCACGGACATCTTTTCATTCTTCGTTGAATATGGGATTACTTGATCATGGTGGCGATCCTTACTTGTCGTTTCATGAGTCTGTTGCACTCCCTTCTGCCCGATAGGTAGATCTAGTTGTGAATAGGTTAGTTGAAATTTGAAAAGGTAATTCGATTTTGGGTTTTAGGGTAACGTTGAGGTTTCACCTTCACTGTTGAGGGGGGTTTTTGTTTGTACATGATGTATGCTTCAATTGGTCATGAATTGGTGGTATTGATTCAAAAGGATCAAATGGAGATCGGCATTCTTCAATTGGCCATGAACAGTGAAACATTTCATGGCATCCACTCAACCTGGGCTCCACCATGCCAGGCCATTTTGATACCATTGCAATGGAGCTGTGTTAGGGACCGTTTAGCAAGACATCCATAAATCCTTCGTTTTTTTAATCACAAAGCATCCATAAAAGGTAAAATAAGGTATCAAAATAAGGATAAAATCCTTTGTTTTCTTTAATCACAAAGCATCCATAAAAGCAACAATAAATCAACAAATTAGCAAGGTAGTCGGAAGAAGCAAATCTTTTAATCATATTAACTCGACAAAATTACATAAATGGTCCTTGTGGTTGTAGAGGATAGACCAATTGTAATCTTTATGAGGAATTGTTTGCACATGGTCCTTATGATTTCAAAATGTTGCAAAACCGGTTATTTTGACTAATAGTGTTAAATCCTTTGTGAAATAGCATATTTATCCTTCCTATCATAGGGACCGTTTATGTAATTTGTTCAAGGCATAGAGATCATTTATGTAATTTTGTCTATTATTTATTATTTTAAGGGTAAATTACACCGTACCTCGTGTATACCAAAATGTATGTTTAGTCTTTATTTTCAAAAATTAACTCGGACCGTTCCTAATTTGATTAAAAGTTGCATGATTCATTCACCGTTAGTTTAATTTTGCATGCTTCTATCCCTTACAAGATATAAAATGATTATTATATCCTTTTATTTATTTATTTTGTAATTAATTTAATGTTATAATTATTATTAAAAGTTGCACGATTCATTCACCGTTAGTTTAATTTGAGTGTTCTAAGTCATAAAAATGTGATCTTGGTCCATTCCTTCCATCCATGCAAAGGATTATGAAGTTTGGGTTTTTGTGTTAAAAGTTAGGGTTTGTGTTTGAGCACATTTAGCCATCACAAGGCATAAAGTTAGGAACTTTATGTTGTAAAGTGCTTTCTTGGATCAAATCTGAGTGTTGGGTGAAAGGACTTAAGGAGTTAAGGACTAAATGTGAGTTATTGGCCTCTTTATGAAGTTAGAGTGCTTGAAATAATGTTTGGGCCCCTTTAAGCCATGCTAAGGATTAAAGCCTTCGACTTTATGGATTAATGCAATATTATGGGATTATTCTGAGGTGTTGGACGTTGGACTTAATGGAGTAAGTCAATAGAACAAGAATTGGAATTACGCCAGGAACGCCGCATGTAATCCCTAGGAACGCAACGCGTTCCGGCCTAAGTCCCCGTCAAGCGAGCTGGCGGCGAACGTTGTGCATTCCGCCCACGAACGTCGTACGTTCGTCTAATCAGTGGAGTTGTGGGCTTTGGACATGGACTTGTTTCTGAGGTTGGGCTTTGCTATTTTGGGCCTTGTTAGGTTTCCTTGTTGGGCCTAGGGAGTTATTAAGTTGGGCCTTTGTGGGCCTAGTTTAGACTTGGGCCTTAGAGGGCCTGTTTAGATTGGGCCTTGTGCTTTGGGTATAACCCTGAATGTTATATGGGAATAATCTTGTTTGGCTTAGTATGTGGAGCCGTTGTGCAACACACGTTTAGGATTTGTATCCATCGACTAAGGTGAGTCTTCTCACTATGCTTACCTGCGTGGTAATTTATGTGTGACCAGAGGGTCTTATTCGTGTTATTGACCGAAGGGTTTTATTCGTATTATTAACTGGATGATCTTATTTGCTTATACTGAGATATGTGTTATTATAAATTTTGTCTTTGTAACTTATGTTGCTATATTATTCTGTGTATATATTGAGTTATGACCTAAGGGTCCATACCGAGATGTGAAACCGGAAGGTCTTCATTGAGACACATGACCGGAGGGTCTTTATCGAGATTTAGCCATGAGAGGCTAATTATTTGTGTATGTGGTATTTTTGTTAGTTATCATCTCGCCTTGCCCTTATAAAGCTCCGCCAATGGTTATCATACGGGTTATTATATTTGAACTTCGACTTACCTCTATCATTGAATTGACATATGTTAAACTTTCTAAGGATTTGCTGAAACTTGAAATTCATCTATTAGTCATTTATTTTACCTATCAAATACCTAATATATTCCTCCAATATCAACACCGGACAGCTTGGAGAGACCTATGCAAGAAATCAACGAGTGTTCACCTTAAATAAACACGATTTGTAACTACGAGAACAAGAAATTAGGGTGTCAAGGTAAGTTTTTTCATCGATTATGGCTAGAATACCTTTAATGTTGCTTTGTATTTTGGGATAATTGTACGGATTCCACCTTGAAATAGATTTATTTACTGTATGACTACTTCCAAATTAAAGTTATCTAAGCATAATATTTGAATTATGAAATCAAGAATATGTATGTTTGGTTTGTAGAATACGGGGTGATCGACATTTGTGTCCCGGGAAGAGGGGGGGGGGGGGGTGTTGATCGGACACAATACCCTGTAAGTGAACATAATAATAGAGAAGCGTTCCATGATATTAGAGTAAAAGTTTTTAATTTACATTAACTCCAATGTTTGTTTTGTTATGCTCAATAGTAACGAGATTAAGGAAGGCTAAGAGGAGCAACACTTCTTTGTTTTAGTAATATAATACAATCATAAAAGATAAACTATTCATTTTAAATGTTGTTAATGGTATTATTAAAATTTAGAACAATATTTTGTAATTAGTATTATCTGTATTTTTAGGTCCTTGAAATAAGTTAGCTCATAATTTAGGTTATTGTATTTTATCATTTGGTTCACCACAAAATATGTTATTGTAGCTTATAGGCAAGATTTTTTGTAAGTTAGGTTGAAATAGCATATTTTGATAATCTATCTTAAAGCATCTCTAACCACACCGTAGCACTATACTTTTTGGATGTAAAATAGAGTTTATAATGGGTCATTTCCAACTAAACCTTAAACTCTATTTTAAATCGTAAAATTGAAGTGTATGAGAGATGATATATTAATACTCTAAATTTAAATTGTAACTATTCATTTCTCTATATTATAATTAACACTATAAATTTAGAATGTAATTATTAATTTTTTTATTTATAGAGTGTAAATTAGAGTTAGATTGTTGAAAAAATAAAATAGGGCTGTTTTCTAAATTAAAAATTATTTTTTCAACTAAAACACCAAAGATAACTTAGATATGATTGTTCAAAACTAGTGATATCAAAATATTTTTTTCGATTTTAAACAAATGGTATTCTCAATGTTTATGTTGTTTTCATGTTTTGTTATGGTATTTTACTTCTAAGTCGAAATGGTATTAATTGTTTTTAAACTTATGGATTTTCTAATATGTGCCCTAAGGCACGTATAACAAGTATTAATTAATCACAATTATTATCATAATGAAATTTTAAACACATTAATTATAAAAAATATTATCATAATTAAATATAAAATTCATTAATAATCTCTATAATTAATGCATTTCACATTTAATTATGATAATAATTATGATTAATTAATACTTCTTATATGTGTCCTTATAACAGATATTAGAAAATCCCTTAAAACTTATTACTTTTCTTTCTAAAACCTAAAATACCTAATAGATGTTTTTAAAAATCTTTTATATATATATATATATATATATATATATATATATATATATATATATATATATATATATATATATATATATATATATATATATATATATATATATATATATATATATATCAAATATCAACAATCATACAAATATAACAGTTATTCTTAAAACATGGTTTAATCAAGAAACTATATCCGACCTCTCCACATGATACGGAATTAGTTATTACCTACCATTTTTGAGTGGTCGACATTCATGACACTTACCAACGTACGTATAATTCAAATCTATCAGAATTATTGAAGGCCACAATTCTGTCTTATCATCAAATATGGTAGGGGACCATTAATGAGTTTCAACTTGATACCTAACCTTCTAATGTGTGAACAAAATCTATGTTTAAATATGATATATTTCTTTAAATGGTTATTTATGCATTTCCAAACAAAAAAGTATGTCTACAACAATATATTTGAGTAAAGAACAAATTGATTAATTATGATCATGTTAGATAAATTCATCAAAACTGAGTAAACGGAATAGTGAATATAATTATAAAAGTATAGACATGTTATATGTAGCTAATAACCGTCGTTATGGTAGCCTATTGATGATTTTTTGAAATTTAACCACTTCAAAATGAAACAGGTCTTGTCTTAATAGGTTCAAATCTTATATATTTAACTCTGAAATAACTATATATCATGAAAAAATGTGTGTAATGACTATTTTAACTTCATGTAATATCTATTAACAACCAATTGCTTTGTTTTTAGTCAAAATTTGGTTCGGTTGAAACAGACTTTATATATATATATATATATATATATATATATATATATATATATATATATATATATATATATATATATATATATATATATATATATATATATATATATATATATATATATATATAGGAGATAAAAATATCACAAATGTCGTAGTCATCTTGATTGTGGGGGGACCATGGCTTACATTCTTTGTGAAATCTAGCAGAAATTATATATATATATATATATATATATATATATATATATATATATATATATATATATATATATATATATATATATATATATATATATATAGGAGTGAGATCAAATGAGAACACCTAAAAGGTTGAGAACGTGAGAACAGATCTAGACCATTTAATTTTTAAGATGTGTGGCTATAATTAATTGTTATTTTTCTAATTATTAATACATTTAAAAATTAAATTTCGAATTAAAGAAAATTATAAAGGGTGTTAAGGTAAATAAACATTACCCTAATTTTGTAAACTCCTATAATTACTCTCTGTCTCTCTATTTCGTTGACCTAATTTTGCAAACCTTGAAAAACCCTCAGCCCTCTCTCAGCTTCCTGCCTCTATGTGCGCCTCCGCCCTCCTCCATCCCCACCACTCTTCCGCCCTCATCAGTCGCCCCTTACCCTTGCTCCGCCCTTACTGCTTATTGGTGCTGTCTGCCGCCGTAAAGTTAGAAAGCGGTATTTTTTTAACTTTTAATTTGGAAATCTATCATCCCTACTGTTATTTCGGCGGCTGCGCTTCTCGCTAGTGCTCTCTGGCATCGTGTAGGAGCAAAGCATCGGTATGGTCTACAGGGGAATCCGTTATTCCCCTCTCCCCTATCTTTTGGAACATATACCTGTTTTCGATTTGTGTTGAAGCTGTTCAGTTGTAAAAGATGGCTCAGACCACCGAGGGTGCGTCTGAGATTGTGGAGGGTTTAAGGTTCAGTTTCATGACTGATGAAGAGGTCAGGAAGCACAATGTTTTAAAGATTACAAACCCTATTTTACTTGATAGTGTTGGAAGACCAATGCCAGGAGGATTGTATGATCCTTTGTTGGGCCCAATGGATGAACAAGCACCCTGTAAGTCATGTGGGCAGCAGTCATTTCAATGCCCAGGGCATTGTGGTCACATTGATCTTGTTTCACCAGTATACAATCCATTGCTTTTTGGTATGCTTTTCACTCTTATAAGGAAAACATGCTTCTTTTGTCGCCATTTTAGAGCAGGAAAAGAAAAGGTCAATGTTTGTACGTCTAAACTAATGAAGATAGCAAAAGGTGATGTTTATGGGGCTAAAGATTATGTTATCAATAATTCAGATGCCCTCATTATAATCATTTATGATTATAACAACATATGTTTTTCTACTAATCATTCATTTTAATATTTTGTTGGTATTTTTATTGTCTTTATATGTTATTGTTATTTTTGTAGATACTAATCAAAGGAAAAGGAATGCTAGAATTCTTTAGATTCTGTGCCTGCTCCTACTCGTTACACAAGCTCGCGTGCCATTTGATTCAAAGAGAAGGAAGGGGTTGTGACCAATTCAAGAAAATAGCTGATATAGGGATGAATTTTGCAAAAAAAAAATTATTTGAAGTGGTTTAATCATTGTTGAATAGAATTATGTATAAATGTATCAAACTAGTCTTCGGATATTCTTTTATGAATATAAATATATAAATATATAAACTCAATCTTTGAAAATTTTATTTTATGAATATAATTTTTAATGTGTTGATTTTTTTTATTTGTTAGCATATTCATGTATGATTAGTAATTTATTTTTATTCATTTATAAATGTTATCTCTAAATTCTGATTTATTATTTAGGATTACAAACATATATTTTTATAATTACAAATGTTTTATTCATATATGATTGAAATTATTTTGATGAATAGTAAATTAGAAAAAAAAAGGATTTTTTATTTGACAAAAAAATAATATAAATTATCTTTAATATCCATTAATAAAAGAAAAAAAAATCGGTTCATATTTTATTTTAGGTAGATAATCATTATCACTAAGTTTTAGGAAATTAAGATTTGAATTTAATTTGATTCTATTTAAAATAAATAAACAATTACTAATATACCCTTATAATATGATTGGTCCAGAAGTGTTCTCGCGTTCTCAACCTTTTAGGTGTTCTCATTTGATCCTTTCCCTATATATATATATATATATATATATATATATATATATATATATATATATATATATATATATATATATATATATAAGTTCAAAAAAGAAACCATAATTATTGGTTATTCAACTAACTAAATTTTTTTGTTCAAGTTTTAGAACTAATTGTTTATTGAAAAAAAAAACTAAAATTTTTTAAATTAATAACTTCACATTGTGAACGCTAAAAAATAAATTATGTATTTTTTAAGTTTTACCGTGTGAATTCATATTCACATTATGAATCTACAAAGATTAACACTATGAATTTGATGAATTTTCTTAATCAAATTTGATATCATTAGTAAATGATAAAAAAATTATAAATTTATATATATATATATATATATATATATATATATATATATATATATATATATATAATAAACAAGCTCTAAATGTTAAAAAAAAAAAGATTGGTTGATTGATTCCTTAAGTAATATATATATATATATATATATATATATATATATATATATATATATATATATATATAGAGAGAGAGAGAGAGAGAGAGAGAGATAGAGATAGATAGAGAGGAGGGTTCAATTGAGAAAAAAAATGTTAAGAATGGGGGAATCATTATCAGCCACTTATTTATTTTTGTCGCAAAAACCTCCGTCGTACCAGCAGAAATGGGAAAGGAATAGATATGTGTTTTCCAACAAAACATGTTTCCTTAAACTATGCTAATCATTACCTTAATATATACAAAAACATAGTTTTTTCATTTTTTTTAATTTTTAAGAAGCTATTTTTATCGAAAAATAATTTTAAATATACCAAAATTCATGATTTTTTATTCTCTACAAATAGACATCTATATTGATATAGTTTTAAGATAAAATAATTTTTTTTTTATATTTTCAGCTATCGTTATTCATAAGTGAATAAAAATAAATCAGGTTTTTACTACAGTACATTCGTTATTCAGTTATGAATAAAAACTATGATTAATTTTTTATTATTATTATTATTTTTTTTACAATTGAAGTATCATTCATATATGAATATAGCATATAATAAACATATGATATTCATATTTTAATATTAGACGATGCATTCACTTATGAATATTACATAGTATATTCACTTATGAATATTACATAGTATATTCACTTATGAATATTACATACTATATTCACTTATGAATATTAGATAATATTTTCATATCTGAATATTATAGAGTATTATATGGTATATCACATGTGAATATTACATAATATATTCATTTGTGAATATTAGATGATATATTCACTTATGAATATTACACAGTATATTCACATATGAAGATTACACAGTATATTCACATATGAATATTATAATGTATTTTCACAAATATATATAATTTTTATATGTTATTCACATATGAATAACATACAGACTTTCCTGTCAAATGATCCAACCAAACACACCATACATTTCTATCCAAACAAGATTAAACAATAGCAAACAAACATCCATGAAATCATTGGCATCTGTTTTCTTTCCTGTCAAATGAAACAAACCAAACTCCCTTCGTTATCGTTGATTTCCAGTCAAACCCCTTTCTCCATCTGTTCATGATGAACACACCAAACCTGATCAAATCTTTTTCCCCCATCTACTCACTCGTTGAACATCGATCACCCAAACACCCACCTAACTGATTTACAATCAAAATAAAAGAAACAAGAAGAGGACCGTACCAATTGAAGCAGCAACTGCCCCATCGAGATCCTTCAGCACTTCCCGTCGATTACCACAGCCAAAAGCCACCATCTTCTAGACTATTTCCGTCGATTGGAACCTCGGTTTCCCTTTATGCCTTGGCTCATTGACCCACTAACACCGATGCCATCTTCCCTCGCCTCCCTCTCTCTTCATTTCTCGCCGGCAGGAAGCAAATAAGAGGCAACGGACGTCCGACCCAATCTCCTAGCAAAACCAAACCCTCGCTTCTGGCTTCTTTCCGATCGCAATCTCCTAGCAAAACCAAACACCTCCTCCTTTGGTCTAGTCAAAACCACAGAGACCATCTCGGTTTGCGAGTCGGGCGACGAACCTCCGTGCTTCTCCCCCTTAATCAGACGAAGATGAGCACCGGAGAATCTTCACCTTGGTCTCCTTTGTTGCCGACGACGGGAGGTGAACGAAGGTTTGCTGCAAAGCCCGCTATGTTCTTTCATCAATTCGCTTCTCGTTTTCCTCTCGCCATCATCTGCTTCGTATCCCCTTTACGGCTTTACCCGATAAAAAAAAATGGATTGATGATGGTTTAATCGAAGAAATCTGGATAATTGTTGAAAGATGGAGAAGAAATTTGGATGATGAACGATGAATGAGTTTGAACTACAAATACGTATTTGATATTAAAGGTTGTTCTCATATTTACAAGTTTGTCACCGTGTCTTTTTATGCTTGAATAAAATGAGTGGCTGAGAATGATTCCCTCATTCTCAACCTTTTTTATTTTCTCAATTGAATCCACCTCTCTCTCTCTCTCTCTATATATATATATATATATATATATATATATATATATATATATATAAGGTTAGGTTCATTTAACATCATCATATTTAGTGAGATATGGGGACGTAATCCTAGCCATTCATTTTAGAGATCAAATAAAATATTTTAAAAATGCAAAATAAACAAAAATTTTTGAAATTTTTTTAAAATATTATTTTCATCATTTATTTTATCAAAAAAAAAAACCATTTTTTTCAAAATATACGTGAAATATTGTAATATAATATTATACTGTAATTATTCAAATCGAATTTTTAGAATGTTAGAATATTCTTCTAGAATATTAAACTATAAATATTCAAAAAATTCTAATAAAATATTAGAATATTCTGAAAAATCTAACAAATCAAGTAGAATATTAGATTATTTTAGCATATGTACCAATTTTAATATTAAAATATTCTAACATTCTAAAAATTCGATTTTATTATTTACAGTGTAATATTTTATTATAATATTTCAATAATATTTTTAAAAAAACTGTTATTTTTATTTTTATTTTTTGGATAAATTAAATAACGAAAATAATATTTAAAAAAATAATTTTTGGAATTTTCCTTTTATTTTGCGATTTATAATTTTTTTATCTCCAAAATGAGTGGCTAGGATCGCATTCCCATGTCTTATAAAATTAGCATGGTCTCAAATGAACCTATATATATATATATATATATATATATATATATATATATATATATATATATATATATATATATATGGGATAATGTCATAAAAAACCTTAAGTTTGGTAGAAAATATCGGTTTTACCCTTCGGCAGATTTTTGGTTCATTTATACCGCAAACTTATCATTTTTTTGTCGGTTTTGCCCTTGTTACCTGCAATACCAGGTTTCCAGGTTATTATGAATTATTTTTTGCGAAAAACACTTAAGTTTACAAATATTTTGCAAAAAAACCCTTAAGATTATAAACATATAAAATATAAATATATATTCAAAATTTTATAAAACTAAATAGTTTTCTACTAAAACATATTTTTAGCTTTATGTACGGTAAATTTTATATTTGTTTGATATAAAGCTTTTATATTTAAATTTTAAAAAAATTACCTACTTTTATCAAAATTTAAATATTTATTAATTAATACTTAAATTTTTCAAAGTAACATTAAAAAACATCTGTTAGCTAATAATAATATAACATTAGTGACATTCAATTAATTTTTTTTAAAGAAAAATAAAAATATTTTGTATGTTTAAAAGGTTTGAATTTCAGAAATAATAAACTATCATATTTTATATAAAAATAAATATATTTATATAATAAATTAGACAAATATATTTATATTTTATATGTTTAAAATGTTTATATTTATTTTTGATGTTTAACATGTTTATGATATTTTTATAAAAAAAATATGATAATATTATTATGTATTTAAACATATAAAAAATACGATATGTTAGTATTTCTGAAATACAAACCTTTTAAACATATAAAATATTTTTATTTACCTTTTAAAAAAATTAATTGAATGTACATGATACCATATTATTCATAATAACTATTTTAGCATAATTACGTATTAACTAACAAATGTTTTTTAATTTTGTTTTGAAAAGTTGAAGTATTAATTAAGAAATATCTTCAAATTTTGTTAAAACTAGGTAAGTTTTTTAAAATTTAAATATAAAAAGTTTATATCAAACAAATATAAAAGTTACCATATGTAAAGTTAAAAATATATTTCAATAGAAAACTATTTAGTTTTATAAAATTTTGAATATATATTTATATTTTATATGTTTATAATCTTAAGGGTTTTTTTTCAAAATATTTGTAAACTTAAGGGTTTTTTTGCAAAAAAATAATTCATAATAACCTGGAAACCTGCTATTGCAGGTAACAAGGGCAAAACCAACAAAAAAAATGACAAATTTGCGATATAAACGAACCAAAAATCTGCCGAAGGGTAAAACCGACATTTTCTGCCAAACTTAAGGTTTTTTATGACATTATCCCTATATACATACATATATATATATATATATATATATATATATATATATATTGTAACGCCCTGTTCCGAATCAATTCTTAATTCGAGGTTGTGGCCCGAAGAGCGGTCATCATAAGGATTAGGGCCTCTAAAAAGGTAAGATTTTGGCCTATTTGGATGTGGGTAATGTAGATATGTGACCTAATAGTTCGGTTTGCACTTTGGAGTCAAAGGGTAAAATGGGAATGTAGTGTTTCAGACTTCTTTTATGAATTATGGATTTTAGTTTGATGTGTTTTAAGTTAAAAGTAATTAGATAGAGTTGTAGATCTCCTAAATACCTTTTCGTTGATATAAAGAACGTTAAAAGCGGAGTTAGAACGAAGAAGTTATGACCGTTTGAAGTTTGGGTGGTTTTGGGCCAAGTTGAGTATGTTGGGCGTATAAAAAGGTGTACGATGGGCGTACTAATGGAATCCTGGGTACGCTGGGCATACCAGGAGTGCGTTGGGCATACGAAATCAAAGTAGAAACCCTATTTGCGTGGTTTAAGCCCTATTTAAGCTCCTTAACTTCCCCAAACCCACTTCATTCTCAACATCCACCCCTCCAACACCCCTTTCATGAAGCTCTAACCTTAGATGAGCCTTTGAGGTAAAATAATTTTATTTTGAGTGATTTTGAGTGCTTTTGAGTATGGATGGTGCACCTTGGAGAAGAAGGAACTTCTTGTAGAAGTGTTGGTTGCATTGGAGCTTGTTGATCTAGACTTTTGGTCCCATTTGATGCTTAAAGGCTAGATATTTTTGTGGTTTGGACCATTCTAATGAATAATGTTGGAAACTATATCCATTATGGAGCTTTTAGGATCCATAACAATGTAATCTTGATCCTTCTATACCTTCCATGAGAGTGTCATGATGTCTTAATGGATTGATAAGTTAAGGTTTTAGCTTTTGGACCTTTTCTAGACATGTAAAGTCATAAATGTGGAAACTTTATGACTTACAATGATGTTGTGACATCCCCATTTTCACGGCCATATGCTTTATTTTCAAATCGGAGTAACCTTTTAAAGAAAAGTGTTGCGAAATTTGTTCCCAGAAAAACATGATAAATATCTTATCAAAACATTTCCGAAGAAATGTATTTTATTCATTTTAAAACTTTGGTATGTCATCGTCAATACAAATGTAACACCCAAAAATTCAAGACAAATTTAAACTTTCAAAACATGTCGAATTCATCAAAACATTACAAAACATGTCGAATTCATCAAAACTTTCAAAAAACATTTGTATCAGAGTTTTCCCAGAAACATAACATAATAGGAGGAGCTGTATGATCATGCATTCGCCTTGCCGCGATCCCCTGATGTATCGGAAACAATAAACTAAAACTGTAAGCCCGAGAGCTTAGTGAGTTACCCCCAAAATACCGATACATATATAGTCCACATAACCATGTCACACCATAACATATCATAACAAACTGAGCAGAACAGCACATAACGGGTCCACAACTTTACAGACTGGCATACCCCTGGGCCCACAATGTGAGTTTGGAATGCCTACCAGGTCCTCATCGCACATCTGGATTGCCACCGAGCCCTCAGTACGAGTCTGGAATGCCTACCGGGCCCTCAGCTCATATCTGGAATACTCCCAAGTCCTCAGTAAGAGTCTGGAATGCCTACCGGGCCCTCAGCTCATATTTGGAATACTCTAGGGTTTGTTGGCTACCACACGGAGCAGTACAACCTCAACCCATCCCACATAACATATGAACATGTAACAGATAAAGCACATACAGGCAATCAATCAGTATCACTGGTAGTCCTACAGACCTACCCTCTAGCGTTTCAACTAGCATGCATAACTAACTCATACTCAACATAATACAACTACTAGGATATCATATCCAATGGGTTGGCCTTGGTGCCTTAGACCCCTTAGTATAGTGAGGATAACTCACCTCGCAACTGTCATCGGAAATAAGAAAGCTCAACTCCCGGGTTCAACACGAACTCCACCACCTATATGTACCATACAACCTTTTTCATAAATCTCCCAATTACCAGAAACCAACAGAATTCAACTGGTCAACCCTTATTCCAAGTCAAAGTCCACAGTCAGAGTCAACAGTCTATGTTGACTCGACTCGTCGAGTGCAGATCACCAACTCGTCGAGTCCTCCCTGAATTCGAGAAGTCGTGAAATCCTTGATTGGCTCGTCGAGTTTCCTTTTTTAACTCGTCGAGTTCATATGTAGCCAAGATTTGGAAGAAACCCTAGCCACCTTGTTGAGTCTTCTAACAACTGGCCGAGTTCAAGGCAATCTTCAACGAACTCGCCGAGTTGTTCATCCAACTCGCCGAGTTCATGGCCATCTTCAACGGAGTCGTCGAGTTTCTCATTCAACTCGCCGAGTCCTTGCAGTTCTTAATCCATGTAGATGCTTTTTAAGCCATGGCAAGGTCCCAGATTACAGATCCAAGCTCCTAAGGCATGTTTATCACATAAAGTTGCAAACTTTACGCACATGCAAGGCTCTAAAGGCCCTAAATGATCAATCTAAGCTCTTAATGGAGTTTTACACCTTGGGAGAGTCTCATCCTTGAACAAGCTGGGAACTTTATGAATCTAGAGGTCAAGGGAAGTCCAGATCTGAAGTTACAACTTCAGATCTTAGCTTAAACATGGAGAGCCCTTCATAACACCCATCCAAGAGAGGTTAAAAGAGAAATGAGCTTAAGGAACAGCCTAATACCTTCCAGAGAGTGATAACTGAGGAAATCCCTTAGCTTCCCACAAGTTCTTGGCCTTGCTTTTCCTTGCTACCTCAAGTGCTTCCTTCTCCAAGGTTACTCCTCCAAGCTTGAACACACCAAGGAACACACACACATGATTTAGGGTTTAAGAGGGACAAGAAGCAGTAAGGGGAGGCTGGTGGAGGCCAATGATCCTTTAAATAGGGTGCAAAACCCCCAGAATTTAGGGTTTCATCTGCCAGCTCCTACTCGCCGAGTAGGTCACTAAACACGCATTCTATTCCCGCTGCTACTCGACGAGTAGGGAAACCAACTCGCCGAGTAGGACATAAGGCCAATTATTCTTTATTTAAGTCCATACCTGGAATCGGGGCGCTACAACAGAGACATAAGCATAAACAGAACTTATATTCATTTGAACTACTGATCTACATCTCTTTAATCTCTCGGTGTAGTGTAGCTTTATATCGACACCAGTGATACAAATAAACTGAGTGAGTCTGGTTGGGAAACCTGGTGAGTACATAGGGATTTCAATCCCACAATGTTATATCATATATATGTTGGATTCTATGTCTAAGTCTATAGCTATATTGGGTATGTACTTAACTCGGTTGGCATGGTCAATTTGGGTTGCATGAGATTGCAACACTTGGATAGACTAAATGAGAGAAAGGATACTTAACGGATTATTAATATATTATAAGTTCTAATATATTAATAATATTATTTAATTAGTATTGATCAAGAATTAATTTAGAATTAATTTGGTGATCAAAAGGAGACTAATTAAATATATGGGGTTGATTGTGTAAATCATCTATTCTTGTATAGTAGGCTAATGATCCATGGTTTATTAAATTGGGCTAAAACCCATGATGTGCTCCATGGATAGTCCATGGAGGTTATTGTTGTGAAAAATGCAGCACAACGGTAAATAACAATGCGGAATAATACTTCGTTTGACTAAACTATTCCCGTCTTGAATGAACCTTTTAGGATGCAAACAAATAGGATAGTTTCACTTGCAACAAATCAGCCCCAATGCAAGTTATATGATCAATATAATCAACCCAAAAAACAGGAAGTAATCAACCAATAAAGACACCGAAATTTTAGCGTGGAAACCTCTCAATAAAATAGAGTAAAACCACGGCACTACTAGAGCCGCTTCAAATCCACTATCACCAATATTAGAGCAATACAAAGTCTTCTCTAGATGTACTAGAGGCATACAATAATCATCATATACTTGGAACTAAATCACATCAAGCATATGGAATCAAATAAGCAAAGACAAAGAAGAATATCACCCAAAAATGTTCCTGATTTCCAACAGCAAATAGAAACAACGATTACCGAGTCTTTGGAGCTGATCTCGACAATTTAACCGTTGGATCTGAAGGCCTCAATGTTGGGAAGCTTCTTTCCAAAAAAGAGAGAAAACGTACCGTTGGATCTCCGGGAAACAAAGGAACACTGAAGGTGTGTCTAGAAAAACGGAAATTGAAGAAACCCTTGATTTCTCTCTTTTGCTCTCACTATTGCTCTTGGTGGCTGAGAATTTTTGTGTGTATATGGAATTAGGGCATGTAAACATATATATACATGGGCCAAATAAGTAGGGTTTCCTCATGGGCCAAAAAAACCCAATAGAAAACCCAACAGTTATAAACCCATGGATCATGGAATATGAAAAGTCATGCACATTAGGGTTTACATTGAGTAACCCTACATGTGGCACACTGTTTAAGAAGCTCCATGGCAAGCAAAATCGGCCACTATGTGTAGAACAAGAGGGCTATCCGACTTTGAGTGATAGTGTAACTCTCTCAAAGTTATTCGAAGAGTTGTGGTGTTGTGTGAAACATTTGAGGCATCACACTTGAGGTGCTAGGATCACAAGGTTCTCAAGGAATTTAAGCAACTAAAAGGTATTTTCTTCTACTAGCCTTTATGTTTCAAAGTTCCCTATGCCATGCTAGTTAAGTTAAGAACCTTGGAAAATCAAATTTTCATGTATCTTAGTAAAACATAGATCCAAGGTTTCTAGGGTTGCATGTACATCTTAGGAGTGTTAGAATGCTCAAAACCCTTCAGTGGTATCAGAGCCTAGGTTTGTTTCTTGATACTTGATGCAAAATTGTTAAGAAAATCGATAAATCTGCTTTCTGCCTGAGTGAACTCGCCGAGTCCATAGGGGGACTCAACGAGTCCATGAGTTATTTCATCCTAGTCGTCGAGTAGGTCCGTGCACTCGACGAATAGAAGGTACTGAGTGCACATTTTCGAGTTTTGCTACTGGAAATGGACTAGAAACATTACCCTAAACTGTTTTGGTCTTATAAAACTTGTTTTAGATGTTGTAATGGTTATGCTAATCCATTTACAATGGCTATTATCAAAATTTCAAGTTTTGTATGTATTATTTATGATTCTTGAAATTGTTGATATGAATGTTCATACACTTATGAGTTTAGAAGATCATAAGAGTTATTTGCAAATAGTTTGTTAGTTTAATTCTTGATCTTGATGTGTTTTAATGGAATCGATAATTTATCCTCATGTTATGGATTACCAAAAGTCACTCTTTTAAAGTTCATTAAAGAAACACATAAGTTACATGAAAAATGAAGAGTGTTCATTTTAATAAACTATTAACTCATAAGTTATGAAGTTGAAAAGTTTTGAAAGTTACAAAACTTGCCCTCAAGTTTTCGAACATGTAAAGTCACTTTAAAAACTTTAGTTCCAACCCTTAGAATTTTAAAAGTTAAAATTCAACCCTTATACTTTATAATATTATATATATATATATATATATATATATATATATATATATATATATATATATATATATATGTATGTATAAGAACAAGTCGTTTTACCGTTAGTAGGCCTCATTCACGAAGTCGGTCTATATGAGGGGGTATAAGGTTGTTGCCTATAAAATGACAGCTTAATGGGTGTCCACTCTCACCCACCGCTTCCTTGACTGGTAGAGGGTCATTAGTCGAACGGGTAGGACAATGACTTTAATCCTCATTAAAAGCATGATGATTGTAAAGTAACTAAATGGTTTTATAAATTCCCAATCTTAGTTACTTTAGGAAAATTTGAATATGGTGCTAACCCATGAAATTACACTTTGCACTTTGCTTAAGTCGTTAGTGGAGTGTGTGTGGTTAACCTACACACTAACTTGTACTTAACAAGGTAGACAAAGGGTGGCTTAAGGTTTATCATAAATCGGTGGAGCTCGTGTGGTTAACCGACATATCGGTTAGGTGATAAACATTAAGAGTACCAAGTAATTTGCATGGTTATTTCACACCTTGTTTTGTGATCCTCGACGTCCCAGTCACAAAAATTAAAGGGCACACTCGATATTGAAACATGCCATTGAAAACTTCAATGAATCTCAAAAATATCCAGGAGTTTCAGAACCAATTTAAACCTAATTGTACATTTCGTTTTTCATGGTGGAAATTGGTGAATCGTCATTCACCTACCTTCAAATATTTTATAGATTGGATTACGACATCCCTCTTCTAAGTTATAAAATATTGTGTTGGGTCCAAGCCTTAATATTACATTTGGGTGTCTTATTAAGGACTATCTTTATATCTAATCTAAACTTTTCTTTCTTCTTTTCAGATGTCTTCCAATAATGTTGCTTCTAGCTCAAACACTACTGGTTCCTTCTCTCTCATGAACCTTTGTGGGTGAGTCATCTTCGATGGTTCCAACTTTATGGATTAGATCCAAAACATCAGGATGGTCACTTGTTACGAGGACAAGGAATATGTCATCAACAAGGAGCTTAAGGAACTTGATGAGTCGTTTTCTACTCCTGAGGAGATCACTGAATTCCAAACTCATGAGAGAGATGCCACCAAAGTGGCATGTATCATATTGGCCACGATGACAACCGAGCTCCAAAAGTCCTATGAGGACTATTACCCTTTTGAGATGCACCAGGACTTGATGGAACGCTACCATCAAAGTGCTCATCAATAGAGGTATGACATCATCTCCGCCATGATAACAAGCTGAATGAAGGATGGTGAACCCATCACGACCCACTTATAGAAAATGCAAAGGTATGTGGACCGTTTGTTGAAATTGAATGTCAACTTCCCCGAGGAGTTGGCAATTGACATCATTTTTCACTCCTTACCTTCTTGTTATGATTAATTCCGAATGACATACCACATGAACAAGGAAGAAGTTACACTCTCAAACTTCAAGGACTCTTGAAGACCGCCAAAAGTGGTCTTAAGGGTAAATCGATTGTTACCATTCCTACTCCTACCGCGGCCCCTGTCTTAGCAATCGGTCAAGGCAAAGGGAAGAAGAGAAAGAGTCCTTCGAAGGGTACCAAGGGAAAGTCCCTTGATGGCACCTCTTCAAGTGGAACCAAAAGACGTTCTGTCACTCCTTCTGCCAACCCTAAAGAGGCCGAATACTTCTATTGCCATGAAAAGTCGCACTAGAAGCGAAACTGCCCAAAGTACCTGCAAGATGTGAAGGATGGGAATGTGAAACCTAACCATGCAGGTATTTACACTATATTGTCTAATAACTCACCACATTCTAATTCTTGGGTCCTTGATACAGGTTGTGGTATTCACATATGTTCTGATTTGCAGGGACTAAGAAGAAGTGAAAATGTGGAGCATGGGAAGATAAACTTGATCATGGGGAATAGGACAACTTCACCTGTCACCAAGGTTGGAGTTTATTCTTTGTTGCTAAGTAGTGGGTTAGTGTTAGATTTGAATAAATGTTGTTACTCGTCTGAAATAGCGAGAAATATTATTTCCTTTCATGGTTTGTACAAACAATGCTTTACCTTTTCGTTTGATAATGAATGTGGTGGTATTAATGCTTTCTTTAATAATGTTCTTTATTTTAAAGCATTACCTTGTGATGGTGTATATAAAATTGTGTCGGTTGTAGATAACCTAGGAAATAATGTGTTGTGTATTGACTCTTCCAATAGCTTGGATAAAGCATCATTATGGCATTATCGTATTGGACATGTAAGCAAGAAACGCATAGGCCAACTCCAAAAGGATGGAGTCTTGGAGTCATTTGACCTAAAGTCGGATGATAGTTGTGAATCTTGTTTGCTTGGGAAAATGACAAAATCACATTTCACTAGTACTTATGCTAGGGTGAGGGTTTGTTGGACCTCATACACACTGATGTGTGTGGACCCTTCAGACCCGCCACAAGGGATGCTAACCGTTTCTATGTGACTTTTACTGATGACTATAGTAGATATGGATATGTCTACTTAATCAAGCATAAGTCATAAACCTTTGAAAAGTTCAAAGAGATTAAACAGGAAGTGAAGAATCAATTGGGCAGGAACATTAAGATGCTCCGATTCGATCGAGGTGGTGAGTATCATAGTACAGAGTTCCTTGAATATCTTAAGGAATGTGGGATTGTCTCACAATTGACACCTAGGACACCACAACTTAATGATGTGGCTGAGAGGCATAATCGAACCTTGTTGGACAAGGTTCGTTCCATGATGAGTCGAGCTTCTCTACCAATCTCATTTTGGGGGTATGCCTTTGAGACTGCCGCCCATATCCTTAATCTAGTCCCTACAAAGAAGGTTGCCAAAACACCTCACGAGAATTAGACTAGAAAAGTTCCCAATCTAGACCACATCAACATTTTGGGTTGCGAGGCTTTCGTGAGGCGCGAGACTCACGATAAGCTCGAACCTCGAAGTGAGAGGTGTATTTTTATTGGCTACCCACAAAAATCCTTTGGTTACCTCTTCTAAAGACCCAGTGATAATGTGGTCTTCATAGCAAGGAGAAGTCGAGAGAGAGAGAGAGAGAGAGAGAAAGAAAGAAAAAGAGATAGAGATAGATAGATAGAGAGAGAGTTCATAAGCCAAAGAAACAGTGGGAGGCAAATTGACCTTGAAGAAATTCAAGAGTCAAGTGGTGAAGGAACCTCAAACCCTAGCAATCAACCTGACGAGGAAACTCATGTTGGCTCGACTGAACAGTTTGTACCTCTAAGGCATTCTACGAGAGTTAGGAATGCACCTGAGCATTACTATGGTTTCCATACTACTGCGGAAGGTGATCCACTTATCAATGATAACACATTGGTAGGTCTAGATGAACCTAACAACTACACGGAAGCCATGGCAAGCTCTGAGGCTGATAAATGGAAAGAGGATATGGACAGCGAGATATAGTCCATGTTTGACAATCAAGTTTGGAACTTGGTTGACAATGTACCAGGTCGTAAGAAAGTCGGGTGCAAATGGATCTTCAAGAAGAAGACCGACATGGATGGTAATGTACACACTTATAAGGTGTGACTAGTTGTAAAGGGATTTTCTCAAACTCTAGGAGTTGATTATGATGAGACCTTTTCACGAGTAGCAAATATTAAGTCTATTAGGGTTATGTTAGCAATTGCTGCATTTCATGATTATGAAATATGGCAAATGGATGTCAAAACCACTTTCCTTAATGGAACTTTGGCTGAGGATGTTTACATGAGTCAGCCAGAGGGTTTTGTCGGTACAGAGTACCCTAATAAAGTGTGTAAGCTTGATAAATCTATCTATGGATTGAAACAAGCACCTCACAGATGGAATCTTTTGTTTCGATGAGAAATTCAAAGAGTTTGGCTTTTCGAGGAGCGAAGATGAATCTTGTGTATATGTCAAGGCTAGTGGGAGTATAGTTAGCTATTTGGTACTATATGTGGATGACATACTACTCATGGGAAATGACATTCCAACTTTGCAGGAGGTTAAGTCCTGTCTTAGGAAGTGTTTCGCTATGAAGGACCTTGGAGAAGGTGCCTATATCTTAGGGATAAAGATTTTAAGAGACAGGAGTAAGAGACTAATTGGACTTAGTTAGAGTACCTACTTGGATAAGGTGTTGAATAGGTTCAACATGTAGAATTCCAAGAAAGGAGAGTTACCGATCCAGAGTAACGCCATATTGAGTAAGACTCAGAGACCGAGTATAGAGGGTGAGATAGTTGAGATGAGTCGAGTACCGTATGCTTCCGTTGTAGGCTCGATCATGTATGCTATACTCGTCATGATGTGGCCTTTGTATTGAGCATGGTTAGCAGATATCATGGGGACCCTGACAAGGCTCACTGGACTGTGGTAAAGAACATTCTCAAGTACCTGCGGAGGACTAAGGACTGGGTCCTTACCCTCGGTGGGATTAATGACTTGAGAGTAGTAGGATATAGTGATGCTAGCTTCCAGACTGATATGGATAATTTCCGCTCTTAGTCAGGCTGGGTCTTTACCTTTAACGGAGGAGCAATTACTTGGAAAAGTTCCAAGCAGGAGACAATGGTTGATTCAACTTGTGAATCAGAGTATATAGTAGCAAGTAAGGCAGCAAAGGAGGCTATATGGCTAAAGAACTTCATTGGAGACCTTGGAGTTGTACCAGCTATAAAGGAGCCTATGGAAATTTTATATGATAGTGAAAGTGCAGTTGCCTTAGCCAAGGAACCAAGGGATCACGGAAGATCCAGACACATCAACAGGAAATACCAATTTATCAGGCATTGGATAGAAGAAGATCTCCTCGTGGCAAAAGGGTATCATCAGATGAGAACCCAGCAGATCCCCTCACGAAGGGACTGGGAAGGGTTAAGCATCTTCATCATGCGAGGCGGATAGGGCTAAATGATGATATTAGTTGTAGAAACTAGATAGCTTTTGAAATTTGTAAAGTGTAATTGACATTTGATGATAAATAAAAGTTGTTGTTCGTCTATAAGTAAAGTGTTGCTATCTTCTGTCAATCGTTTTCTATCATTTCATTTTGCATGTTTTGACTTCCAAAATAATTATGTTATGGTATATCATATTATTCAAATTCTCCACAGTAAGTCATATGTTGGAAGTAGATATGAATCAAGACTGTCATGAAGTTGGCTTGTAGATGTCTAAGGTGTTGGACATAGCAAGAGTTGCTACAACATTCATGAGTGCTCATAAGTTCTGAGTATTGGACTCAACCCACGCTTACTTGTATCACTTCATGGAATTTATCTCAGGTGATCGTGAGACAGTAATATCATATAAGTCTTCAAACCTAGAGATATGAGTTGTTGACTATGAGTTGGTTATACATCGATTGCACAAAAATGCATTGGTAACACGATGTTATAAAACGTGCATTTGTGTATAATTCAACAAGTAGTAGAATAAGCATATGAGTCGAAGTATATATGTTCCTTCTTAGATTAGAAACGATATGTGAGCCCCTCGATGAGTTTGTTTTGACCTATGTATCGGGTCCAGTCAGAACTAAATTGATGTGTTCGATTAAGTTCTATGTCAAACAAATCGAAAATCGCGAAACAAACTGTTGGACAATAAGTAAGACATTGTTCCATGTATTTGTCCGGCTGATATCATGAGAGCAGATGACTATATGATCACTTATCTTAAATGGCGTATCATCATCATCTCATTTCTGCGATACTTTGAAAGAGCTACGATTGCTAATCGGTTTCTGAAGTCATATCGGTAACTATAGTTATTAGACTTATCTAAGTGGGAGACTGTTGGATTAGATATCTAAGTCCATAACTATATTGTGTATGTACTTGGATAGACTAAATAAGAGAAAGGACACTTAAGGGTTTATTAATATATTATAAGTTCTAATATATTAATAATATTATTTAATTAGTATTGATCAAGAATTAATTTAGAATTAATTTGGTGATCAAAAGGAGACTAATTAAATATATGGGGTTGATTGTGTAAATCATCTATTCTTGTACAGTGGGCTAATGATCCATGGTTTATTGAATTGGGCTAGAACCCATAACGTGCTCCATGGATAGTCCATGGAGGTTATAAACCCATGGATCATGAAATATGAAAAGCCATGCACATTAGGGTTTACATGGAGTAACGCTACATGTGGCACACTATATAAGGAGCTCCATGGCAAGCAAAATCGGCCACTATGTATAGAACAAGAGGGCTATCTGATTTTGAGTGATAGTGTAATTATCTCAAAGTTATTCCAAGAGTTGTGATGTTGTGTGAAACATTTAAGGCATCACACTTGAGGTGTTAGGCTCACAAGGTTCTCAAGGAATCCAAGCAACTAAAAGGTATGTTCTTTTACTAGCTTTTATGTTTCAAAGTTCCCCATGTCATGCTAGTTAAGTTAAGAACCTTGGAAAATCAAATTTTCATGTATCTTAGTAAAATATAGATCCAAGGTTTCTAGGGTTGCATGTACACCTTAGGAGTGTTAGAATGCTCAAAACCCTTCAATATATACTTTAGAGCTCACAAAGTATACAATTTCACCATATATAATCAACTCTTAACCCACCCTGTTGATCCTCACAACATCATTATCCATACTCTCGGACCTTCAAATTTATCTCTTTACTTAATCCATACTCTCGGATCTAATCCATGCTCTCGGATCAATAACTATGCCAGTTTCATACTCTCGGACTAAGGATAATTGTCTATGTCTAAATCCATACTCCCGGATTAATGACAAATAACTATGTCCTATCCATACTCTCGGAATAAGGACAACTGACTATGTCTTAATCCATGCTCCCAGATTAGTGACAAATGATTGTGCCCAATCCATACTCTCAGACTAGGGACGAATTACTATGTCTAATCCATGCTCATGGATCAATGACATAAATTAAAGTTCTATTCTCCTTGTATATCTCAATCGTACTCATAAGAAGATACTACCTAATATTCCTCATAATTAATTTAGGTTTATTCTTTATCCTAAATCGTCATATATTATCAGGTATGCTCTTTAAAACGTATTTCAGGCAAAATCAAATATTTCACACATAAACATACATTTAATACTTCAATCGATACTTGTATTAAAATCATGTTCATAAAAGGGACTATGCACTCACTTGTTAAGGTGGCGACGCGAAATTCGAGCAGCGCTTCGTTTCTTAACACTATGATTTCCTTCGAAAAAACCTAGTATTAGTACCACTAGATTTTAATCCAATATTTATTGCGACTAATTATTAGTCTAGATTTTTCATTAACTCAGAGTCTACTTCATGATCAATCAAGAAAGGAACAACCAGGTAGGATCATATCGGAGGAATGGTCCATTTGGTATACGAAGTATACTGTTTGGAAATCCCACTTTAAACACCTCAATAAATCATAGCCTAGACATCATCCCCATAGTAGATCAATCAGTATAACGACTTTAAATCACTGATAAATCTTATTTATAGGTTCATAGTAATGATATTATATTTAAATATAAGCTTTATTTAAAGTAGGTTAGGCGTATCTCACTTACAGCGGGTTTTGCTAAAAACCGGGCTTCGTTAGAGCAGAGCTTCTGAGCTGAAAAGCTCTTTCTCTCGGAGTCATCGGGTGTTCCAGAGCTTTCTTCTAGTGCTAGGGAAGTTTCCTAGGGCTTTAGGGGGGGTAGGCTTAGAGAGAAGTTAGAGAGAGAAAAAGAAAGGTGGAGGTATGAAGAAATGAGGGTGGAAGGGGTTCTATTTATAGGCTGAAATATGGCTCAACTTGTTGCCACATGTCATCATCTGGTGGCAAGACTTGGGGAGAAAGCAATGGCCCAGATTCAGCCACGTCACCCCCCCTTCGCAGCAACACCCTGCCGACTTCTAAACCCGTAACTTTTGCATACAAGCTCCGTTTTCGACGTTGTTTATATCCACGCTTAGGTAGAGACATGATCTAAAACTTTCATTTAGGTGGAGACAGTGTTAACGACCGTGCAAAATTCATAACTTCTACATACGGACTCCATTTTTTACTGTCTTTTTATCGTTGAGCTTCTGTTAATGAGATATTCAATTCTCATTTAGGTTGTGCCGGCTAAAAATCGCTTGATCTGAAATTCGAATTCTAGTCTGCGTACTGCTATGCTAAATCTTAGAAAAATCATAACTTCCTCATATGAAGTCAGATTTGGGCGTTCTTTTTATTCACGTTCTCGGTTTAACGTATACTACAAATTTCGTTTAGATTTCTAAGGCTAAAAAGTACTTGATCAAAAATTCACTTTTTACATAAAACTTCGACCGGTCATAACTTCTTCGTTATAAATCAGATTTCAGCATTCTTTATATGTACGAAACCCTTGTGAGATATACTATAACTTATTTAAGATTATTTATTCAAAATAATCTTCTATCAAAAAGTCATTTTTGATGCTTATTGTCTCCAAATTGACTAGCTCGAATCTGCAGGCATTACAGATGTTGTGGGACTAGATCTGAGTGTTGGATGAAAGGACTTAAGAGATTAAGCACTTGATGGAAAAGTGAAATTTGGCCAGGTATATCGGGCGTACACTGTTGTACTCGTATGGGGTACTGATTCTAGTTGGTAAGTACGCCATCTGTACGAGCTGAGTACGCTAGGCGTACTCAACCTAAAGTTTGACTTGTTGACTTTGACTTCCATTAACCGTTGACTTTTGACAAAGTTTGACCTTGGGCCAAACTTGAGGGTTTTGGCCTATTAACTAAGATTTTATTTGGTTCTGTTATTGATAGCTCAGGAAGTCGGAGGGGCAGCAACTAGGGATTCTTCCAGGAAGCTTCTGCAATCGAGGTGAGTCTCCTCACCATACTAATAAGTCGAAGGCACCAAGGCCGGCCCATTATATGCTATGTGGTATGCTAGTTGATTATGTGGTATGCTACTTGTATTTGTGATACTTGCATGAATGACCTCGCGCGCGCGCGGGGGGGGGGGGGGGGGGGGGTAGGGGGTTCCGAGGCACTTGGGTGTAAGACCTTGGAGGGTTTTCAAGGCATCCTAAGTTAAGACAATTTATGGGTTCCCATGTCATTAGGCTAAGACCATGTGGGGGTTCCCATGGCACCCGGAGTAAGACCTTAGAGGGTTTCCAGGGCATCCTTATATGCTTGTATGCATGGCTTGTGTAGCTTATATGGCTAATATGGTTTATGTGATTATGTGGATTGTGTGGGGTATGTTACGGGGGACTCACTGAGCTTCGTGCTTACCGTTTTGTTTATGGTTTCAGTTATCACTGGTTTGGAATGGAAGGGCTCGGGTTAATCGCAACGCTCTCACCCGCTTTTTCCGTATTATGTGATTTTGGGATGTAACTCTAATAAATGTTATAATTAAGCAATGTTTTTGGAATGCTTGGATTTAAAAGATATATGTGTTTTGATTATAATAAAAATAAAATATTTACCCTTGGATTTAAAAGATATCTGTGTTTTGATTATAATAAAAATAAAATATTTACCCTTGGATTTAAAAGATATCTGCGTTTTTCGCCCCCATTTCCCCAGTTCCCCCGGTTTATAGGCTTAAAATTCGATTTTTTTTGCTAAAAAACTGCTTTGTTTTAGGCTAAAAAAACTATTTTTAATAACTTTAAAAGCTTAAAACCTAATCTTTAGAAACTAAAAAACTAAAAATTCAACATTATGAATCCAACATTACAAAACGACAATTTCAGCAATCTTACAAATATAAAATACAACAAATCCAACATTACAAATATAAAATACTTACATGTCCAAAAATATATGATCAATTCGCTACATCTTCAATATCAATTAATTGGAAACGGGAAAGTGAAACCTAGAAAATCTATTTTGTATATGTATTTTATATTAAATATATATTTTTTACATAAATGTACAACCAGGCCTCCTACGGGAGTACGGGATGGAAATACCGACTCCTGACCCCATTCCCGAAAATAAACGGGGTTTAAATCTGCCCCCTCCCCGCTCCCGCTTCCGATTTTTTAAAAAAATTTAGTCCTATACGGTATCGGGGTCCTACGGGGGTTTTTGACATCCCTATATCCAACCGCAAATGAGTCCAAATATCAATTCTTCAAGGGTCCCAATCCAGCTAATATCCTATCCCTTATTATTACTCCAAAATGGGAAACAATATGAAACAGGGTGTTACAGCTCTCCCCCACTTAAATTAGATTTCATCCTCGAAATCATTCCTTAACATTCTCGACATGCTAAACAACCTGAGCAACATGGATACAACCTCGAACATACCCTATCCTTCCCCAAGGAAACCAAAACCAACCCTCGTAGGGATCTACAACCCGATGATGAACGAATCCCTTGCCACATAATCACATTTACTCAATCTGAAATCTAAAGTCTTGATATAATTTGACTCCCAGACAAAGCGCCTACAATGAATCATTTCTGAATCCATTCCACTTATCACCCAACTAACTATTCACCTCCTGATAACTTAAGGTTCTCACCACATACCATACATAACACATACTGTCTAACATATCTGGGTACTAGCTACCCCTTCAATCTCTTTCAACCGGTAACTTGGCTAGCATATCAGGGTGTTGGCCTACCCCTTTGGTCCTATCGACCAGTACCTCACCTAGCATATCAGGGTGCTAGCCTACCCCTTCAGTCCTTTCGATCGGTACCAAGGACTATTTCACCCCCTACTTCTACCAAATAGTATCCGAGTGCATAAACATATAAGTCATGTACTGCCTAGCTTATCCAGGTGCTAGCATACCCCTTCGGCCCTATCAACTGGTACTGGGGTCTATCCTACCCCTCCTACCACTATAACATAACATCATAACATACTAGCACATAAGCATAAGAGATAATGACATACCAGATAATTATCACAAAGACAATCATCTCTACTATAACTCTTACTAGTGGGCCGACAATGGTGCCTTCGACCCACTTCTATTGGAAGGTAACTCACCTCGATGTTACGTAATAGTTGAACTATCCTCAATACTAGGATCAACTCCTCTCAAACCGCTACACATAACACTCTCCTTTAATTACCCTTTCATACATATAACCCCTTTAAAGTTCAACTCTGGTCAATGGTCAAATTCACAGTCAACATCCTGGTCAAATTCAACATCCTGTTGACTCAACTCGCCGAGTTGGTGTATCAACTCGTCGAGTTCCATAATCCATAAAACCTGAAATCTTGATCCTACTCATCGAGTTCTTCCTTATAACATAGTCGGGACCTTTTACTCACAAATCGTTGAGTTATACCTTAAACTCGTCGAGTTCTCCTTCATACGGAGTCGGGACATTTTGCTCATAACTTGTCGCGTTCCTCTTTGAACTCATCGAGTTCTTCAATCTTCAAGCCCAAAACATGTCCAACTCACTGATTCATCTCCAAGACTCAACGAGTTTACTCAGTAACAGAAATGGTTGGGGGACCACGACCCAACTTGTCGAGTTGTATGAACAACTCATCGAGTCCCCCATAATCTAAATCGATACAATCACTTCTATTTGGGCTTTATACATCCAAGTCATAGACCTGGTTCCCTAGGGTCGATATATCACGTAAAGTTTCTAACTTTACGTCCATGCATGGGTTATTTAGCTCAAAAAACCCTAAAAAGTGGTTCACAAGTTGCATGGGGATCCCATGACCATAAAGTTGGCACCTTTATGCCATGGAGTCCCTCAAAGGCTCTAGATCTGAAGTCATGACTCCATAACATGCTTTCATCCATGAATGGTCCCAAAATGGGCTCCTTAAAGCCCTAAACTACTCCATGAAGAGATCTAGTAAATGAATAGAGAAGGTATAGACTTTATACCTCAATAAGAATGCTTTGACCATGAAATCTATGGATCTAGGGCTTCTTCCTTCTACCAAGAACTTCTAGCTTCCACTCCTTCAAGGCAATACCAAAGAATCACTCCTTTTCACTTACACACACTCACAAGGCGAGATCACGAATTAGGGTTTTGCTGGACCGAGGGAGGAGACGAGGGAGACCACAATGGAGTGTTAAAGTCCTTAAATAGGGTGAAAACCCTAAAAATTAGGGTTTCACTATGGCATTCCTACTCGTCGAGTCGAGGCTTCTTGGCTCGTCAAGTAGACGTCAAGTCCGGCGTCCCAAAAATCTGTTTCTACTCGACGATTTTGGAGCCTTTAACTCGTCGAGTCCCTTTGCGTAAATGAACAATTCTTTTTAAAATACATACCAGGAACCGGGCATTACAAAATATTTGAATAATTATATATATAGAAATAAGGAACCATTTGGGTTTTATTTAATTTAAAAATACTATTTATAAGTTATTGTCATCAAAATGACCATTTACTAATTGAAGTTATAATGATAAAAATAATAATTGATATAAAGGTCTAAGGAGATATTATGTTATGTTCATAAACTTGTTTTTTTTATTAACCCACCAAATATCCAAACTTAGGAACTATTTCTATGGATTCCAGAAAACCCATGCCTCTTTGGTCTGTGCATCACGACTACGGGATGAGGGTAGAACTTCATCACGTTTTGTTGTTATTTGCAGCATATCCCGTATTTAACCAATCCAAACCCTATATTGATGGGTGAGTGCATGTTTATGTGTAACATCCAGACTCCCATGTATATTATTTTTTATTTGTTTTAAGATCTAATGAGCAACTCGACGAGTTGGTGCCTCAACTTGTCGAGTAGAGACTGATTGACCACGTGGGTCTAATAACCGACTTGATGAGTCAGAGAGCCAACTCGCCGAGTTGGCACTGTGAGATGAAACCCTAAATCCCCATATTTGGGGCCTATTTAAGAAAACTTATGTCCTCATTCCCACCTCACTAGCTACCCAACTCCCCTATGTGAAACCCTAATCGGCCATTGAGCTAAGAGAGAGTGATTGAGCTAATATTTGAGTGTTTTGGTGACTCTTTTGGAAGGAAAGAAGTCAGATACAAGCAAGGAACGAGGAGAGGCTATGGGATCCAACATTCCTTCACTTGGAGCTTCTGTGGAAGGTAAAAATCCTACACCTTTCTTATCTTATTGGTTAGATCTCATGATTATGAATGATAGGGCTTTACCACCTTTTTATTGGGACATTGAGTGCATGGAGTCTATCAGGAGGTCTAGACTTCATATCTAGACCTTGTGAGGTCCATAGAGTCCACAAGTCCCAACTTTATTCAACTATATACGAGTTATTGTGCTTAAATACCTTTGTTAGAGTTGTATTGGCATATTGGAGCAAAATGTGTCATGCATGAACGTAAAGATCGAAACTTTACGTGACATTCGAGTCTTGGGAGCCTAGATCTAGAGTGTAGAGTGGTAGATCTGCCTTAAAACATCTAAATGAGAAACTAACTTAAGGGGCTCGACGAGTCAAAGAGCTGACTCGACGAGTCAGCTAGGGTTTTCCCCGATGAGTCTGGACATGGGTAACTCGGCAAGTTAACGGGACAACTCGACGAGTTGAGTTGTGTTTTTGCGATATTATGAAGGAACAAGGGGGACTCGGTGAGTCACATAGATGCACTCGGCGAGTTAGGTCAACATGAACAGTTGACTCGAGTGTTGATTTCTGTTGACTTTAGGGTTTGGTCAAGGCAGGGAGAATGGGAACCATAGAGGGGTAAAATGGTCTTTTACCCATTTCAAAAGTTTGAGAGAGACAATAACCTAGTTTATTTCGAGTCGTGACTTAAGTGTTAATTGAAGATTACTATCTTATGTTTTAGGCGTAGGCTAGTACGAGGTTCGTGTACGAGATTATTACTTGCTAGCTTACGAGGTGAATCTTCTCACTATACTTTACCTAGAGTGGTAACCTTTGTGTGACTGGAGGGTCTTATGTATTATATTGAGTATTGTGATATCTTGCATTATATCTTTGTGATTTGTGTTGTGTATTATTCTGAGCTTACTGAGTTAGGACCGGAGGGTCCACCCGAGTTGTGGGACTAGAGGGTCCCACTAAGACACATTAATCGTAGGGTCTCATTTGAGTATAGCCATGAGAGGCTAATGAGATATATGTGGTATTTTGGAGAACTCACTAAGTTTCGTGCTTACCGTGTTATGTGTTATGTGTTCCAGGTACCTCTCAAGATCATGGGAAGGCACCAACTTGATAGTACACACTGAAGCGAGATTATTTTTATGATTATGAGATTGTGATTTTTACTTGTGGATTTTTTGACATTTGAGACACTCATGGTTTTTGAGAAAATGTAACATGAGTTTTATTGTGTTTTAAAATGAAAATTTTGTTTGAAAATTTTACGGTGTTACATTGTGCGGCTGGAGAGTGAGGGAAAGAGTTTGAGATCGAGAAAGAATGAGAGAAAGAGGAGGCGGTTGTCATCACTGAAGCTACTGTTGGGCATTGGATTTCACCTTCGGAGGACGTCAGAGGACGGTGAGTAAGGAATAAGTGGTTTTTTCTTCTTTAAGCTATGAGTGTGTGAGTTGTAAGGAATTGGAAGGAGATGATGAGAGAAGCCGAGAGAGGTAATAGTTAGAGAAATAAAGGGAGAGAGATAGAGAGAGAGAGACAGAGTGAGAGTGAGCGTGAGAGAGAGAGAGAGAGAGAGAATCGGGATTCCTTTGGGAAGACTCCGTTGAAATCGATATTTTTGGTGCACTTCATTCAGTTAAGTGCAGAAGATGGGTAATCTTGGAGCTCCGATGGAATGCTACATGTTTAGGAAGATGGTTGTTGCAGCCGAAGGAAGAAAGCCCATCAATTTTGGGGTGTCGTCGGAAGAAGGTTGTTTTCTAGAAAATCCCTAGTGCAGTTGTTGTGCGATGGGGATGAAGTGAGGTATTCCCCTTTGACCTTATTTGACTATCTCATTTAAATGGATTAGATGTTGGGATAAGTAATCAATCATGGTGGGCTTGTTTTAAGTTAAATGAATTAACATATGGTGATTATTGTGTTGGGCCATTTTAGCTTCATGCTACAATTCATTGATATCTTTGGTGATGTTATGATCTTTAATTTAGAGAAATAAATATATTTTGACTAAATGAATTAAGTTAGTCATATGGTTTATGGAATTGGCTTATGAGCGTATTTTATAAATAAAAGATGAACATAAGTGTATTAAGGGGTGTTATAGTGATATCTTAATTGTGTGTTAAGATTGTTTATATGGTTCTAGGAGTTCAAAGAACTGGATATCCATCTTAGTCACTTTAGTGGTCCTTATGTTGTGATTGCTACTTCAGGTGAGTCTTCTCACTATACTTGCCTGTGTGGTAGTGTATGCATGTTGACCAGTTGGGTCTATTTATAGATTTCTGTTATATGTGAACTGAGTTGCTGATAAATCCTAAACTGTTGTGAGTCTATGAGACTGTTGATAGTCCCCAACGTTGTTGATAACTTGTGAGTTGTGTTGTTAATCCACATGGCGTGTTGTTAGCACACTAGGACCACTGATAGTCCCTAGGGTTGTTGATAACCCATAGCTAATTATTATCTTGTGTTGTATGTGATATTTTGGGGAAATTCATTAAGCTTTATGCTTACAACTGTGGATTAAAAATTTTGTAGGTACTTATCGGATTGCGTAGACAAGACTGTACACACATATCAACAGATTATGATTTGAGTTTCCGCATTATCTTTTTATTAACTATGTTTTCAAATAATGGTTTATGAAAAAATGGTTGTAGCTTTATTAAAAATGGATGTTATTTTATTTTAAAAACGAAAAATTTAGCCTTGGTTGTTGGGATGTTATATTTTTTACTGCTTCATCATTTTTATTGGATTTGTTTTGTCATGGATGAAGACGAACACCCTTTTCCCATTAAATTTAGTGGTGTTTGTTTAGATGGATCAGTAAAATATGATCCGATCAAATGAATTCAAATTTATTTCAGTTTTCAAAACATAAATCCGAATAGTCCAAACAAAATTCATATCCGATTCGATTCGATCCAACCAAATTACTATTCTCAATTTGGTTTTCAAAAATCAAGACATTTTAAAAAATATAGAACTCAAATATTAATAAAATCTATAAAAGAAATTAACATAAATTATTTATTTGTGAATTAAAATTTATAAACAAATACTAAGAAAAATGTATTATAATTTACTATTTTATCGACAAAATTTTCATTGAGTAGAAATACACAATAATAATAATAATGGATTATATTGGATGCATTTATCTAATCTTTTAAAAATAATTTAGTAAATTTATAAATGATTAAAGATATATTAAAAATAAATAATATAAATAAATAAAGATCAATTTGTTATTATTTTTTACTATGTAGTTCTTGTTTTATAAACCAAAACCAATATGAAACTAAAAATAATAATTTAACTTTTCGAAAAACTAATGGAAATTTTTGAATATCCAATCCAACTGGATAACTTTGTTTATTCTAAACAGTGAACATCTTTAAATATATTCACTGCTTCCTCAATCTTCACAAACAAACACTAATTTCATTGATTGTAATCATAGTAAGATATTAACAGTAATTATAAACGCAATATTAGAACTTTTAAAGAACATCTATACAAACGCCGTATGGAAACATGTAAAAATATTGTTTTATTAGATGCTATATTGGATGATACATGTGATTAAATAACGTGTTACCCGGTTAATATCCACTTTGTTGGGTTAAATAAATACAAAATATAGTTTTTTGTCCATTAAATGTTCAATGATGAATGATTAACAAAGTAAATTTATGGTTATTATAGATTTTATGTCATTAACTTTGTATAAAATATTAATTAAAAATGTAAAAAAGGAATAATTATTCTTAAACATTTGATATGTTTTTTAGAATTAAACTTTTCAAATGAATTGTCTCATGTTTGAATCACAATGAATGACTTGTTGTCCAAAAGATTAATTTAATATTTTAATTATACTGTATTCAACATAAATATTAACAATATGTATACTATATATCAAAGAGAAAAGACTTTGATAAAATCCACTTTATTTTTTGTTGCATTTTTCTTTAACCTTAAGATTTTATTCTAAAGTTTTACTTTTTCCCTCGTCTTATATTAATACCTCGTCTTATATTAATAGTTTATGAAAATAAATACAATAAATAAGTAAAACTGTTATTTCATATAATAAAATTATTGATAATTACCGTTTTCTTAACATATGTGATTTTTGTCAGTAGATAATAATTTTGGGACGGATAAACCCTCAAAGTATTTTTGCATTTTCGGTCATATTTACTATATTATTATTATTATTATTTTATTATAATATATGTGAAGTAAATATGTTTCCCATGTTATAGGGACTGATATGACATATTACCATAGCATGAGGAGTGTAATTGAAATTAACTGGCAAAGAGCTTGAAGACACCGTACAACTGTTGGCATCTAAAAGACGCAGAGTGTACCAACCAACGGTGTTGATAAAACAGACCTTCGCATCTCCATCGTCACCTCTCTCCCTTGACCCTTCTTCTCCAGCGTCCGATCTTCTTCATCCACGCTTCTCGCGCCCAAATTTCCTCCAAAACTTTACGAATTTTTCTCTCTCCAACTGGTAAGTCCTCAATTTCTTCTAACCAATTTCAGACACTGTTTTTGCGTCACACATGGTGTTTGCTAGTTTTTTTACGGATTAATTTAAAGGAGGAGTTATTAGTCGAGGTTGTGGACTTGTGGTTGTGTTACATGAGATCGATGGATGATTATTTTGTTCTGGTTTTGGTGTGTAGGTAGGGTTTTGAATGGCGGAGGGCCCCACGAGTCCAGGCGGTGGAAGCCATGAGAGTGGGGATCTGAGTCCAAGGTCTTCGAATGTTCGGGAGCAAGACAGGTTCTTACCGATTGCGAATATCAGTCGCATTATGAAGAAAGGGCTCCCAGCTAATGGGAAAATCGCAAAGGATGCTAAGGAAACTGTCCAGGAGTGTGTTTCTGAGTTTATCAGCTTTATCACCAGCGAGTACGAACGTTTGAGCTTTGAACTAAACCTGCGTGTTAATCAGTTTGTATATACATGTATTGTTGATCTGATTTTATATAGATCTGTACGTTATTTGGAATCGGATACAGGGCAAGTGATAAGTGTCTAAGGGAAAAGAGGAAAACCATCAATGGTGATGATCTTCTATGGGCAATGGCAACTTTAGGGTTCGAAGATTACATTGATCCCCTCAAATCCTACTTGAACAGATACAGAGAGGTAATTAATTTTCAGAACATTACACTCTTACTAATCATAGCTTATTAATTTAATTACTGATGATTTCATGTTTGGATTTCTTTATGCTCGTGATCAAATTACTGGACAGATGGAGGTTAGTTGACATATTAATTAAAAATTGTATTTTAATTTTAATTAATAATAATAATTAATTAATGTTTGGTTTACGTGTAATTAATTTAAAGGGTGACACAAAGGGATCTGGAAAGGGCCACGAAGGGTCTTCAAGGAAAGACAATAATCTTAATGCACAGGTAATAATTATTAATTAATTACATGGAAACAAAAGAATCAGGTTTAGTCTAATTATGTATGAATTAAACTTGAATCTAATGTTAATTTCTATTTCTACAGTTTGGCATTCAAAATCCATACACACAAGGTCCTAACTATGGAAACTCACAGGTACTATTTAATTGGATTGGATTAGATTGTAAAATGTAAATATCTTTAGTCAAATCCAATAGGTAAATCTGGAAAAAGAATCTTTTTAAAGAGGAAACATTGTATTTTGTGCCTTTGTGGTACAACCAAAAGTAGAAAGTTATATTGATTTTTTTTATTTATGTGGGCATGCATTAACCTTCTCATCGGATTTTTTTTTTAATTGAGAAAACACAAAAGTAGCCGTTTCTTGTAAGATTTTTTTTTAGTTTTTTAAAATTTTAAATCATTTTTTATTTTGTAAAGTTTAAGTGCGATGTTTTGACCATTCCACGTGTCCCACTGTTAAGAAAAGAGATTGTTTTTTGCCTTTTTTTTTTTTTGTGGGATTTGTATATAATTATAATTTGACAAGATTCCTGAAACGTGACAGGCGCAAGGTCAACAACATATGATGGTACCCATGCAACGAACAGAGTAGGAAGATGCTATTTTTTTTTATCAGAGTTATGTTGTGGGGTTGTAATATTAATATTGTTTTTGATATCATGGATTCTTGTAGGAAATATTTATGTAGGCTTCAATTATTTATAAATGTTAAGATCAAAACTTTATTTGATATATCTCATTCACTCTTATTCTGATTCTTATTGAGATTTTCGTGTTGGCTGGTTGCTATATACTATTATGTTGTGCAACCTTATCAGCGGTGTACTAAATAAGTAATGTCTTTGAATTTGATTATGGATTTGCAAAAAAAAAAAAAAAAAAAAAAAAAAAAAAAAAAAAAACTGCGTATCCGACAAGCTAAAAAAAGACGTACTTTTCACCTTCTGGATTGTCGTAGAGGCGTAGAGCTATGGTGAAAAACGGGGAGAGGTATATATATATTTTTTAGACGAACTGTGGGCAACGCGCATGAGGCGTTATCTTACGTGACATACGCCCTTAACGGTGCCATGGCGGGGAACACCGTCCCAGGCTCGCATTAAGGCGCGTTATGGTGATAACGGGTATTTTCTTTTTTTTTTTCAACATAATTTTGACCGTTTGTTTTCAAACAGTAACATAAAAAAAAAATCAATTTTTATATATATACTATATCAAATCATATTTCTTTCATTTTTACCTACAAAATTCTCTACATGTTTCTTTCAATATTTCAAAACCAAAATATGGATCAATTTAATCTGGCTCATCCGTACAACGATGATAATGACGAAGATGATTTGTTCGTGAGTATGATGTACCAGTATTATACAGGCAGCCTAGTACAGTCAGATCCAGCTCCATTACCCACTCGACGTGCGACGTTAAATAGAGATCGCGAGGAAGGGCATAACCGACTAGTTAACGATTACTTTGCGGAAAATTGTGTCTACCAACCAAGCGATTTCAAAAGAAGATTCCGTTTGCGAAAAAATGTTTTTGAAAGGATCTCCACGCTATGGAAGCAAGGTATCGTTTGTTTCAACTTTTATAATTTATAAAATGTCACTTTTAAATAAATATAGATATAATTTTTACGCGTTTAATATTTATTTAGCTATCGTTTGTTTACTATATATTTAGGTATCGTTTGTTTCAATTTTTATAATGGATAAGTGTAACCAGGCTCTCATTTTTGTGAATCAACAACCCCAAAAACATCAGAAAATGGCATCCAAAAGATCTGGAGTAGCTCATACTCTTAAAGACAAAGATTTTGGGACAAGAAGCATATAAATCCATAACAAAATTGGAGCTAACATGAAAGAACACCAAGATGGGAACATTATACCTTATAGAGAGAAATGTTTGCTTGAAAATATCATATCTACACATCTTGAAATTTCACACTTGGTTCTATAAACACCATCTTCCTTCAACAAGCACACAAAACATTATAAGGCTTCAAAACTCAAAAAAGGTAGCTAGGTTTCAAGATGACTAAATAAGAGGGTGGAAGATGAGCACGCAAAGGCGCTCAAGGAGTTAGAACTTTTAAATAGGGTTCACAACCCCAAGAATTAGGGTTTGGATGCAATGCACATAGGCTCAGTGTAACTCAACCTATGCTTAGAGTAGGTCACTAATCCCTCGCATGACATCTTCCACCTACGCTTAGTGTAGGGGACTATCCTACTCACAATGTAGGGCATAAAAATTCAACAAAAGACCAATTTAACCTTAGATAACTATACTTGTGGATACGGGTGTTACAACTTTTCCCCACTTGAATCAGACTTCATCCTTGAAGTCTGCTGCTACAAATAACTTCGAGTAAATTTCTATCATCTCCTCATCGGGCCGCCATGTCCACTCCGAACCCTTCTGGTGCTGCCATTGCACCTTCACCAAGCCTACCACATTGTTATGCAGGGTCTTCATCAAGAATCGCAATTGACCTCTCTACTTAATTCAGACATTCATTAATATGAATGTCATTCAAGAGAACCAATGTGGAATCATCAGCCAAACACTCCTACAACTGAGAATATGGAAAATATTGTGGATCTAACTAAGCTTGTCAGGTAGATCCAAATGATATGCAACCTTGCCCACCTCGACAATAATCCTGAAGTGACCAATATATCGGGGAACCAACTTGCCCCGTTCCTGGAACCGGGTGACATCTTTCCACAGTGACATTCAGAAGCACATAATCTCCGACATGAGTACGCAACCAGGTGACATCTTTCCATGGTGTGAATGTCGTCAGTCAGAATAACTCTTTAGGCGGCTCTGTACGGTCTATAGCCGATCACGCACCTGCTTTATCAACTCTATGGTCTTGAGTACTACGTCAGTACTCCTTATAACGGGATGCACGACCTCACCCCCAACAAATCAGGGTCTAACATTTCCTCCCATAAAGTATCTCGAAAGGGAGTTCGATCAATACTTGCGTGATAAATTTTGTTGTACGAGAACTTTGCCAATGGAAGATAAGTATCTTAGCTCCCAGCGAAATCTAACACACATTCCTTAAGCACATCCTCGAGCATCTGAATAATCTGACCACTTTGTCCGTCAGTCTGTGGGTGGTATGTCGTGCTGAAAAGTAACTGATTACCCAACTCCTCATAAACTTCTTCCATAACCTGGAGGTGAAACCAACATCACGATCTGAAACCACTGAAACTAGAACCCCATGTCGAACAACCATCTCCCTGATATAGATATCATCCAACTTTTCGGCAGAAATGCTCTAAACAATAAGATAAAATGAGCACTCTTTTTCAACCTATTAACAATGACCTAGATAAAATCAATCTCATGTACCATCCTCGGCTACTTCGTAATAAACTCCATAATGATCTTTTCCCACTACCATATAGTAATGGGTAACGGTTACATCTTTCCATGGGGACTTTGGTGTTCGGCCTTGACTTTCCGGCAAGTAGAGAACCGCTCCACAAACCATGTTATATCCCTCTTCATGAAGGTCACCAATAGCTCAATCTCAATTCTCTATACATCTTTGTGTCCCTCGGATGGATCAAAAACTTCAACTTATGAGCTTCCTCTAATAACGTCTGCCTAACCCCACTAGCAACCGGGACCCCCACTCTCCCGTACTGGTTCAATAATCGACGACTATCCCTAACAAATAAGGGAATATGACCGCTGATTCTTTTTTCCTTTGAATCTCTCTCTTCAATCCCTCCACTTGTACCTTCCTAATAAGAACTAATAATGGTGAAACAATAACCATCCTCAAACATAGATATCTAATGGGTGAACTCACTGCCTTATGATTCATGGCATCTGCCAAAACATTGGCCTTCCCAAGATGGTATAAAATCTTGCAGTCATAATCTTTCACCACATCCAACCATCTATGTTGCCTCTGTGCCTCATGTTCATATTCGGATGATCCGTCAGATATCTCAAGCTTTTGTGGTCTGTGTAAATGTTAAAACGAACCCCGTATAACTAATGCCACCAAATCTTTAGAGAAAAAACCCTATCCCCCAGCTTCATATCGTGTATATGATAATTCGCCTCGTGAGGCCTTAATTGCCTTGAAGTGTAAGTAATCACGTGACCCCTCTGCATAAGCTCTGTACCTAATCCAAAAATCGATGCATCGCAATAAACCATAAAATCATACATACCCTTGAGAACGGTTAAAAATAGGGCCTCATACAACCTCTTCCACATAGCATCACCACAAACTCGTAATGACCATACTGAGTCTTGAAGGTCGTCTTTTGCACATCCTCATCTCTGACCCTCATCTGACGATAACCAATCTCAAATCAATATTAGAGAACCAAGACACACCCTGAATTCAGTCAAATAAATCATCGATCCTTGGAAGTGGATAACAGTTCTTCACCACCAACTTTTTCAACTCCCGGTAGTCAATGCACATCCTGTGTGAACCATCCTTCTTTTTCATAAACATGATCGATGCTCCCCATGGAGAACTGCTCAGTCTGATGAATGTCTTGTCTAACAGCTCCTATAGTTGTGTAGAAAACATCTGAATCTCTTAGAGGAGCTAAGTGATAGGTTGCCTTGGCTATGGGCACCGCGTCCATAATCAAATCAATTGGAAACTCAACCTGTCTCTTAAGAGGAACTCCTAATAAATCCTCGGGAAACACATCAGGGAACTCCGGAACAATGGGAATGTTGTCCACACTCTTCTTACCCTCCTCTCGTGTATCCACCACATAAATTAGGAATCCAAAGAACCCCTGCTGAATATACCTCCTAGCTTTCACAACTGAACAAACAGTCAGTCGACGCTAAACACCATTGCCATGAATAATCATTTCTCCCCCACTTAGGTTTCGAACTCTCACAAACTAGTGATCAAAATCAATCATGGCCCCATTAGGGCCTAACTAGTCTATTTCCACAATAACCTTTGACACTCACAGAGGAATCAGAACGAAATCAATCGAATATCTCTCACTGAACATATTCATAACACATCCCAAATGAACTATAGAAGCACTCAATGAATGATCAATGGCAATCTATACCTCCAATGGATAATCCAAAGTCCCTGGAGTGTTGCTAAACTTCTTGCTAAACACAAGAGACACAAAAGATCAGGTAGCACCTGAATCGAACAAAACATGAGCAGTCATACCGTTGACTAAAGACGTCTCTATACGTGATCAGTTAAAACATAAGTAATACATAAACAAGGAAAGAAGTAAAAGATATGGTAATGATACATATCGGTAACCACATATGGTATTGTTCCCGCCTCCTCGACTATCAACTGGAATGCCCTACTCTTCACCATTGGAGCTTCCCCCTTAACCTGGCGGCCATCAGTAATCCTCAAGGTAACTGGTGCGGGCATCGCTACTTGATATATGCCATTTTATGCATCTTTTATATTAGATTTTATTAGCATTTTGCATCATATTTTATGTTTTTTCATGTATTAGATGATTAAACATCACTAAAAGTGTCAATATGACACATTTACATTAAGTTTACACTTATTAGGACTCTGTGATGGATTCCCAACGAAATCTTTTGTGAGGGATTTTGTCGAATTTACACTAATTTTTGCATTTGACGGTAAAATTTAAGAGGTTGTCCGTAATATCCTGAGATGCCAAGTAGGCCCACCCATGTCTTAACTATAATAAAACTTTCCACAAAACTTATATATAAATGTTAATGTATCACACATCGGTAGATACATTAATATAAGTGACTATATATGTTGGAGTCCCCATTTTCTCTACAAAGACTCTTTTGGAAAGTTTATCTTTGACTCAACATATATTAACATAGTATTAGAGTCAGCGTCCCACACCCCCGTGTTTCACCACATCCCTATCTATCATTATTAAGCCTCCAACTTTGAGAGAGTGTTAGTGTATCCATATCGGTATGATATGGTAATATAAATGTCTATATATTTTGGAGTCTATCTTCTATCTAGAAGGACTCTTTTGGAGATTTTATCTTCGACTCCGCATATATTTATAATATGGACCACACTAAAAAAAGAAAACAAACTCTATATACAAGTTATAAAAAAATCTCTAAAAAACTTGTAACTTTACTATCAAAGTGAAAAATATATACGATTTAAAAACTAATTAACTAACTAACTAACTAACTGATACTATCTCAAACCCATCTTTATTTTTCCCCATAAATAGAGTAAAAAATTATGTAAATAGTGTTTCATCCCCAACCCTACTCCATTTTCTACCCTATTTTTTACTCAAAAAGTATATTCCTAAAATATTTTATTTTTATAACTTATATACATTATCAAATACACATATCTACTAATCAGATTTTAACAAATATATATTATATTTTTTCATTACAAAAATATTTCAAATTATATTATCATAAATAAAATGTTTATATATAATAAATTTAAATTAATTATTACTTTATTATAAATAATTATTAAATAAATAAGATTATATTTATAATAAATAGATCAAGATTACAATCATATTTGTTTACTATATTTTATAAATTATGTTATCGTGTTTTAAGGTTTTAATATATATTTAACTTTTTTATATGAATTCAATAAATAAATATTAAACTTTATATTTATGATTAATTAATATAAATTAGTATACAACATGATATTATAAATATTAAATATTATATTTAAATTATAATTAGTCAATAAAATAAATTAGAAATATATAAAATAAAAATAAGAGAGACTAAAATTCACAACTAAATTTTAATTTTATTTTTAAAGATATAAATAGTATTATTCTAATGTGAAAATGGGTTAGAGATAGAAGAAAAATGAAAGAAAAAAATGATAGGAAAATGAAATTTGAGGGTGGTATCGTGTATTTGTAAAATCGGAGAATTTGGTTGGTGAAATGAGAAAGTAGGATACTTTGATGGTTAAATAGCATTTAACCTTTTATCATCCACAGAAATGTACGATAAACAAGAGGACAGTATTTTGTCGACGTGGTACACTCTGCTCAATATGTTGTACTTTTCTTCCTCCACTCAAATAACCCCCACCCCCTTCTCTCCGATAAGCCCCGTACCTTATCTCCTTCATCCCTCCATTTTTCCGACGTAATGACAGCTACACCACCACCGTCATCCACCACAACTTCAACACTATCCCGCCACCAACAACACCAACACCATTCGCTCAACGCCCCTGCCAACCTCCATTGGGTGTCCCACCCACCTTTCGCAACCAAACTCTTCACATCCACCTCCTCCACCACCACCACAAACCCATCTCGAGTGAGAGCCGTCACTGACTCCTCCGCCTCTATCACCACAACTGCAACCCCACACCGAGATTCCCATGACGACACCCTCCTAAGCCTTCTCCGGCAAAGAAAAACCGAGGAGGCTTGGCTTGTCTACACTCAATCCCCTCATCTACCAAACCCCACCTGCCTTAGCCGCTTAGTTTGCCAATTATCGTATCAAAACACGCCGTCGGCCCTCACCCGGGCTCAATCCATCATCCAACGCCTCCGTCATGAACGCCAGCTCCATCGTCTCGACTCTAACTCCCTTGGTCTTCTTGCTGTCGCTGCTGCCAAGTCCGGTGATACACTCTACGCCAACTCTATTCTCAAGTCTATGCTTAGATCTGGATACCTCCCTCATGTCAAGGCGTGGAGTGCCGTCGTAAGTCGCCTAGCAGCATCAGGCGATGATGGCCCCAAGGAGGCCGTCAAGCTGTTTTCATCGGTGACCCGGACAATCAAGAGATTCACGGAGCCAACCATGGTGATGAATTCGCGCCCTGACACTGCGGCATACAATGCAGTCCTTAATGCGTGTGCCAATTTGGGTTGGACCGAAAAGTTCCTTCAACTGTTCGAGGAAATGCCTGAGAACAAATGCGAGCCGGATATCTTGACTTACAATATCATGATCAAGCTTTGTGCGAGGATTGAGAGGAAAGACTTGTTTGTCTTTGTACTGGAACGGATTCTCGAAAAGGGCATCCCGGTGTGTATGACAACATTGCAATCGTTGGTGGCCTCCTATATCGGCTTTAACGATCTGGAAACCGCAGAGAAAATCGTTCAAGCAATGAGGGAAGGGAGACAAGATATTTGCAAGCTTTTAAGGGATTCAAATTCGGAAGAATTCCCAAATGAAAATGAAAATGAAGTGTTCGAGAAATTGCTTCCGAACATGAAACACCCAGCTGATTACGAACCACCATTGTTGCCAAAGGTATTCCTTCCCAACACTAGAATGTACACAACTTTAATGAAGGGTTACATGAAAGCAGGCCGGATCAAAGATACAGTGAGAATGCTCGAGGCAATGAGAAACCAAGAAGACAGTTCTAGTCACCCAGATCACGTTTCATACACAACAGTCGTTTCTGCACTTGTGAATGTTGGAGCAATGGAAAAAGCAAGGCAAGTTCTATCCGAGATGAGTAAAGCAGGAGTTCAAGCCAATCGGGTCACTTACAATATCCTCCTCAAAGGGTATTGCCAACAACTACAAATAAATAACGCAAGGGAGACTATCAAAGAGATGATCGATTCAGGGATCGAACCAGATGCAGTATCCTACAACACAATGATCGATGGATGTATACTGATCGACGACTGTGCAGGAGCTCTCGTCTTCTTCAACGAAATGAGATCAAAAGGCATCGCTCCCACAAAGATAAGTTACACAACTCTGATGAAAGCGTTTTCTGTATCTGGGCAACCGAAGCTTGCCCACGAAGTGTTCGACGAAATGCAAAAGGACCCACGAGTGAAAGTAGATCTAGTCGCTTGGAACATGTTAATAGAAGCTTATGCCAGATTAGGAATGCTCGATCCCGCAAATGAAATAGTCGAGAAAATGAAAAAGAAAGGGGTTTATCCAGATGTAGCTACATACGGGAGTCTCGCTAATTGCATAGCATTAGCAAAAAAACCAGGAGATGCTCTGTTACTTTGGAACGAAATAAAGGAACGATGTGGATTGATAACAACAGATGAAACTAGGGTTTCTAAATCTGGTCCTCAAAATGTTCCGATTTTGAAGCCGGATGAAGGACTGTTGGATACTTTAGCGGATATCTGTGTGAGAGCTGCTTTCTTTAAGAAAGCTTTGGAAATTGTAGCGTTCATGGAGGAACTTGGAATAGCACCAAATAAGACGAAATATACGAGAATTTATGTAGAGATGCATTCGAGGATGTTTACAAGCAAACATGCTTCAAGAGCAAGGCAAGATCGGAGGATAGAGAGGAAAAGAGCAGCTGAAGCTTTTAAATTCTGGTTGGGATTGCCCAATTCTTACTATGGAAGTGAGTGGAGACTTGAAGGAGCTGAAGATGATGAGTATGCGATTTAATGTAACAATCTTATATATAGAGACAGGTTTATATATATATATTTTTTAATTACTTGGAATGTATACATAAGTGTATTGTTAGTTGTAGGATTATACGATCAAGGTTATATGAAATAAAACTGAGAATTTGATTACCAACCACCATTGTTCTCTTTTTCCTAAAGCTTTGCTGAACATTTTTGTGCCTATATGTTTGCAACTTCTAATTCTTCAAGATTAAGGTTCTCATGTGGTTAATTTTGTGTTTGTATCTTTGTTCTGATGTGGTCAATTTGTTTTGTCTATATCTTCGATGAACAATTGTGAAGTATTATTGATGGGTGTCGAATCCATCAAATAGTAAGTCATATTTGTATTTATATGATTTAAAAATGATAGTACAAGTAGCAAACAATTTTGATCTTTAGGGATTAGTTTTAATCAATAAATAAACCAAAATAGTTATGGTTTTATTCAAATACATAAAAAGTAGATATACAGTGAAGGTTTTGAAAATGAGTAAAACTAAAATGAAATAATGTTAAAGAAATACTAGAAACAAGAGTAAAAACAATTCGGTTTCAAGTTATGTCCACCTAATTAATGCATGCTAATTATAAATCAATATCAAATTAAATTCTAGTCTAAGTTGGTACTTGAAGATACTAACAAGTTCTAGCATCTTCCATTCATCGAATTGTATAACTAAAACATGCTCTTTCAATTAAACATAACTTTACTAACCTATTCTAAACAAGCTCTTAGAAATAGATTGAAAGATCCCATTAACTTTTGTGCAAATGTTACCAACAACGTTCAATACTTCTCACAAGCTTGGGAGCGTGAAAACATGCAATTTTAATTTACACCTAAGTTAATCTCATCACAAAACTATTTCTATGTAAGTCACTTAACATCAATTCATAAAACAATTACGGATGTTACAAATCGAATAACGATAGCGAACTAACCCTAATTTAAACGGCCAATATGAACCGGGTTAAGAATCAAACGTTGGGTTATAGCAAAACTAAAATGGCAAGAAAGAATAGCAACATAACATCAAATCATATAATTAACCGAATAAAAGAGAGTTCAAACTATAAAACCGGATGTATTAATTTAACTAAAAATAATAATAATAAACTAAAAATAACTTAATCGACATTTGTATTATAATCGTGTAATTATTGGAAAAGCATGATCATAAGTTGTGATTGTGCAATAGTTTCTTAAAAACTTTTTAACTTGATCAAACTCATTAATGAGTTAATCAAATAATAAATCTTATTTGTCTAGCACTTGATTATAAGTTTTTCAACCAAGTTACAAAATCATCTAAATAAAGCATGTTCTTCAAATGAAACTAATTCACTACATAGTTACTGAACAAGCTCTCTATAATTATGCGAAAATTGCATTAATGTTCAAACAACTATACAAACCACAAGTCATTTTCTCATAAGCCCGAAAAACCAACAATTATATCAATTGATTTTATAATGTTAATCAACATCTTACGAAGTTAATAACATTATTGGCTACTTAAGTTAATTAAATGGTTTATTACGTAATCAAACAATCAACATAGCAATTCAATCATCTAAACAATAATTGAGGTTTTCAAGCTAAAAAAAGAAAAGTAAATACAATTTTGGTTTTTATCGTTTGGTCAGATTTGCACTTTCAGTTCAATTTTTGAAAATTTGACAAGATGCATACATATGGTTTAAAGAAATTACACTACACATCCTTAGTCCATTTAAAAATACAGTTTATCCTTACTTTTATATTTTTGTTTTTTAATCTTTATATATATATATATATATATATATATATATATATATATATATATATATATATATATTGCCTCTTGCATTTAATTTTATTTATTTATTGATTTATTTTGATTTATATATATATATATATATATATATATATATATATATATATATATATATATATATATATATATATTTGAAATTTTATTCGAATACATATTTTTTAATGTTTTTTATATTTTGTTCGCTTACATTATTTTGATGTTTATTTTGAATAATTTTTCTAGTTTTTTTTATTTTTGTTTGAATATATTTTTTAATGTTTTTTTGATCTTTTGTTTTTTTATATTTTTATAAAGCTTTTTATAAATATTTTTGTATAAAGTATATAAAAAAGCTTGTTAAATGTGAGTATGTTTAACACATATTAGGTATAAAAAAAATTATTTTAATAGGGATATTGTATAGGCTAATCGGAAATTAAAATGAGTGTCAATGGCTTCGAGTTCAATTTTTTCAGTTTTAGAAAAAAAATTACATTTTGTTCAATGGAAAATGTTAATCAGATTTCGAATTCATTTTTTTATTTTTAGAAATTTTGTTCATTTCAAGTTATATGGTTTCCAATTAGCCATTATGTTACTTAAAAATTCGTTTTCGATTTCCGGTTAACCTATCTATTAATCATATTAAAAAAATATTTGTATACCTAATCTATGTTAATAATATTCACATTTTATGAACTTTTCTACATTTTTTACAAAAAAATATTTTAAAAATATAAACAAATAAAACATCAAAAAAAAATGTATTCAAACAACACGTCAAAAAACTAGAAAAAATTATTCAAAAAAAAATATCAAATTAAATCTAAATAATAATAAAAATATAAAAAAATAAAATAAAATGTAAGCAAAGAATATAAAAAAAATTAAATGGTTTTTTTAATTAACTAAGGATATGCAATGTAATTTCTTTAAACCACGGAGATGTATATTGTCAGATTTTTAAAAGTTTGACTAAAAATATGAATCTAACCAAACCATAGGGACCAAAAGTATAATTTACTCAAAAAAGAATCAAGATAATTACATTTATGTTTAAGGGAAATCATATAGATAAAAAAGAAAAAGAAAATTTTAATTAAAAATTAATTTTTTAATAAATAGTTAGATGGTTAGGTATACTCTTAAGTTTCAACTGAGAGTCTTCGTTACCACTTGGAACTACAACCACGGACGTACACATCATCCTGGTACAACGTTCATGGTCAATCGTTGTCCGACCACAAACCACAACGACAAATCAGTCTTAGGTTGAGATGGATGCAAATCGTGGTTGTTGTCGTGGATGTTTTAGATCGAATTTGCCTATCGATAATAAAAGTTATTATTAATAAGTTATTATTAGTGGAAAAAGAACTTATAGAAATGATAAACAGAAAATGTTGTGTCCGAATTCCAAGATTCCCCCTATCATGACACGTGTACAACCCAATTGTATCTTACTTGATAAATAACAGTCACCTCATTTGCAACGATCAAGCGTAAAGTCTCTCTCCTTAACACTATGTCGCTTCTCTTTACGAAGATTTTGCGACATTGATTAGCACCAGGTAATGTATGCCATCTTTCGCTTCTCTTTTCTGATAATAACGTTTTCATCCAACACACTCCACGCTGTTCTTGAATTACTTTTCCTATGCGTATTTTGGTTCTTGATTTTGCGTTTTATCGTGGATTGCATGTGTTTTAGGGATTATTTGTTTATATCGACGAACTTCTGATAGTGTAAGGAACTGAGGTTTCTTGTTAGGATCATCGAACACCTAAACCCTAGTGATGGAATCGTCTTCTGATGAGCATGAAAATGGTGTTGTGAGCTTCGGTTCAGTTGGCGATGCTAGGGTTTCTGGATATGGAAAAGGGATCGTAATGGCGTCAGATGAGAGAATTTCGAAAGATGTTGAAAATGGGGGAAATGATCATATGCGTTTGAATGGTGAAGTTTCAAGATCAGGGTTGGTAGATGATCCAAATCTCGGGACAAATTTAGTTTCAGAAGTAGGCGAGTTACATGCAATCAATCTTGTTGTTGATTTACGCCAATACTCTACAAAAGAAGCAAATGATGTTGAATTCACTGAAAAAGATTCAACTGTTGCTTCATTTAAACCTGCCAAAATCATCCAGTGTGTTGAAGATTTAGCTAAAGATCCATTTGGGATAACTACATCAGAGATTTTAACCATGGAAGCTCAGTTATCATCTTTTAGTTCTTGGAAAGGCTATCCAGATGGTGGTTTAAGCCCATGCAAGAAAATGAAATGCTTATCGGATTTGATGACAAAAAGTAATCATAGTTTTTCTGAAGTGGAATATACACCTAAGAAAAGAGGCAGAAAAAGGAAAAATCTTGAACTTAACAGGGATGAATTTCTTTCCCTTGTTAGATATTCCGCCAGAAACCCGTTTGAAAAACATCATAACCTTGAATCACTGGTGAAATTTTCGTCTGATTTTAGGAATTATTGCATGGAGACAAAATCCCAATTGAGGGAAGAACCAGAAATCCAACATGGCATTAGAGACTCTTACTGGACAGACAAGATCATTGAGTTGAAACCAAAGAAAGAGAACTCTACATCTGCAACTGCAACTGCTTTAATCTTAAAGTTTACAGATTTGGAATCAGTTCCATCAGTTTCAAAAATGAATGAGATATTTGGGCGTTATGGAGCTCTGTTAGAAGAAGAGACTCAAGTGTTGAAGAAGAAGAAGTGTGTGAAGATGGTGTTTGAGAGAAGATGTGATGCAGAAACTGCTTTCAGTAGCAGTGGGAAGTTTAGCATATTTGGTCCAGCTCTTGTGAGCTACTGCCTTAACTTCTCACCAACACCTCGGAAAAGAGGGACAGCTGGCAGAAATCAAAACAAGAAAGGTGTGAAATCAGTCAAGGGGATGCTTTTTGAAGATTAGACGACTGGATCTTGGTAGTGATTAGTAAAGTAACATCATAATCTTTTTTGGCAAACGAATTTTGGAGCTGCTTGATGTTTGACTTTTGATCGTTTTGACTTCTATCGGACATTTACTGTTTGAATTTGAAACATATCAATCTGTCTTATTGAAAATTTAGCTTAGACTAAGGTCATCATAAACTACTTTAATGGTCTCACTAAGTTAGTTTACACGCACCAGTCATCATAAACTAAGGTCATTTGATGTAACTGGAGATTTGAATGTTACTTTTAGAACTAGAACAATATTTGGTTTAAGCTTTGATCCTGGAAATTTTATGGTTGGATATATTGATTATTGAAGTTCAAATAGTGTGAAATATAGAAAAACACACTAATGACATGATGTAACAAGCTATAACATTTATTAATATATATCATTCTAGTTGTTCAATGATAAAATATTGACACATTTAAAGTAGTTGACAAGTTCTATATTTTGATGTATGGTATAAATATGCATGACATTGTGTATCACAAAAAGGCAACATATATATAGAGAGATGATCATATGATATTTTGTTGCTTTTTAACAAACATACTTTCCATATAAATTTTAATACTTGTTTTAGTATATAATAACTTGGGAAAATCAAAATATTTTTTACAAAGTAATCTAAATGAGAAATTTTTGAAAGTATGGTGATTAAGTGTAGGCAACAAAAATAACAATGACATACATGCACAACAAAATTAAACATGACACAAGTGAACAAATCAATAAGCAGACTGTTATTTTATGAAAAAAAAAAAAAAAAATTGGCTTCTTCTTCTAATCAATGAAACATTACCTATAATAATCAAGCAAAGTGAGATGCGTCCATTGATGTATCTTTGATATAAACAAGCCATGAGTGTTGTTAAAAGTTAAAAACCATGCATTAACCAACATAATAACACAACAACGTCTGATGCTTGATTGTTCACGTACGTCTTGCTTGATTGTTCATTTTGCTGGATGAGTTCTTGAATATGCCAGAAGAACTTGATTCACTTTTACCAATCTTCACAGGAACCATTTTGGTTTCCTTGCATTTCTCTCTCTTTTGCATATTTATTTCCATCTTCAATGCATTTAGTTTCCCTTTTATGTCCATAATTTCAGGAGACACCACAAATATATTTCTCACACCTTTTAATGATACACTACTCGACACTCTTTCTCTTTCTTTACCACTTGTTTGTACTCTTGAAGCTCCTGGACTACTACTTCTTTCACCTGTCTTTTTTGCTTGAATCTTTCTCTCTTTTCCATGCTGTGTAGATTCAGTTTTAGACAACCCAATCAATAGAAAGATTTGTAAGAATTGCTAATCCAAAAACTATATATATGATAAGATAAGAGAAATATAAGAAAATGGAACTCACATCCTCAAAGAGTGAAGTCTTGGTTCGTGGGTACAATGTTGTTGACTGTTTTATGATACGATCTGGAGTTTGACTAGTGGGACGTGTTTTCAAAGATGAGTTGGCGGATGAATCACGGTTTGATGATGACATGTGTTGAAGGGTAGTACCCCTACCTGTTGATATTGACCTTTGGTTGACTTTATAGGTTGATGATAATGATGATGATGTGAGTGATGTGCTTGAAGAGGAGCTGGATAGCCCTAAAGGTGATGAAGGATGATGAGAGTGAACTGGTGATGATTTATTCTTCAAGGTGATGATCAATTGTTTACCAGGTTTTTGTTCATCTTTTCTTCGTGCATTGGTTGATGAGGATCTACGTGGAGCACTGGTATTACCTCTTGATGATCTTTGATTCAGAGAAAAGGTTGAAGATGATGATCCTGGTGACCCTGGACTATTGGGACTACTAGGTGATGATGTTCTTGAAGGAATGTGAGATGGAAGATGAGATTTAGAGGGTGAATCAGATTTGGCTTTACCAGTTTTGGATCTTGTGTTGTTTCTTGTAATGGTTGTTGAGGATTTAACGTTGTTTAATGGAGAATTGTGTCTTGATGTTGTTGGTTTTGTTTTGATCTTGTTGAATTTTTTGGTTGAAGCTTCTTCCATCTCTTGGAACAATTCAGCTTCGAGATTTTTAATCTCTTCAAGTGGTTGTAATTGGTGTTTGACATTGTTCCTATCTGCTTCAATTATGCTTGACAACTCATCCTCATCAAGAATACCTGTTTAAAAAGAAAGGAGAGAAAGTAAAGAGTGATGCTATGGATATGAAATATTATTGAAGTTATTGTAATTTGTAGCATACCATCACTAGTGAAAAAGGCTTTATCCCATGCGAAACTTGATGATTTAAGCAGTTGAGGTTTTAGTTTAGTCTGTTCATTGCTTTGTGCCATGTCTGCTCTTTTATCAGTTCAAATATATTTCAATGAAGATATCATGTCTATCAACTGGTGACCCTCAATTTGAAAGATATCCTGTAAAATAATGATTACAAATAGCTTTTTACTCATGCTAATGCATTTCTATGAAGGAAGCAAAGGCCTTTTATAAATTTGCTCAGTGGACACAATGGTGAATATCTATGTTTTGTAATTGTATTCAAGAAATGTAGATTTTCTCTAACTTTGATGGAGTGCTCACAATATTAATCAATAATGGTTCCAATCAATAAAGTCACATGGAGGATGTGATTGAGAATGAAAAGATAAGCAAATGTGTATTGTTTTTCTCTTATGCAGATGATGATGGCTTTTGATTGGAAGAGTTTCAGATTCCAAAAGAACCCCAGTACACAAACAGATCAAAACGAAGAAGGAATAGTCAGTTGAACCAGAAAGCAAATGTAAGAAAATTGGGATTTTGTGTGAATCACAGCAACAGTAAGCGGACGAACGCAGATAGATTAATTATGAACAACAATTACTAAATTTTGATCAACAAATCAACTCTGAACGAATCGTACAGTTTATATATTGTTGCTACCTAATTTGGTTCACCGAATAACTAATCAAAACTAAAACATAAAAACAACATAGGTGCATCGTAACATTGAGGAATTAAAACAACAAGAATCACCTGAAAATGTTTCTCGGTTATAAATGAGGCACGATCATTGTGTAGAAGAAGAGGAAACGGCGATTAAGATATCGTCGCTTTTAGATAAACGGAAAACCTATGTCTTCACTCCCCGACCTTTCCGATCATTTACTTTCATTCCGATTTCCGAAGGCCGGAGAATTGGGTCGTACTCTTGATCCGAATTAAGAAGAAGAAGAAGACCCGATTGTTTGGGAGATTTAGGTAAGAGAAGCTCGAAGATGTGGAGTGGAAAGTTCTTATTTCACAGAGGTCGTTCGGCGGAAAAGTAGACCGTTATTTCGTATTGCGTAAATTACATAAATAGTCCTTCGGTATTGAATATCACCATGTTTCTGTCCTTTGTTTTTGAATAATGCACTCATAATCCTATCTACCAATTTTATTTGACAATTGAAGTTATTGTGGGACAAGGTTTTAACAAAGAACATTAATTTGATTCACTATTGCCTTTCTTATTTACGAAGGTTATATTTTTAAGAAAAAGAATATATTAGGTTGTATCAAATTCAACCATCACTCTATCAGTTTCAAGTTTTAATTATTGATTTTAAGCATTTCAAATGATTTCTTGTGTATATTTAACAACACTAATACTTTTGGTTATATATTTGAACCAAGGCATACATTAAAGATAAAGTTATGGATGTTCACCAAATTAACCAAATTAACCACTTTTCATATTTGAATATTAAAAAATAACACTTTATTTTAGAAAAACCAAAAGAACCGTCATGTTAAAAAAATGGTGATTTTCCAAAAAAAATTTGAAATCTAAGTTCAAAAATTGTTTTATCTAACAAAATCTAAATTTTTGATATAACCTTATCACTAATTATGATTAAAGACTTGATGACATCATCACCAAATCTGCCAAATTGATACTCCGGTCTTGAACTTGGAAGAATATCGCATGGTAGTAAAAAAACGGCAAATTAACAAAATTTTTTGTTTTTCGATGGTGTTTTCAGCTCTTTTTGAGGGCTTAAAACGGTGTTTTTTTAATATTATTTTGAATTTTTTAAAGATTATGATTTATTTAGATAATATTTAGACAATACTAAAAAATTTTAACTTTTATTTTAAACTAAAAGCCACTTGAAGTGGTTTTTATGAGCTTTTAGTTAGGTTTTTTTTGTAATTTTAAACTTTTAAATGCTGACAACTACTTTTATGAAACACTTCTACACAAATAAAAGCTATAACTTTTAATTTTCTAGCTTCCAACTAGCTTCTAGCTTTTTGTAATTTTAAACTTTTAAAGTTGACAACTACTTTTGTCACAAATAAAAACTATAACTTCTTAATTTCAGCTTCCACCTAATTTTTTAAAAACATCTTACACCTAAGTGTCAAGGTGTCTCTTCTAAGTCATGGCTTTCTTTAGCCATGACTTAACAAAGGCTCTCTCTCTCTCTCAAAACAGCAGGATTGAAATAATAACATCTATTCCCATTAAACCCCTCATGGGAAGAGAGTTTTCAAAAACCTTGGTCATGAGAACGGTATCCAAACACTAGTTTAGTTTTATTAAGTCAATAAAACAAGCCGCATTAGGCGTTACATTAACAGTATGTTTGGCAAAAATAACAGCTACTTTAGAGTTGTATGCATTTATGTAAAACTTTTTAATAAAACAAATTGTAAATTTTTGAAAGGTCGAACAAATCTTCAACCTCTGTTAGTTGTCTGATGACAAGGGAAACTATGAATCTACTTATCATCTTTTCGGTGTAAAATCACATAAAAAGACAACCAAAAAAAAAAGGTGATTTTTATGCACAACGTAATAATAGACTTGAGTTTTTTAAGCTACTTGTAATAGTCATAATAAACTTAAGTTTTTTGAGCAGCAAAAAAGTTCTTTTGGGGGAGCTCATAGTTCAAAACAAAGCATTTGTTACACCGATCATCCCTAACCAATGTAAAATGACTATTGCACCCTTACCCGATAGTGTGGGCTAAATTTAACACAGGCAATATTTGTGCTTTTCTTTGAAGTCATAGTAGATGGTATTTCAAAATCCCAGATTAAATAAAGAAGAGTAAAATGTGAAGTCTTGAATATAAAAAAAATGAGATACGAAACTAAAACTACGCATCATACTTAAGACCTTGGCTTCTCTTTCTTCTCCTTGAAAAGAGCCAAAAGAGAGACACCAGAAACCTTCACAACCTTAAACCTAACTCCAGGAATATCTCCCACAGCATGCCCTTTACGTCCGAATCCTGCAATCAACACCTCGTCCTGTGCCAAAAAAAAAAATTAGAAACCATAGGACCAAAACCAAACTGATGAAGAATGACTAAAATACCCACATTTTCTTCAATATAGTTTAAGCAACCATCATTGGGGACAAAAGCTGCAATCTTCTTTCCATTCTTGATAAGTTGGACTCTTGCACACTTTCTGATGGCAGAGTTAGGCTGTTTCGCCTCAATACCACTGTAGATATATGTTGAGAAACATTCAGTGATGTTATAAATTAAAAAGACAAAATGTATCATGTGAGAATTGACCAAAAAAGTGAAGAGTGTAGAATTTGTGTTTACATACATCTTCTCCAAGACAATGCCTTTAGCATGAGAAGAACCAGCAAATGGCTTCTTCCATTCGTTTCCAAGATGAGATTTCTTGTAAGACTTGTCAGCCCATCTTTGTCGCCTTCTGTGACTCTTTAGCTTGCGACCAGCTCCCATTCCATGTGTCTTCCTGCAACATATCAATGTTCACTCATAACCGAAGCAGCATATCCATCCAAAAGCTCAAGAAAAATTCCAATGAAAATGTTAACCAAAATTGGCATAAAGTTATTATCTTAAGATCTAAATATCAATTCTAATATTCGACAAAAACAAGCAAATGAAAAACAATACTTATAAGCCTCTTTTTCTTAGGTTATTCATATTCAAACTTGTATTTCCTCGTCGAAACATTAAATCAGCAGAAAACACTAGCCAATGAACATATATGAAAATGATGGTTATCAATTAGACGGAGTTCTTAGAAAGCACTTGTACCATTTGGATGAATTCTACTAATCATGGCTATATGATACACAAAATAGCTACACATAACAGTCAAACGCACAACCATAACTATGGAAGAAGATACATTAGATCCACGAATGTGTTGCTTACCCCATCTTTGCACTGAAAAAGTAATAAACTTCCGACTAACCCTAATTCTCCTTGCGAACTGTACGGCGTTGATGCGGTTTTACATCGATTTATGTATAGTAATAGTATACTGACAAAATGGGCCTGTTTGGGCTTTCGTTTAGGTCTTTGGGCTTTTACTGTTGGATTCAATTATATTACAATGCCTTGTAAAAAATCTAGAATCTTAGCTTCAAGCCTTCTTTAAATAAAAATACTGTTGTCAAACAAAAGCAAAAGCGATTACTTCAACAAGAGGCATGAATATAAAACATAAATATTACCAACTAAAAGATAATAATAATAATTTGAATGTTGTTACTTAATAAATCCAACGATCATAATACAAAAACCATTAAATTCAAATTATAAATAATAATTTACAGTGACAAAATATTTCAACAACAAATATGCCGTATAAAATATTCACATACCTATAATATCTCCTTGCATCTTGTGTCATCTATACCTTGTCATTCCTTTTAAATGCAACAACCATGGTTTAAAATTTACGTGCAAAAGAGCGTGTTACATAAAAAGTTTTATGTTTTGCATCATGTAACATTTTTCGAGCATATGTAATTCTTTTTGCTTTTCGATCAATCGCATGATATGATACAATCGCATATGTAATTCTTATTGGATGTCATTGGGTTTACAAGATCATAATAAAATCTGATGGGTAAACCCATATAGAATAAGGTTACTCTCATTAATACGGTATAGATTATGAAAAAAGTTTTGCACCATCTATGAAAATGATGATTATGCATATTATGATTACGGTGGTTTCAAACAAACACCTTGTATTTGGTTTGAGAAGTTCTTCACAGTATTACATCTCTTTGCCTTTTCCTAGCAATCATGATTTGGCATTGTTTGTTAACTGTACTAGTGCAAGTTAAATCGTCTTGTCTGCATTTGTTGATGACATGATTATCAATGATGATGGTTATGGTAGGAGCATTTTCTAAGATACCGTAATTATTTCCTATTATTTATTATTTCCCCTTTTCACCTATTTTGTATTAATTGAAGGACAAACTTCATCCAGTCCTAACATACATACACGTATAACTAAAATCATATGTTCAGCTAGTTTATAAAGATGGACGCTGCAAATTGAGAAACATGATGCGAAATGCCGATAATAAGACGTTAATTGTCGTGTTATTACAAATACTTGCATTCTCTGTCAAAATGCATCACCCACCACCACAAACGGCTGGTCAAGATCAAGGTCAACGTCAAAGTCAAAGACAACCCCCATTACAATTCAACTTCACTATACAGAAGAAAACTAACAAAAGGCTTGACCTTCATTCATTCAACTTCAAGCAAACAACCCCTGAGCTGATCACGATCAAGATCTTTAGAACATACCCGCCAATATCAGTTAATAAAATAAAATAAAAAAATCAAGATTCAAGCCAAAATTAATTAATTACCTGCAAAATGTGTTGAGATTACTTCTGGCTTTTCTTCAATAAAACCCCAATTTTCTTCAACATATTCCCGTTCTTCTTCTTGGGCGATTCATCTTCCATATCCTCTGAAAACGGTGAATTCAACTTCCCACCAATCGTATGTGAATCAAGCGACCCTGTTCGCTCCACAAATTTCCCATTATTCCCACCGGAAAGCATGGCCGCTGCCGCCTCTGCCGCCTTCCTCCACTGGTCCGACTGCACTTTCAGCCGCCTCAACTCCGCCTCCATCTCAGCATTCGCCGCCTGTGCCAAATCCAACTGCTCCGTCACCCTCAACACTTTTCTACCACTCTTCTCAGCCTCTTCTGTCAAATAACCTAATTTCATAACCGCTTCTTTTTCACCTTCTGCAACTTGATCCTTTTCCATCATCAATCTTTTATTCTCTTCTGTAATGTTCTTCAATTCGGTTTCTTTTTCAGACATAACCCTCTTCAAATCCTCCAAATCAGCCTCCAATCTTTTTAATTCCACAACATCGGCATTGTCATCTTCAGTGTTTTTGTTTTCATCTGTTGTTAATTTTAGCTTTTCGTTCAAGTTCTTATTTTCTTCCGATACGTTTTGCAGTTTTTCTTCTTTTTCAATCAATTTCACCTTCAAATCTTCCAACTCTGTTTTCGATTTCTCCAAATTTGCCTCCAGGATTTGAACTTTTTCACAGGACTCAGATCTTGACTGTTCCACAAGCTCATAAGCGCTTCGAATTTGTAAAGTTGTTTGAATATATTCTTCTTGGTATCTTTTCTCAGCACCTTCAAGCGCCAACCGTAACTTTGCCACCTCAGATTCTTCTTCATCATCAACCTGAGCGTCTCCATGGCACTCAGCTTTCAATTTCTCCAACTCCATGGTTAAAGAATCACAAGCTTCCATGGCTTTCACCTTTTCAGACCTCAAAGCCTCCTCTGTTGACTTTACGGTTTCCAACTGTTCTTGGGTTTGACTAACGATTTCCAAAGCTTTAGCTTCGGCATCTTTGGAATCATTCAATTGGTTTTTGAGTTCTTCAACTACAGCAAGAGTTTCCGAGAGCTCTAACCTTAAAGCCAACAGATCATTATGAGCTGACTCAGCGTATTTAGCTTGATTAGCTTCAGATTCAGACAGTTTCTCAAGCTGAATCTTGAGCTTCTGGATCTCATTCATGGCAGAAGCTAAGGCGGCTGAATCCATTGAGTGGTGTTTCTGGACAGCTTCAAGTTCAGATTCCCATGCCCTGTCTCGGTCCTGAGAAATCTTTCTTAGTTCTTGAAGTCGGGATTCTTCAGAAGCCGAAATCTCATCCAGCTGTTGTTGTGAATCTTGAAGCTTTTCTGACATGTCAGCAAGCTCTTTCTTGGCCACATCAGCATCCTCGTTGGCACGTTTCTTACTTGCTTCCGATTGACTCAATTGATCCTTGGCTTTCTTCAGTTCTTCTTGAAGATTAGCAAGCTGGGTTTCAAGTTCAGCCACTCTGCCAGGACGCTTTTTCTGTAATTTTACAAAAGAAAAAAAAAAGACTATTATACCCCTGTGACACTCGAAAGCCAAAAACAAAATGTTTTTATTAGTATTATATTTATATGATACCTCGGATGTTGGGGTACGAGGTGACCGACGTTCAGAAACTTTTGGGCTTCTTGGTTTTGGTGTTCTGGTCACCGGACTTTGAGTGGAAGAATTTTCCGGTTCTACCCCTGAAGTTTTGAGCTGCCTAGCAGTTTTTGGTGTCCTCTGTGGCACCTCCAAGGTTACAGCTCTGTTTTTTTTTTTTTTAACTTAGATTAGAATATTCAATAATTTGTTATAATGATCAAAGGGTATTTTGGTAATTTTGGTTTGAAGTCATCAAAAAAAATGATCACGTGAAAGATTCTAAGAACATAAAGATCAAAGCAAGGACCAGTTATGACAAAAGAGTAAATGAATTAAAGGGTCGCATCTAATGAATAGTGAAAGTGGATAGAATACCTTGTCTTTGGGGTTTGCATTGTCTAATTTACCCTTGAGTAAAAGCAATCCTGTAAAAAAAAAGGCCCACTTGAATAAAGAAAGTTGACCCACAATGCCTATAATGGATTCGAGAGGAATGCTTGGGTCAGAATTCAGAAAGAATGATTTGTTTATATATGTTTATGTATATGCAAATGCATATATATCATATGTGAAAGGATACCTAAAAATGACGTCATCATGGAGGAAACCCTAACTTTAATCAATGTCAACTAAAAGAAATCAAAACCTTCAAAGAAACTCCATACTCCACAACCACAAGAACCACCCCCACTCTCAACAAACTAACTAACTCGAAAAGGAATTTAAATCTAAATTACTTTTAAAAAATATTTTCATTCGCATCAAAATTGGTATATTAAATTTTACATAAACAGTAGAAATCATATGAACCTTGTGGATTTGGTTAAAAAATATCTATACATATGGAAACACAGGAACAGTATTACAAATCATTACACAACTTCAGCACTATGATAAAGTCACTTTTTCGATCTGAATCCCAATTGATGTGAAATGAGAAAACAGAAGCATTTAAAGCTTTTCTCTTGACATTATTGTAAAAACCAAATTTAAAATAAATAAAAAAAAAAAGAAACCTACCAATCTACCATTACATACATTTTAATTAAAAAGAGACAAGCAACATTAATGGCATCTTCAAGCCCACATATAAATCCAAATACGGTGCTCCTATATCAGTAATGACACAAAAGTTCAATGTTGTCTCTTAAAATTCAAATATTCTAATTTAATATTAAAAAATTGGTACTAGATATTTTTGTTTCAGTTTCAAAAGTTCCGTTATTGTGAAACATAGTTTTCTGAGAGACTCAAACACCTCGATCTATATATCCAAAACAATCTTTTACTTGAACCTTAAAAAGTGAATGTGTGAATCCAATAAAACTCGTGGCTTGACACAAAGAAATAATAGGAAATGAACCCAGAATTAATATTTTGATTGGAAGTCTTTCTTTCATTCAAGTTTTTATAATGGTGGATTTAATGCCTTCCTGGAACGTACAAAAAAATAATATAATACTAGAGAAATTATATTTATAACGGTAGATGGAAGCTCCCGATAAGTACAATGAATTCAAATTTTTAAACAATTAGATCTAAAAACAGATTGGTGAAGTACCATTTGAGTTGACCAAAAAATTGAATTTTTTAAGGGGGTGGATGAAGCTTTGATGCAGCTGCGAAATACCTAATGGAACTTATAAAAACGGAAAAAACTAAAAACACAAAGCAAAATTTCTGAAGTACCCAGATGAGGAAAAAGGGGAAAAGCAACAAATCTATTGACATTGACTGAGAATTTAAAGCTTTATTAAAGAAAAAGATGTTCTTATGCAACTTGTATTACATGATTTTAAGATTGAACTAAAAAAAATAAAAAATAACTCAAGGGTTTTACACCATTCAATGGTAATCAAAACTACGGAAATGCTGCCCCAAAAAGCTAGAGATAGTGGGAAACATTTGAAGCACTAGCTTGAGAAAAGGGAGGAAAAATGGGGAATCCAAAAACGAAATAAAATTAGCAGATGTAACAGAAGAAAAAAGCAGCTGCTGAAAACTTAAAACGAAGATGAACACAGTATAGAGTATAGACAGCTGTAAGCTTCTCAAATTTCAAACCAAAAAAAAAGGAGATACATTGACGAAAAATTATCTGCAAAAAGAAATAGTCTACCAACACTTGGGATGCAGAATATTACATCTAACGTTTCCAAACCCAGAAAAAAAAAAAAAAAAAACAATTCAAAATCAAGGGGCAACAAATACATGGAGTTTACCTGAGAGATAAAAGTTGTACGGACGCGAAAGTTGGTATTCTGCAAGTGTAGTGACTCGATTAGAGTGAGATAATGGATGCTTGAAAGGGAAAAGGACGAAGAAACCCTAGTTTAAGGGGAAGATGAAGATGGTGGGTGTTTTATCTTTATAGCCACTGATGCAGTTCCCAAGTCACTCACTCGTCTCGTCTCTTCTCAACTCTTTCTTTAGTCTTTAACTGGAGAGTGTGGGGTGTTTATATGAATGAAAATGGGATTTGAGTTAAGTAACGCACGCGCTCTTTCTTTCACGCGCTGACGGCACGCTCCAGTGGGCCCAGTCACATGGTTTTGGTGGGATTTTTACTCATTTTGAAATCTTTTATGTGAAACTTTGTCATTGGGTATTTGGATAAGATAAATGGGGTTAAAATTTCATCTCAAAACTATAATTTTGTTTTCTATTGTTCATGAGGTTATGTTTGATTTTTTTGCTTAGGCAGTCACGGTTGTTCATTTTTTTTCCTTCTTTTTATATATATTTATCTTGGAAAATAATCGAAAATCACATAAGAAGGGTTCTAAGAAGGGTTTTGATACATACATTTTAGATTGTTATTGTAAACAATTTTGAATCATTGTTTGAAAGACACTAGATTATGACATCCGTTAAATGCGGGAAACACATAAATAAAATGAAATTTTGTATAGATATTACAAAATAATTATAAAAAAGTAGGGTTATTGGTATTATTGAAATGTTTAGAAATTACACTAAAATAGGTAAATATATATAGCGTTAAAGGACCTCTTTATAAACAACATTTTTTATTTTATTAGTTCAATGACCTTGTTTGTCACATATAAGTACCTTCAAACATTTTTTACTTGTGACACGGAAAACAACTATATATAGTCAACCATGCATGAAATGGGTCTACACAAGTATAATCCAACATTTAACAATGTACTTTCAAAATACATTGTTATTTTATGGCTATATTGCGAAATATAACTGTTTATTTCAAAAAAATAGCAACTTATTTATGTTCCTTCAAAATGAACCACATAAAACCCCCCATAATATTAAATATAAAGAAACTATAACCAATTCTCTCTCCACTTCATCTCTAATATAAGATCTTTTTTCCTTAATCTAAGTTATTATCACTATCATCGACAATGTTAAGATTCATTGATGACTTCTTTTTTATTTTAGGGATAACACGAAAGAAATCATTTCTTAGGTCCATCATTTATGTTTATATCTTCGGTTTTTTTTTATTTTTATTTTGATATGCCTTCTTCCGTTTACCACCATATTTTTTTTCATGCTCCTTTTTATATGAAATAAATTTTTTTTGTGAAATTCTTTATACGGTTTTGAGTATGTGGAGGTATGTTGATTTTTTTTATGTAAAGAAAGTAAGGTATTTGTTCGATGTTGGTTCCTAGGTTTGGTTCTTATTTTTTTTGTGATTTCTCATAATTCATTGTGTTTTAATTTGCATATTTATCTAAAATCTTTATATATAGAACACTTTATCTATATAGTCATTCACAATAGAGTTTAATGAAGGAAAAAAGAAACACCTCTTTTGTTTTATTTACTTTGCAAATTATTGAGCCTCCATGCAAAACTTACAACATAATGAAAAAAACAAAAATCCCTTATGATGTAAATGCCAATTATGATTCTACCCCTTTTCCTCTTGTAACAATTATCTCACTTCAAAACATCTACTTTTGTGTTTCAGCATATTATTGATAGCATGAAAGATCCAAGCATTGTTGCATTTTGGTTAATCACAATGCCTCAAATTATGGGAGGATTTAAATATGGTGATGAGGTCAAACATAAAATATGGTGGTAATACAAGGTTCTTCTATTTCTTATTTATTTATTTACTTATTTTTTCATTCAACTTTATTACGAAATTAAATAGCTTCTTTTGTTGATATTATTGTTTCTTATTTAGAATAATATGCGATATGATCAACTTCATGATGCTATAGCAATGAGAAAACTTGGATGAGCAGGAAGTGAGATAAATTTATAATTTATTAACTTCAATGAGAAATTAATTAATTACAATTTTGTTATTGAATTTGAAATACAACAGGGGTTATATCAATGGATCCTGAACGTGCAAGAAATGATTCTTATTTATTAATTTACTTATTTTTTTAATTCAACTTTATTACGAAATTAAATAGCTTCTTTTATTGATATTAGTGTTTCTTATTTAGAAAAAATATGCGATATGATCAACTTCGTGATGCTATAGCAATGAGAAAACTTGGGTGAGCAGGAAGTGAGATAAATTTATAATTTATTAACTTCAATGAGAAATTAATTAATTACAATTTTGTTATTGAATTTGAAATACAACAGGGATTATATTAATGGATCTTGAACATGCAATAAATGATCTAGTGGTAGTAAAGAACATGCCTTACTATAAAGCAAAGAGCAAATTAGGGGCAGAAGTGATGTACCACCATGACCTCAAAAAAAAAAAGGGGGGGGGGGGGGGGGGTGGGGGAGAGATCTTAGTATAAACAAAAGTTTTTTCAATTATATATTTGGTTCCTGTGTTTAGTTGATTTTTTTGGTTTTGGTCCCTAAAAGAATCAGGTTGTAGTTTTGGACCTTGTTTCACTGTTTCATAAAAATTTTATGATTGCCTAAGTTAACAACCTAGCTATTAGGTTTTTTTTTTAAATCACCATTTTGCCTTTGAACCAAAACTAAAAAACATATAGCATAACAACAAAATTTATATATATATATTTTTTTTACTTAAGTTTAGAGTAAATTATATTTTTGGTCCTTGAGTATACCTGTTTTTTTTTTTTCAGAAGGTTCTGAGGGGCGTTTTTGGTATTTCAGGGTCAAATACCGACCCTAGCTGAGTGCACAATTCTATTATACCGTGCATTCTTACCTACCCATGTATGGTACCAATTCTTTTTGAAAAAGGAATACATGAGCCTACTTTCATCTTTCAGAACATGCTTATATTTAACTTTAAAGCTCAGATCAATTGTTGAGAAGGTATATTTCTTATTCTTATTTTGTTACTACCGGAGACATAAAAAAAACTTTCTAATGAGGGCGTTCATGTCTTTTGTACCCGTCTGTTATATTATGTCATGTCATCTCTTGTCTTGTCTATTGATTTTTTACAAAGGTATACACACACATGTAACATCATAATTTCATTATATATAACATCTAATTTTAACATTGAGTTTACTGTTTTTGAAAATAGGATCATAGTTACCGATTAAAAAGATGGAACCAAGAACCGAACACAACATCAAAAAAATAATTCAAAAACAACATTATACATCCAAATTATAAGTATTTAACAAAGAACCATACGAATAAGTAAAAACATATAATTTCGAAAACAATATCAAACTTACAGATTAAAATGATTTAAGGAAGAAATACATACATATATTCAACTAATCAAACTGATGGGAAGGTTGAAGTTTTTTTGCATTTCTTTTCTACGTGGGAATTATGACATAATGTTTGTGTAAATCGATTACTAAAAAGGTTTGAAATATATATATATATATATATATATATATATATATATATATATATATATATATATATATATATATATATATATATATACAAGTCAATATGATGAAAAATTAGTAGGTAATCAATTGAAATCTTATTTAAACTTAAAATATAAGATATCATGCTTGAAAGTATATTGGTTCATAAAAATATCTGAAACTTTTGAAATTTGAAATTAATAGTTTCCGATATTTCAACATATAATGTATTTGGAAAACAATTTTAAATGGAAACAGAGCCTAAATTTATGGTTTACATTAATAAGGAACCAATTTTGTAGTTGTAAGTTTGGAAAGAATTAAAGTATCATCTTCATACCAGGCGGGTTTACTTTAACAATCTTCTTCTTGCATAAAATTTCGGCATCATTGGCGCTGAGCCAATCCATTCCCAACACGATGTCGAAACCGTTAAGTTCGATAGGCAATAATTCCTCGCAGAACTTATTCTCATTCAAGTCAATTAAGATGTTTTTCATACGATGGCTAACAGGTACAAACTTGCCACTAGTAACTTCGATTAATAAAGCATTATCTAATCTATTAATAGGCAAAGCTAGTTTTCTACCAAATTCATGCGATATAAAGGAGTAGTTGGCTCCATAATCAAATAAAATTTGGGCAGGCAAATTGTTAACGAGAAAGGTACCTGAAGCGACAGCAGCTTCATCCTTAGCAGCTTCCAGTGTCATCTGGAATGCTCTCGCCTTCGGCTTTGGTGGAATGTTGGGCTTAGCTGCCTCCTTCTTCTTCGGACAGTCTTTCAAAATATGCCCCTCTTCATTACAACCAAAACACATCCTTTTGTTGTTCGGATATTCATTGGCAAAATGTCCAACCTTTCCACACTTGTAGCAAGTTACATCCTCGCTACATTTCCCGAAATGCTTTATCTTACACTTTTCACACCACTTCGCTTCCCCTCCTTTACCCCCACCAAACCTTTTCGAATCAGATTTCGAAAATTTGCTTTTCTTACCGGAACTAGATGTTCCCTCAAACTTCCTCTTCTCACCAACCTCAACCTTGTTGGTGGTTCTACCCTTTATCATGTTCTCAACAGACTTGGCAGCCCAGATAGTTGCCTCTAAAGTATGTGCCTGACGTACTGGCACCTCATACTCCCATGGGAGTCCCTTCGCATACCGGTCCACCTTCGTCAGCTCATCTGGAACGATACACAAGGCAAACTCCATCTTATAGGTGAAGTTATTGGTGTATTCATCAACTGACATATTGCCCTTAGTCAATGTCAGGAACTTGTTCTCCAACTCCAACAGATTTTGAGTCGAGCAGAACTTGCGCTTAAACTGCACCAAGAACTCTGCCCATGACAATTGCAGTGGCTCATTAGGGCTCAAAGTCTTCCCTAGAGTGTTCCACCAAATAACGGCTCCACCTCGGAATTGACGCACGGCATAGATGGTTTGCAACTTACCTCTGCAACCACACGTCATGAAGGCTAGCTCCATTTCGGAGATCCAATCCATAACCCCAATCGGATCCTCCTTTCCATTGAAGGTCGATGGTTTGCAAGTCAAAAAGTCCTTGTACTTGCATCCCATTCCATCATTCCTTCCATCGCAGTTATCTTGCCTAACTATCGGTGGGTTGGCTTGACCAACTGATCCACTGAAGTTTCCACCTTCCGAGTGCCCTTCATTTAATTCAGGCTCTTCCACATGAATCGACAGTTCTTCATGATTTTGTTGAAGCAACCGTCTAGTTTCCTCCATCTGACGATCCAACATCGTCTGAATCATCAATTGCACACCAGCCATGGTTATTGGCTCAGGTGTTGCTGCTACAACAGGTCTTTGTTCAATCACTGGTGGTTGATTCCTGTTTTCATCAACATTTGCAACTCCACTTCTTGTTCTCACCATTTTTGATCTACACACCGAATAAGGTGAAATTAGATCCTTATTCACGATAGATATTCAAATCATCCTTATCACTCCGAAACGTTTACATGCTAGTTCTAATATAGTAGACGTATGCTTAGAATCCTACACACATAAAGTTGCTAGATCCGGTCGGCAACAGACCATAGATCCGAACAAATAATATCATATATGGCAACACACAACATTTAGCACATAAAGCATTTTAGGCAATATTCCTAAAATAAACTAGTGCTCGTGTCTAAAACATAACAGACACACATCTCAAAATTCCACTTAGCATTCTAAGTTTAAGTCTAGAAATCCTAAAAATTCCTAGTTCGCTTAAACTAATGCTCTGATACCAACTGTGACATCCCCAAAATCTCGGCCAGAAAAGACCGATTTCATTTATGCTTTTTAAAATAATTTTCAGAGTAAATCCTTTTAATTTTAAAAGAGATGCGGAATTTGTTCCCAAAAACAAAACATGATAAAATAGATATTTATCAAAACATTTCATAAAGAAATATGATTTCATTTCATAATCAAAAGTCGGGATGTCATGTTCCGATACAGATCATGAAGCATAAACGATAGCATTACAAGTCTTTCAACAAATATATACATATACAGACTTGTAAACAAAACAACTTGATGTTCGCCCATCTTAAGCTCTTGCACCACTTCCTGTAAAATAAAACAACTGAGTGGGTCAGGCTTGGGAGCCTGGTGAGCATATAGGGTTTTCAACCCACAATAAATAATTAAATTAATTATTATCAACCAACAATAACCCAGTTACCCATTCCTGTTATTCTCACTTTATGTCCCTAAAATAACTAACACAAGGGACCTAGTCTAAGAATATTTCATCGGGGCGACTACACATGCTTCGGGGGTTCCTCAGCAATATGAGTCAAATAAGGCAACCATGGGGGGGATGGAATACAACGGATGAACACCCAAGTTCATTAACACCTACAGGTTATGAGCCTGCTAGCGTTCCACTGGACTGTCTAGAAAAGTCCGTGGTCGTCATCTAAATTCCGCTAGATGACTGGATCAAAACAACATCGAGGCCTCTCATCTGTTTATTACACACCAACTATCTACCCATATTCTACCCAACATATTAGTAGATAAAATATACATTTTTATACGTAGTTTCAAAACCTGTATAGCATGCTCAATCAAAACATTTTTCACATAACAGATGAGGCATACACACATAATATGCATTTCATAGAGAATACATCGGATCTATAAGATAGAAGAGAGTGAATATACACTCACACGTATAACAACCAAATATATACACATAACACGTATTTTATAGGAAATACTTCATAATATTGCGTTGGAATGAAAATAACTACACACTCACTTGATCAGAAGATGATCGGGCAGCACTACGGCTTGCAGAAGAGGTGTTTCTCCGTAGATCTGGAAGATCTTCACAAAACTGGGCTCCTCGCGGGCAGCGTTTCGGCTCGGGAATAACGCTCTTCGGGATTCTCGGGGCTTCGGATCTTGCTTCGGGGCTCGGGAATATTACCGGGGCTACGGGGTATAAACGGCACGCAAAACGAGGCAAAACTTAGAGAGAGAGAAGAGTTTGAACAAGAGAAAATGGCTGAATTCGAGTTCTATTTATAGGCTGCTGGGTCTGGGATTACGCGGGGCGTAATCTCAAATTACGTGGGGCGTACTCGGGTTACGCGGGGCGTACTTTGACGTCACTGCGTGCGTCGACTGGTGGCACTCGAGTATTGGTCAGACAAGTTGCATCCGACTGAGTACGCGGGGTGTACTCAAATTACGCGGGGCGTAATTGACTTGTCAATTTTCTAAATTGTGTAACTTTCGCATACGAACTCCGTTTTCGACGTTCTTTATATCCACGCGAAGGTCATACCATACTCTACAATTTTCATTTAGACTCCGTCGGCTAATTTTGACTTCTATTTTTATTATTTGTTTTTAGAAGGCCGGGACAGAAAAACTTCGTTATAAATTCATAACTTCTTCGTCTGACGTCCGTTCTCGCCTAACTTTTCATCGTTTCGCTACTAACAATGAGATCTTTGATTCTCATTTAGATTGTTTCGGCTAAAAACCGCTCGATCTCAAATCGAGTATTCGGGCTGCATACTGCTAAGTCGAAACTTAGAAAAATCATAACTTCCTCATACGAAGTCAGATTTGGGCGTTCCTTTTATGCACGCTCTCGGTTTAACGAAATCTACAACTTTTGTTTAGATCGTTAAGGCTAAATATCTCTCTATCTTAAATTCATATTTTACGTCACTCGACATCGTACCGGTTCTGTCTCGAAACTTCGACAGGTCATAACTTCTTCGTTATAACTCGGATTTTGGCATTCCTTATATCTCCGGAATCCTTGTTTCAACCACTACAACTTTATGCAAAGATATCGGGCGTATCTCACACTTTAATTTTGACGCTTATTTTATTCTTAATTCATTAAATTATAAAAATCAAGAAAATAAACACATAAATCACATAATTCACAAATAATACATTCTTATTATTTCAAGTTGAGTTACAAGGTTAACCTAGACTATTACTTTGCTAAAAATGGCAAGCCCGGAAACACAAGCGTTACAATTATCTCCACCTTAGAATGATTCCGTCCCCGGAATCACTCATCAACAAACAAATGTGGATAGCGACTCAACATGTCACTCTCCGTCTCCCAGGTGAGATTCGGCCCATTCGTGTGTTTCCATCGGACAAGAACTAACTCGACCATCTTGCGTCGCAACTTCTTAGTCTTTCGGTCAACAATTGCCTCTGGTTCTTCAATCAACCTTTTGTTCTCATCAATTCTCAACTCCGAAAGTGGAATCATGTCGGGAACTTCCTCCGTGAACTTCCGTAAATAACACACATGAAAAGTGTTATGAATTCCATTCAGTTCTTCTGGTGGTTCGAGCTTGTAAGCTTGGTTCCCAATCCTCTGAAGAACTTTAAACGGTCCAATAAACCTTGGACTCAACTTTCCCCTTTTACCAAATCTTGTAAGTCCCTTCCACGGCGAGACTTTAAGCAAAACCGAATCCCCAACTTCAAAAGTCATCGGTCTTCGCTTTTTGTCAGCATAACTCTTTTGACGATCTTGAGCTGCTAACATTCTTTCCCTAATTATTTTCAACTTTTCAGCAGTCTGATGAACCATCTCCGGTCCCATAAACTGCTTTTCCCCAGCCTCAAGCCAACAAGACGGCGTACGACACTTTTGTCCATACAAAGCTTGGTAAGGTGCCATCTTAATGCTCGAGTGAAAACTATTGTTATAGGAAAATTCTACCAACGGTAAATGTTCATCCCAATTACCTAGGAATTCCAAGGTACATGCTCTCAGCATATCTTCAAGTGTTTGTATCGTTCGTTCGCTCTGACCATCAGTCTGCGGATGGTAAGCTGTACTTAAACACAACCTGGTACCCAATTCCTCTTGTAGACTTTTCCAAAATCGCGAGGTGAAACGACTATCACGATCCAACACAATTGTTAACAGAACACCGTGAAGCCTCACAATTTCCTTTACGTAAGAATTCGCAAGCTTTTCCATAGACCATTTCTCATTGGCTGCTATGAAATGCGCACTCTTAGTGAATCGATCAACGACCACCCAAATCATGTCGTGACCATTCTTTGTTCTGGGCAGTTTAGTGACAAAATCCATGGCAATGTCTTCCCACTTACCCATAGGCACAGGTAAAGGTTCTAAACTCCCGTATGGTTTCTGATGTTGTGTCTTGACTCTCGCACAAGTCACACACTCGGCCACATACTTTGCAACATCAAGCTTCATCGTCGGCCACCAGTAGTAGGGTTTCAGGTCCCTATACATTTTAGTGCTACCGGGATGAATCAAATACATGGTCTTGTGAGCTTCTTCCATCAGAAGATCTCTAATTCCTCCTGACTTAGGTACCCAAATACGATCTTGGAATACCTTCAGTCCATGATCGTTTGTACCAAACACCAACGTTTTACCCAAACGTTCCTCCTTTCGGTCATTTTTCTCAGAAGCTTCCTCTTGAGCTTTCTTTATACTTTCCACAATGGTCGAGACAACTTCAATTCTCAACGCTCTTGGCCTTTTCCTTTCAAGATTGACTTTCCGACTGAGAGCATCAGCAACAATATTAGCCTTACCGGGGTGGTAAAGTATCTCGCAGTCGTAGTCCTTGAGTAATTCCAGCCAGCGTCGTTGCCTCATATTCAATTCCTTCTGATTAAAGAGATATTGGAGACTCTTATGATCAGTGAAAAGTTTGCACTTAGTGCCATAGAGGTAATGCCTCCATATCTTCAGTGCGAAAACTACCGCTGCCAACTCCAAATCATGAGTCGGGTAGTTCTTTTCATGCTCTTTCAGTTGTCGAGATGCATATGCTATCACCTTTTCTCTTTGGGTTAAAACACAACCCAATCCAACCCCAGGCGCATCGCTATAAACAGCGAAGTCTTCAACTCCATCGGGTAGAGAAAGTATCAGTGCCTCGCATAGTTTCTTCTTTAGCTTCTCGAATGCTTCTTTATGCTTCTCACTCCAAGCATAAGCAGCTCCTTTGTGGGTCAAAGCTGTCAATGGAGTAGCAATCGAAGAAAATCCTTGGATAAACCTTCGGTAATATCCGACTAATCCTAAAAAGCTTCGGATCTCCGTGGGACTTTTCGGTTGTTCCCACTTCATTACAGCTTCAATCTTTGCTGGATCAACCATTATCCCTTCCTGGTTGACCACGTGACCCAAGAATTGGACTTCACGAATCCAAAAATCACATTTGGAGAACTTAGCATACAACTTCTCCTTCTTCAAAACTTCTAACACTTCTCGTAAGTGTCTGCCATGCTCTTCCTGGCTTTTTGAGTAAATCAGAATGTCGTCTATGAACACTATCACGGATTTATCAAGGAACGGATTACAAACCCTATTCATTAAATCCATGAATGTTGCCGGAGCATTGGTTAGTCCAAACGACATAACCAATAACTCGTAGTGTCCATATCTAGTTCTGAACGCAGTCTTCTCTATATCCTGCTCTCTTACTTTCAGCTGATGATATCCTGACCTAAGATCGATCTTCGAGAAATAGCTCGAACCTTGCAATTGATCAAATAGGTCATCAATCCTTGGCAACGGATATCTATTCTTTATTGTTGCCTTGTTCAGCTCTTTGTAATCAATGCACATTCTCATACTTCCATCTTTCTTCTTCATGAATAATATCGGAGCTCCCCAGGGCGATGAACTAGGTCTAATGAAACCTTTGTCCAACAACTCTTGAAGTTGCATCATCAGCTCCTTCATCTCCGTTGGTGCTAATCGATAAGGTGCTTTTGTTATTGGCGTGGTTCCTGGTAGCAAGTCTATTCTGAACTCTACTTGTCTATCAGGTGGTAACCCAGGAAGATCTTCGGGAAATACTTCCGGATAATCACACACCACAGTAATACTCTGTATCACCTTCTTTTCCTTCTTAGCATCAATCACGAATGCTAAATATGATGTACATCCCTTGGTCAAACACTTTCTGGCTTTCATTAGGGAAATGATTCCAGAATTCACTCGGCGTTTGTCCCCATACACCATAAACGATTCCTTCCCAGGCAGGTTTACTTTAACAATCTTCTTCTTGCATAAAATTTCGGCATCATTGGCGCTGAGCCAATCCATTCCCAACACGATGTCGAAACCGTTAAGTTCGATAGGCAATAATTCCTCGCAGAACTTATTCCCATTCAAGTCAATTAAGATGTTTTTCATACGATGGCTAACAGGTACAAACTTGCCACTAGCAACTTCGATTAATAAAGCATTATCTAATCTATTAATAGGCAAAGCTAGTTTTCTACCAAATTCATGCGATATAAAGGAGTAGTTGGCTCCATAATCAAATAAAATTTGGGCAGGCAAATTGTTAACGAGAAAGGTACCTGAAGCGACAGCAGCTTCATCCTTAGCAGCTTCCAGTGTCATCTGGAATGCTCTCGCCTTCGGCTTTGGTGGAATGTTGGGCTTAGCTGCCTCCTTCTTCTTCGGACAGTCTTTCAAAATATGCCCCTCTTCATTACAACCAAAACACATCCTTTTGTTGTTCGGATATTCATTGGCAAAATGTCCAACCTTTCCACACTTGTAGCAAGTTACATCCTCGCTACATTTCCCGAAATGCTTTATCTTACACTTTTCACACCACTTCGCTTCCCCTCCTTTACCCCCACCAAACCTTTTCGAATCAGATTTCGAAAATTTGCTTTTCTTACCGGAACTAGATGTTCCCTCAAACTTCCTCTTCTCACCAACCTCAACCTTGTTGGTGGTTCTACCCTTTATCATGTTCTCAACAGACTTGGCAGCCCAGATAGTTGCCTCTAAAGTATGTGCCTGACGTACTGGCACCTCATACTCCCATGGGAGTCCCTTCGCATACCGGTCCACCTTCGTCAGCTCATCTGGAACGATACACAAGGCAAACTCCATCTTATAGGTGAAGTTATTGGTGTATTCATCAACTGACATATTGCCCTTAGTCAATGTCAGGAACTTGTTCTCCAACTCCAACAGATTTTGAGTCGAGCAGAACTTGCGCTTAAACTGCACCAAGAACTCTGCCCATGACAATTGCAGTGGCTCATTAGGGCTCAAAGTCTTCCCTAGAGTGTTCCACCAAATAACGGCTCCACCTCGGAATTGACGCACGGCATAGATGGTTTGCAACTTACCTCTGCAACCACACGTCATGAAGGCTAGCTCCATTTCGGAGATCCAATCCATAACCCCAATCGGATCCTCCTTTCCATTGAAGGTCGATGGTTTGCAAGTCAAAAAGTCCTTGTACTTGCATCCCATTCCATCATTCCTTCCATCGCAGTTATCTTGCCTAACTATCGGTGGGTTGGCTTGACCAACTGATCCACTGAAGTTTCCACCTTCCGAGTGCCCTTCATTTAATTCAGGCTCTTCCACATGAATCGACAGTTCTTCATGATTTTGTTGAAGCAACCGTCTAGTTTCCTCCATCTGACGATCCAACATCGTCTGAATCATCAATTGCACACCAGCCATGGTTATTGGCTCAGGTGTTGCTGCTACAACAGGTCTTTGTTCAATCACTGGTGGTTGATTCCTGTTTTCATCAACATTTGCAACTCCACTTCTTGTTCTCACCATTTTTGATCTACACACCGAATAAGGTGAAATTAGATCCTTATTCACGATAGATATTCAAATCATCCTTATCACTCCGAAACGTTTACATGCTAGTTCTAATATAGTAGACGTATGCTTAGAATCCTACACACATAAAGTTGCTAGATCCGGTCGGCAACAGACCATAGATCCGAACAAATAATATCATATATGGCAACACACAACATTTAGCACATAAAGCATTTTAGGCAATATTCCTAAAATAAACTAGTGCTCGTGTCTAAAACATAACAGACACACATCTCAAAATTCCACTTAGCATTCTAAGTTTAAGTCTAGAAATCCTAAAAATTCCTAGTTCGCTTAAACTAATGCTCTGATACCAACTGTGACATCCCCAAAATCTCGGCCAGAAAAGACCGATTTCATTTATGCTTTTTAAAATAATTTTCAGAGTAAATCCTTTTAATTTTAAAAGAGATGCGGAATTTGTTCCCAAAAACAAAACATGATAAAATAGATATTTATCAAAACATTTCATAAAGAAATATGATTTCATTTCATAATCAAAAGTCGGGATGTCATGTTCCGATACAGATCATGAAGCATAAACGATAGCATTACAAGTCTTTCAACAAATATATACATATACAGACTTGTAAACAAAACAACTTGATGTTCGCCCATCTTAAGCTCTTGCACCACTTCCTGTAAAATAAAACAACTGAGTGGGTCAGGCTTGGGAGCCTGGTGAGCATATAGGGTTTTCAACCCACAATAAATAATTAAATTAATTATTATCAACCAACAATAACCCAGTTACCCATTCCCGTTATTCTCACTTTATGTCCCTAAAATAACTAACACAAGGGACCTAGTCTAAGAATATTTCATCGGGGCGACTACACATGCTTCGGGGGTTCCTCAGCAATATAAGTCAAATAAGGCAACCATGGGGGGATGGAATACAACGAATGAACACCCAAGTTCATTAACACCTACAGGTTATGAGCTTGCTAGCGTTCCACTGGACTGTCTAGAAAAGTCCGTGGTCGTCATCTAAATTCCGCTAGATGACTGGATCAAAACAACATCGAGGCCTCTCATCTGTTTATTACACACCAACTATCTACCCATATTCTACCCAACATATTAGTAGATAAAATATACATTTTTATACGTAGTTTCAAAACCTGTATAGCATGCTCAATCAAAACATTTTTCACATAACAGATGAGGCATACACACATAATACGTATTTCATAGAGAATACATCAGATCTATAAGATAGAAGAGAGTGAATATACACTCACACGTATAACAACCAAATATATACACATAACACGTATTTTATAGGAAATACTTCATAATATTGCGTTGGAATGAAAATAACTACACACTCACTTGATCAGAAGATGATCGGGCAGCACTACGGCTTGCAGAAGAGGTGTTTCTCCGTAGATCTGGAAGATCTTCACAAAACCGGGCTCCTCGCGGGCAGCGTTTCGGCTCGGGAATAACGATCTTCGGGATTCTCGGGGCTTCGGATCTTGCTTCGGGGCTCGGGAATATTACCGGGGCTTCGGGGTATAAACGGCACGCAAAACGAGGTAAAACTTAGAGAGAGAAGAGTTTGAACAAGAGAAAATGGCTGAATTCGAGTTCTATTTATAGGCTGCTGGGTTTGGGATTACGCGGGGCGTAATCTCAAATTACGCGGGGCATACTCGGGTTACGTGGGGCGTACTTTGACGTCACTGCGTGCGTCGACTGGTGGCACTCGAGTATTGGTCAGACAAGTTGCATCTGACTGAGTACGCGGGGCATACACAAATTACGCGGTGCGTAATTCACTTGTCAATTTTCTAAATTGTGTAACTTTCGTATACGAGCTCCGTTTTCGACGTTCTTTATATCCACGCGAAGGTCAGACCATACTCTACAACTTTCATTTAGACTCCGTCGGCTAATTTTGATTTCTATTTTTATTATTTATTTTTAGAAGGTCGGGACAGAAAAACTTCGTTATAAATTCATAACTTCTTCGTCTGACGTCCGTTCTTGCCTAACTTTTCATCGTTTTGCTACTAACAATGAGATCTTTGATTCTCATTTAGATTGTTTCGGCTAAAAACCGCTCGATCTCAAATCGAGTATTCGGGCTGCATACTGCTAAGTCGAAACTTAGAAAAATCATAACTTCCTCATACGAAGTCAGATTTGGGCATTCCTTTTATGCACGCTCTCGGTTTAACGAAATCTACGACTTTCGTTTAGATCGCTAAGGCTAAATATCGCTCTATCTTAAATTCATATTTTACGTCACTCGGCGTCGTACCGGTTCTTTCTCGAAACTTCGACAGATCATAACTTCTTCGTTAGAACTCGGATTTTGGCATTCCTTATATCTCCGGAATCCTTGTTTCAACCACTACAACTTTATGCAAAGATATCGGGCGTATCTCACACTTTAATTTTGACGCTTATTTTATTCTTAATTCATTAAATTATAAAAATCAAGAAAATAAACACATAAATCACATACTTCACATAATTCACAAATAATACATTCTTATTATTTCAAGTTGAGTTACAAGGTTAACCTAGACTATTACTTTGCTAAAAATGGCAAGCCCAGAAACACAGGCGTTACATTAATTCACTACTTACTTCCAAAAGTATGATCGACTATGGATGTTTGAAAAACCCAATTATTCGGGAAGTAAAACATACAAAGTGAAACAAAATAATAACCTAATTAACTATGGTCTCAAAACTATTGAATATAAATAAAACACTTATTATTTAATCAACATAATAATTAGACTTTCTTAATTGTATCATGTTTCAATTAATCAATTAAACACTTGAATTAAAAATTAGTTATGCAATGTTATAAACATGCATACTATGTCTTTCTAAGGTCCTTCCTTTGTGAACATATCAATTAGACTTAATTCCAATGATGCTCATATCATACTTCCAAATCCTTATTAAAAGGGTAAGAATTTCAAATTCTTGTCACCACTAAATGTGTTAGAGTCTAACCTTGCATGTAATATCCCATTTGTGATAACGTGGCATCAAAGTCACTGAGACTTAGCCAATGATGTCACAAAATGCTCCATTGAAACTTTGTTACTAAAACAATTTCATGGTGATGAAGTATCAAATTCAAGTTAACTCCTTAAACACCTTCTTTGCATTAGGGTTTATAACTCACATGTAGATTTCAATAACCAACTCCTATTATGGAAATATTTCCATATTCCCATATAATCATCAATTATGAACAATAATCACCTCCACCCAGAATTATGTCAATATGGTCCGTCCAAATACTATACTTCCAACTGTCCATAAGCAATCAATCTTTTGGTAAACCTCATAATGTTCTTAACAGTTGTTTAACAACTTTAGTCACATCTTGTTCTACTCCTTTTGCCCTTTCAATGACCTAGGCATTTGGAAAATCAGAACAAATGAATATTATAGCATATGTAATCAATCAAATATCCAAGACATATGGGATTCGACACATAATGTCTCATATAAAGACATGATACTTGATTAGTCTTTTGCTATAATATTTCCACATATATTGAATTTCTTATGTTGAAACATTTTAACACGATATTCATATATGTACAAGACTAAGTTTTATTAAATCCTTCAATCTAAACTTTTAGATTTGAAATGAAGTATGAGTTCCCTCTCCCCTAAGCTTATCATAGTGAAACAATTCCAAACTTTTAAACTTGCAAATTTGAAAAACTTTGTTTCCTACTAATAGTATTGCCAACTTGCAACACTTAGCGTAACAATTACGCATCTACTAGCATAACAATTATGATTCTAAATGCATAACAATTATGCTCCCACAGTCCCACTAGCTTTGACATGTACCCGAAAATCAACTGGACTTCTAGAAATCAATACTTTTTGACTTTCTTACTAATGTAAAGATTTCTGATACGTAATGATTTGATAAGTCTTCAACTAGACTTCTCAAGCTCATACACCTTCATTATATAGCATATATGTGTGTTTAAACCATTTCAGAACTTATAAAGTCCTGAACGTTCAAACTGTTTCTTGCCATTTCACACCATTCGAACTATGAAAGGGGATGTCATAATCATATGCGAATTTGAGAACACAATTTTCATAACTAATAACCATAATGATATAAATCATATTTAAAATCTACTAGTGAAAGTGTTTCCTCATAATCATTTTCATGAATTAGAGTGAAAAGTTTTGCTACCTATATTTGATGGTGTACTTGCTCTCATCCATGTGAATTTATCACTTTCAACCTACAATCATAAGATAAGGTTGAAGACAAAACCAAATTCACATTTAGCTTCCATGGATTGAACTTTGCTTATTCTTTATTTCTTGTCTTCTGGCAACACAAGGGCCTACCAATGCTTCCATGTTGTTAAGCAGCTCATTTCTATTGACCAATTTACCATCACTGACCAACGTGCTCTGACTTTTGTAGTCAAATTAGCAAAGAACTCATTGTTGGATTCGGTATCTAAGCCCATAACTATTTTTGGAATGTATTTGACTTGATTATGAGCATAGTCCTTTTGGGTTGCCTTCACTCATGCAACTTGATAGGATGATAAGAGGAGATAGAGTAGAATTTGTTATGTGAATAGTAGATTAGTACTCAAAAATGGTTTTATTAATATATTACAATATCGATATATTATTTGTAAATCATGTTATTTAATTGGTATTGATCAGAAATTAATTTAGAATTAATTTAGTGGTCAAAAGAGACTGATTAAATAATTAGGGGAATGTTATGTAAATCATTGATAGTTGCATAAATGGGCTGATGAAATCCATAAAGTGGAGTGGACGAAATTCTATAGGAAAGCCCTATAGATTTCGTCCATGGGCTCTAAGGAAGGAGTTCATCGGTTGCTTGTTGCCTAAGTTAGGTATTAGGGTTTCCACCTGAAAAACTAAAACTATATATTGGACCCCATTTAAGGGATTTTCGGCCTAATTCATTCAAGAAAGAAACCCTAGCTAAAATCCTTCTCTCATAATTCATTGTCCTTGCATTGGGTGTTTGTGACTCCATTGGAGGTGGAACACTAGGGGCACAAGGCTTTCAGAAGTCAAGATCAATAAGGATTGAACTTGTTATTGCTACATAACAAGAGAGGTAAAGATTCTAGCCTTATTCACATGTGATTTTCGATATATGTATGCTAGTTATAGGGTTATTGCTTTGGTATTCATAGTTGTATGTTCAAATTAGAAAATCCTAGATACAAAGCAATTATGGTTGCATGTACACCATATGAATGATGTTATGCTCAAAACCCAATACTCATAAGCATTGCCAAATCAAGTGGAAGATGCACAAAAACAATAATGTGTCAACTTAACACGATAGGTTATCAACCTTAAGTCGTGTGCTAGTGATAACTAAAAGGTTTATTCTTGATTGACTCTTCAAACTCTTCAAGATTAATAAAACTCCCACTGACTTCTTGACATATAATTTTCTCTCTCAAGGAGCATTCCTTAACGATCAAAACAAATACTCTAAAGTTAGTATGGATTCTCATCAAGAAAAACACTTCACGTAATTGATCTTAGTTTATCCTTTGTTTTAACCAACACATCACAACTACCAATTTCAAATGTGCTAGAATAAGAAAATGAAAGACCCACACTTTCATATGATTGAGATAACCACTTTCAGTATAGCTTAAAACTACATCATATTACTCCAAGTTACACCAAATTACTTCAAAACATGCTACATGCATATTTATAAATAATATTTTACATTGATAATTTGATGACAAAATAATGGATACAAACCGACTAAGTTTTTATATATTACAAAACTACCCAGAATATTATAATTTTATACATACACGATCACTAAATACAAAAGTAATAGTATAAACTATTTTAAATTTGCTAACAATATATGACTATATTGAATCCTTATTACCTGCAATAGTTAAACACCGAGAGGGATAAGCGGTGATGCTTAGTGAGTTCAACTATAGATACAATATAACGTTATGTCATTTATATAATTCAATATGGCAGAAGCAAAGAGGAACAAGGAACAACAAAGACATATGTGAATCATGTGACAAACTTTCCATATCAATCAATGATTTGATTCAAAGATATACAATTAATGAGACATAACAATTTCAATACTTGATATACATCAATAAAGCTTCAGCCCAAATGGCACAGAAGACATACACTTTCTAATTAAACATTTTGGTAGATTTCAGGCTTTTAGCCCTATTTGACATTCTGCCAATGCCATAGGGGTAGAAGTCATTCTCTTACGAGGCATGCTCTATATGGCCAGAGGCTACATACCAATACCATCGTGAATCTAAGTCCTTTCACTAATCACATGGTTAGAGGTACAACTTTGCTACCATAATAGCATGAAATAATAACACAGAAAAAGCACATAGCACATATAACATATAACATACAATTGTTCTTATATATTGAACTCACCGTGAATTAACTGGAGGTTAAAATAGAAATTTGGCAACAATCCGTTACTATAATTAACTTTCTTCGATGAAAACAAGGAGCTTTCTTGAAAATCGGGCCTTGCAAGGGTTGAGCTTTAAATCGAGAAGCTAAATTTATCGGGCACTTCATAACGTATTTCGGGTGTTGGTTATGATCCCGAGGCTTTTGGGATGCTAAGTAGCTTAAAATAGGGTTTAGGAGTGAAAAGTGTGAGATTTTCTAACCTTAGTATGGAGATCCCGCACCTCCTATATATAGGTGTGAGCCTTAGATCCGAAGGAAAGAGAAAGGAGCACGTGGCTGCTTCACAGGTGAGGAGGGCAGGTGGCGCGTATGAGATCGAGACATGGAACGACACGCGGTGTTAGATGCGAGGGGCACGCGTCGGACGTTGGTTGGGTCGCGGCTTTGGTGCGAGGGGGTTGCAACACAAGTCGGACACGCGACAACAGCGAAGAGGGGCGACGTGGCCGGTTCTGAGCCTTGCATGCGAAATTCCTCGAATTTTGGGATTTTTCTCGGTTTTTGTGTTCCAAACTTTAAAAATCCATAATCATTAAGATGATCATAAAACATGATACTAAAGTATTCTCCTTTCCTTTCAGATTAGAGAAACCTTTATCTTTCCGCCTTATAGATTCTTCTTATCTGTTTTATTACCCTTTGAGAACGTTTCAAAGTGTTAGAATTATGCTTAGTCTTGTAAACACAACCATGTTTACCGAAACATCAGTAAATCATGACGAATATACTTATCGTCTTTTGTGGTGGATCTAAATAGTCCACATCAATGTGTACAAGATCATGTAGTCATTCACTTAACTCACATAAACATGTGATCAATGAATTAGTCATGATCTTCCAATGATCAAGATTCTCATACATCACACAATTCGAATTGTATGGCTCCAAGTTTCTGTCCAATTGAAACTTGGGTGACGAGAATTCATTTTCACTTGGTTGATTATGACATTTCCACAAACAACATAATTAATAATTCAAATCGATATTCAACATTGATAATAATAGAAATGTAACCACCAATTTTCATAAATGCCATTGTAAGGAAACATACAGTAAACCAGATAAAAACAAAAATTAACTTTATTGATAATGAGCGAAAAAATCTTGTCCTCATAATACAAATATATGAAAACTATGTTTCTAGATATTTCCTAAGCAATCTATCATAACTTCCAAAGCAGCATCTCAAAAATCTGATCATCAAACTATGTGACCGAGATACATCTCTCACGATCAGATTCAGCTTACTCTTCTTAAGCTTCTTTCTTTCTCTTAGATTCTGCAAAACATCAAAATGTGACTATCACGTCATGTATTAAGAATCTATGATTAGGAAATTAATAAAATAATGAAGTTATATAGTGGATGTACCCGAAGTAAAGTCACACAACTTGACTTTACTATCTCTAAGGTTTTTCAGGTAGCCTGGACAACTTCGCATGCAATGCCCCTTCAATTAGCAATAGAAACACATGGACCTTTTGGGATTAGCACATGGAACTATCTCAGAATTATCTTTTCTCTTTATGATATGGTCAAATGGTTTGACCTTGGCCGATCCCTTTCCATTGGGAAGAGAAACCTTATCCAGACTACCATTATTTCCATTGTCAATGTCCATGGAAATTTGGGAGACAGATCCTTCAAACATAGTTGCTTGACTTATGCTCTTAAGCATTTTTGCTTCAATAGATATCAACATATATGTTAGATCAATTAAGGTCACATCGTGGACACTCATATAATAGTCTTTAATGAGATGACTATACGATTCAGGAAGCGAAACTAGAACTAAGTCAATAGCCAGCTCCCTTGGGAAAACGACACCCAACATCCCCAATCTTTCAATGTGTGGTTTCATTTTCAGAACATGCGTACATACAGACTTTCAATCGGGATGTTTACATGCCAATAGCGCTTGAATAGTTTCATACTTTTCAACATGAAGAAGACATGACTTAGGGAGAGTCACTGGAGGAGGTGGAGGAAGAGTTGGAGAAGCATGATTTCTGGTTTCACCATTGCTTGAATAAGGGAACATTCTTTCACCGTGATCAACATGTGGAAGATCATTTTCAGATAGAGAAGGAAAAATATTTCTGGAAGAACGAGGAAGACCATTGTTGTCTGAACTTGACCTCTATAGAGGGAGAATAGAGAATTCAAGTTAGTTGATTTAATCCTTAATTATTAACCCAAATTTTTTAACTAATGTTAGGATCCATATTTTCGATTCGAATTCTGAAGAGGGATGTTGTAATCAATTTCAAATCTATTTTATGTAGGTAACGCATTTACCAATTTCAATCTTATGAAACTCATACATCTTTTGAGATTCATTGAACTATACATGTTTAATCTCGATTATGCTCTCACTTTGTGGTTGGGATGTCGAGGATCATAAACGAGATGTGAATAACCATGCAAATTAGCTTAATACTCTCGATTTCATTTATCATCTGAAAGTAATGTGCCAGTTAATCACATGCGCTCCATTAATTCAATTATAATTTACGAGACACTAATTGCCAACAATATTAGTCCCGTATTAGTATGCCAGTTAACCACACACGCTCCACTAACGACCAATAAGGTGAATTGTGCAATTTCATAGGTTAGCATCAAATTCACATGTTTCCGAAAGTAACTAAGAGTGAGATTTTTAGAAAAGTGATTTAGTTAATTTATAATTCATTATACTTATTAATGAGAATTATTTTTCCAATCAAACTCGTTCAACTAACGACCATCTACTAGTCAAGTAAGCAATGGGTGAGAGTGGACACCCATTCAATCGTCATTTTATAGGCAATTTCCTTATACCGCCTTATAGACCAGCTTCTTGAATGATGCATCCTAACGGTAATACATAATTTTCTTATACATATATTAAACTCTTAATTGTATATATAGTATAAGGTGATTTTTAAAACATTTTAAAATTCCATGGGTTTAATCTTTTAATAAATTAAAGTTTTAATTTAATTAAGTTTAAACCATACATGTATTTATTAATTATCCTTTAAAGAATCATTTAATTAAATTATCAACAAAATCCATAAAAATGTAATTTAGGATTTACATTTTAAATTTCAAAAAATTTAACTTTTAATTTGAATCTAAACCAACCATAAAATTAATTTTAATTAATAATCAAATTAATTACTTAGTAATAAATTATGGATATATCAATTATCCTTTAATCAAACAATTAATTAAATTATTAATCATATCCATAAGGATAAGTATAATCAAATAAAATCAACATTATCCGATTCATAATTATCTCCTAACATTTAGACCATATTTATTTATCTAATATTACTAAAAAATAATCAAATAAATTAAGTTAGGCAAAAAAAAAAAAAACGAAATCAGGATCTGACGCACAAACACGCAGAGTTGGAGGACCCACTTGTCGTGTTGTTGTCCAACACGTTGAGTTCATAGAACAACTCAACGAGTTCGAAGAACAGAATGGCGATTCTGTTTTCACCTTCTCGTTCAAGGTCATATTAGTATCAATTCAATAGAAAACTAAACCTAGGCTCTGATACCAGTTATGGGTTTTGAGCAAAACATACAATCCTATGTGTGCATGCAACCCTAATTAAAGATCTACATTATCTCTAATTGAACATACGATAATGAACAACAAAATATAAACCCTAGATCTATGGATAATAATCGAAAATCACATAAGAATGGTTATGATACATAACATTTAGGTTGTTATTGTAAATAATCTTGAATCCTATCTTGAAAGACCTTTGGTAGAAAGCGCCACAAGTGTCGCGCCTCTAATGGTTCTCAAACAAAATCAACGTAACATCCCAAAATTTAAGGCCAAAATTTTCATTTTTAATTAAGTTATTACATAAAACCATATGTATAAAAACATTCATAATAATATCGCATGTCAAAACCAAAGTGTCAATACTCAAAACATAGTATCATAAAACCATATCAAAGTGTAATCCCAAAGATCTTGTGTGTAGAAAACTATAGTGTGACGCGCTGCAATCGAGCCGACTCATTTCCTTTGAAAACGAAGTAACTGAAACCAAAACTGAAAGCTGTAAGCACAAAGCTTAGTGAGTTCCCCCATGATACCACATACCATACAAATCACATACTATCAGACGTATCTGGGTGCCCGGGCTACCCTGTCAAGCATATCTGGGTACCCGACCTACCCTGCTGAGCATATCGAGGTGCTCAACCTACCCCAATGTTAGACATATCTGGGTGCCCATCCTACCCTTCGGTGTATCTCAATCGGTTACAAGGACTATTTCACCCATACCACTACCACATAATAACATAACATAACATAGACATACTGTCTAGCATAGTTGGGTACTAGACTACCATTTGGCCCTATCGGCTGGTAACCGGGGACTACTCCCGCTAGTACCACTATCACATAACGTCATATCATGCTAGCACATAAAACATATCAGATAATGGCTAACCAGATAGTTATCAAAAAGACAATCATCTAACAAACAACTCCTACTAGTGGGTCGACATTGTGCCCTTAGACCCACTTCTACTGGAAGGTAACTCACCTCACACTCTTAAAGTCCCGCAGACACAAGCCTAGTTGCTGGATGATAGGTTCCCAAACTATCAACATCAAAATAACACCCAATTAATAATTGGGTTCCAATACATAACCATAAGCCCAACTTGGGGTAAAAGACTGCTTTACCCCAATCTTAGCTTGATCCAAGCCCAAGGCCCAACAGTTAACTATGAGTTAAAGCCCAACATATGGCCTAATTTTCAAAATTAGGCCCAAACCTTTACATGGTCTTACTCTAAGGCCCAACCATTTATTCCAGTCCAACATTTGACATTCTAATGGCCCAATATCATATAATTATCAAGGCCCAAACTATGGCCATCTATGGCCCAATTTTCCAAATTAGGCCCACACCCTCATATGGGCCTTACCATAAAGCCCATTAAATTATTCTAGTCCATTTGATTGTTCTTGGATGGTCCACCAATAACCCTATCATCAAGGCCCAATAGAAAGGCCCAATAATAAACTCAAGAGAATTTAGGCTTTCACATAAAATGACAATTAAGGTTAAGTGTTTCTCACTTAACCCATTAAGGACTTAATCCATTATGTTTGTCACTCTTCTAAATAAATCATATGGTGTGATTGGGCTTAATACACAATTCCATTCCAGTGGCCCAAATGTGGGTCCCGATAAGTCCAAGCCCATAAATCCAATATTAGGGTTTTCTAAACCCTAATTAGGGTTTCCAACCCCATCTTAGTCCAATAGGCCCAATAGCTAGGTCTTTTGATCAATTAGGGTTTATTAGGCCCATTACGGTTTTATTCCCTTGTCCAAACATCCCAAATGAGTCACAATGCACACGAGGCACACCGCCACCTGACACGGCAGTCGGTGGCGGCAGGAGGCAGCAGCCACTACCTCACGGTGGTGGTTAGGGTTTCTTTTTCATTATTCCACTTTCTAATACATTTTACAATGCTTTAATCCCAAAATGAACACACACTAAAATAAACACACATACACACACATCTAAGCTAAACACATACACGTAACCACTTTGTGGCGGCCGGCGGTGGCAGTAGCCACCACCTCATGGTAGTGGTGATGCCTTTTCCGAGAATTCCGGCTAAACACACATGCCCACAAACTAAAAAACGCACACCTCCACATATTTTTCTCAGAAAGAAAAGCCAACCACCCATTTGATGGTGTATAGCAGCGATAATGGTGATTTTACGATGGCAGCTACCACCGCACGGTGGTGGCGGTGGTTTTTGTTGGTTCCCAGTCAAACAACCACACACACACGAATCTTGAATTAGAATCACACCCACACGAACTAACGACCACCTCCCATGGCGGCTGGTGGTGAGATAGGGCAGTGACATCGGAAAGTAGAAGTAACGATGATGGCGACAAAGACCACGATGACAACAACAACGACACGATGGAGAGAAGGCCCTGTTTGCGTCCTCGTCGGTAACTGGAGCAACAACGACTCTAATAACGGATTGAACATCGGAAGTCACTCGAAGATTCAATAGATAGGAGAACGATGGGGAGTCTAGTGGTGGTAGCGCTTCACGTATGGCGGTCCTCTCTCGACGTCTGGCGACGTTTCAATGGCAAAGAGGAAGGCAGGCGACGACTGTAGTTCTCACATGGCGGCTGAAGAGGTTTCCTTAGGTTTAGGGTTTGGCATGGAGAAGGTAACAGGTTTACCCGTGTCCCATATAAACTTCGTGAGGATTGACACCTCCAGCCCCTCCCATCTCTAATTTTTACAAAAGAAGTCTACAAAGTACCATTTAAACCCCACCCCTTAAATTCCTTTACAAAACAAGTTTGGATATTACTAAACAACCCCCATCTTCTAAAATCTTTACAAAACTAATCCGGAATTTACCTTTTTAACACCCAACTCTCAATTATGATATATTCAGCCTTCCCCTATCTTTTTCCTCCAAATTAAGTCCTAATAATTACCACGGAACCCCTGTCTTCATAAATATTTAGAAAATAAGTCTCGAATTTACACTCTAACCCGAGAATAATCCCAAAACCAACGCCCTACTAAATATTATGGATTTTAAGGCCGGGGTTCATTTATTAATCTTTATCTATTTATTTACATAATAAACGGGGTGTTACACTCAACAAACCACCAAATACTATATATATATATATATATATATATATATATATATATATAGAGAGAGAGAGAGAGAGTAATGGAAGAGAAATTTCAGCCCTTAGGCTCTTAGAAGAGTCATGGCCGATATTTTAACCCTTAGGAGGGTTTATACAGGTGTTAGGAAGGTACTGGATAAAGCAGGTATATCCAAGATAACCTTAATCCCTTAACTTCCTCCTTAAGGCATCCAATGCACTCTTAGAGTCCAAGGAATCCCTGGAAGCACCTGGAATTCTTCCCCATACTATAGGGAGGTTCTAGAGTTGTCCAATGTGCAACTATTGAACATTGTCACCTTTACTCCCTGTAGTTTTAATTAATTCTTTTAATCCCAAAATTAATTCCAAATTAATTTCTGATTAAATATTAAATAAACAATATGATTTCTAATTAATACATTATTTCCATAACACATTAATAAATCATTTATTTTGTTTTATAATTACTTTACTAACCAAGTAATAAATTAACAAATCATTCTTCTCTCTCTAACAGCCATCCTATTCAATTGTCAGGTTGGAAGGCAATCCAAAAAGACTGTGCTGCTATTAATTCAAATGTATACCAATTATAGTTATGGGAATAGACACCTAATCCAAAACTTATAACCAAGTATCATGGGCTACCCCCATAGTCCTTACTTGAAATGCCATGGGCTATACCCCATGGTCTAACATCCAAGTGCCATGGCTTACCCCATGGCATTTCATGAAATTGCCATGAGCTACCTCCATGGTCTTTCATACAAATGTCACAGACTACCCCCAGGGTCTTCCATGTAGGTGTCACAAAGACAACTTGCATCCTAAACAGTATAGTGAGAAGACTTAGCTTGATTTGATGATAAACAAACCATACACTTGAGTTGTTGCTACAAAGGCTTCTCACACTAAACATATCCAAAACCAACCATAATTAGTAATTAGGGTAATAACCCATAATCAAAGGTCCATTTCATATTCTCTCTCACTAGGGTAAAATTCCATTTTCCCCTTTCCAAGATGGACCCACCCAAATATGGCCCAAGGCCCAGAAATAGCTAATAACAATTATGGGAGTACGTCATGCGTACTCCTTCCTTACGCCCAATGTATTGAGCTACAACAGAAAAGGATTTAGGGCTAAACTCGTTACGACATGCGTATATAGGTTACGCCCTGAATAATCCTCTATTGTCAAAAAACACCTTTTAAGCTCTTAATGCCTAAAAACTAAACGTACAACTAAAAGATCTTAATATCGGGAAGGCCTTAATTGATAAAGTTGTCAATTTTATGCTTTTGCATGACTTAATGGAGCCCAAGATCAAAACATAGGTCCATAACACTCTTTAATAACCTCAACCTCTTGTATGGGTGAGAAATAGCATCAAAGACTTCATTTTTATGACACGAGATCCTTAAAAACAACATCAAGTGACAAACTTGAGATATGGAGTAGCTTTTACTCACAAGAAGCACACCATGGGACCAAGAGCATGCAAATAGCAAAGATAGTCTACATCTAAGCCATAAAACCATAAAGGTAAGAGCTTTATACCTCCAAAAGTTTGAAAAGGTGATGAGAGTTCTGAATCTTCAAGCTCCAAGACCACCAATGCTAATTATGAACTTATTCTTCTTCCACGAGGCACCACAAAGACTCTAAATATCAAAAATAGGCTCTCACGAATTACGGTTTCGAAATGGCTGTTTGGAGAGAATGGATGTTGGTTATGAAGAGACCTCAAGGGACTTAATGTGTTTTTTATAGGGGCTCAACCATAAAAATTATTCTTTAGATTTAGATTGAGTATGCATTACGTACACCTTATGTATGCCTATGTACTCAACGAAGCCCACATCCATCTTTAATAAGGTAGGCCCTGCGTACACATCAAGTATGTCATGTGTAGAGACCGATTTTGCAAGGAAATTAATACATCAAGCCAACGAATATCTGGGAACACGAGTGTTACAATTCTCCCACACTTGAATCAGACTTCATCCTCAAAGTCTGCCTCCACAAATATCCATGGATAATGCTCCCTCTTCTCTTCTACGGGTTCCCACGTCCACTTTGAGCCTTTCCAGTGTCACCATTACACCTTCACTAAACCCAAATCATTGTTTAGCAAACTCTTTGTCTTTCTATTAAGGATCTCCACTGGTATCTCTATGTATTTTTGGCGCTCGTCCACCTGAATGTCCTCAAATGGCACCATTGCGGAGTCATCTACCAAACACTTCTTCAACTGATAGATGTGAAAAGTGGTGTTGATCTGACTAAACTCCTTGAGTAATCCAAACAATATGAAACTCTAACCACCTGGGCAATAACCATGAAAGGACCAATATACGTGGGGCCCAGTTTTCCCCACATCATGAAGTGAATGAAACCTAGGAGAACCATATCTCTGACCTGAAACTCTAAATCTGATCGGTGCCTATCGACATAACTCTTCAGTCGGCTCTATGTGGTCTAGAATTTCTCACGCACCCGTTGGATCAACTCGGTAGTTAGGAGCACCACTTCTGTGCTGCACATGACTTGCTGACCGACCTCGCCCCAACAAATCGGGGTCCAACACCTCCTCCCATAGAGCATCTCAAAAGGTGGTCGATCAATACTGGCGTGGCAACTGTTGTTGTAAGAAAACTTAGCCAATGAGATATATGTATCCCAGCTACCGCCAAAATCCAGCACACATGACCGAAACATATCCTGCAAGGTCTGAATAGTTCGCTCACTATATCCATTAATCTGTGGATGAATATCCATGCTGAAGTTATGGCGAGTACGTAAATCCTCATGAAATCTCTTCTAGAACCTGGAAGTGAACCGCACATCTCGATCTGAAACCACTAAGATAGGAACCTCATGATGAGCCACAACCTCCCGAATATAAACATTTGCCAACTTTTTTGGAGAGATGCTCTCCTGAATAGGAATGAAATGCGCACTCTTAGTCAATCGATCCACAATGACCCAAATCAAATTCACCCCTCATGCTGTCAGCGGTAGCTTCGTGATGAAATCCATCGTGAGCTCCTCCCATTTCTAGATGGGAAGACCCAACGGCTCCATCTTGTCATGAGGTTTATGATGCTTGACCTTGACTTTCCTGCAATTCAAGTACCTTTCCACATACCAAGCCATATCTCGCTTCACGCATGGCCACCAAAAATCAATTTGTAGGTCTCTTTACATTTTATTCGCACCTGGATGAATAGAGAATCTCAACTTATGTACCTCCTTCATCAGAATCTGAAGATTATGTCCTAAATATGGAACCTAAATTCTCCAACTAGAGTCAACAATCCCCAACTATCATAGTTAAAAGAGGGCACCTAACCCAATATGCGCTCACTATTTTGGTGCTCCTCTTTCAGAGCCTCAACTTGAGCCTCGTGGATCTGATCCAAGAATAGGATAATCATTGCCATCCTTAAACACAAATCAATGATATGGGTACCAGTCATCTTGCGGCTAATAGCATCGTTCACCAAGTTGGCCTTCACAAGGTGATAAATGATCTTACATGCATAATCCTTCACCACATCGAGCCACCTGCGTTGCCTCATGTTCAGATTTTGTTGATCCATCAAATACCTCAAACTTCTAATAACATGGAATATTGAGGGAAAAAATTATCACCCCTAGCTCAAAAGCATGGGTGAGATAATTCACCTCATGAGGCTTCACCTACATCAAAGCATAATCTATCACACGACCCATTTGCATTAACACTACACCTAATCCTGAAACCGATGCATCACAATATACAATGAAATCATCCACACCCTCTAGTAAGGTAAATATCGAAGCCTCACATAACTTTTGCCTCAAAATCATAAACGCTACTTGCTGCTAACTCCCCCCCCCCCCCCCAACAACAAAAATTAACCGACTTCTTTGTAAACCTGGTCAATGGAATTGCGATCCTCGAAAAATTCTCAATAAACCTCCGATAATACTTAGCTAAACCAAGGAAAATCTGAATCTCATATGGAGACTTTGGAACCTCCCACTTCATCTCGATCTCGATCTTAGCTAGATCAACTAATATAACCTTCTGATTGATGAGGTGCCCCAAGAACTGCACCTCGCGCAACCTAAACTCACAATTTGAGAATTCGGCATAAATCCTCTCCCTCACCAGAGCCTCCAAAACTTATCAAATATGATCCCCATGCTTCTCTTTGGTCTTTGAATAGACAAGGATATCATCAATGAAAACAATCACTGACCGATCCAACATCAGCCTGCAAACCTTGTTCATGAGGTCCATAAACGTTGTTGGTGCATTGGTAAGCCCAAAAGGCATTATCATGAACTCGTAATGAACATAACAATTTTTTAAGGTTGTATTTTGAACATCCTCATCTCAAACCCTCATATGATGGTAGCCTGAATTGATTGTTCTATATTTATAGCACGATAAATATACTAAATCTATTGAATTGATGTTTGATTGCCTAAGAATGGCACCGATTTGATGGAATGTTGAACATTATGTGCAGGTAATTATATAATCTAAAAGTGGGTGGAACCTGCATGGAAAAATGAGCAAAAGGAAGCTAACAAAAATGGGAAACGAATTACTAAATTAATGAAGAAAAATGTTGCTGGGAAAAATTGACCGCTCTTCAATATTTTGGTCATGTATCAAACTCTGGAGCTTTGATTGACCTGAATCAAAAAGTTTCAGAAAATAAAGACAAATTCCCATAACTTTCATGTTTTGTGTTTCTGCTGATTCTGTGGTTGTGATCACCAAAACGTCCCCGGAAGACAAAGGACACTGAATAGGCTTATATGACGCCACATAGAACGCCAAGGTTAAACAGTTCAATGTTTGGGCAGATTGCAGAGCATGGAAAAGGATGAGACCTCATCGATGTCCCACCAGGTGTCTAACATGTCCCCTAGGATGCGAGGGCATTATTGGGGCATTTTATACTGGAACGGCGGGTTACGGAAAGTGCACAAAGTCGTGAAGAATGTACTACAACGCATCAATGACATCTCTTAGGATGCCTACCTTTTTAGGGCATTTTTTATGCATTTCACATACGACAGAGAGCATGCTAAAATGCCATGAAGAATGGCTCGATGTCCTACACCATGTCTAAGACATCTCCAAGGACGTCTAACGTCCAACATCACCTAATCGTTGTTATTTCTTCCATACAATATAAAGAGTGTAACATCCATAATATTTCAATAAAATTTAAACATTTCATAACAACCCATTTTATTACAGAGGTGTTTACAAAATCGTTGTTTCCAAAATATTTATTTAAAACCAGAATCATTTACACATAGTTTTCAAAAAACGTTCACGTCATCAGAGCATCCCTGAAACCACAAGTTCCAAAAACACGAGGATGTGTACAGTCACACCTTCACCTTGCCAGGATCCACGGAAGTACCTAAAACCATAAACCAAAACCGTAAGCACGACACTTAGTGAATTTTACCCAAAATGCCAACACACATACAATAACACAAATACAAAACAACATATTATGGGTCTAATCAACAATCGGGTTGCAATACCCAAACCCTCAACCATCGGGTTGCAATGCCAACATACTATGGGTCTAATCAACCATCAGTTTGGAATACCCTCGGCCCTCAACCATAGGTTTGGAATGCCAACGTACTATGGGTCCAATCAACCATCGGGTTGGAATACCCTCGACCCTCAACCATTGGGTTGGATTACCAACATAGTATGGGTCCAATCAACCATCAAATTGGAATACCCTCGACCCTCAACCATCGGGTTGGAATGCCCCGGCCTGTTGGCTTATGCACAAAGTAGAGAAGCCTCAAGCACCAATCAAACATATGCTTATTTAGCAGATAATCATATAACAGTCTACAACCAGTCATACATAGCTATAGATCACTAAGCTTAGAATTATCTTATCTACCAGGATAGCGATCTAACAGATCATAATAGCACAAGAACATGCATAACATGATATCAATCCACTAGGCCAACATTGGTACCTTCGAACTGTAAGTATAGTGAGGAAAACTCATCCCACACTGCCGAACCATAGAAACGATTCATGGCTGCCAATACTAAGCCAACACTCCATCAACAGCTACTCCCTCGAATGATCTCAGACTAGAACCGCTAGAGCCCGCACTATCAAATACCACAAATGACAACCCATCAACAACTAGCTCCTGACTCACACCATGAGTACAATTTAGAGAAAATACCTTTTTACCCTTCCTCAAACTTGGCTCCAGACTAAGGCCCAAACAAAAAGACCAAAAGCCCAAGATCCAAAATAAGCCTCTAAGGCCCAATTATGGCCCAAGTCAAATCAAACTCATAATCAAAGCCCAAAACAATGAAACCCACTATCGTAGCGTACGTGGGGCGTACGCCGGAGGTACGCTCAGCGTACATAAGACCTCGTATTAACCAAGATACGGGGAGGCTAACTAAGTAGGCGTGGCGTCGTAGAGCCCAAAACCAAGATAAATGCTTAATGGCTTAGGCACTTAAGCCCAAACTTCAGATCCATGGTCCAAATGTACTCTAGAATCATAAAGTCTCAAACTTTAAGACTTTAGATGTCCAGAAACCCTTAATACATGGTCTTAATCCATTAAGACCTTCCACAAAGAGCATGGATCCAAACCAGCCAAAGGGACATTATTTTTATAACTTAGAACCCTTCTTAGGGTCTGAAAGGACAACTCAATACGTGTAAAAACAAATCATGCATAACAATGTGACTTTTGGGGCAAGAAGAACACCAAAAGCTACAAAAACAAGATTTAAACAATCCAAGCATAAAGGTAGAAGATTTATACCTCCTGAAGCTCCCAAAGAAGATTATAATCCGGGATATACAAGCTTCTTCCTTCCTTGACTCCTTTGATGCACTAACTTGTAACGCCCGCAAATCCGGGCTAGTCAATTTAAAGGCATTAAGTATCGAAAATGACTTTTTGACAAAAGATTATTTAGAAAAAATAAACTTAACCAAGTTGTAGAATATGTCTCAAGGGTTCCGTACATATAAAGAACGCCGAAATCCGAGTTATAACGAAGAAGATATGACCCGTCGAAGTTTTACGGCAAAACCGACACGACACTAGGAATCGTAAAAAGTGAATTTACGATGAAATACATTCTAGGCTTAGTGATCTAAACGAAAGTCGTAGTATATTTTAAAACGAGAGTGTGCATAAAAAGAACGTTCAAATCTGACTACATATGAGGAAGTGATGATTTTTCTAAGATTTAGCATAGCAATAAACAACGTGGAAATTCAAATTTTAGATCGGTCGATTTTTAACCAAAATATTCTAAACGAGAAATGAATATATCATTAATAGGAGTTAAACGATAAAAATACAGTCGAAAACGGAGCTCGTATGCGAAAGATATGGACGAAGCTTAGTCTTTACTCTTAAAGCGCGAAGAATTCGATGCAGATTTGTAAATCCGAGATAGAATAAGAATTGGCCGACGAGGTCTAAATGAAATTTGTAGTACTCGTAAATACCAACAGATGGATATAATTAACATCGAGAATAGAGCTCATATGAGGAAGATATGGACGAAACTTAGTATCTACTCTTCAAGCATGGTGAATTCGATACAATTTTGTAAATCTGAGCTACAATGTGAATTAGCCGACGGGGTCTAAATGAAAGTTGTAGTACTTGTAAATACCAACTCGTGGATACAAAGAATATAGAAAACGAAGCTCGTACGCGGAAGATACGGACGAAGCTTAGAGACTGCTCTACGATAAAACCCCTATAAATAAAGGGTGAATCCTTCATATTTCTCACACCTTTCACCCCTCTTTCTCTCTATACTTTCTCTCTCTAAGCCCCATAACCCCACTAAGACTAGGTAAATCCCTAGCACCCAAAGGAAGACACGGGGCTCCTAGAGTTCCGAGAAAAATGGTCTTTTGGTTCGGAAATGCTGCTCCAAGCGAAGCCCAGTTTTTGAGAAAACCCGTTGTAAGTGAGCTACGCCTACGCTATTTTTAATATAGATTTTAATTAATTATAGTAAAGCTATTAAGACCTTATGGTAATTATGTGGGCTATTATTATGGGTTATATAAATGTTGATGTACTATCTTTTTAACCACTCGCGGTATGGGGAATCTGGTTTGGAGGGCTGCTTGGGTTACTGGATTCATAAGTGCTATATGCCAAAATGATCCTGCCCACCGGTGTTTCATGCCTGGCCCCTGTTTGTACATAGTGGGTGAAGAGTATTGTTTAACGCTTATATAATAGTAATAATAGCTAAACTATTAATTAGTCTCGGTAAAACGTTAGACTAAACTCTAGTGGTAATGGTACTAGGTTTTATCGAAGGAAATTGTTTTAAAGTAAACGAAGTGCTGTCCGAGAACCGCGTCACCACCTTATAAGGTGAGTGCATAGTTACTTTCATCTTACAAATAGATACGAAGTATTTTATGTAAAATTACGTGTTATTCGTGCATATTATCTGAATACTTGTTGTCTATGCTGGACGAACGATTTTATACATGCTTCAAATGAATTAAATTGTATATGTATTTTATATCTACCAAATATGTTGGGTAAAACATGGGTAGATGAAATATGAGTCATATGATGAGATGGGAGGTGATATAGACCATGAGATAAGGGTGAGAGGTGAACAATGAGAGAAACCTTTTACCCAAATGATGGACCCGTCATCTAGCAGAGTATGGATGCAACCACAGACTATTCTAGACAGTCCAGTGGAACACTAGCAGGCTCGCAACCTATAGGTGTTGTGAACGATGTGTTCACCCGGTGTACTCTAAACCTTGGCAACTATGCAGACTTAGTGCCTAAACCTTGGCGATCATGTGGACTTGATGCCTAAACCCTGGTGACTTTGCAGACTTAGTACCTATATGTAACGCCCGTGTTTCTGGGCTAAGCACTAAAGATGATGTAATAGTCTAGGTTAATATTTGTAACTCGTTTTGAAATAATAAAGATGAATTATGTGAATATTATGTGAATTATGTGTTTATTTGCTTAATTATTATAATTTAATGAAATTAAGAATAAAAAAGAGCGTCGAAAGTAATTATTAGATAAAGCCAATATCTATGTAGAAAGTTGTAGTGGTTGAAATAAGGATTCCGGTGATATAAAGAATACCGAAATCCGAGTTATAACGAAGAAGTTATGACCTGTCGAAGTTTAAAGACAGAACCAACACAACATTATGTAACGTAAAAAGTCAATTTTCGTTAAAGTGTGTTTTAGCCTTAGTGATCTAAATTAAAATTGTAAAATACGTTAAACTGAGAGTGTCTATAAAAAAGAATGTCCAAATCTGACTTCGTATAAAGAAGTAACGATTTTTCGAAGTTTTGACTTAGCAGTATGCAACTCAAAACTCGAAATTTAGATTGAGTGATTTTTAGCCGAAACAATCTAAACAAGAATCGAATATCTTTTTGATTGAAGTTTAATGGTAAAAAGACAGACGAAACGGACGTCGGATGAAGAAGTTATGAATTTTTAACGCACTTTTCCTGTCCCGGCCTGTTAAAAATAATTTAAAAAAAAGTTAAAATTAGCCGATGGAGTCTAAACGAAAGCTGTAGAGCATAGTCTCACCTTTGCGTGGATATAAAGAATGTAAAAAACAGAGCTCGTATGTGGAAGTTACAAATTATTGAAGTTTGATAAATGCGAGTACGCCCAACGTAAGTAAGTACGCCAAGCGTACTCATATACGTGGTCTAAAATAAGCCACGTCAACCTTTTTCCCATACACAACACGTATCAAGCGAAGTTGACACTTCGGATGCCACGCATCAGGGTACGCCCAACGTACTAGGCTGTATGCCCCGCGTAGTAACCAATTGAGAAATACGCCCGGCGTACTCAGTGTACTCCCCGCATACTGGACCGCCTCGAAGTACCCCCAACATAATTTCAGGTTTTGGTCCCTATAAATAGAACTCGAGGGCTTACAAGTTTTTGTTTACAAACCCAATTCTCTCTCACTCCCAACTTATGTTTTACCCTACTTTTAACCCCCGAAGTTCCGGTATCATCCCGACACCTGAAGCAAGTCTGAGAGCTTTAAAGATCCCGAGAAAAAGAGTTTTCGAACCGAAACACTACCCGTGTGGAGCCCGGTTTTTGAGAAAACTTCCCAGTTTCATTGATGAATATTATTTTTAGCCGAAGTACTACCCGATTATCGTCTTATCAAGTGAGTGTGTAGTCACTTTCATCTTACACCTAGATACGAAGTAGTTTCTATAAAATACGTGTTATGTGTATGTTTATTGTTTGTTTATTTGAGATGAGTGTTTAATGGATGTTTTATACAGGTTTAAAATGATTTACACTGTATATGTATTTTTATCTACAAAAATGTTGGTTAAAACATGGGTAGATAGTTGATGTGTGATGAAATAAAATGATGAGAGGCCTCGATGTTATTGTGATCCAGTCATTTAGCGGAGTATGGATGACAATGACAGACTTTTCTAGACAGTCCTGTGGAACGCTGACATACTCGCAACCTGTAGGTGTTATTGAACTTGGGTGTTCATTTGTTGTACTCCATCCCCACATGATTGCCTTATTTGACATAAATTACTGGGAAACCCCCAAAGCAGTGTTGTCGCCCCGATGAAAATCCTTAGGCTAGGTCCCTTATGATAGTTGTTTTAGGGACTTAAAGTGAGGATAACGGGAATGTGTAATCGGGTTATTGTTGTTTGATGAAATTAATAAATTTATTTATTGTGGGTTGAAAACCCTATAGGCTCACCAGGCTCCCAAGTCTGACCCGCTCAGTTTTTATATATTACAGGTAGTCGACCCCGAGCGTTGTTTGAAGGTTGAAGAGAGATTTTAGAATTATAAGTCAGTAGTTATAAATATGTATTGTAAGGCTTATAATTTTACTGTTTATGATTTTGGTCTGTTTCTGAACATGACATCCCGAGGTTTTTGATATATAATGAAAATATTTATTTCTTTAAGAAATGTTTTGTTAAATTTATTATATTTTGTTTTGGGAACAAATTCTACAACATCTTTTGGAAAATTACTCTGATTTTATTTTAAAAGCATAAATTAAATCGGTCTTTTCTCGCCAAGAAAATTGGGGATGTCACACAAAACCCTGGTGACTATGCGGACTTAGTGTCTGTTGTATAAACCCTGGCGACTATGCAGACTTAGTGCCTAAACCCCATGACGATGGAATTCGTGCCAATTCCTTAGGATAATCCTTAGGAATAAATGAACGAGGAATAACTAATTTTTAGGGTAGATACTTAAGAGTCTAGAAGATAATGGGGATGGGTAATTGGGTTGATTAATTGTTTGAAGATTAAACATAATAATTATTTTATTGTGGGTTGAAAACCCTATGAACTCACCAGGTTTCCCAACCTAACCCACTCAGTTTATTTATATCACAGGTGTTGATATGAAGTTACATTACACTAAGAGATTAAGGAGATATAAATCACTAGTAATAATGAATGTAAGTTTTGTTTATGCTTATGTTTCTGTATTGACGATGACATCCCAAATGCTATAAAATGAATAAAAATACATTTATTTGGAAATGCTTTGATAACGTATTTATCATGTTTTACTGAGAAAAAATTCCGCAACATTTTTATTAAAAGATGTACTCTGATTTTTATAAAGCATAAACAAATCGGTCTTTTCTGGCCTTGAAAACGGGGATGTCACATAACTTCTCCTTCAACCATACAAGAAACACACTCTTAACTCATACACCTGCACTAGAGGAGTTAGGGTTTGCCAAAAACGATCCCAGAACTTGGGGGCTGAAAATATGGGGTAGGGTGGGAGGGGGTGGGGGTGGGAAGTTCATAATGATGCTTAAATACTCCACAAACCCTAAAAGTTAGAGTTTCATCCAAACACTAGTTCGCCCTGTGTATATATGCGTACGCCAAACGTACTAGGCACGCCCTAGTACGCTTAGCGTACTCACTTGTACGCCCAACATACAAATCATGCTCCAAAAATCACCATTTCATCACTAGGGCTTCCCATGGCCACTCCTTTCCAACCCAAGGACTCAAAATGACATAATTACAACCCAATGGATGGATTTAAAATTACTTGAAAATTGGGGTGTTACAACTTTCCCCTACTTAAATTCGATTTCGTCCTCAAAATCATTCTTACCATCCCCGACATACCCGACATCCTGAGGGGCACAACCATGGCCATGAACATACCATAACCTCTCAAAGGAGACTAAACCCAAAAGAAATCCTTTCAAACCAAAAAATACGTATCCATAATTCCACGCAACAACCAACCCTGCTTCACCTGAGAATCTACAATCTAAAATCTCGAATTCGGTCTGACTCCCCGACAGATCGCCCATGCTAACCATCATTAATTCCATTTCCCTTTATCCCATAAACTGACTACTCAACCTTGAAAACCCGAGGTTCCCACCAGAAACAAAATCACACATCATACGCTGCTGCCGAAAATTCTTTACTTGACAAAATATTAGGTATTCCTTCAAGAGAAAGCTCATTCTGATGACCAAATTCCCATGGATATAATGACCAACGGAAGGCAAATTGGGAGATAAACCTTTTGGTGTTGACAAAAAATGCTTCATTTATCTCCCGAACCAAGATACATATAAAAACCAACTAACAAGCACGAACACTCATACCTTGCCCAATCAGCCTCACGCTGGAATACCAGGCATGCCTACGACGGGTCCGGTCATCCTCAGGATGGAATACCCTAGTATCATGCACATGTTTTTTCCCAATCAAACCTCGGGTTGGAATATGCAACATGTCAGGTCCAATCGATCATAGGGTTCAGTCATCCTCGAGATCGAATACCCTATATTGGAGAACCAATATATACATAACTCTGGTCAAAACTCATAACTGGAGGTCCAAGGAGCTACCCTTGCATTTCAACCAAAATCTTCTGATTTATCACAACCCCTCACTATACTTGTATACAAAGATTTTCTCAATCGCCGTTGAGATTACCGGTCTCACACCTGATCGAACCACCAGGTTTCCAAAACCTAGAGGATTGGGACATTCTAACCCTAACAATCTTCGATTACACCATCGATGATGACATTACACCTTCCACATAGAACTCGTGACTCACATCATAAACCCAAAGATTCTCCACTTACTTCACAGTCTCCCAGAATACCGACATTGCATGGATTCACTCGTGATTCCAAATCCGAGTTTCCACCAATAGCCCCCCTCTAAAATGGCCACCCATATTCTCCTCTCAGAACCAACTTTAAAATTGATGGACATTTATTGAATCTGCCCCAGTCCCGACCGGTAACATTGTCAGATGCATACCTAGTTGATCCTTGAAAACGTATTGACCGTGAACTTCATCCATAACCAATCAATATGATGAACCAAACCCTAATACACTCAACACTTGACATGTTGTTACCAATCACTACCTTGATGACCATAGATGATCATACCCAAAAATTTATGCGATATTATCAACTCATATCGACTTAGGTGTATCCCTCACCTGGAAACCACTCAAGACTATCATAAGGGAATTTATGACCTGCAACATCTCAATAATAGCTTGCAAACTAACGAAGATAATAAGCATACTTCTACAAATACTTCCTGATACTCCCCACAACCCTTACCGTTCCCTTAATCTAAACTAGTTGATAGAGAGATTTTCCCGAATTCCTTCTATGCTAATCCTGAAAGTACCACCTGTAGAAGAAATGATCAATCATGAATTTTGGGCCCACAGCCTATAAACACCCCAGTTGGCATCATAAACTGAACCTATTACAATGCACAACTTAAGAAAACCCTTAACCTCAATCTTCCCAACATAATTTCCAGGGTTCCAACAAAACAACAATTTTGAGCATAATCGGAAAACATCTCCATGAACTATCGAAACAATACCTCGTACCTTGATTGAGACTCAACGGATTCCACCAATACACATCTAGATCCCGAAGGCCTTCCGAATGCTACCAAAAACTTGAGCCTGCTGAAAACTCAAATCTCTGACCCCCAAAGTGGGTAATCATACCCGAGGCCAAGGGGACATAAAGCATACTGAACTTGATGATAGGCTGACACATTCCTTGAACTTTAACCACCACTCCTTGAATCTTTTGGATAACCCCCCGCTGAATGAGAACTCAACAACCCAAAGGTCGAGGATACCTAACACTTACTCCAGAGAATCAACACCCACTTGGAACTGAACATATCCGCTTCTAGAAATGATTTACCAATCATCATCTTCCCGTAAATCATCTTAGAACAACAATCCCACACGAACTTGCAAATACCTCAATGACTGATACTTACTCGAGACTCTCGATTCTCCCTCACTTAGGATTCTAAATACCACCCACTAGTTTGAAACCAACTCATAAGTCAAACCGGCTCAATTAGGTACACTCATTCTTGACCATGGAATGAATAACATATGCAGAATGATCCTCCCGGTATGGATCAATCAAATCCCAAGAGAAACCTAAATTTTAGCTGAAGATCACTGAAATCCCATTTATAACTGCTTACAAGCATAGACAACTCCCAATCCATGACCCAAACATACCTTCCTTGCTTGCAATCCCAACGACAATCCGACACCTGGCCTTCCTGTGCTTGCATCACAAGACACCCATGTCACATCAATCCATTTTCACACACTGGCACCGACATGATGTCGCCAATCACTGCGATTAACATACCCCAAATTGAAAATACAACCTGACTGTGGAGGTCACAAACATGCTCACTCCTTAGAACTTGAAAAACTGGAAAGGCATAACCCTTGCCCTAAAAAACGACGTTCCAATCCATTATTTAACCATTCTACTTCCAACTGCAAAACTTAAGTTGATCATAATCATCACTCCCTTCCTGAATCCTGCGACTCACATTCTCGGCCTCGAGCAAAACCTAATAGGCCTCAAACAAAAACTCACTAGGTCTGCACCAAACAATTCGAATCCCTAATGCCACTGGGATCACAACGCATACCAAGCCCATCCCCATGGCTGAGTAGTCATAACCAAAAGATTAACATATACAGAACCAGTATTGTCACACCAGCAAACCAGAACGGCGGAAACGTTTGGGAGCGGATGACGTCTTGTACAATATTTTAACAACTGAGTAATAGTAAAAACAACAAACACAACCATCATAAATATAATTTAAAAGGTTACATTGTTGCCATATCATAATATTTTTAAACATTATGTGTGTTTGCGGCTTGATAACGATGTGAAAATGATAATCCTCGAGTTTAGAGTACGTGGAGGTAGCCATATCATAATATTTTTAAACACATAATGATATGTGTAAATTAGATGAACTAATAATTTAAGTGTTGTATAAACACTAGATTAATCAATAAATACTTACTATAATTCCTAAGGAATAATGTTGAAGAAGATGGCTTCCTGGGAATTATTAATGATGAACATGGAGAGAAAATGGGTTTGAATTTTGAGAGAAATGGGAAGTCTAAATATGTTAACTGTGAAATGAGTTTGGAATGGTCTCCAAATCGTGTGTGTGTGTATATATATATATATATATATATATCTTCTTGGGAAAACAACTCTACCAATCAACTTGTAACACACGTGATGTTTAGTTTGGGAAATGTAATTTATCTTCTTGGGAAAACAACTCTACTAATCAACTTGTAACACAAGTAGGTCAACGGGGGTGATTTCAGCCAAAGCATGGCTGAAATCACCTTGATTTCGGTTTGGTTTTCAATTTATATATATTTATAACATATATAAACACATACATATTACATCTTTACACTTTGTTTTCTCTAGAATTTTCCAGTTGTCACATCATCCCTCCGTTAGAGGGAATTTCATCCCGAAATTTGCATTCAGAGTGGGAATTTAAGGGTTGGGGAAAAGATGTGGATACTTTTGTTTCATTTGATCTTCTCGTTCCCAGTTGAATTTAGGTCCTCGATTGGCGTTCCAACGGATCTTTATTATTAGTATGTGACTTTGTTTCTTCCTTTTGATCTCCCTATCCATGATTTCCACTGGCTATTCGATGAAGTTGAGACTCTCGTTTACCTCAATTTCGTCGAGTGGGATAACAAGAGTCTCATCTGATAGACACTTCTTTATATTGGATGCATGGAAGGTGGGGTGTACGTTACTAAGTTATTGTGGTAGTCGAAGTTTATAAGCTACCAGACCAATCCTTAAGAGGATCTCAAATGGTCCGATATATCTTGGATTCAGTTTCCCATGCTTTCCAAAGTGTATCATTTCCTTCCAGGGTGAGACCTTTAATAGTATGCGGTCACCAACCTGGAATTCCAAGGGTTTGCATCGCTTATCTGCATAGCTCTTTTGTCGATCTCGAGATGCTTTCAGTCTTTCTCGAATTTAGATGATTTTCTCTGTTGTCTCCCTTATGATCGCAGGGCCGGTAAGAGTGTTCTCAGGAACTTTCCCCTTTGCAAGTTTCATGTCACCCACTTTAGCCCAACACACAAGTGATATGCACTTGCGGCCATAGAGGGCTTTGAATGGGTCAACTTCAATATAGTGTGATAACAATTGTTGTATGAGAACTCGACGAGGGGTAAATGGGTATCCCAAGATTTAACAAAGTCTATTACAGTAGCTCTCATCATTTCATCTAATGTTTGAATGGTTCTTTCATTCTGCCCGTCGGTCTGTGGGTGTACTCATGTCTAACCTAGTTCCCAGGGATTTTTGTAGTGACTGCCAGAATCATGAGGTGAATCTACTATCCCTGTCAGATATAATGGATATTGGAACTCCATGCAGTCACACGATCTCTTTAATGTTTGTTCCGGTCAGTTTCTCCATCTTGTCCGTCTCTTTTATTGGCAGAAAGTGTGTGAATTTTGTTAACCTGTCAACGATCATCCAGATGGTGTCAAGTCCACCTGTTGTCTTGGGTAACTTGGTTATAAAGTCCATGGTTATCCGGTCCCACTTCCACTTGGGTATTTCTATTTGTTGCAGCAAACCCAAGGGCTTTTGGTATTCTACATTAACCTTGACGCAAGTCAGGCACTTGCCCACATAGGTAGCGATTTTGGCTTTCATGTTCGGCCACCAATATATTCATCCCCGATCTTATTACATACCCCAAGGCCTACTCGTAGTGTTCAACTCGTCTTAATACTTTTTGTTTTGTTACTGTTACGATACTAAACTAGTGAGTATGATAGTACTTATACTTTTATAAAAATATCATAATATTTTAAAGTATACTTGTACGAAAACGTTACGTCAAAGGGTTTTAGTCCCATTGTATTTATAGTTTGTATATCTTACATGATTTGATATACTTATTTCACCATAAACAATGCTCTGATACCACTCTATCACACCCCCAAACCAGAACGGCGGAAACGTTCGAGGGCGGATGATGTCATGTACAATATCATAACAGTTGAATAACAATAAAGGAAGCAAAACAACCATCATAAATATAATTTAAAAGGTTATATTTTTGCATGAGTTACATGTTTCCAAATAAATTACAATATGATGACAAAATGAGTTGTTAACCGATGCCTTAGCTTGTCGTCCTCAAAAGTCGGTGATTACTTATATTACTGATTCCCTGAGAATACAGGTTGTTTTGAAAAAGCGTCAACAATTAAGTTGGTGATTTCATAAGTGTTTTGTATGATAAAATGTATGCATTTCCGTGTAAAGTAATCGTGTTTGTTTCCAGAAAATCCGATATTTTCCATAAAATGAGTTGTAAGCCGTTGTTCGTAAAATGATAGTGTTTGTTCCAGAAAGTCCAATATTTTCTGTAAAATGAATTGTAGTCTTAAATGTTCCAAGACCAAAATCTATAAATATTTTTCATACTTAAAATAGTATATGTACTTTTAAACATATATAAAACCATTTAAGTGTTTGTTAGCCCCATAAACCAAAATGTGTTGTTAATACCCCATGTGAGATTTTTATAACCATACTAGCGACTAGTTGGCCTGTAACGACGTTCTTCAGGCATCGGAATGTTATGAAATTTATAACCCCATACCTGTCGATATAACTAAAGCTAAAAGTTTAGGCGCGAAATTGTCAGTTCCGTATACATCTATACACTAGTGTTACGCTCTCCCTACAGGAAAGTCTGGTTATAATACATGACTTTTGTTGGTACTTAGATAAGTACTTGAAGACGTGTCTCTCAAATTTATTCATTAACATGTTTACGTCAAAATGAACTGAAAATCCTTTTTATTGTAAACGTATGCACTACCTTTTCGTAGCGTAAAAGTAATTATATTTTTATATAATTATTTATTTTTCCCAAAATGTTAAAATAACGTGAATATTCCACAAACTATACCTATTATAGTTTGTAAATGTATGTTCCATCGAAATTAAAACCTTTGCGTTTTAGCAAATTTTTGTGAAAATTTTATAATTTTGGTATCAACGTTATTTTACATATTTAACATTTTCACGCGAAATTGTATATAAAATATAAGACAACATAAGAAATGATTTGTATATTTACACAAGTATTCTTGTGTGTTTACTTGTATCCCCCCCCCCCCCCCTCTTAAAACATAGAAAAATCTTGAAAAATGTGGGGGTATGAACTCACATTATGTGTGTTTGCGGCTTGATAATGAGTTAAAAATGATTATCCTCGAGTTTAGAGTACGTGACGGTCGTCGTATCCTAATATTTTTAAACATATAATGATATGTGTAAATTAGATGAACTAATAGTTTAACGATTGTATAAAGTCTATATTAATCAAGAAATACTTACTATAATTCCTAAGGAATAATGTTAAAGAAGATGGCTTCCTAGGAATTATTGATGATGAACTTGGAGAGAAAATGGGTTTGAATTTTGGGAGAAATGGGAAGTGTAAATTTGTTAACTGTGAAACTGTAACGACCCAAAAATCAAGGGTAAAAATTTCATTTTTAGTATAGCTAAAACATTGATACCATTTATACCAAACATTTCAAATCATCATTAAGTAAAACATTTACTAGATTTCATCCGAAAATTATTTGTTGCGGAATACATAGGTGTGTGCACTACGATCAATCTGAGCCCTTCTTTTCCAGATCGATGATACCTGAAACCAAAACTGTAAACCATAAGCACAAAGCTTAGTGAGTTTCCCAGAGCATACCCCACACAATCCACATAATCCATACTAGCTATAACAGCCACATAAACCATATCGATCACATAGGCCATGCATATGAACATATAAGGATGTCGTGGGCTCCGCCCAGGGTCTTATACCTTCATTCCATGGCCCCCCCATGGTCTTTACCTAGGAATGTCATGCGCTTCCCCACATGGTCTTATATCCGCTGCCACAGGCTCCCCTCGGGGTCTTCCATGCAAGTATCACAAATACAACTAGCATATCACACATCACATAAACAACTAGTATAAAACATACCGCATAAACAACTTATATACTACATATCACATAAACAATGCATATAAACATATAAGGGTGCCGTGGGCTCCCCCCAGGGTCTTATATCATCATACCATGGGCTCCCCCACATGGTATTTACCTAGGAATATCAAGGGCTCCCCCACATGGTCTTATATCCAACTGCCACGGGCTCCCCCGGGGTCTTCCATGCAATAACATACATAATCAACTAACCTATCATATATCATAGAAGCATCTATCATACTACACAACACATACATAAACATATAAGGATGTTGTGGGCTCCCCCCAGGGCCTTATACCTTTGTGTCACGGGCTACAATACATGGTCTTTACTAAGGATTGCCATGGGCTCCCTCACATGGTCTTATATCCAACTGCCACGGGCTCCCCCTAGGGTATTCCATGCAAATATCATATAATCATTAGCATACCACTTAACATAAAGCTAACCATCATACCATATATCTCTATTATGGCTAGTGTACCACATAACATAAAATGGGTTGGCCTTGGTGCCTTAGACCCATTGGTATGGTGAGAAGACTCACCTTGCACTGATGAAGTCCCGCGGATAAACTCTACCTGCTCGTTGACAGGTTCCCGAACTGTCAATCATCAAAATGATACCCAATTAATAATTGGGTTCCAATACATAACCATAATATACACTTGGGGTAAATAAGCCATTTTACCCCTAACCTAGCTTGGTTCAAAACCAAGGCCTAAACTCACACCCTGAAGGCCGAAAAGCCTAATAATCAACCAAGGCCCAACATATGGCCCAATTTTCCAAATTGGACCCAAACGTCTATATGGGCTTATCTTAAGGGCCAACCAATTATTCTAGACCAAAAAATTGGCATTCTGATGACCCAATAGCTAATAATCCTCAAGGCCCACTTATGGCCCACTTATGGCCTAATTTTCCAAATTGGGCCCAAACCTTTCCAACGGACCTTATTCTAAAGCCTAATAATTTTCTTAGTCCATAAATATGTTCCCAATTGGCCCACGAAGGTCCACAATAGCTTAGTCAAATAAATGGCCCAATAAGAACCCAAAACCCAATTAGGGTTTTTTCACATAAAATGAAGATTAGGGTTAAGTGTTCCTACATAAACCATTAAGGACATAATCTATTAAGTCCAAACATACAATGAAATCGGGCTTGAGTCAGATCTTCACTTTAATGGTCCCAAATGCGGGTCTAGATAGGTCCAAACCGATAATTCCAAAACTAGGGTTTCCAACCCAATAATAGCCTAATAGGCCCAAAAATAAGTCCTTGGATAAATTAGGGCTTCATTAGGCCCACTAGGGTCTCAAAAGGCCTATTAGGGTTTCATAAGGCGGGCACCACCCACTACCACCTCAGGTAGTGGTGGTCAACGGTGGCTCACGGCGGCGGCCACCACCTCATGTTGGTGGTTACGAGCTTCTTTTATTATTTTCGCATTGGTTACAATATTACAAAGCAAAAACCCGAATAACACACACACTAATACAAACACACAACCACCCTAGTGGTGGAAGGCGGTGGTATATTGCGACAACCACCTACTCACTGTGGTGGTGGTGGCTTTTCCAGCGAAATCCGGCCAACAATACATGCAACATAATACATCAACACACACACACACACACCTAAACTCATGGTAGAACACGCACACAGCCACCTTCCACGGTGGCTGGTGGCGACAGAAAGTGGCAGCAGATGGTGGCTTGCGGCAGTATACGATAGATAGGACTGAAAACGGAGATAGAAGGGTGTCTACGGCGGGGAAACGGTGGCAATCCATCACCAAAACAACGACCACAACAGCGCAATAGCCTCCGGAAGCAACAATGACTTTCACGACGTCTAATATCTAGAGGAACGATGGGAAAGAGAGGGAGAGTTGGCGGTTAGGCCCACCAGAAATGTCCTGGCTCCTTACGACTTACGAATTGTTGTTCACAGCTCCATAACTACGATATCGATGATCTTCCGGCTGCCTGCGACGTCCGGCAACGGGGTTATGGATGGCGACGCTTGGCAACAGGTAGCAGAAGAGTGTGGCGACAGTCAAACTCATAAAGTTGGCATCCATTAATAGAACGGGAGAGGCAAACGATGGTGATGGAGCGATGGCGGAGGAAGGATGGGGTATAGAGGTGGTGCGACGCCGAAGGTGAAGGAGGGTGACGACTATATTCGCTTCTGTGGTCAGGAAAATGCAACAGTTAAATATCGATACCCTAACAATCTTCATCCCATATTGGCAGGAATGGTCCCTCCCTATAAAAAAAACTTTTCAAATAAAGTCCAAAATTTACCATTTCTACCCTAACTTCATAAATTCCTTTCAACTCTAATCCAAAATTTACCCAACAGCCCTTAGCTTTCCAAAATCCTTTCATAATAGGTCCAATACTTACCAAACACCCCTTGTCTTCTAAAAATATTTACTAAATAAATCCTAAAGTTACACTTTAACCCCCGAATAATCCAATTTCCAACATTCGGCTCCCCAAAACCAACACCCCACTAAATAATATGAATTTATGGTGACTATTTGTTTATAAATTTTATCAATTTATTTATTTAATAAACACAATGTTACAACTCTCCCCCACTTAAATTATATTTCATCCTCGAAATCATCCCTTACCATCCCTTACACGCCTGATAACTTGAATGACATGGTCACAATCCAGAAGCATACTATAGCCTCTCCAAGGCAACCAAAACTACCCCCCACAGGGTTCTAAACCCAAAGATGAATGAATTTCTTGCAACATACTTGCATTTACTCCATCTGAAACCTGAAGTCCCGAGACCATTTCGAATCATTGTCGAGTTCACTGCACTTATCTCCTAACTGGCTATTGAACTTTTCACATTATTTAGTCCAAATGTAAACAACTTAGTGTATACCCCGAATACACACACTTCCATATATGGACCCCAAATCTCGGAAACCACTCCAACTCATCTTGCTGCCACTTGCTGCTTTTCGAAAGCAGTCGAGACCTCTCTGATCTCACCTTATCGGTCAACTACTCGAATCATCGGACACATAACCGATTGTTGGGCCCGAAACACACGCAACAGTACCGTGTGACCTTCGAAGGATACCTCGTCTGACAATAAGTTCCCTATCTATACCGCTACTCATGGCTTCTTCAATCCTTTGATCCATTCGATCATGATAGGCTGACAACCTGTCGCCGCTGAATCTGACGCAAAAGGTGAATGCTACTATAATAACTAAAGTCTTACATCATACCCGGTTTCCTTTGACATACCGTTCCCTGATTCCAATTATGTTGTAACCTACTCACAACCTTGTGAACTGGCCCACACTGGCCTAAGTCGTCCGAACGAATCCGTGAATGCCACAGCCACCTTGCAGTCTTTCAACACTCTCCACAATATCTGACTACTAGTGAATGCTACGACTCCCTTGTAGTCTTACAACACTTTCACCCTACTAACCATGAGTGAATGCTACGACTCCCCCATAGTCTTACAACACTATCATCATGACTAACCATTAGTGAATGCAACGGCTCCCCCGTAGTCTTACAACACTTTTACCCCAACTGACCATTAGTAAATGCTACAGCTCCCACGTAGTCTTACAACCATTTCATACTAACTGACCATTAGGGAATGCTACATCTCCCACGTAGTCTTACAACACTTTCATCCTAACACAGCCACAACCTAATGCCTTACCCTAATCTACCGATTCAAAACACATACAGATTCGAGCACACACTCCACTGAACACTCGAACTAGACTTCATTCATGACTGGAGCCTCAACATGTCTCCCTAAATTCTGTTATCAAGCCCCCAAGAAGACGCGATTCACATGATGGGGAGTCTTACCAGACTCCAAACTCGTACAACCTTCAAAACAAATAGCCACTTGGGCCGCCATTTTCCCTCGATGAGGACGAGTAACCCATCCCAATCTCATACATGTCCCTGTCCTGAATACCTACGAGATTGGCCCCCACTTATATGATGAGTTTTAAGCATTCTAACACCCCTAAGTGTACATGGAACCCTAGAAAACCTTGGATCTATGTTTGTCTAAAATACATGCAAAATATGATTTCCAAGGTTCATAATCCTATTTAGCATACATGGGAACTCTTAATCTAAAAGATAGCTAGAATTACATACCTTGTAGTTGATTTGATTCCTTGCAGACCTTGAGAGCCTAGCACCCCAAGTGTGATGCCTTAAATGCTTCACACAACACCGAATGCTTTGGAATGACTTTGAGAGAATGTAAACACTTGTAAAAATTGGCCTAGCCCTCTTGTAACTTCATTTAGCCGATTTTGGTGAGTATCATGTTCCTTATATAGTGTGTCACATCTAGGGTTACACCATGTAAACCCTAATGTGACATGACTCTTCATTTCCATGACCCATGGGTTTGTAATTCCCATGGAGCATCTATGGAGCATCCTATGGGTTTAACCCAACTTGATAATCCATGGAGCCTTTTAACCCACTATACAAGTTATGGATGATTTACATAATCAACCCATATATTTAATTAGTCATCTTTTGATCACTTAATTAATTCCAAATTAATTCTTGATCAATACTAATTAAATAATATTATTAATATATTAGAACTTATAATATATTAATAAACCAAAGGTGTTATTTCTCTCATTTAGTCTATCTAAATGCATGATGCCATGCAACCCAAATGGACCATGAGTGGAAAACCCTATATGCTCACCAGACTCCCAAGCCTGACCTACTAAGTTTCTTGTATTACAGGTACTGACACTCAAACATAGATGTGATGTGTGGATGAGGGATTACAGATTATAAGCTTGTAGATAAGAATAAATGTTGTAAGGATTATATTGTACTATTTATGCGTTTGATCTGTATCGAACATGACATCCATAGGTTTTCAATGAAATACATTTCTTCGAAAATGCTTTGATAAATCTTTATCATATTTTCTTTTGGGAACAAATTCCGTAACACTTTTATTTAAAATATTACTCTGATTTTTAAACAAAGCATAAACAAAATCGGTATTTTCTGGCCGCGAAAATGGGGATGTCACATGCACCATCGTCATGAATAACTAGTTCTCCCCCACTTGGGGTTTAAACCCGATCTAACTGGTTCCTGTATTCAATCATCGTCTCTTTAGAGCTCGTCAAATCCATCCCCACGATCACCCTGCTCTCGTGTAAAGGTATAGAACCAAATCAATCTAATACTGCTCGCTAAATAACTCCATTAATCAATCCTGATGAACCATCGATACTCGAACTAGACGATCATCATCAATCTCCACCTCTAACGGATACATAGAATCTCTTGTTGAGCACAAGAGATATGAACAATCGGGTGACGCCCGAATGAAAAAGAACTAAATTTGGAACATTGTTCAATATTAACTTCCCTATTTAACATCATAAATATAATGAGCATAAACATCAAGTAAATAAATAAAATCAGGGAAATATATACTAGTAACTACATATGGTGCTGCACAAGCCTCCTCGACTGTCACCTGGAAAGCTCGACTCCTCACGACTGGCGCATCCGCATTGCCCTAGAAGCCATCAGTGATTCTCAATGTCGCTAGAGCGGGGTCTGAAACTGCTCCTCCTGCCAACCTCAGACAATTAATCTTATTGTGGCTCGTCTGATTGCAATGGAAGCAAACCAGACCTGATCCCTAGGTGCAATCCCTGCTAAAGTGATCAGTCTTGATACACTTATAGCAACCAGAACCACCCTTCATGCAAACTCCATTATGCCCTCCTTGATCATACCAAATATCACAAGAGTCTGCTCCTAAATACCGCGTGTGATCTCCGACGAAACGAGCTCTCACATCTAGTCATCTAAGGGCCCGACTCCAAAACCTGACCCCGATCCCTCACCAGGACCTGAACCACCTTGAGTGACCACCATACTGAAAAATAAACAATGCAATCATCAGAAAACACTTGAAGAATTTCCACACTTAGCGAGTTCTTTAGTATCCTCGTGACATCCCTTGTCTCGAGTACGGATCTTGTGCTTTCGGTAGTACATATCTACTTTCCGCAAGAGCCATCATGATTTCCCTAAGTGACCCCCTCACTACCAATCTTTCGTCCTTCCTACTAAACAACACATCTACCAAGCTAACATACTTCCTAGATTCTATTAGGATCCCATTCACACCACTCTCCACTATCAGCTGTAGAAGAAAATCCCACTAATACACACTAACTACCTTACGAATATAATTACATATAACAATATTTAAGTAATTCTTTGACTGCAAGGTCTTACACTACAACGGTTGGACTCAAACAAGAGCTACATAATAGATTTAAATCCAACCTTATAAAATTATCTTATTTTTGTAACGTGTAGCCTACCATATTCGTTTGATAGTTTATTGATACTAACGAAGGTCCTTAAAAGCAAAAAGTAGTCAACATTCAAGAATCGAGTTCTAACCAGTATAATACCTAATATGGATGCTCTATCATATCATCTGAAATATATACTAGCATGCAGTTCTAAAGGTTCATACAACATGCAATCAAAGGCATCACTCCTAGCATCCTATCATGTGATTATGAGCAGATCATTAGCCCTACTATATCTTTTTATTCACATAAACATATAATGGAACAAATAAACAAGTTTGGGTATTTTGGGAAATACTTACTTGATCTCGGCCGATGGCACGTATCACACCCCTTATTTTATAAAAACTTTTAGGAGTTTTTTTCTTTTTACCAATTCTTCAGTTTGAGTTCATACATACTTAAGAGTGTTCCCGAATTCCTTAAACCAAGACTCTGATACCAACTTATAACATATACTAAAAAAAAGTTTTTATTTTTAAGTCAACAAAAACCATCAATCATTCATTTTAAAACATCAAAGTATGCCAATGTGGAAAAATAGTTATCAGAGTACATTCCTAAAATCATAAAATATTGAACATTGGTGGATACTATGCGATCATGCATGACCTTCCCTTTCGAACCAAAAGTACCTAAAAAACATTTTAAACATAAATCGTAAGCACAAAGTTTAGTTAGTTCCCCAAAATACCACATACCATACATACATTGACATGGATACCCCTATGGTCTTGTATGCAAGTGTCATGGGCTACCCCCTTAGTCTTTTCCGTATTATAGCATGGGTTACCCCCAATGTCTTACAACCTAGTTCCAAGGGCAATCCCATGTTCTAACATCCAAGTGCCATGGGCTACCCCGATAGTCTTTCATGAAATTGCCATGGGTTACCCACATGGTCATTCATACAAATGTCACGAGCTACTCTTAAGGTTTTCCATGTAAGTGTCACAATGATCACTATCATCCTATATAGTATAGTGAGAAGACTCATCTCAATCCGATGATAAACAAATCACACACTCGAGCTGATGTTATCAAGGATCCTCACACTGAACATATCCAAAACCAACCCTAATTTATAATTTGGGTAATAACCCATAATAAATCGTCCAATTCATATTCTCTCTCACTATGGTAAAAGTTAATTTTACCCTTTCCAAGTTGGACCCATCCAATTAGGCCTAAGGCCTAAAAGCGGCCAAATAACACTTCTGGGAGTACACCATGTGTACTCCGTACTTACGGCTGACGTACTCAGATTCAATATAAAAGGATTCGAGGACATGCGTACCCATAGGTTACGCCCTGGATAATCCTCTATTGTCCAAAACCTCCTTTTAAGCTCTTAATAACTAAAGACAAAATGTCCAACTCATAGATCTTAATCTTGGAAAAGTCTTAACTGATAAAGTCATCAACTTTAAGCTTTCACATGGCTTAATAGAGCACAATACCAAACCCTAGGTCCATAACACTATTTAATAACCTCAAACTCTTGCTTGAGTGAGAAATAGCAACAAGGACTTCTTTTTTATGACATGATATGTAACACCGTAAATTTCAAAACAATTTTTCATTTAAAATAATCATTTAATTCTTAAAACACCTTTCGTAGAAATCTCATTTCTGTTTAATTTACAAAACATAACTCCATATTCAATTGCATGATAAACCAGGATCCTCAAAACATAACTCTTCCTCTGGTGTGTACAATCAAGCTGGTGCCGTCCCGTGATTATGAGAAAACCTGAAACACATAACACATAACACGGTAAGCATGAAGCTTAGTGAGTTCCCCAAAATACCACACATAACATATACTAGCCACTCGATGCTATAACTCTATGGGCCCTTGGGCCCTAACTCTGTGGACCTTCTGGTCCTAACTCTGCGAACCTTCCGGTTCTAACTATGATATACTCTGATATACACACGACATAAATCACATAGAAATAATGCAGCGCAACATGTCACATAGATAGCATACAAGATACTCTATCACATAACTCTGGTTACCTACTCAAGATAAAGTATAGTGAGAATACTCACCTCGGATACTCGGTAAACCTCGTACTCTGAAATACTGCGTTAGCCTCCGCCTAATCACATAAATAATTTCTCTAATTAATACAACTTCTAAAGGCTAGACTAACCCCTATCTATAAGTTCTCTAAGAAGGGTAAAAGACCATTCTACCTTTCTAATGGCTCATAAGTTCAAACACTAACTAAATCTTAAAAGTCAACAAAAGTCAACAGTCACCATTGACCGAACTCGCCGAGTGCACTAGAGTGACTCGGCGAGTACATGCCTGTCTTCTTCGCCATTGGTCCTAACTTGACTCGCTGAGTCAACCCTAATACTCCACGAGTCGTCACAGATCGCGAGTCGCGGGGCAACCAGGCTCTACTCGTCGAGTCCCTTATGGGCTTGGCGAGTTCCTCCCATTAAAATTCTCAAAAGATCTCTTAAGGTCAGATCTGCTTCACCAACCATTAGATCCAACCTTCTAACACTCGAAAGTTACGTAAAGGTTCAAACTTTACGTTCATGCAATGCTTATAAGACCAAAAATGAAGAATTAACCATTTAAATGGGGTTTTACTCTTAAGGCTCTCATGAAAGCTCATAAAGCTGGGAGCTTGGGACCTTTTGGACCTTTCAAGGTCCAGATCTATCATCTATACTCGAAGGGATCTCACATGCTTTACAATATAACTCAAAATTGTACAAAGGAAACCCTAGATTCAAGGAATATATCAAATACACGAAATAGGAAGGAACTTGTACCTCAAAACGTGTATCTATGTGAGAACAACACATATCCAAGCTCCACAATCAGCCTAGCTGGTTCTACCTTCTCCCTTCTTGCTAAAACACACAAGAAATGGTGAGTTAACCTTCCTCTTGCACCACAAACGATCTCTCTGCTCTCTAGGGTTTCTCAGGGGTGAAGTGGCCGCAAATGGAGGCCATAAGGGCCTTTAAATAGGTTCCAAACTCCGGAAATTAGGGTTTCTCTAAACAGCACCTACTCCGCGAGTCCCCCTCCTCGGACTCATCGAGTCCACTCATTATATCCACGGGGGAAACCCGACTCGACTTGGCGAGTTGGACCCTCAACTCGTCGAGTCTCTCCTTTAATCACAAGATTAATCTACACCATAATACCTCTGAAAACCCGAATGTTACACGAGATCCTCAAAAACAACATAGAGTGACAAACTTGAGCTTTGGAGTAACTTCTACTCACAAGAACCACACCATGGGACCAAAATCTTAAAAATATCAAAGCTAATTTAGATCTAAGCCATAAAACCATAAAAGGTAAGAGCTTTATACCTCCAGAAGCTTGCAAATGTGATGATAATTTTGGATTTTCAAGCTCCAAGCCTACACCAATCCTCAAAGATGAACTTCTTTTTCTTCCACAAGGCACCAAGAATACTTTAAATGCCCAAAACAAGTTCTCAAGGATTAGGGTTTCGAAATGGCCATCTGGGAACAGTGGAGGCTGGTTATGAAGAGACCTCAAGGACTTAAGGTGTTAAAATAGGGGCTCAACCCTAAAAATTAGGGTTTATGTTCAGCTTGAGTACTCACTGCATACTCCTTATGTACGCTTTGCGTGCTCAACGAAGTCCGCATCCATCTTTAATGATGTACGCCCTACGTACACATCAAGTATGCCATGCATAGGGACCGATTTTGCAAGGTAATTAATACATCAAGCCAAAAACGAAAATACATAGGAACACGAGTGTTACAAAAGTGGCAACTTACGAAATACAAATTATATAACTTTATACTAATTAGGGATGAAAATTATTATTTCAAAATTAATCGAGGGAAAAACTGTAAATATAAAAGTTTGCTATAAAAAAATCAAAATTGTTATTTCCAAACGTAACCTTATTTAAAATTTGTATCATATAAATTCGGTAGTTTTGGTTATGTAAAAAGTAAAACCAAATGAATGGTGATTTCCTAAAAACTCTATTTGCTATAATATATATATATATATATATATATATATATATATATATATATATATATATATATATATATATATATATATATATATATATATATATATATATATCATGTTGATTTAAAAAAAATAAAATATTAAAATATAAATTATAAGTGTTTTTAAAATAAATTTTTAGAAATATGGAATTAAGAAACATATTAATTGCAATTTAATATAATATCTATTACATTTGATAAGTTACATATATAAATACAAATATAAGTATTATGTTGCTTCTAATTTTAAAAATTGAAAAAACCATAAATTGATATGTAAATTTTATTTATTTAAAGAGAAATTAAATATCCTTCTATTTTTGTTTCTAAAGCTGAAGGGTGTGGTGCTACACTCCCTCCTTTTACCACACCCAACGGGTGATATTAAATGGAAATAAGAGAAAGAAAGAAGAAAGAGATAAAGAGATAGATGAAGAAAGAGAGAGAGTAAGTGACCGCTCCTAATTCTTGGCACACTTCCCAAACCCCACACCTTCCAATCTAATTATCTTCTTACCCATTTAAAAATATGATAAATATCCTAAAATATTATTAATTTTGTCTAAATATGACAATTATCACCATTTCAAGTGGGTAGAAAGATAAATAAAAAAAAGATAGGAAGATATTTAATTTCTCTTATTTAAAAATTATTACAAAATGATAAGTGTCAAACAAAATTATATATATATAATTTACTGTGTTATTTTTCCTTTCTCTCACAATAAAAAGAAAAAACTTTAATTTGAGAAATTATTGTTGAGGAATCTTTGACTGCAAGTGACCGTTGTCTTAAGAATAACTAAATTAGTTTATGTTTAAAAACTATATATATAAACGTTTATTTAATATTTGAGAGATAATAAAGTTTTATACTCCCAATTCACTTTAAACTAATGTTAGAAACCCACGCCAAAAATATAGATGTAATTTATTTAAATGTTGTTCGAATACATAAACTATTCTAATAATAACTAGTGAAGTATTAGCGTTTTGTGGGGATCCGATCTTATAGTTTTCAATCCTTTTGTGGAATAACATCAATGCTATATTGCCTTCCATAAGAATTGAAACTCTACTTGTCATCCAAGAAAATATCGTTTAAACGATAAACTAAAAGACATCAATTACATAAGTTTGTTGCATCGGTGTTCCATATCTAACCAATTAATAAGCCAACAACCATACATATTTCGATGATCAAACATAAAACTAATAGGCGAACATTAAACTTTTAATAATAAATTGTTCTTTCATTGCAATATCCAAAACATTTAAATAAAATATAAAAAAGATGACATAAATCTTGGTTTAGGTTCACTGATAAATAATCCAAATAATCTATTATGTGAAAGTGATAGAACGAAAACAACAACAAAAAATGTTTATTCAATAACAATATTTTGTTTTTTAACAGACTTACCAGGTGAGTTGTTGATGAACCATGCACACGTGTGCTCATCACGCTTATTTGCACTCTCTCTATTGTTTTACTACAAAATTTAAATAAAAAGAGGAAATTAAAAGAACACTCTGTTGCAAGTGGATAAAAGATTTAATGTTTTGATAAGAAAAAAAAAATTGAAGCCTAATTTTTAAATTGGGTGAAATTCAAGAAATAGTAATGTACTTTGAATCGGTTTGAAATAATAATTTTACTTTGGACTCAACATCATTTTTAGACGATGTCAAGCCATGGATCCTAAGGTGCAATGTAAATAAACTTTAGGTACCAACCATGCAAAAAATGTAGTTAATGATTGATAATGATTTTGGCCCCTTAATCCTTAAAAGATCATTTTTCCCTTGGGCCAAAACCGAACAAAATAGTGCACCACATGGACCACAATGGTCATTTTATAGATATTAACTTATGATGAATATGCTTGACAGCATCCAACTGATGATACCTAATATTATGTAAAAAAATTGGACAAGTTTGCAAGACCCATAAATAGACACTAAATTAGGATGCCTAATTACCACAAATGTTATATCATGTGCATAACATATTGTACCGTTTCAGTGCAAGCTGATGCCAACTGTAAAGAATCTCAACACCACTAATCATTTTTCACGAAATTAACCATTCAAAAAGTTGTATAACTATGTAACTGTATTCGGTAATCAGGACATCCTATGCAGAATAATCAATGTAAAATTTCATTGAAAGTTGTTTTCTAAAAAAACCCTCAAACCTGGGTTTGTGAATATGAGTTAATAGAAATTGGCTTTGGAACGGTAACAATTTTCAATATACTTCGTAACTGCAACAACTTTCTGTTTCGTTATATTTGAGTCTTTTTCATCCATGGTTGGCTGGTTTGAATATTCACCATCGCTTATTGAGACCCTCCCTTGGCTGGTTTGAATATTCACCATCGCTTATTGAGACCCTCCCTACGTAACCAATTTCTTCCTGAATCCACCACGTTCCCTTAGTCATCCCAAGGGATTCATTACCCTAGAAACCCATCCAAATAGATCACCCAATTAGAAGAAGCCAAAGAAAAAATTAAAAAGATAGAGGTTCAAGAAATTGAACCAAAAATTCTATTCCATGTGGTGTTAAGTTCAATGGGCATGCCTACCTAACCTGAAAAAATCGACATATATTGAGGAGAAAGTCCGAAGTTATAACACTTAAACAAAATAACAAAGGAGCTGATAATGGATACGGATATGTTGGCTCACAGGTACGTGTCGTTTGTAGAATTGCAGAAAAAAAAAATGAACCTTGGTAGAAGAAAAGATGAAAATGTGTTCATATAGTGTTAGTTTAGGCTATGTTTGACGTACTAGCTGAAAAGCTAGTTGATAACCAAAAAGCTAGCTGATAAAAAATAACGTTTGATAAAATTAGATGAAAAGTTAGCTGGAATTTATAAAATTACATACAAGGACATGTAAGAGTATATGTTTCCATAATTAATTAAGGGGTGTATTTGGAAATTAAAAAAAACTCCTAAAAAGCTAGTCTAAGTAGTTTTTCAAAAAGCTAGCTTATAAGCTATTTTTTGGCTTACCAAACACGACAACATAAAAAAGCTCGAAAAATAAGCTAACTTATTAGCTAGTTGTGGTGTATCAAACACAACCTTAATAGTGGATAAGTATGTAAGAAAAAAGTTAACCTCCAAATAAGGGGCAATTGATTCCTAAGGTTCAAGAACTTCATAAAATTGAACACAAAAAATGAAATGAAACGATAAAAAACAAAGAAAAAACTACTTACCAACTTTATTGCACAAATTCCGTCAAATTGAAAACTGCCATGCTCCGTCTCTCTCAAAATCGACAATTCATTCCTTATAAGAAATTCACGGAATGAGAAACATGGTGGACAATCGGACAGAAGTCAGTTGAAATCCTAACCGCTGAGAAATTGAATACTATGAAAACCCTTTCAACCTCCTCAAAAACCTCATCGATGATATTGTTCGTATCGACATCGTTGCAAAGCTTTAAGTCTGTGCAAAAAGAGAAAATTAGTATCAGGAGAGAAGATTTCAAAGCCTGTGAAGCGGTGATTGTAGAGCGACCTCTGAAATCCCATTCGAAATTGTTCCTTCTGCTTTGGATCTTATCTGCAAACCCTATGCATAAATACGTCAATATGGAGAAACAGTGGTTGAATATAGTAGTATAAGGAGCAAAATCGAAAGGAAAATAGAAGATACAAGAGAAAGAGGGACATGTAATTGAAGAACATAGTAGTAGAAGGAGCAAAATCGACCGACGAGGTGCTTTTAGGGATTGTGGGGGCCGACGATTCTGAAACTCACTTTCTAGGGTAGGAGTTGGTGGAGGTCGATGATTCTCAGAATAGAGAGATGAAACGGTGGCGGTGAGAACCTTTTCGGGTTTAACAGAGAAAAAGTGTGAAGAAGATCGAGAGTGTAATAAGAATAGAGAGATGAAGCAGTGGTGGTGACCATGGTTGGATGGGTACATAGAGAATAGAAAATTTATAGGTGGTGGAAATGATCTGGATGAAGGATGAAGGATGAAGATGCAGATAAATTGATGAAAGTAATGCGGTAGAATAACATAACACGTGTGTAGGGCACCGACATAAACATTGGGAAATGAACTTCAATTAAACAAAAACAACAATCCATTGTGAGGAAGTCGAACATAATTAAGGGTTATAGGGGGCAAACTGTATTTCCAAAAAATAAATGGACCAATTATGCCAAAAACTTAAGAACTTTACTGTTCCTAAGAGGTGTCCTACTTGAATATATATATATATATATATATATATATATATATATATATATATATATATATATATATATATATATATATATATGGTTAGGTTATAATGTGCATCGTAACTATTGTGTGTAAGTAGGGATCCTTTGTGGTCCAATCATTTTTTGGTAATTTAAAAAGTGATCATTCTATTTAATTAATAATCTCAAAACGGTTTTAAGGGTAATTATATCAATTTGGTTAACAATCAAATAAGGCATGTGAGATATTCTTGCTACTAACCAAACAATCAAACCCAATTTCAATAAATTTGGGATTTCAATTTGATTCTTCGGATTATGGAGTTACGAGATGATAAAGAACCATACAAAACTTTCTATGATTATGCATTCTTACAGGAATGAACTTACCTAACTTAAAGAATGAACATGCAATAAGAATTCATATTCTGACATAATAAATATACAATAACCTATATTTACTCATAAATGCGTATACATAACTTTTTCTGATTATACTTTCTTACTAGAATGAACATACATAACTTCAATAACTAACATTAAAGAATGAACATACATGTATAAACATAATATAAGAATAACTATTCTAACAGAATGCCCTATGCATATTCTAACATAGTATAATGAAAAAAAGAAAAAAGATATTATTCTTCTAAGAATAATCATAAAATCATGTAAAAAGTATTACATGAAAAAGGAAATCTTACAAACATTTTTCAGTAATTCTTTAAGAATGAGTGATAATACATTTTTTCGGAATGACATTTGGTGAGAATGACTTTCATAAAATCAAATTTTAATAATTTTTTGCTCTGGATCCATGAAGTTGCAAGTGGGAGTAACTCCAGAAACCATAATCTTTTGTTGCTTATCTTCATTGTTCATCAAGAGTATCAAAATATGCTTATTCTATATCTTTTTTTCATTTTATTTTTTTTAGTATCAAAATATCCTTCGTCTTTGTCTTTTTTTTTTCTTTCTTATGCAGCACCTAAAAGCATGTAATGCTGATGGAATGTACTGATTTCATTTTGAATATGTATATACGCTTCAATTGAAGCACAAAATAAAAATGAAACATAAAACACAAAATAAATAAAGTAAGTAAAACAATTATGAACATAATTTGATCAAATGTAATTTTACTAACGTGAATCAATTGACTGGTCAAGACACCGCTTCACGATTATCAAGAAAACACCTAAATCATGTTTGTCAAATTTGGGGATAAGATGTGGAATCTAACAAAGATGATGACCCGATGGTGTCTTCAATTTGGCGTTGGGGTTTGGTGACGATGATGGCTTGACGGTGGAGAGACACGTACCATAGATGAAGATCCTTTTTCTTCCTCTTCTATTTGCAGGTGGATAAGCAAAAATATCTCGTCTCCATCTAGAATCGTGTGGTGATCTATCCTCTGCATCACCTAGTGTCTTTCTTTCTATGAATCGCACAAACAAAAAAGAGGTGGCGTTTCCCTCCTAAGCTGCACCATTATCATTTTCAGTGAAGACCACCAGTGTCGGTGAAACGAGGGTAGGTGTGAATCAGTGCAGATAAGATTAGGTGCAAGTAGGGTTCTTGAGATGTAGCAAGGATTTAATGGTAATTGACCCATTATTTAAGGGATTTGCCATATATATTCTAATTTATTTTTGGTTTATAAAAAGGTTACACATAATGTCACAAACCTATCCTTATATAATTTTATAAATTAATTAATTTTTTTTAAATATAATTGGTGCCCTACATCCACACAATAATTAATCATTAATATTTGAATCTCTCTCTCTCTCTCTCTCTCTCTATATATATATATATATATATATATATATATATATATATACACATTAGGTTATAACCCGTGGGAACCACGGTTATAAAATAAATTAATTTTTTATAAAAAAGGTTATAATTACGAATCAATTATTATAAATAAATTATTAGTAAATATATATATTTTGTAGTTATATAAAATTATAATCGTTCTTTTAAATGAATATTTGAAATATATTTTGAATATATATATATATATATATATATATATATATATATATATATATATATATATATATATATATATATATATATATATATCATACAATATTTATTTGTGAACTAATGAAAAAACAATAACAATAATATATAATAAAATATATATATAAGAGCAAATATAGTTGTTTATATTGTTTTTATTTCAAAATTAAATTATATATAAGATTGAATGTTTGAATTACATTACAACTGTAGTAAGAAAATGATGGGTTTTATGTAGGGATTTATAAAATCGAAAGGATTATATAAAGGTGGCGTGATTGTTGTATGTGATTGTTAGCCTTAATAATAATAATAATAATAATAATAATAATAATAATAATAATAATAAATTAGGTAATAAGTATTACAATTTAAACTTGTGATGATGGTTACATTTGTATAAAAGGGAGGAGACAATTAATGACATTTTAAATTTTTAATTAATGAGGAAAAAACAAAGAGTGACAAGTGGCAATTTCTTTTTTGAGACAAAACCAAAGAGTGACAAGTGGTAATTTAATTAATGAGAAGTTCTAAACGATTGACACATGACAAAGTAGCTATTCTTTTATTAGATAGGGATATATATATATATATATATATATATATATATATATATATATATATATATATATATATATTCACGCAACCACCCGTTTCTAAATGAACACACACCTTGCATTAAGTTTAGATTCTCGACATATTCTCACGCAACCACCCGTTTCTCAAACTCAAGTCTGAATGTCGCCTTAGCCAAAAAGTCTGTTTCGCCCTCCATCACTTTCTTTTCTGTGTCTTCTTTACTTACCCAAGTCGTAATGTTCATCTTTGCAAGTTGTACCCCTAGCTGTAAAGGCTCCTTCCGTGTTGTAAGCTTGACTTCTTGCTCGGTCAACTCTTTTGAATTTCGTCACTTGTCATGTTCCATGGGTGTGGAATTGATTAGTCTTCTTCCTCTTCGGGGAGTTGATGGAATTAAAGAATTTGGACTCTGGAGGGGCGTTGTGGCCCCCACATGACTATTTTCCCTCATCTTGTTGACAAAAAAAAAACAATGGTAAAACGTTAAAATTTACAAAAACAACATATCTTATATTCGACATGGTTTACGAAAAAAACAATATAAAATGATCAATTTTGTAACGACGTGAATTTTCAAAACAAAATTTTCATTTTTAATCATATAATATTCATAACATATTTTAGAAAACATCATTTATTTAGTTACATAACATAACTCCGAGTTTAATCAGTTAATAGTTCAGGATCCTCAAAACATAATTCTTTCTCTGGTGTGTACAATCAAACCGGCACCGTCCCGCGATCCGGAGAAAACCTAAAACACATAAAACATAACACGGTAAGCACAAAGCTTAATGAGTTCTCCAAAATACCACACACAAGTAATCAGCCACTCGAGGCTATAGCTCTGTAAGACCTTGCGGTCAATGTGTCTCAGTGGAACCCTCCAGTCCCATAGCTTGTTGGACCCTCTAGTCCGGTCATAGCTCGTTGGACCCTTCGGTCCGGTCTAGTTGAGAGCCTTCCGGCCTCATAGTTCGTTGGACCCTCCGGTCTGTTCTAAGCAACAAATAATACAACATACAATACATATCACACAAACATGCATAACTCAAACAAGCACATAAGACCCTCTGGTCACATATAGTTACTACTCTAGGTAAAGTATAGTGAGAAGACTCACCTGATGGCTAGTAGGTAATAAACATCACTCGAGAATCCTGGACTAGCCTCCGCCTACACATTAGACAAGTATCTCGATCATTATTCGCCTTATTACTCATTTACTCCTCAAGTCCTCTTTCCCCCTTTTTACCCTCAGGATAGGTAAAACTCTATTTTACCCCTCCTTGGTCCCTCCTGCCACTTATTGACTTACCCAGGAAGTCAACAGAAAGCCAGATCGAATCAACAACCAAGATTGACCTGACTCACCGAGTGCACACCTGTGACTCACCGAGTCCACTCGTATTCTCCACGATCTTCCTAGGATTCATTCAGCTCACTGACTTGACTCCCAACTTGATGAGTTAACATTGGGTCTAGGATACTAGGTCACACCCGCTACAACTCATCGAGTCATCCCATGGACTCGGCAAGTTGTCTCCATAGGATTTCTCATTCAGCCACCCAAGGTCAGATCTGTGACTCTAGCTTATAGATCCAACCTCCTATCATCCAAAAGTCACGTAAAGGTCCAACCTTTATGCTCAAGTGTAACGACACAAAATTTAAGACCAAAAATTTCTTTTAATAAAACATTACTTTAAGTAAGGTCATCATTCCAAAACATAATGTAACGACCCAAAATTTAAGACCAAAAATTTCTATTAATAAATCATTACTTAAAGTAAAGTCATCATTCCAAAACATATTATGAGTATAAGTTTTCAAAACACATGTTCATTATCAGAGTAAACATTCGCAGGCTGTCTAATCTATGGTGTGTGCCATGCGATCACCCCGAGCTCTTCCCTCCGCTACCGGAAGTACCTGAAACCAAAACTGAAAACTGTAAGCACGAAGCTTAGTGAGTTCCCCACCCTACCACATACCATGCATAACCACATACTGCACATACTGGGCCACGTCCACTATCTTGGGCCTCGCCCCCTACCTCGGGTCTCGCCCGCTACAACGGCCCCGCCTGGCTTCGAGCGCCGCTCGGATACAGATCTGTTTTACTTAGGCCCCGCCTGTCATAGGGCCTCGACCGCCAACAAATAATAACACATAAACATTTCATAACTAACACATACAACTGGTTCTGTCCTAAGGCATCGCCTATCCTGGGCCTCGCCCATGTCCTGCTACTGATGAGTCATGGGACCCCGTCCACGCTCCTAATGGTAGTGAGGTACGGGCCTAGCCCATTCTCACTCCTGATCTAGTTCGGGCCTCGCCCCTATTCTGCTACTAATGAGATATGGAACTCTATCCACACTCTGCTACTGGTGAGGTACGGGACCTCGCCCACACTCACCTCCCTACCAGGCACATACATGTATCACACAGACAACAAGTATAAACTATCATATAAACAATTCCTTGGGCACCCGCCCGCTATTACTGGACCTCGTCCTGAAAATAATACTAGCATACTGTGCCTAGGGATAACCCCGGGTCTTCTACTCATAACTACATGGTCCGACATTGTGGCCTTAGACCCATTCACACAAAGGGAAACTCACCTGCACTGGCTGAACTTGCTGATGATCTCACTAGTTGCTGCCTGACAACTCACGGAACTCCTGCTCTCCTTGCTCTCCGAACTACCAATATCAATGCAACACTGAGTCTAACTGACCCCCGAAAGACAACCAAGTCCACCCTGGTCCAAAGTCAAAGTCTTGGTCAAAATCAACCTTCCAGGTCAACCCTACTCGCCGAGTTCAAAATGATCAGATACCTTCCATTCGCGACTCGACTCGCCGAGTCTACCGATTTATGAGTCCAGACCTGTCCAACTCACTGAGTCTCCACCCGACTCACTGATTCGAGTCACAACTCGAAGGGTTTGGGGGTTTCGCGACCTGACTCGCCGAGTCCAAGAACAGACTCGCCGAGTACAAGGCAATCTTCATACGACTCGACGAGTTGTTCATCCCACTCGTCGAGTTTCTCCACAACTTCATGCTACTCGCCGAGTCCACTCAAAGGACTCGCCGAGTCCCTTCAGTTCTCCTTACATGCAGAAGACTTTTTACTCATGCATGGACTCCAAACTGTAGATCTACCCTTCCCAAGCTTATTCCCTATGTAAAGTTGCAATCTTTACGTGTAGAGAAGGAGATCTAGGCAAAACATGCCAAAAACTAGGGCTTAAGGAAAAAAGTCTCCATGATCCACTCAAGGGCTGATACTTTACGGATTTCTAGACCAAAACAAGCATGGATCTGAGGTAGCAACCTCAGATCTGGACCTCAAGCTCAAGATTGATTTCAAACATGGCTTAAAAGCCCCAAAACTCATAACCAAGGAAAATCTGGAGGAGAGAAACGACTTAATACCTTCAAATGCTCTGAAATGATCCCCAAACTTCGGATCCAATGCCACTCCTTGATGCTTCAAAGATTCCCACTTCTTCTTCTTCCTTTAAATCACTCAAAAATGGCCAAAAGCATGAATGAGCACAATGGGGGCTTAGGGTGCGGCGTTCTGGGTGTGAGAGACAGTAAAGGAGCACTAGGAAGAAGAATGAGGCGATTAAATAGGTTCCAATCCCCGGATTTAGGGTTTTCCTCGCACAGACCCTACTCGCCAAGTCGCCTTGGCCTACTCGCCGTGTTGGTCACTTATTCCTCGACTCGGATCCCGCTCGGACTCGTCGAGTCCTTCCTTGGACTCGCCGAGTCGACCCTTAAATTAGGGCTTTTCTTTCCTTTCTTGGCCTTTGAAACTTTGGGTGTTACACATAATTTGAGTATAAGTTTTCAAAACACATGTTCATTATCAGAGTAAACATTCCCAGGTTGTCTAATCTATGGTGTGTGCCATGCGATCACCCCGAGCTCTTCCCTCCGCTACCGGAAGTACCTGAAACCAAAACTGAAAACCGTAAGCACGAAGCTTAGGGAGTTCCCAACCATACCACATACCATGCATAATCACATACTGCACATACTGGGCCACGCCCGCTATCCTGGGCCTCGCCCCCTGCCTCGGGCGCCCGCTACAAAGGCCCCGCCACTCCAGGCCCCGCCTGGCTTCGAGCCCCGCTCGGATACATATATGTTTCGCTTAGGCCTCGCCTGTCACAGGGCCTCGCCCGCTAACAAATAATAACACATAAACATATCACAACACATAACTAAACATATACAACTGGTTCTGTCCTAAGGCCTCGCCTATCCTGGGCCTCACCCATGTCCTGCTACTGATGAGTCATGGAACCCCGTCCACGCTCCTACTGGTAATGAGATACGGGCCCATCCCACCCTCACTCCTTCCCTACCTTGGGCCCCGCCCCTGTTCTGCTACTAATGAGATATGGAACCCCATCCACACTCTGCTATTAGTGATATACGGGACCTCGCCCACACTCACCTCCCTACCAGGCACATACATGTATCACACAGACAACAAGTATAAACTATCATATAAACAAATCCTTGGGCACCCGCCCGCTCTTAATGGACCTCGTCCTGAATATCATACTAGCATACTGTGCCTAGGGCTAACCCTCGGGTATTCTACTCATAACTACATGGGCCGGCATTGTGGCCTTAGACCCATTCACACAAAGGGAAACTTACCTGCACTGGCTGAACTTGCTGATGATCTCACTAGCTGTTGCCCTGCAACTCACTGAACTCCTGCTCCCCTTGCTCCCCGAATTACCAATATCAAAGCAACACTGAGTCTAACTGACCCCCGAAAGACAACCAAGTCAACTCTGGTCAAAGTTAAAGTCCTGGTCAAAGTCTACCTTCCAGGTCAACCCTACTCGCCGAGTTCAAATGTTCAGATTCCCTCCATTCGCGTCTCGACTCGCCGAGTCAGTCCATGATTCGCCGAGTCTACCGATTTCTGAGTCCTGACCTGTCCGAGTCTCCACCGACTCACTGATTCGAGTCTCAACTCGAAGGGTTTGGGGTTTCACAACATGACTCACTGAGTCCAAGAACAGACTCGCCGAGTACAAGGCAATCTTCATCTGACTCGACGAGCTGTTCATCCCACTCGTCGAGTTTCTCCTGCTCTTCATGCTACTCGCCGAGTCCACTCAAAGGACTCGCCGAGTCCATTCAGATCTCCTTACATGCAGAGGACTTTTGAGTCATGCATGGACTCTAAAATGTAGATCTACCCTTCCCAAGCCTATTCCTCACGTAAAGTTGCAAACTTTACGTGTAGTGAAGGAGATCTAGGCAAAATACACCATAAACTAGGGTTTATGAAAACCATGCTTCACCAATATACCAAGAGCTGATACTTTACGGGATTTTATACCAAAATAAGCATGGATCTGAGGTAGAAACCTCAGATCTGAACCCGTAGCTCGAATGGTTACTCTTATGCCAAGAATACCCAAAACACACACATAGATCTAGGTATAAAGGAGGGAAAATAACAACTTGTTACCTCCAAGATGAACACAACTGAAGTAGATCTCGGATCTACACCTCCTCCTTTGAAGCAAACTTCTTGATCTTCAAGTTCCTTTCCCAAAGTTTCCTTCCTCCAAGCTATTTCTCTCAAATGATGGAAGCTCTCACGAAATCAAGGGTTTACTGGTTCTCTAGGATGATATGGGGGCTGAGGGAGGGACATAACACCCTTTTAAATAGGATACAACTCCCGGGATTAGGGTTTTCCTTGTTCAAACCAGACTCGCCGAGTCACCTTGGCCGACTCGCCGAGTCGGTCACTTACTCCTCGACCCGGATCCCGCTCGGACTCACCGAGTCGCCCCTTAAAATTAAGGTTTTCTTTCTTTTCTTGGCCTTCCAAACTTTGGGTGTTACATCAAGCATCACATATCTAGCTCTATTTGACAAAATGACCCTCTTAAGGATGTTTTAGGCTCAATACTCTTATGTGACTGCATAAAGCTGGGATCATGGGACTCTCTGGACCTTTCAAGGTCCAGATCTGATGTCTAATCCTCAAAGGGACTTTCTGATGTCTAAGCCTCAAAGGGACTTCATATACTTCATAACTCAACTTAAAAGAGGGTGACGAAACCCTAAATTCATGAGATCTACTAACCATACGAAAATAAGTATAGATTTATACCGTAAACAACAGTGTTGAATGGAATAGCAGCAAATCTGAGCCCTTCAAGTCGATCTTGCTTGAACAACATCCTTCTTCCTTGCAAGAATGCACCAAGATGATGAATTTAGCCCCCTCATTCTCTCTATGCTCTCTGTATCAAATAGGGTCTCTCAAGGGAAAGTGTGGCCGCAAAAGAAGTCCATAAGAGCCTTTAAATAGGTCACAAACCCGGACAATTAGGGTTTTCCTCCGCAGCGCTGACTCGGCGAGTCAGATACTAGACTCGTCGATTCCATCCATTTAACACGTCACCAACTCGCGACCCTACTTGACGAGTTGAGGCACCAACTCGTCGAGTCACCCAAGCAAACTCTTACTTGCATATAGAAATGTTATACCTCGGAAATCAGGATGTTACAAATTTGACCTCAGTGAATCCTGTACTACGGTGAAAATTACTAACGATTAAACTGGGATATGCAAGATTAAAAGGAAAAAATGACATGAAATACCTATTTTATCCTCGTTTGAATTTGTTCCACATTATGAGTCTCTAGTATGAACTTATTTTAAATCTTTACTTTGAGGAGACAAATCTATTGACTCGCCGAGTCCACTCGCCTGACCAGTAAGGGGCTCATGTTGTGTATATGTTCGCCGAGTGGTTTTCTAGATTATTCGATGCATACTGAACCCATAAACTTCAACTTAAGCATATGACATCTTTGTGACCTTCTCCAAGTGAAACAATTGTCACTATCAAAAAAGGCTCTGTAAGTTCCATAACCACCTCACAACAGTACGCCATGCTTCAGGTAACCAACAATCCGACATTCAGACGTGCTTATCACCTATTTCATTTCAACAACTATTTAAGTAAATCTCATTATTATAAAGAATGAAAGAGAAAGGGTAAATAAATATGGTTTTATGTTTACATACCTTGTTCTTCTTTTCTACCCCACCAATGATCCTTTCTATACCTTGTTATTGTTCGGCAATAAGGTTTGATGAGGTATACCTTTTACTCCTGTTTGTGTTTAAATATATTAACTGTGAAGCAAAACAACACCAAATTCAAGTAAGATGATAGTGTGAATATTGAAAGAAAAGAAAAGAAGAAATAAGACATGCCTGCATAGTAGTGATGAACTCTTTAAAACCAAAAAAAAAATCCTTGACGCTTGGAATCCAAATTGTCTTTTGTACTCTACAAGATAGTGATTTCTTTTCACAAAATTCTGTGGACAGAAAAACAAAACATCAGTTTACTTCAAAACACCCTTAACTCAACTTGATTCCTGCCTTCACACATACTCCCTATCCACCAATGTCCGATTTATTCAAAAGAACCTGAACACAACAATAAGCACATAACTATAAGAAATTGAAAAATCAAAAATCGAATCAGTGACCAACTAACCACCCGAAACCTACAGTGTAAACTGATTGCCCGTTTGGTCTGAATGGTTAATTGGAGTCTAAACCCTATAAAATGAATAAAAAAAATTGAGAAATATACCAATTCCAGAGTCATGAGTTGCTTACAATCGTTATGAATGCCTGAAAAGCATTTCATCGAACATGTGGTGAGCAAAGCTGATAAGAAGAGCAAGTTCCAATATCAGAAACAAAGTAGAGAAGGCCTGCAAATTACAGATTAGGTGGAAAAAGAAAGAGTCAATTAAAGTCGACGTGGCTCCTTTTTTCAAAAGAAACAGAAGATAGAGCCAGTGGCGGAGCAGATGATGAAGAACAATATGCATCGAATAATCCTGAAAACACTCACCTCCCACTTCTAGCTGTTGTTCGACTCACCCTCAATCTTTCACTTCGCCTTTCCCCTTCCCTCTTAATTTCTGGTAACAATGGGTCGCAAATGAAGCAAATCCAAATAGATATAGTGTGAGGATTAGCGCATACAATCGAACTTCCAGTTACATTTAGATAGTTTCGTGAGGTAACCAATTTCAAGAGGTCTACAGTGGTTTTCCCTCCGAAAACAAGGCAATACTTGAAACCCTAGAATTGGGAATACGAAGCTTGGGTTCTCACTTTCAATTTCAAACAACTGATTTAAACAAATTATGATCCAAAACTGAACTCTTAACCCTACGAGGAAGTGTAACTATATACAAAAATAGAATCGAAAACAAACCTGGCCAAAATCAGGCTGGTGACCCGGATTATGCTGGGATTCGGTGACATTGCTTCTTCCTGCTTCCCTATTGGTCACATGCAACCTCTACACCTCACTCATTCTTTTCCACTCCAAAGTCGAAACTGAAGAAGATTAGGGCAAACCAGACACCAAACAAGGATGCAAAATAAAGGATGAAGCGACCGACTCCTGTCGATGCCGACATCGAATGGAATTGGAAGCAAATAGAGTGAGAAGCAGATGAAGAGGGTTTTGAGGCGGTGAATCGGTTAACACGATGAAAAGTTTTCGGATTAAACATACTCCATGAACAATGCAAATCAGAGGTTTTGTGGTGCAATTAACGTCCCAAATGAGATGTGAGCAGTGGGAAGCATCGAGAAGAGCAAGATGACCGAGAGTTTGGATGGAATTTGGAGCATAGATAAAAAGGAAGATAGTGGAAGTGATGTCGGTGGGTTACATGTGTAAGGGGTGGAGAAAGAGTAGATGTCGAAAAGTTAATGGAACAACTAAGCCGTGGATACAGAATACACCACTACGTAACACAACACATGGATGAAAGTGGAAGAACCATCGACAGCGGCACCATTATCAATTTTGGGAGGAGACGTACGAGAAACACACAGTGAGAAGTTGCATTTTTCCGATAAGACCTAGGGGTTGAATTATTTTTAGGAGGAGACTAAATGGAGGTGCATATTTATTGGATGATGGTAGAGGCGAAGGACACGTAGCAAAAACAAAATCGGTGTCAAACACGTTACCAAAAACACCATTACCAAGAAGAACAGGTTGAAAAAAAGGAAAAGAAAAATGGCAGAAACTGTCCAGAAAACAAAAACGAAAAAGAAAGCCAAATGTATACAGACGACTATAAAAGGACTATTTGTGCCAAAAGATCAACATGTTTACTATTCCTAAGGATTGTCCAATACCATATGAAACATATATTCAATCATGTCTTTTATTAGTTTTATATTTATAGAGCTTGTTATTGGAACTGTTCTTTTTATTATTAACTAAATTGTTTATTAATTTATCTAAGAATTATAGTTTTTATCCTAATTTATCATCATTATTTTCATGAACTATATAAACTTAACACAGTCTATTGACTAGTTTATCTTGATTCTTGATTCTAGCTTCTAGACATATTCAAATTTATTTGTTATTCAATAGTTACCTTAACATATCATTAAAACCAACTTTTCTACTTAAAATGCTTATTTTCTTAACCATATATACATTTGTCTTTTAGTTTTTTAGATACCATAATATCTATTTACCAAAACAAATCTTGAGACAGATTGCGTTTACTGTTCGTATATTTAAATTTTATGTATCACTTGAACCATTAAATTTTTATATTTGTCACAGTATTATAATAGATTTGTATATATTGGATGATAAGTGATTACCATATGTCGTTTTCAAATGTCAAGGATTCCATATGATTTGGTTTTGATGTCATGAAAAAAATGAACAATCCATTCTCTTGACATGGAGCACCATTGTTGTTGAACCCACCATCCATCCCTTCGCAAACCACCACAAATCTCTCTTCTCTCGTCTCCTTCATCCCGAAAATCTACCAGTAGAAACCCCACCATCATGCAGTATCCACGTCGTTAAACCACTATTTTAGCAAATTGATAAGGTGGAGTCCAACTCATCTCTTGGTAACATGTTACGTTATATTGAAAAACATGCACAACTTAAATTACAATATATTCGTCATAGAGAAAGTAATGTTTGGTTTATCATTAAATTTAGTCAATTTTTAGTCTAATTACAAAAAATATAAAACGGTTATAACAACGTAATGTAAAAGAACCATATGGAAATCAAAATGAGATTGGTAAATTGCAACCTTTTGAAAAACAACATCATATTTTTTAATTAAGAAAAAAATACAAACGTCATTAGGTGAGATTCCAGTTCTTGTCTAGCCACTAGTTAATTACGATTTTAATATAATATATAGAATATCAACCTATGCTTAATCTCTTTCCTATTTATAACATTTTTTTTCTTATTAAGTTTTGTATCGGCAAAATGTTAATGAGCAAATGATCTCTGTTTCTTTCTTTGGACCCGAATGAAATTATGGCCGAGTATGGTACGGTTCGGTACTGTTTTTGGACAAAATCGAACCATGAACCGCAAGTTGCGGTTATTTATTGGGAGAAAATAAATTTTGTGGCTTTTATTCGTTGCGGTTTCAACGTTTTTCTTGCGGTTTTGCAATTATTTCAGTGTGATTTCGGTTTTTAACCGAAAAATGAGCTGATGCGGTTTTGTGTGGTTAAAATGATACGATTTTTCATATTCAAAACAGATTTTTGTTAACTTTGATTTAAAATAGTGCATAGTTTTATTTGGATTACACTACAAAATTGGTCCCTATGAGAAGAAAAAAATATGGATGGAATTCAAAAAAATTTCAAGTTGCACAGTAATCAAAAATAAAATATTTTTTATGGTTTCGGTCCTGAAAAAATTGAAATGATTATTTTATCTTTTTAATTTCTTTTTCTTTTATATATTTATTTTAATACCCTTTTAATATAAAAAAATGACAACAGAAAATGATCCATTCCATCCAACAACCAAAGTCTCTCTCTCACACACACAGAGCTAGGCAATAAAATCCATCCAAATAAAAGTGCAATAACTTCACTTGGATTAAGTAACAAATAATTTGTGATGAAGCATCCTCTTTGACAATCATGCCATACGACACTGTTTGAAGAGGCTATGGATGTGAGGTGCACGCCTGATGCATCGAGTCCGTCGGAGAAGACATGGGAGTCGTCCGGAATGCATCTTAAAGTTCACCAATGCGACTTAAAAGGTCTATTAAGCATCCAAAATGTTCAAGTTTTGGGCATAATCACTCCATGTTGAAAATCAAGATCCCTTCTTGAATTTTCTTTCACGCATTTTCGCAAACAGTTGCATACCCTTTGACCAAACTCGTCCAGGTAATTGTATCTCGTTGCGACATTTCATCGAACACTTTATGGGCATAATCAGTTCTTGAATATACAACATTCATATTACACAAACATTTGTACCACACCCAAGTTTAATTACCATTGTATGAAAGTTTTGAGCAAAACCCAACAATATCTGATGGTGTGAATAAGCTGTAATGGTAAACATTAAGGTGTAATCATCTGGAACTGCTAAAGAAGTATTTCTTTAAAAAGACAGAGTAAGTCTTTGTTACACGCTGTAAATATGAAGGTGTTGGAGGAAAAGCTCTAATGGCGAAAACAGAGAAAGAAGCTTTCTCCCCTGGCTATCCGAGTTTGTGAGTATAGGTGGAAGTCGATCTACCGGCAAGAGGAAAGGGGTGGAGAAGATGAAGCCCATAAATTGATTTCGTTTATCGATTCATGGTTGAACAGGACTAACACAAACCTGCAAATCAATTTATGGGTTTTGTTTGGGCTGCCAACTATCGATTTTTAAGAGCTTCTTTTGGATGAACGAGATGAACACACACACACACACATGCGAATCGATTATGGTGTGTGTTCCTCATCGACTGTGTGTGTATGTGTGTATTGTGTGGAAATGAAGACGTTAGAGAGAGAGAGAGAGGGGTACCGGTTGGTGGGGATGGGACGAGTATTTTTTTAAATATAAAATGGGTATTAAAATAAATAAATAAATAAATAAAATTAAAAGGACCAAAGCCACGAAAATATATTTTTTTGGACTATTGCTACGAGTTAGAAACTAGTTTCGCTTTTTATTGACTTTCATTCATTTTTTAGATTTTTGTTGCAAATAATCAAACATTTTGATGCATTTTATTTTTGCAAGTTGTGTTTTAGATTGTTATATTTGCTTCATTTCATTCAACCAATATATATAACAGTTAAATAAGTAAATAACAATAATATACACATCAAATATTAAACAATAAATTTCATAAGATGATAACATTGATAAATTCCCACCATGTCTAACTTGAACATTGTAATTCCTAAACATTAAACAAAAACATCTTAGGTGCAGCCATTTTGGTTTTTATGGTGCGGTTATATAGATTAGGACCGAACTGCACCACAATCTGCGGTTTGTATTTTTTTGTTTTTGTTTTTAATTTAAAATCACACCATGGGTTTTATGTTCGCTTTAGGCTTTTGGTAAAAGGCTTTTTGATTGTTTTGCGGTTTCTTGGTTTTTGATTCGGTTTTTGCTCACTCCTAAATGAAAATTATCTTAATATAAACATATGTATGAAAATGATGTTAAAGATAATATTAATCAATGCCCAACATTATTAAAGTTAATCATAATATTTAGCACAATCATTATATAATATAAATCTTTTGAAATTGAAATCTACCTAAATAACATTAATAATTACCAAAATTATCCATGAATGCATCAAAACAACATCACCAATTACCAGCACACTATCAATTAAAGGTATCCACCATTCTTCCCATGTTTTCCTCTCTTAGACCGGAGGGTGTCGGAGGGAAGCTTCCTTCATTTTTAGTGGGTCATACCCCTCTTTTCATCACTTTCATTTCCCTCACCTAGCCAAGTAATGGGTGGGAAGCCCTCCCCCCCCCCCCCCCCCCTCCCCCCCCCCCCTTTTTTATTTTATTTTATTTTATTTTAATATATTTCCTATATATATTATACTCATTTTGTAGGGAATTAAAAATCATGAATTTTGATATATTTTTTTATATTTTTATAGTAGATATATAATTTTATAAATATTAAAAAAGAAAAAAAAAATAAAATAAAAAATAAAAAATAAAAAATAAAAAATAAACTGGCCAATAGCATGAGGACAGAGAGTGCGGCACCCCCCCCCCCCCCCCCCACCTCTTTTCCCGCGGTTCTTTCCCTCACCCACGGAGTGGTGTGCAGGAGTGGTGTGGAGCGTAGGGTATGGTATTTTCTTTTTTTAATTAAATTAAAAATAAAGTATTAATAGCAATATAGTCATTTTATGGTTAACAAATGGTACAACGTGCAAATTTAAACTAACAAATGGACGAAATGTACAAGTTTTAAAATAATAAGGGATGGTCCGACTTAATTTCGAAAATAGGGACTGAACTTTTTTTTTTTTTTCCATTCGTACGAGGGACCGATTCGTATAATTTACCCTGGTAAAAACTAAAGAAATCAACCTGTGTACGGATGTTGTATTCAAAAGAATTAGTTTTACCATTCAGAAAGGCCTACCAACGCAGCTTGCTACCCATTTGTCTTTCATAGCTATATATGACTTCCTTAATCAACAATATATATAAAAGAAAAATCTAAAGTCGTTTAAAAAGTATATAAAGAAATAAACAATCAACATTGAAAATTTGAAAAATAAAGAAATCAAACCATGTAAATTGAATTGTTAATATCATAATAGCCATATATATATATATATATATATATATATATATATATATATATATATATATATATATATATATATATATATATATATAATAGTTAAATTGAGAAAATAAAAAATGTCGAGAATAAAGGAATCATTCTCAGCCACTCATTTATTTTTGCCACAAAAGTCTCCGTTGTATCAGCGAAAATGAGAAATTAATAGACACGTGTTTTCCACCAAATATGTTTCCTTAAACTATTCTAATAATTAACTTAATATATACAAAAACATAATTTTTTTTTCGTTTTTATTAATTTTTAAGAAGCTATTTTTATCAAAAAAGTATTTTAAATATACCAAAATTCATGATTTTTTATTCTCTAAAAATATACATCCATGTAGACTTTTATAACTATTTATGATCTTACTATCTTTTAGAGAGTAAGATTGAATTTTCCTCGCAAAAACCAAAAACTTGAAAAAGCTTTTTCAAAATGATGGGAATGCATGTTATACCATGTCTAAACCTTAGCTTTGTTTAAAACGGAAGCAAAAAACTAGTGATGTTCTATAATTTGCTTCTCACATTTTGATATCTACGTTTTTTCTTGATGATTTTTCCGTAGCATATACTTCTCTTGTCTAAAAGAAATTAATGTTCTCATTTTTATTTTCTATGAAAATTTTATGTAAAGTTTAAGTTACAGATTTTGTCTTTATGCTTTATCCAAATTCGAAAGTTCAATCATAATTTCCAAATTGTACCAATGATGTCCTTAAGTTTGCATATTGTTACGGATATGATCCCCGACCCATATTCCATTTTTCAGTAAAAATGCATAGACCATATCTGCAGTTAAATGCAAATGTGAGGATTGACATTGAAACAATTTTAAATTTTGGACTAAACTTATATTTTGAATAAAACACAATGTCCAAATTTGCAATTTACTCTTATATAAATGTACGAGCGTTCTACGATGTTTAAGCTTAAAAGCTAAAATAAACAAACACAAATCTAAACTAATGTGATGTTACTAAAACTTTGCTTTAATTATTGTATAAGCTACTAGAAATCCTTTTTATTTGCTTTTCATATCTTGATGTTTTACTCAACCTTAGACTCTATCAAATAAATTATAGGAATCAAATTACGAAAAAATATTAAACCAAGGTCCAAGGTCCATTTTGACGTCTCTCCAAAAGCCAAAAAGTTGAATAGTAAATAAAGATCGGAAGGTATAAGTATTCTAACAAGTGAACAGATAAAGGAATCCACCATGCATGGTAAAATCCTTAAGGATCTTTCTTGGATTTTGAACATGTAAGCTTTACTACTGTTTCTTTGGTGGGGTGTTATATCCTGCAGTTGTTTGTTGTATGGCCATTTAACCATTCTATCCTACACTTCAATCCTAATATTCTCTAAAAGTTTCTGGTTTTCAATTTAAAGAAAGTTAAATTACAAAATTTTGATTGAAGCCACGGACAAAAAGGTTACAACATTCTCAGTTGTTATTCCGGGTGCTGACTTTAATGTATGTATGTGGTAAACTACTAAATATTGTTAAATAATTTGTTAAAAAAATTTACATATTTTCAATAGAGATAATTTATATATCTTATTCTTCCTTTCTAACGATGTATATTTATTTGTTTGATTACTAACACGTTTGTATAAGTAATTGTGTATTTGTTTTGTTCAGGAAACGAATAATGGGCTGGGTTTTGTGTTCTGATTTTGACTAGAAGTCATTAATTGGGTTTTGTCTGATGACTAGGTGCCATGCCCATAGGCCCATAGATCGTATACAACATTTTTTAGAAAAATTAAATGAACGAACTTGGAAGTGCAAAACAATGTCAGTATAAAAATAACAAGAAAGGTACTTTTATACTCTTTCTTCTACAAAGCAATGTTTTCCCATGCTCCTCCTAAAAAGGCCATGACTTTCAAGTTATAAATAGTCAGATAAGTTAATGCAAGTGCAAATAAGTCGATGGGACATCCATAAATCGACCTGCATGCCCAAAAGAGATCGACCCAGGGGAAAGTATGACAGACATTAATGCAATCTCATCTTATATTGCTGAGTATAGTAATTATTATATTCAAAATACTAAGCTTTATTCTAATTTATCTAGCTCTGACCATTTTGGGTTATTGTTACCGTAGCCCAACAAACTTTAGTATATTGGTTTAAATGGTTCATCGCTATTTTTTTTTGGTAGTTGTAAAATCTATTTTTATGTGTTAAAAAAGGTCCAAGATTTGTTATTACCGATATCCTTGATGATGTGACTATTTTCACAAGTTATAAGAATTAAACTAAACTCCACCTCACAAATTACAAAATCATAACCGAAATCTACACAAACACTTAAAATACCGGCACCATATTAGAACATTCTATTCTTTGTTCATCCTCTTCAACTCATTGCAACCAGAATCCTGTTCTTCCCGTCCGACCCTTTCCCGTTGGCTTGTTCTGCCACAAAACTCAGCGGATTCGTCTCATACACAACTAGTTGCTCCGACGTCATATCTTGTACATAATATGTACCTTCGGCTTAATGGTTCTCTAGATCTAACCTCACAACCTCATCGTTACTACCATATTGAGCTTGAACATGGTCTTTATTAAGCTTGCCAGAGATCTGTTCAACCAGTTGCTCCGACTTCATATAGTGTATAGGATCAATTGCTCCCGCGTCATATTGTGTATATGGTCTGCAACTAGAATCCCGTTCACCTCACAAATTACAAAATCATAATCGAAATCTACTCAAACACTTAAAATACCGGCACCATATTAGAACATTCTCTTCTTTGTTCATCCTCTTTAACTCATTGCAACCAAAATCTTGTTCTTCCCGTCCGACCCTTTCCCGTTGGCTTGTTCTGCAACAAAACTCAACGGATTCGCCTCAAACACAACTAGTTGCTCCGACGTCATATCGTGTACACAATATGTTCCTTCGACTTAATGGTTATCTAGATCTAACCTCACAGCCTCATCGTTACTACCATATTGAGGTTGAACATGGTCTTTATTAAGCTTGCTAGAGATCTGTTCAACCAGTTGCTTCGACTTTATATCGTGTATAGGATCAGTTGCTCCGGCTTCATATCGTGTATAGGGTCTGCAGCTTCGATTTCGTGATCGTTGTTAAGCTCCTCGATCTTTTCTTCATTTTGCGATTCCACTTGTGGCTCAAGAGCGATATTTCTGATTTTTCCACCATCGTCTTATTGAGATTCTTCTATAGTTTCACTTGGGGTTTCAGATTTTACAAATGTTAACGAATCTAGCTTCTCTTGTAAACCGACAAGCTCTTTTGCCAACGATTTCCTAACATCTCTCACAATCGGATGCAAACCCTGATGAATTGCGTATCAAAGAACGAAATTATGAATCCAACAACAAATTTTTTTACAATTGAAGGTATGAAGAAATGAAGGTGTACCTAGTGTCTAACTTTAGGAGAAGACCCATTATGGTGTCTCCGATAATCAATTTTTGCTTGTCACAATGGATGACTATAGATCATGAATACAATTTCTTAGCTCAACCGTCTATTTTCCAACTTGAGCAACTTGCCTTAATTTCATCAACGGCTAAGATTTCCTCACTTCAAAACCATGATACACGGACTGTATCATCAACATTGCTTCAATTACATTAGGTGTTACATGTTGCAATTAAGTTGTCATCTAAACCTGCTGATCAGGATGGGTTTCACAGGGTGAACCCTTCAGATTTTTCAAAAGGATATTTTAAAACCTAAAAATAAAAGTTTGTGCCCTTCAAATGCAAAAGAAATAGTCATGAGAGACTATTTAAACTAATATACTAAAGTTTGTTGGGTTACAATGATAATAACTCTATCATTTTGCATTGGTACATGCCATAAAATAATTACTATAATACAACAATTTGGATGGAAACCCTTGCTGGCAAACACCATAATGTATTAGACTTGTATATATTAAAATCAGTTGGAGGAAGAAGGTTACAATTTTGGAGAGGGAGAAGGGAAAATATTTTTGAATGAATTAAATAAACTATGTAAGGACTATATTTATAATCAGCAACTAGTGTCCTAAAAACTAGGAAACAGAAAGTTTGGCATAGCCTAATAACTAGGTGTTGAGAATCGTCCATCTGTCTTCCAGATGGTTATTTGGATTGCTTCCTTATCAATTCTTTTATCTATTAAGGATTATAGTTATCTTGTTTGTGTTTCCTTTTATTTAAAGTTTGTTTCTATCTCTAATTCTGATAGTATATATACTTGGTGTAATCTCCTTATTTTATTGATTAAGAAGAAAAAACAGAAGTTATTTTGATATCAGATTTATTATGGTATCAGAGTAGTCTATGGGCATTCAAACCTAATTTCTGATTATAATCATGGTGGAAGCCGATAAACCCTCGAGTTCAGGCGAGATATCTGTCTTAGATATTTTGTCTCCTTGTTTTCTCACATCTACAGATCATCCAGGACAAATTTTTGTGGGTGAAAACCTGTTAAATGACTGAAACTATGGCGATAGGGAGAGTGAGTTGAAAAACACACTCTTTTCTAAGAACAAGATTGTGTTTGTTGATGGAACACTACCTGTGCCGACAGAAGACTCTATCGATCTCATCAACTGGAGAAGATGCAATGCAATGGCTAGGGGATGGTCGGTCAGCTCTATGAAGAAAGAAATCAAGAGCAATGTTAAATATGTTGTGACTGCCCGTAACATTTGGCTTGATCAGAAAGAAAGGTTTGGGAAGGAGAATGCTCATAGGGCGTATGAACTAAGAAGAATGATGACCAATGTGCGACAGGAAGGTATGATTGTTTCTGCATATTACTCAAAACATAAAAGTATTTGGGACGAAATTCAGTCCATTAGTTAAATTCCTTCCTGTAATTGCTAAGGATGTAAGTACAACCTCAACTAGGAAATGACTAATTTAAGAGAAAAAGAGTGATTGTATGACTTCCTCATTGGTCTTAATGAGGAGTTTAATGTTGTGAAAACCCAAATTTTTAGCAGCAATTCGATTCCCAGTTTGGGCATAGCATATCATCTTGTTAGTCAGGATGAACATCAAAGAAATATTGGCGTTGCTCGTGGAACCAACAATGAGTCATCTATATTCCAAACAACATGAAAAATGAGTGTTAGGCGTGTTAAACCTAACAAATAATAAGGGCACAAAAGACTCCAAATACATTGCTTTAATGCACTAAAAAATAGTACAAAGCAAGCAGGGCTGAACCACAAAGACACTGGATACAAGTCTATATCTCTTTGCATAATGTACTTTGGTCACAAAGGGGGTTTTGTTTGCAAATGTAAAATAATTAAATAGCAATCTACTTTAAAAGAAGGCACATAATGAAATAATCTTGTAAACCGTTTGATTGAATGGTTCTAGTTCTAGTTCTCAATTTTGTTGTCCAAATTGATTATGACTTGATGTGAATCATAATTGTTATTCTAAGTTGGTACTAAAAGACATTAACATGCTCTAATACCTATCGATTGTCAAATTATCTAACCAAAACATGTTCTTTGACTAGAACTAGCTTTACTAATTAAACTAAGGGGGGGGGGGTGATATGATTTCTTGAAAACTAAAATACTTGAATAACTAAAAACTTGCAAATAAGCAAGAAAGTGATATGCTCAAATATTGGAGAGAATTGGTAAACCAAGGCAATTCAACACAATGAACATTTGTGTGTTTATCATTAGGATTTAACTTGAAGCTTATCATTCATCCCAAATTGGTTATAGCAATCATGAAGCATGATATGCCAAGATTTCTCATAGGTAGTATGTGTTGGATTAGTGTCTAAGTTCATAACTGTTTTGGTATGTACTTGACCCGATTATGAGCATGGTCCTTTTGGGTTGCCTTCACCATAGCAATATGTAGGATGATTTAAGGAGAGAAAGGTTTAAATATGATTTATTAATATATTATGAGAATAATATATTAAAGGAGAAATCATATTGTTTAATTAATATTGGTCAAGAATTAATTAAGAATTAATTTTGTGGTTAAAAGAGATTAATTAAACTTAAGGGACTGAAGTTGTAATTATAAGATAATTATAATTGGGCTATGGATCACCTAATAATATATAGGTTGAACGAATTCTATGGGAAGCCCATTAGAAATCGTCCAAGGGATATGTTTAAGGAGTCCATGGGCTGCTTAGGGCCTAAGCAGTCAGATTAGGGTTTCCTAGTTGTAAACCCTAATAGCCTACATGTATAAAAGGGACCCTTAAGCCCCAAAAACGGGAACAACACTTCCATTAGGGTTTCCAGCCGTTTTTGGTGCCTCTTTTTCTTCTCCTCTTCATCCAAGTTGCATATGGTGTTTGTGACTCCATTAGAGGTACTACACTTGTGGTACTTGCTTTCAAGAGCTAAGGAAATTCAAGGAACTAGTTGTTATTGCTATATAACAACAAAAGGTATGTATTCTAGCTATATATATGAATTTCGAAAATTATAGTAGCATGCCAGGTTTCTTTTTGTGTTCATAAAGTTGTATAACTAATAGTGAAAACATAGATCCAATACTAGGGTTGCATGCACACATAAGATTGTTTGTATAAGACCCATCAGTATGGAGGTTGGGAAGCCTACAACACACATTCTTAATCAAAATCAAAGATCCAATTGAAGCAATTGAACCCAAAAAGTTGATTAGCCGTAAGAATGAAGAAATCCCCAATTCCTAGAGGATGTTAATGCTTACACATCCATAAACGAGTTATGATTTATAAACTAGAGATGATTTCTATCATCATAAAGCTCTTGTTCTAAGTACATTTAACGATTCAATGCTGAACCAAAGAAATAAACCAACAATTGCTTATTTTGTACCAAGCTGATGATCAAAGCACTAAACAAGCATAGAAAATATGAACTAGAATCATAGACACAAGATAAATAATAAATAAGCATAAATCCTTCAAACACCCACAAACATTCAGAGGTTTTAGCCACTCATGGCAATAAAACAACAATCACAAAAGTCTAATTTCATAAAGAAACTACCAATATCTTGGAAAGATGAAAAGAAATGAGTCTTGAGCTTCAAAAATCGCCTCCTCTAGGTCTCCAATGGTGAAAAATCGAAGTTATGGCTGATAGATCTGATCCCCCTAAGTAATGGTGTGCCAAATGACCAAAATGCCCAAAACTGGGCAGTTGCGCGGGTACCCACACGACGAAAATTCCACCCACGCAAGTGCTATTGGAATGCAATTGGCTCATTTTTCCTCCACTAACCATCCCACTACCAAAGATTCCCTTGGTCCCCTCTATATCCACTTGATTCAAATTAACCAATCATCTTTTAGCTTCAAATGTGGATGCCCCAAGCCCAAAATAAAAGTCCAAGATCCGTCTTCACAAGCCCACTTCATCCAAGCCTTTAGCTTTTTAAGCCCAAATCTTCTTTGGTGGATTTGCCAAGCCCAATAATGCATCAGAAAGCCCACTAAGCCCAACTCCAATCAAACTGCAACCACAATGAGCTCCAAATCCTGCAAAATTCCTCATGCAAAATAAAAAGTCCCCGATATGATCCATAATAAAGAAAATAAATAAAATACAATGCAATAATGATAAAAAGAGCTAAAATACTAAAATAAACTAATAAAAATAAGGAAATAAAATAAGCTATCAAATCACCCCAAGCTTAAACCTAACTTGTCCTCAAGTTAGAACAAGACTAAAATAACCTCGGGATGAGCTAAACTAAAAAGGAAAAAGAAAGATACCATAGAACTTGGTCAACATCGGTAAACATGGTTAGAATTAGTTCTTCATGGACCCTATGCATCTTCAAAATGTTCCCCGCTTTAGAGCCATAAACCACATTCTTGACCACTAGATGGGCGAATAGATCACGGTTGGATGTAGTCGCGGTGTGCAACACAAATGTGACAACCCGAAATTTCCATTCTGTACAAACTATATCACTTCAATAGAAGTTGTAGCAGTCACAGTTAATTTTCAGACTTTTCGCGTAAGTTTGAGAAATTCAGGGTTTACACTTCAGGAAATATCAGGAGAGTGGGTGCACTAGGGTTTGGTGCAACACTGTTATTCCAACACTCTAATTTATTAGGGATCATTTCAGGAATAAAAATATTTTCTGCCAAAATATCTCAGGACTATAAATAGATTTCTAAACCAAAATCATTCATTATTCACATTTCCGACTAGAGAAAAGCCATTTTCTCTCTGACGGATCTTCAGGTTTTTATACCAAAACGTGAGTAACTCTTTATAGCATTGTTAGAAAGCTTTATATGTGTCTATAACATGTTTTAGAAGGCTAAAACATGAAATCTAGGAGTTTACACCTCGAGGTGTTCTTGAGCGGTAAACTCCCGAAACGAAGCCAAAACCGACACATGTGTTATGATAAGGCCTTATAGGTTTATGTATGCATGTTAGGGACAAGAAAACAAGCCAAAAGCCACCCAAGATTGGGAGTTTACGGCCCAGAACTCTCTTAGGCCGTAAACTCCATATTGTAACATTACATGGTGTTTTGAGGACACTAGGACTTCAGGACTTGTATCTAGACTATTTCCCCAAGTAGAACAAGGTCTTAAACACATCAAATGACACAAATCAAAGTGAGTTTACGGCCCAAGAGAAGTTTAGGCCTTAAACTCCATAAGAATGGACAAAAGTGTGGTTTCAAGACACATAAAGCCCTAGACCCCTTCATGGAATTGTTTCCTACAAAAATGAGGAACCTAAATACATAAAAATCACTCATCAAAGTGAGTTTACGGCCAAGAGAATGTTCTTGGGCCGTAAACTCAAAAGGATGGCACCAAAGTGTGCCTAGGGTTCTCATTTGCTTTAAACAATTGTCTAGAACATATCCCACAAGTGCAAGAGGCTTGAAAGCAACTAAAACCCACCATACTTAGAGTTTACGGCTGTAAACTCTAAGGGTATTAGCCTTGAGGCTGTAAACTCCTAATTGGAGTACTTCTAGACCTTAAACTCTTCCAAGGACTTAGCCACTAAGTTAGAACAATTCTAGAAAGCATTTGGGACTTCAAAACACACCAAACACACATGTTTGGGAGTTTACGGCCGTAAACTCCATGTGTGATGGTTTAGAGAGAGTACACTCTCATATGGGGTCCTTTGGAAACCCTAAACACAAGTACCCTGTCCCACAATGGCTTAGATGCAATCCTTATGGCTTAAAATACTTATATAAAGTGTTTATATGCCTAGGATGTCTTAAACATTATCAATTAGTCAATTATGTCTAATTTAGTGCATATATGTGTGATTATATGTTCATTAGGATCGTAGTGTATTCACAAGTTCTCGCTTGACACCTAGCAATCCGATACCGTTCATTTTATCCCAATCACCAACTACAGGTGAGTTCATACCCCTAATCAATGTTTTAAATGATTTTAAATGCTTTAAAGGGGGGGGGGGGAATACAAGTAGAAACAAACATGTTATTAAATCATTGTTATGTATTTTATAACTGTGTTTGTCATTTAACAGATTTCACATACTACAAAATGTGAGGCAAGAAATGGTTTTAAATCTTAAAAACGTATTGTTATCAATTGTTTTACCTTTGAAATGTATATCAAAAATGACATCAAGTCATTGTTAATTTTGGTTTCAAAACCCCTAAGGTGTCTTATAAAACCATCTTTCATTATTAAACTAAACTATGCATGTACACTTATGTTCTCATATACGTATTGATGTTATAGTTTACAGTTTTCATTTAGTTTCTCACACCCTTGAGTAGTAAGAGTGTATAAACCTACTTGAACAACCAATTATCTTCCAGCAAATTATCATAGGGATAATTTGGAGATATCAAACATAATTCCTATTACAAGGAATCACACAAGAGTCAGTTCATTCATGAGTCTATACCAGTACATTACCTGATACATGAGTACCTTTACATTTGATTACATGATACATGAGTACGTTTACATATACTTACATGATACATGAATACGCGTACATGAACGCATTACATGAGTACCTTTACGTAGATACACTTAATTATGTACATTAACATGAATACTTGTATCTCGAATTGCGAGGATGATTTATTAGTACTTTCTGTTTAAATCTTCCTGCATATCCCTAGTACCTCGGGATATCTAGACAGGACCCTATCCCCAGTACCTCGGGATACCTAGATGGGCCTCTATCCCACAGTACCTCAGGATATACGTACGGGACTAACCATTCCGGAACCCATCTGTTAGCAACAGTGGGTGATGAACATCTACGGATGCCTTCGGTTATTACTTATATTAGGAATCAGTTACGGAACTAACCATTCCTCCATCTCCTGTTGCAACAAGGGATGAGATGAAAATCTTCGGATGATCATTAGGTTAACGTTGTTATGGGATTAACCCCACCTCCACCCTGCTACCGCTACAGAGGGTGAGTGGACAATCTTCGGATGTTCATCGGGTATACCTTTCGCTTCGGTGATGTCGTGATAGTCCTGGTCACCCAGGGATAACACTTACATGATTATAGTTTTCCTATTTACTTTATTTTGTGATCTTTTCACATAAACGAGGAGTTAGACTAAGTACTCTAGTACTAGTCAATAGAAAGGAAAAGCTATCATATTACTTACAAAACATTCGGGTCTTGGTAGAAGACTACAATTCATACTTACAGAAAATAAGGGTTTTTCTAGGCTTTTCATACGTACATCAACATTTTCATTTAACGATTTACATGGCCTTTATAACAGATTTTAACAAACAAGGCAATGACACTTATATACTTATGAATTCACCAGCTTTAAAGCTGATACTCGCTTTCAAAATAACTTGTATTCTCAGGTCATCAGTAGACAGGTACGGAGGTTAAGTTTTTGAGAAGACGGAGCAGACAAGTCTCGTCTTTTATTTTGATTGTATATTTTTGGTGTCTTACTACAATGAAAGAAACACACATGTATTAAAACTTTACTTATAATGAAATGGATGATGTTGTTGCTTGTTTATTATATTACACTGTTGTGATACTGTACATGACGTCCTCCACCCCTGAACGTTTCCGCTATTCGTGGTTTTGGGGTGTGACAACAAAGGAAACAGAGATGCGCCAAGTGGGGGCACTTTAAATCACCAATGCAGATCATAATGCATGAAGGAAAGGTGCCTCTTCACACACGATGATTCCCACATTTTTCAGGCTAAAGTGTATAATACAAAATAGGGTTTTGCAGCACGACCTCTGGGCAAACATCCGGTTTCAAAGGCTTCTCCCTTGTACTGTCCTTTACACTCTACCGTCTCATCGTCAGGGCCTTTTCTCATCAAAAATCAAAAATTAAATATAATAATAAAAATTCTACTTAATCTAAATCTAAACCTAACAACTCAAATCATCAATCTTGAACTTCTGTTATTTGGATTTCAGCCTCTTTTGCTGCTTGACATTCAATTGTCTCGTTTTTTTTTGGAGAAGTCTTGAACTTGGAGTCTTGTTCTTCTTTTGTGTTGCTCTTTTTCTTCATTTTTTTCTTCTTTGTTTTTGTTTCTTTTCTTTAATTTTCTTTATTTTTTGTTTTTTCTTCACTTTTCCAATTTCTTCATTTTTTGTGTGTTTTATTCTTGGAAGGTCTAAGGAATTTCATCATGTAACATAGGATAGAGGCTAACATGAACACCTAATGATCAATGACAACGTGCTAAGATCAACTAAAAAGGGTGGGATATGAATCAAAAATGGGTGTTACCGAAAAAACTTGGTCCCAAAAGATGTGAATTGGGGGACCCACTTCAAAGTTCATCATGTACCTCAATGCAAGATGTGATAAACAAAATCTATCTAACTATCTACTCTAGACTCGTAGAAAAATGATGACCTATCTTAAAAAGGTGGTGAGAATCTAAGTAAGTAAGTCTCGGACGAGACTCGGGAGTACTAAGGGGTACTCCCCCCAAAATCAAGATGCGAGTCTTCAATATCTTCAATGTGTTCAAAATACCTTACCAGGCTAATCTTTGCTTGCAAACATTGGCATGACTAACCACATCGCTCCGCACCTAGACCCAATCAAGCTACCTGCATCTGACCCACACACAAGCGGTCTCAAAGTGGTCCGTAAGGCTCAAAGCGTGTCCCATTTATCAAATACAAGGAATTTCATATCAAGACCCAGGACCAATCTATGATTCAGTACTTATGACTCGATGCTATGTTACCTGTAGGGATGAGAAGACAAGAGAGAACAACAATGCATGAACTTAAACTAGAATGCATCTAAAAAGTATGAAAATTAGAAAAGAAAGAAACAAAATATGCAATATTTTTGAAATTTTTATGCAATTTTTATGAATGACTTGAATGACTTACTCTAAATGGAACTATATACAAACTAAATGCAATCAAAAAATAAAATATAAGAATACGTCACCCCAAGCTTAAAATTAAGCATTGTCCTCAATGCTTAGGATGAGAGTAAGGAAGGATCATACCGGGATCAAGGCGGAGGAGGCCCGCGAGGAATACACAATGATGTGCGGGTGGAGTTCTTTGCCGCCTAAATACACACGGGTAAAAGCTTGGTCGCACAAAGGAAGCACATGCAATGCCTCAAAATTTTCTTATGAAGTGGCATATTTGAGCGGGCTCGCAAACTTTGTGCGGGTGATGGCTGGGTCGCACAAATAAATAATAGCATCATTGGTATCGTAAAGAAGAGGAAGGCAATCGCGCAAGTAGGTTTCGAGGGTGGCAGTCGGTCGCGCAAACATTTGTGCGGGTGAGGAACTGGCCGCACGCAGCAATCAGATTGCATCCAATGTAGGGGTAATTTAGAACTCGGAATCTGCACGGTTGGGGGTCGGTCGTGCAACTACTGCACGGGTACCCACGCAAATTGCAGATTTTTGGCATTATTTTCAAAATTTACCAAGATCATTGCTAGGACTCATTATGATTTTTTTGACCAACTTCAAGCTTAGAAACACCCAAAACTTCAAGCGGAGATTATTTATTTACAATGCATTTATTTAACGTCTTTGCCAAGACATAGTCCCGCCTCCATCAATCTTTGTCAATCGGAGTTTCCAGTGTGATGTTGTCGAATTCTCCCGTGTCAAAGCCTTCATAAAATGGATTCAAGCGATGCCCATTCACTTTAAATATTTGATTTGTTTCCAAACTCTTAATTTCAACCGCACCGTTTTCAAACACTTTTATGACAATAAAAGGTCCATGCCATCGAGATCACAATTTTCTCAGGAATATCTTTAAGCGTGAATGATAAAAAGGAACTTCTTGACCCGGAATAAAGTGTTTTTGGGTTATGTACTTGTCATGAAATATCTTTTTCTTCTCTTTGCACCTTTTGAACTTTTTAATTATCTTCTTATTGATCACTTCCATCATTGGAATATGTAAAACTATATCTACCTGTTTTAATCACGGAACACCAACAATAACATAAAAGTTTATTTTCAAAATCCCACTCACACCCTTTGTACGTATGAAGGTAAAAGGATTTATCTAAATGGAAGCAACAAAGAAATTTTAACAATTAACATTCCATTTTGAAATTCACACAAAGACACAAAACAAGAAAAAAAATTCATTCCAACACAAATCTTTCACCCATAAATCAAATAACTTAAATAACAACAAATCAATTTCACCCCCACCCCCTTTCTTTTCTTTTTTCTCAACTTTTAACCTTATAGCTTATAAATTTTACTAAACAATGCACAACACTTTCTTCTGTCACTTCCCTCAACTCACCACTCCACTACTCCCATTTGGCGCCACACCAATCCCAATGCCATTTCCTCCACCAACTTTGGGCGGACCCGAATGGCGTCTGGGCCTAGCTGGCGACCCAGGATACGAAAGCCGTTTTTTCACTGGCCCCTTTTCTGGGGTGGGCCCATCATTGATTTCTATCGGGCCCAACGGGCTTTGTCCCCTCAATTTAGCCTTTGCAGATTTTGTAGGTGCCATGTAACTAGGAACCGATGGCGAGCTAGCCAAACTCTCATCATCTCTAACCGAAGACCCCGCAATGCTATGTCTTCTATTCTTCTCAGACTGCACACTAAAAACACTCTTGGAGTCCTCATCTGGGCCAAGCCCAAAGCCTCGTGGGCTCGACCCCGGCTTGAACTTCCGTGAGCCCACCGGGCCAATGGTTTTCGGGGTTGAAGGTGTGGAGTTAAGCTGGTGTCGAGCATATGACTTGGCGATTTCACTTCCGGTCATGTTGATTCCGGTTCTAACCGATGATGATGATGCATGTTCGCTTGTCTCCCATGGTCGGGTTGCCATGTATCTCTCCAACCAACTCCAACCCCATTGAGGATTCGTGGGGTCCATGAATAGTAAGTTTGTTGTTCTTGATGCTTTCTTCCATGGTTGCTGTTAAAAAAAATGTGAATTTGGGTCATAACTCATTAAAACGGGTGATGAAATGAATAAGTGTTTTACCTGATGAGAAAACGAATATGCCATTGCTCGTTCTCTTCTCATTGTAGCTTCGTATTTGCTCAATAGTTTTGCTTCAATCTCTTCTTTTGACTGCAAACTATCGTTCCATTCTTCTCCCATCTACAAACCACAAAACCATTATATCATCACAGAAAGCTACTGCTACTATTACTGTTACTGATATTGATACTGATACAGATACAGATACAGATGAGATACAGATGAAAACTAACCTGCAAGCTTTCGATTTCTTTTGCGCGCTTTTGAAGGAGTTGTTTCTGAAGTGCTTGATTCTCTTCCGACATCCTGATCCTTCTGGAATTGATTTGAGATTGCACACGTGACAAGTTTTGCATGCATTTGAGCGTGTTTGCTGTTTGTCTCTTAACAGCTGCCCCTTCGACCAATGTTTTCAATCTCACTAGCCCTCTTAATGCTCTCAACGCCCTCCTAGCCTGTAAACACCAATGACTTTATACAGATACGGATACGGATACAAGTACAAATTTTGGAAGCGAGATTAACAATTTAACATACCAAGTGGCCACGAAAAGCTGTTTGAATTCTGATAGCAGCTACTTCCTCCTTTGATTTTCCGGTATACCGAGTCAACTCGGTGAGTCGGACAGACTCGGCGGCAGCCTGAGCTACGGTGGCGGCGGCCTCAGCTGCAGCGGCGGCAGCAACTGCAACTGAATAAGCATGTTTTGTCTGTTCGTCTTCAACCTCGATTGGTTTCACTTCTTCTGGTGGAGGAATCTGATACGAATTTAGGGTTTCTACAACTGGGTTTGGAGCAATCGGTGGTTCTGAAGCTTTTTCATCCGCAAAAGCGTTCCTCTTTGATTTCTAAAATAAAAACAAAAAAAAGTATGGAAGTAAGTACATGTATTAGTTATAGTCGCAAAAACACAATGACCAACCTGGCTTTTCTTTTCTTTGGAGCTCGGACTCAAAGCCTTTTTAATGGAAGATAACCAATTGCCTTTCCGCCCCATTACTGTATCATTCACCGATTAGCCTCCTGCACATTATCAAATTCGACACAATTTTAAGCTAACGGAGAATAGATCGCTGCAACAATGTTTCTATTTTTAGTAATGTTATAATTCATGGTGCGCATAGCAAAATTTTCATGGAAGATCAAGAATTCATATCGTTTTACCAGTTCATTTGACTTGAAAATGATAAATGTTCTCCCAAATTGTAAAAGGGTAGAGTTAATGAAACAGTAACGCGAGAGAGTGAGCCCTAAACCCATCAATGAGTCTAAATCAAATGTTATAAAGGTTCAAATTCGTTAATTTCCTGAAAATCGAAAAAAGTACGCAATACGGAAATTTCAAATGAAGAAGAACAGCAAGAAATTCAACAGAAGAAGAACAGAGCCGGATAACAGATATAAAAGACGAAAACTTCTTCAAAATGTCAAGATCCAAGAAATTATGCGATATCCATGCCAATTGATGAAGAAATTCAACCAAAAAAATTCGTAGCTATACAAAAAGAACTCAAATTACAGTTATGAACTTCAAATATTCAACAGGATCCAGATAATTAAGCAATGCCCAGACGAAAAAAGGAGGAAAAGCGAATAAAATCACATCAAGAACAGAGTTTTAACAGAAAGATCCACACACCCAACATCTAAAACTGAGTTTTCGAGCTTCAATTAAAATCAAAATTGAAAAAACTTACGAGTAAATGAATCTGGTTTGGATCTTTGAGTTTGAAGGGTTGTTCTTCTTGTTGTTGTACCTTGTACTTGATCACAAGACGATGAGTTTTGGCATCTATAGAACAGAAAACAAAAAAGAAGACGAAGAAGAAGAAGAAGAAGAAAAGTCGGCCCCCTCTAAAGAGAAGTGAGAAAGAGATAGAAAACCAGATCTTGGCAAGAAAGAAGGGAAGGGTTCAAGATATTGAGAGGAAGAATAAGTAACAGCTGGGTTTCGCTTGATTGACCCCACCTAGTTCTGGTTGTAGCAGATCATCTTTCTGAAATACTTTTTTTGGTTGTTATCGTTATTATTAATTATTTTTCTTGGAGTGAGCATAAGATAATAAATAGTATTATATTTGACTTCATTTCTAGGGTTTATGTGAATGTAAAATATATGTTTTTTTAAATGGTGAAATCAGTATATACAAATACAAGGATAAGAATGTTGACTCGTTTTTCATAAAACTAGCCAATGTTTATAAAAACTAAAATTTCAAAATATATTTGCAAAAGAATTATTGATTCGTTTTTTGAAACTATATATGGATTTGGATGACATAAGTACTTGTATTTTTGTGAAAATTGAAACATCATAATTTCTAACAATAATTCAAATGTAAAATCATATTTCACAAGGATTAACGTATATAAATCTCACAAAAGTTCCATTTTATAAATAAAATAAAATGCATATATATATATATATATATATATATATATATATATATATATATATATATATATATATATATATATATATATATATATATATATATATATATATATATAAGATGGTGTTAAATCTTATAAATCGAGATAATCAATGGTTTGTTAAGGTATCTAGGTGCCTCGGTCAATTTTCTTTTTTCATAATATATTTGCCAATCAAAACCAATCTTGTCAATTTGTTTGGTGAACTATATGATTAATCTATAGTTTTTCTTGTCTCACTTCATTTACATCATTCCTTTTTCAGTTTGACTCGTAATATAAACTAATAAATTTATAAATTATATACAAATGATCTTTGGTATAAATTGAGTACAATTTTAACATTTTATTTGTTTAGTAACATAACTGTTAAGACGTTAATAACAAATAAAAAACTTAAGTTCTAGCTTTTGTTTGGTTTATGGGTTTGTGAATGAAGAAATGAGTTTCTTTTTAATAAAGATAATTGTTTTCTTGTTGAAAAGTACTGAATTTCGAAAATTGATTCTCCGGTTTCACTTCTTGCTTTGTTGCTTACAACACTTTTGAAAATAATAACCAGACAACAAATTTCAATCAATCATTATCCATTTTCTACTATATAACAAATGCCACCTAAGCTTTGTTAATCCAATATCTTAGAATTTATCCGTTTCTTTGTAAAAAAATTCATCCGATAATGATAGGACAATTAGAATTTTAAATACCTCAAACACTTAAATTTTATAATATTATTGGCTTTTTAAATAATTTGAACTTGAGCAAAAGTTATTAAATTAGTTTATAAAGTTTAACATAAAGTTTTCATGACTTCATCATCCTTTGTTTTTTATATTATTTTAGAAAATGTAGGAAACACGCATTTGTTTTGTCCCTTTTGGACATTATGAGGGCCCGGAAGAAATGGAGAAAAGGGTATTTGTTTTATTTTATCTTTCTTAATATAAAAAAGAATATTTCAATTTTAAATTGAAAATAGAAATAAATCATGTAGCCGTTGGAATATGAAAATTGAAGACGTGACAAGGAAAAGAAAGTATATTTAGAATACAATTTTAATTTTTTAGAAATAGAAACCTTTTTTGGTAGGTAGTGAATCAATTTAGATCGACTCGATTTGTGTTATATTATTATGTAACTTATGTTGTACTTTTTAGTTCCGATTCGATGTAGTCAGGTTTTGATACCCTTTTGTCATTTGAAGAAAAATATTCTTGGTATTTGCTTACATATGATTAAAAATTGGGCAAAATGACACAATATAATTAATTCTTCTTTTATTATGCATCGGGGGTAAAATGCAACAATAAGTTTTAAATTGCTCTTTTATTATGTATAGTACTTTTTCATTATACTTTAAATTATTTTTTATTAAAATATTATATTTAAAATATTATTATTACGGTTCAACCTTACACTAAAGTTATATTTTTACACTAAAAATCATTTATATTGCTCAACACCACATTAAACCATAAACCATAAAAATTGTACTTTTACACTTAAAATCATTAAAGCAACATTATATATAGTATTGGTTAATAATATAACATTATATTATTCATCAGAAGTAAATATAGCTTTAAAGTTCCATCAATAGTTTTTTTTTTTTTTAAATATAACTAAAGTGGTGTTTATCAAAACATATCTTCCAAATAGGTGTTATTTTGAAAATATTAACCATTTAAAGTTAAATCTATACAAGTCAAAATTAGAATCCACATGAAAAAAAAATAGACCGGCCCTCAACCATGTCATCTGCTATCTATCACGACTTCACATAGTGTTCTTCGATTCCGGTCACAGCAAACGCTGACGTGTCCGCCTCTGCCACATCAGACTACGTCGAGTTCGTCTCCACTACAAGAGACATTAGCCACAACACATGTTGGTGACTTCATCTTTGGCCACAACAAGTTAATTTTTTATTACAATTCCTTAAATCTTCAATATGGTACATCTATGGAAAAACATTTCAATGCATAAACATGTAAATATTTATTAAAATGTATCTATATAATTTCTAAAGTGGATGTATGATATTTATTTTCATTTGAGGTTAAATTTTATTTTGTTTAATTTAGTAATAGAGGTAGTTTCAATAATATGATAAATAATTATATATGAATAATTAATTTTGGCTATAGATTTTTAATATGGAAAATGACAAAAATATCCTACGAACTTTTTAGGGTTTATCCGTTGAGTCATTAAAATGTTTTGTCTGGTTTTAGCGGTCCCTAAATTAGGATATGATCAACTCTTTTAGTCAATGTCAACATGTAATAATTGGTTCAGTGATATTTTAGACCCAAAAAACTCACACAGTACCCTTATAAAACCAAAAAAATAAATTTAGAGATCAATTCGTAAAAAAAAAAAAAAAAAAACTCTCTGTTATTCTCCATTCAAAATCAAACAAGTACATAATTGGCTCATATGTAGCTTGCAATTAGTTTTTAACATCTTTACCCTCTTCATTTCTGTCTCGTGCACTTACGATTCTCTTTTTCATGTATAGCTAGTGACTACTTTAAAAAATTGTCTTACAACTTGTTTCTTTCATTCATCATATCTGATGTAGTAAATGATGGACAAATCTTGAAATAGAAGTAAAAAGTAGCTTAGGGTGATTTTGTAAAAAGTTAGGATTCATTTCGTAAAATAAAGACTACTCGTGCCCCTTCTATATCATCACTAGATATGTATACTTCTGGTCAAAAGCTCACACGTCTGCAAGATCATTTATTTTTCTTCCACCACCTGGTGTCTTTTGTCCGATCATAGTTGTTAATGCATGACTTCCGGCCACCATGCATCAACCTCATGTCCGGTTGCAAGTTTTTTTCCTTTTTTTTTTTTTTTTTTTTTGTTATCTTTCACTTCCCGTTTTGATTAAAGTTAACATTACTTCTACTTCCTGTTTTGATGAGTTTTTGCTTTTTATTTTTATTTTCTATTAACTGGTCTCTTTATTAGTCTCTTTGAGTTCTTACTTTCTTGGTCAACTACTGATTACTCAAATGGATTCCTGTAATCCTGTTATTCATTCATGTTTCTTATTTGACACCTGGTCTCTATTAATGTGTTTCATCATACTTCCTATAGCTTTATGTGAATTGTCATTAGTCATCTAAATTCGAGATCCAGATGATCGTTGATTTGGGTTTTTTAGTTTGGATTTGTCTTGAAGTTTTAACTTGCTACTCTTGTTACTTATGTTTAAAAACATACTATCAACATCGCACTCAATAATAGAAGGGGGTTGTGATCGAGAATCGATTAGAAGGGGAATAGGGTTGTGATCTTCGGTGAGTGTGTATGACGATCGAGGGTGAAGTCGGAAAGAAGAGCGGCGATCGATTTCTTGGGAGGGTGTGAATTGAGTTTTTTTGGTCTAAAATGTCACCAAACTTATTTTCTTGGTTTTATAGGGGTAGAATATGAGTTTTTTTGGTCTAAAAGGTCACTGGACCGACTATTACAGATTGACAGGGACTAAAAGAGCAGATCATATCCTAGTTTAGGGACCCATAAAGCCCAACAAAAACTTTAGGGACTTAACGGGTAAACCCTAAAAAGTTCGTAGGGTATTTTTTTTTTCATTTTCCCAATTTTAATAATATAATTTTATTTTATAGTTATATTAGTGAGAAAGCTATGGATCGAGTTTTTAAAAGTGTAATAAGTACTAGGCTTGTTTTTGTAAAATTATAAAAGCTAGATATATAAGAATTGTAACCTCTAATTTCAGATATTTCTCTTGAGACCTAACCATTTTAATTTTGGGGCTTATTATGTTTAGGGAGGTGCCACGACGTGGTGGCGCTCTACAAGTGGACGCACATTTTTTAATCAATACGACGTGGTCATGCAGTGGCCACGACAAAATGAGAAAACCCTAATTTTAGGTCTTAAACCCTATTTAAGCAACATTATGGCTAGAGTTTGCTTTCAATTCCAGCCTCCATCTCTTTGAGAGAAACCCTAGTGTGTGTGTGTGTATGTGTGTGATCTTAGAGAAAAGTGTGTGTTCTTGGCCTTTTTAAGGTTCTTTGAAGGAGAAGGTGTTCCAAGATGGCAGTGTGACTTGTTGTTGTTGAGGGCTACTTCTACATCCATCCTTAGACTCCAAAAAGTATAAAGTTCATACCTTTCCCTTCCATGGGTTGTTTATGACGTGATTAAGTCTCTTTTTGGCTTTTAAAAATGAATCCTTGGAGTTTGAAGCAACTTATAACATTTTGTTTAAAATAAAATAAACTAAAATATATAAATAAATAGTAAACCTTAAAACCCCGATACGTATTTTTATATATTATTTTATTTTAGCCCTAAATCCGTAATAATTCCTTGGTGTTAGCCATAAGGAGTTAAATGTTACAAGTTCTAGAATTTGGGGTCTATATGGTAACACTATGACTTGAAATGTAAAGAAATCCATGAACCAAGGGTTGTTTGGTAATTATTGGATTTAATTTGAAAAAGAATTATGACGGAGGGACCGAAGTGTAAAAATTAGGAATAATCCTTACTAACCATAACCCTAATTTTATTAGCCACCACTTTTACCCCTACCCTTGTTCCCTCGTTTAAAACATAATCCTTACTAACCATAACCCTAATTTTATTAGCCACCACCTTATCCTCAGTCGCCGCCCCTCCACTGTTGAAGCCAGAAACCGCCAACTGTTCCGTTGTCAGTGAAGACGAAGAGCCACAAACCCGACATCGTGTTCATCGAGGAAGATCGGGAGAGCGAGACTTTGTGAGTGTTGCTTCTTCGTCGACCATCATTCACAGTCAACGCTACCGTCACCTCATTGACGCCATAGAGAACCACTGAAGCCCATCGTTGCTCCGCTGTCGATGAAGCCAAGAACTATTGAAGGACAATGTCATGGCTACTTTTATTATCATTATCGGTTGCACATCCTCCCTTCCTTTATTCTGCTGTCGGTCACGCCACCGATATCGCCAAGGGGTTATGCCACTGCCACTAGCGTCGACTGTTAGCGCTGCTGTTACCGCTGTTTTATGTCGCTGCCCATTCGTCACCCTTCTGGCCATCGTCCTCCTCCAAGTGCGAAGTGCAGCTTCATGGTGGGTGTTTTAGCATGTGTGTGTGTGTGTGTTTGTTGGCCAGTAGCCAAAGAAGAACCACCATGGTGGCTACCACCTCCTACAACCGTTCTACTACTACCAGTCACCACCTTGGGTGGATGTGTGTATATATGTGTTGGATGGATGTTTTGTGTGTAACGGGTTGATTTTGATAATGTTTTGAGTTAAAATTATAAACTACCACCATTAAAAATGGTGGTTGCCCCCTCCTGCTGCCATGGACCGCTGCCGACCACCACTGCCCGAGGTGGCAGTGGGTGGTGTTCAGTTTGTTAAACATTTAATGACTTAAGTATTTAACTTAAATTCGAGTGGCACGAGTTAGGGTTGGAAACCCTAATTAGGGTTTAGAAAACCTTAATGTCAAAAAAAGCCAAGTTGGGACCCGCGTTAAAGTTGTTAATTAAAATTTAAATAATACTTAATAATGCCCATACAATTAACTTAATACAATATTGGACTTAATGGATTAAGTCCTTAAGGGGTTAAGTGTGGAACACTAACCATAGTTATCATTTTATGTGAAAACCCCTAGAACCGAGGAGTTCTATTTGGATAATGATCGGGCGCATATTTGAGCTATTAATTAGATTATTGTTACACCAGAGAATGACTAGGTCAAACATGAATAAGTCCTACCATTAAGTGATTAAGTCCTTAATGGTTTAAGTATTCTTACTCAAACCTTATCGTCATTTTATGTGAAACCCTAATCGTCATTTCTTGTGTGGTGGTCACTGTTGCAAGTGACTATGATGTGTGATAGGGATTGACTCAAGTATCTCCCTATAGGTGATTGGAAGTGAGTTGAGTTTCACCTTACTGTACCTGTAGGTCGAAGGCACCAATCTCGGTCCACTAGTTTTGGTTATCTGGTAGTAGAGGGATGCCGTAGAGACTGTATATAATCATGTAGGATAGACTGGGGACTTTTGATCTAAGCTCTCTTAGATGTTCCTTGTTTGGTTGTGGTTCTAAAGTAAGATCACCCGTCCGGGTGACTATCTCATCTTTGAGTATATATGGCCATGCATTCCATGGATTGTTGATATTTAGTATGCTACTATGCTATAGTGATCTATTGGATCTGTATTCTGGTGTCAACTATGGTTTTATGCTATAGTGATCTGGTAGATCTGTGTTCTGGTATCGAGTATGCTGTTATGCTAATGTGATCTGTTAGATTCGTGTTCTGATATCGACTATGCTGCTTTGCTTTAATAACATGTAGAAGTGTACGTTATCTGTGCTTGCTAGTTATCACCTATGGAGTGCCCTTAGGGACTGTCTGTGGTCATATAGGATAGCTTGAGAACTCTCGATCTAATATTTCTTTCATGTTCCTCATTTGGTTGTGGCTCTAGAGTAGGATCATTGTTCGGGTGGCTATCTCATCTCTGGTTACTTAGGGTTACGCATTCTATGGAGGTTAGCTGGTGGCAGGAGTGCATGTTGTGAGAGGACTAGTAGGCGGTAGTGAGTCTCCTCATTATAACCATGGGTCAAAGGCACCAAGGCCGGCCCATTAACTGTTCATGTGGTATGTTAGTTGTTGTATGATATATGTTGTGATTGGGTTGAAATATACCCAGGGCGGGGACCAATATGATTTGTTTGGGTTGAAATATACCCTAGGGAGGGCCCACTGTGATATGTTTGGGTTGAAATATACCCGAGGGCGGGGCCTACTATGGCATAACGGGTTGAAATATACCCCAGGGCAGGGCCCACTGTGGTATGCTTGTGTTGAAACATACCCCAGGGCGAGGCCCATATTTATTTTGGGTTGGATTGAACCCTAGGGATGGGCCATTTTTATTATTGGTGTGTGTTATTTTGGGGGCAACTCACTAAGCTTTATGCTTACCCATTTGTTTGTTGTTTCAGGTATCATTGGTGTCTATGGGAAGGCAAAGGTGAGACTGTACACATGCATCACCAGCATTGAGGATTCCACGTTCTCTTTAAAATTTTGATTTTAAATAAATGTAATTTGGAATAAATGTTTTTCTTAATAATAGATTTTATAAATTGGTAAGTTTTATTTTAATAAAAATGAAAACAATGGTTGTGAAAATGAGACGATACACAACTTACGACCTTGGATAAGATCTATGTTGGGTTTTTGACCTTATGGTCCCATAAAGTTTGTATCTTGATCATAAATCAACCATGCATGAGCTTTCTAGGTCATTTGGTCCCTTTTTGAGTTTGGGTTCTATATTTTGACTTCTAAAGGTTGGAAAAGGGATAAAGTTGGAAAATTTATCCATGCATGGCCATAATTGATCCATATATGAACTTGGGAGCTCTAGAAACAACGAGTAAGAGCATAATGAATTAAGTTGCACAGAACATAACCATGATGTTGCAAGGGTGCTGCCACAACATGACAACGAGGGCTTTCGTGACTATTTTGGCATATAGCCACCACGATGTGGCCATGTTGTTGGCCACGACATGGAGAATTGACTATTGGTTTTTGATCGTTGACTTTTTTTACCAAGTTTGACTTGAGGTCAAACTTTATGGTTTTTGACCATTGAATTTTTGTCTGTGCCCTTCGGATCCACCATAAGGGGTGTTAACCGATTTTATGTGACTTTTACTAATGATTACAACAAATATGGCTATATCTACTTAATCAAGCATAAGTTAGAAACCTTTGAAAAGTTTAAAGAGTTTAAACATGAAGTTGAGAATCAATTTGGTAGGAAGATAAAGATGCTTAGATCTGATAGAGGTGGTGAGTATCTTAGTATCGAGTTTCACGACTAACTCAAGGAATGTTGAATGGTTTCATAATTGACACCTCCTAGGATACCACAACTTAATGGTGTGGTTGGGAGGCACAATCGAACCTTGTTGGACATGGTTCGTTCCATGATGAGTTGAGCTTCTCTTCCTATTTCATTCTCAGGGTATGCCTTAGAGACTATCGCCCACATTAATAATCTTGTCCCAACTAAGAAGGTTGCCAAAACACCTCAAAAGATGTGGATATGGAAGGTTACCTCATTAGCACATATCAAGGTTTGGTATTGTGAAGCTTTCATTAGATGATATACTCACAAAATCTTGAACCTCGAAGTGAGAGATGTATTTTCATCGGCTATCCATAAATGTCTTTTTTATATTGGTTCTACAGACCTAGTAGGAATGTGGTCTTTGTAGCACAAAGAGAATTCTTTTGCGAAAGAGAACTCATATGCAAAGAGGACAGTGGGAGCACCATTGATCTTGAAGAGATTCAAGAATTAAGTGATGAAGGAACCTCTAAAGATGATAGGGTTCAACCAGAGGAAGAAATTCTAGTTGAACCGGTTGACGAGTCATTACCTCTTAGGCGCTCCATTGGATTTAGATTGAAACCTGAGTTATATGGTTTCCATATTACTACAGATGGTGACATGTTTATCAGTGACAGTATAGTGGTAAATTTGGATGAACTGGCTAACTAACTACAAGGAAGCAATGACAGGTCCTGAGGCATCTAAATGGCAAGAGGCAATGGATAGCGAGATCAAGTCCATGTATGACAACCAAGTTTGGAATTTGGTTGATAATAAACCAGGTTTTAAGATAGTTGAGTACAAATGGATCTTTAAGAAGAAGATCATCATGAATGGGAAGGTACACACTTTCAAGGCTTGACTGGTTGCGAAGGGCTTTACTCAAACCCCATAGGTTGACTATGATAAAACCTTCTTACCAGTGGCTAAGATAATATCTATTAGGATAATGATCGCCATAGCCGCATTTCATGACTGTGAAATTTGGCAGATGGATGTCAAAACCGATTTCCTTAATGGGAAGTTGGTTGATGATGTTTACATGAGTCATCCAGATGGTTTTGTAGATGCAAAGTATCCAAATAGAGTGTGTAAGCTTGAGAAATCAATCTATGGATTGAAAAAAGCTTCTCGCGGATGGAATCTTTGCTTTAACGAGAAGGTCAAGGAGTTTGGCTTCTCTAGAAGTAAAGATGAATCTTGTGTATATGTCAAAGCTAGTGGGAGTATAGTAAACTTCATGGTATTGTATGTTGATGACATACTTCTTATAGGAAACGACATTCCAGCTTTGCAAGAAGTTAAGTCTTGGCTTGGAAGTGTTTCGCTATGAAGGATCTGGGAGAGGTTGCTTATATTCTAATGATAAGAATTGTGAAAGACAAGAGTAAAAGACTAATTGGACTTAGTCAAAGTACATACTTGGAAATGGTACTAAAACGTTTTAGTATGGAAATTTCCAAGAAAGGAGAACTGCCTATACAGAGTAATACCAAACTGAGTAAGACTTGGAGACCGAGTACCAATGCAGAGATAACAGAATTGAGTAGATTTCCATATGCTTCCGCCGTTGGATCTATCATGTATGCTATGGCATGTACTTGACCTGATATGACCTTTGCTTTGAGCATGGTTAGTCGTTATTAGGGAAATCCAGGTAGAGCTCATTGGATAGCAGTTAAGAATACTCTCAAATATCTGCGAAGGACTAAGGACTGGGTCCTAGTACTTGGCGGTAGTGATTCATTGAGAGTAACTGGGTATAGTGACACTAGATTTTAAACATACAGAGAAAACATTCGTTCTCAATCTGGCTGGATGTTTACCTTAAATGGAGGAGTGGTAACCTAGAAAAGTTCCAAACAAGAGACATTTGTTTATTCTACCTGTGAATCGAAGTACATAGCAGCAAGTGAAGCATTAAAGGAGACAATTTTGTTGACGAACTTCAGCAAATACCTTGGAGTTGTTCCAGCCAAAGGAGCCAATGGAAATTTTATGTGATAACGAAGGAGCGGTTGCCTTGACAAAGGAACCAAGAGATAATGACAAATCAAGACATATCGACAGAAAATACTATTTCATCAGATATAGAGTAGAAGAAGATCGACATTGTAGTGACGAGGGCACCATCAGAAGAGAATCATGCAAATCCCCTAACAAAGGGTTTGAGTAGGATTAAACACGTTCACCATGCTAGGAGCATTGGTCTGAAAGATAATATTAGTTTTAGTAGTTAGATAGTTAGTTGAAACTTGTAATGAAGTAAATTTAATTGAATTTGGTGATTAAATAATAGAGAATTATTTATGATTTTGTTTACTACATTTTGTCAATTGTTTATTATTGTGTTTCATTTTGCATCTTTTACTTTCTGAATAATTCGATTATTCAAACTCCGCATCCGCTCGTACTTTTGTAAGTAGTTAATTAAGATTGTCATGAATTAGATTGTCCATTGTCTAAAGAGTTTTAGACATAGAAATGGTATTGCTACAGTGTCCATGAGTACTTTGAAATGGAGATTTAAGTGTTGGATTAACCCACACTCAGAGAATTGAAAGATGTAGTATGTCAAGAATCATATTAAAGTGATATTGCTAATTAACATATGATACTAATGGGTCACACTAACAAGAACTTGATATAATTGATAATTTATTTGAAATTGATATTAATAAATATTCATTAAAACTCTTATAATTAAATTGAAATTATTTATTTCAGGGAAATAATAATTTTCATTAGCAAGTAATATAATATATTATTTCATTATGTATGAATAATAAGTCATGTACAATATTTTGGACTATGTAAGCTTTTTGTCTTTTAGAAAAAAGACAGTTTATATCTTATAAACTTTGAGTTTATAAAATATAAACTTCCTTTTCTCTTTTTCTCCATGATGGCCTAAATTAAGAGTGTCATAAAGGGACATGACTTTCTAATTTGTTTAATCAAAAGTAATAAGAAGCATGAGAGACATGTAAGCTTTAGGAACATTCTTGTCTAAAGTGGAAGGACCTAATGGTTAAAGACTTCACTTTAAGATAAATATGAGGCTTCCACTCTTGATTGGTGGCTTCATTCTTGCTTCCGAAAATCGTAACCTCCTTAGAGGAGGTCACTCTCTATCTTTTTTTCATCTCTTTTTGAAGATTACTTGCATTTTCATGCCCTCTTTAAGTTCATATTGGTTATGAACTTAAAGCTTAAGGGATTAAGAGGTTATGGACTAGCATCTACATCAAGTTGAGTCATTGTTGGTGTCTCAAAGGTTCCATGTTCTTCATCAACTTCCAAGCCTCCCAAGAGGATCCAAAGAACAACAAAGGTTGTTATTTATTCATCCTTTATATGGTTGGTATTTTATCTTACTATAACTTGCAAGAAGATCAATGGTGGGTATAAATGTTTATGTTATTTCAAATTTTAGGTCTTCCATTGCCATATTTTTCTAGTTTATGAAACTATTTTTGAACTAAAACCCAACAATTGGTATCAGAGCCACCTTGCAAGTTTGGGTAGAATTTTTTTTTGGAAATCTTAATTTTTGGTGAATACGGACAACTTGTTTTTGTATAAAAATAAGTTCATACATATTTTCTATGACAACTTTATATTTGTTATTTTATGTGAGAAAAGTTTCATGCATATTTTATCATTTAACGTTGTCTTAGAAAAAAAAAGGTTGTTTTATGTGTATGTTGATGTATATGATGTGCATAAACTAGCCAATGACCATTGTGTTTGTTGTGTTGTTGTGTTGGATTTTATATAGAAATGGTTGTAATAATTTATTTATTCATATGGTGTGTAATAAATTAAATAAATTAGTTTTCTTGGTTTATTGTTGTAAGTAATAGATTAATTTTTAGAATAAATTTATTTGTACAAAAATGTAACAAGAGATGAAGTTGGAACCATTTTTGAAGACAAAAGAGCAATTCTTGAGTCTACAAGGTGTGCAGAATTTCCAGTGATATTTTCTGTAAAGTGTCACTAATGCTGTTTACAAATGGTTGTTGGACTTTTAACGACAGTTGCTGAATTTTAGCATTCAAGAAGTTTTTTCAATCTTTTACAAACAATTGGTATTTATTCAAGTGGGAGCTTCTTCAACAACATTAAAAGAAGTTTTTTTGGTCCCCTTAAATGTCCCTTTCGGAATGGATTTGACATCTTTTGTGTTGGCTCACAAAAATGCCATTAGTTGGCTAGGTTTATGCAAATATTTTTTTATGCATGTTTTGTGTTGTTTATTTTATACAATTATTTTGTATGGTTGATAAGTTAGTTTTTAACATGCTAAAATAATTGGACAAAATAAACATCACATGGAGTTTGGGTTTTCAAAATTGGACATAATATGTAACAAGTTATTATTTTAAAACTAAAACCCGATTTTATAAAATCGTTAATAACAACAAATTTTGAAATACTCCATTATAAGTTTTAAAATGATGATTTTTGTAGCTTATACAAACTTCATATATATAAGTAATAAAATGAAGTTTTATTAAAGATATATAGGTTTAAATGCACTCAAAATTAATACTGATTATGAAAATGAATTGTGTCAAATTATATAAAAACTAGCTTTTTAAATAGAACATTTAAAAGTGATTTTCTTTTGAAAATTTATATAATGGTTTATTATATGCATGTAATAACCATGATATCATATGTTTTTAAAATAGAATTATAAAACATATAAAGACCCTTATTTTACAAACCTAAAATCCATGCAATCCTTTTAAAAAATACTCGCACATCTCTTGTATGCACTAGTGGGATAAAAGACACCTAACCGCTTAGTGTTATATTTTGATGGTCGGGGGTGTCTTTGCGATTTCTATAACCAAGTTATATATCGATGACACATGTTTTTCAAATTTGATGATTTGATCAGAAATCTTTTGTAATAATGGATACCTAAGCAAGAGAAATATGAGGCATAGATAGGAACAAACATATCTAATTAAATTTTTTATTAGCGATCCCATAAATCTAGGAATTATATAGCAATATATAATTGATAATTAATGTCTACCGGGGTGAGTTCAAATGGATGGGATAAAGGATACCTAACCATTTATTTGTTTTGCAACTTGGATACTAGACTTTGATAGTTAATGTTTTTGGAAACTAAAAGGGTATTAATTATTGAAGATTAAATCTTGAAAATACTAAATGAATTTTGTTAAGATTTTGTTGTTAAATAATCCATTCTCATTATCATGAATTGTCATTTTCTTTAATGACTTAATGTTATAATAACATTCAATAGATACAACTTCAATGAATGGGTTTATGTCTTAAGATACAATCTCGTGAGAGATATAAAATTGTATACACTTAAAGGTCCTAGTCCTAACATATTTGTTTTGAGCAATTAAACCTAAATATGATACCTAGTAAAGGCATCACTGTGATGCTAAAGATGCTTCTAACATCAAGCTAGGAATAATTATTCATGACTTTTAGGAAGTCTTGGATAATTTAAACATATATCTGATGATATAACATATCAAGCAATATTCCAATAAATATAGTGATATTTTATTTAAAGTTAGTTTAAACTTTAGAATAATGCAAGGTCAAAAGAATCACCTTGTGTGATCAAGGAGGCCCACATTTTATGGACTGAACACCATTAAGCCCAAGAAATCTACTAAATCCCACATAGATGGATCTTGTTTCTTTTGGGAAGCAACTAGACACTGGAAGAGGATTTACTCCTCTTATTTGGAAAGAAAGTCTAGAAGTGACTAGTAATTCTTGTATCTACTAGATAGAACTCATGATTTTTATGTAAGACTTAGGTACTTGGTATTTAAATGTTAATCTAATATTTGTAAATGGCTTGAAGATATTTACTGAAGAGTACAAGCTAAGCACAATAAGTTGGAACTACACTCTCGGAGTTTAGTTTATTATTTATGCTTAGAACATAAATTACTTGTAATGTAAAACACTATTTGTTTTGGAACAATGTATGTTTTAATTTAGCATGTGTAAATTTATGTCTCGGTTATTTTATTCGAATGTTTGATCATTTACTTAATCATCTGTCATAACGATAATATTCATATTCAGAAATGATTAACTTCTATTTATGAGACTAGATCTCTTAATAGAACTAACTGTAAAGTAAATATCAAAATTTTTTATAAATAAAATCAAGTTCTATATACAAGCACTTTTTGACTTAAACTTGTTTTAAATCAAACTCATCTTTGACATTGTTATCTTTATGGAGTTAACATATTCCAACTTCAAGAAATGGATCTTTGAAAGCAAATAATATAGTTTATTTGACATATATGAACCTTGTTAATATGTAAAGGATTCCTAATGATATGTTCACTAAGGTGTAGAAAAAATAATTAAGGAACTATACACGTTGGTGTATGATTTCCTTTCTATTGAATGTCTGAGATTAAGCACAAGATACCAAATCAACTTTATTAGCAACTATAGTAGTTTTAATTATATTTTATGTGGTAAATCATAATTGTGAATTTTTTGTTGAAGGTTTCAAAAGTTGAGATACAACCGGTAAGAACCATCTAAGGCTTTAAAGATAAGAAAGGCTGAATTAAATCTTGTTAAGTATGATTTACTTTCTAATCGATAGAAATATCCTCCTTTAATCTTTTTGGGATAATACTTCAGTAATTGTTAATTGTATCTTAAATACAAATACCAACTAATAAGCAGATTAAACACTTTATAAGACTTAGTATGGAAAGGGTCCATCCTCATCTTACTTAATGTGTTACAAATTTGAAGCCGATGTTAGACTAAAGCTTATAAACCCAAAATCTACTAACTACATATATGTATAATACTTTAAATGTGTCTTAGATTATCATATACAAACACACAAAGACTAAGTTATTTTATTATTGTGAAAGTTAAGTTAGTAGAAAGCAAGCTTCTAATAACAAAGCAAGTGGGAGGTACATGAAACTTGAAGCAGCTCAAGAACCATAACCTTATGTAGTTATAGTTGGTACTAATTTTAACAAGGATTGTTAAAATTAAATAATAGCTATTCACAAATACAATTTGTTTGCATTTGTAACACCCCCCACTGGCACGTATCACAATATTGTTCGCTTTGGGCCACTCGGCACGAGGACTTCCGAGGGGGTCACCCATCCCGGTACTACTCCCGCCCGAGCACGCTTAACTGCAGAGTTCTTATGGGATCTGCTGCCCTCACGGCTTTAAAACGCGTTGTGACAAGGAAGGTACCCACACCCCTTATAAGTAGATGTTTCGTTCTCCTTCCAAGCCGATGTAGGATCAGGTGCAACCCACCTTCACCCCCCATTATAGGGTTCGACGTCCCTGTCGAACACATCGACCCGTGCCCTAGCTCTGATACCATTTGTAACATCCCCCTCTGGCACGTATCACAATATTGTCCGCTTTGGGCCACTCGGCACGAGGACTTCCCAGGGGGTCACCCATCCCGGTACTACTCCCGCCCGAGCACGCTTAACTGCAGAGTTCTTATGGGATCTGCTGCCCTCACGGCTTTAAAACGCGTTGTGACAAGGAAGGTATCCACACCCCTTATAAGTAGATGTTTCGTTCTCCTTCCAAGCCGATGTAGGATCAGGTGCAACCCACCTTCACCCCCCATTATAGGGTTCGACGTCCCTCCTGTGGGTTGCACCTGATCCTACATCGGCTTGGAAGGAGAACGAAACATCTACTTATAAGGGGTGTGGATACCTTCCTTGTCACAACGCGTTTTAAAGCCGTGAGGGCAGCAGATCCCATAAGAACTCTGCAGTTAAGCGTGCTCGGGCGGGAGTAGTACCAGGATGGGTGACCCCCTGGGAAGTCCTCGTGCCGAGTGGCCCAAAGCGGACAATATTGTGATACGTGCCAGAAGGGGGTTGTTACAGCATTAGTGGTAGAAATCCTCTATGACTTGAGAAATGTGAAATCTCTCATTAATGAGCTTTTATTGATGGTTTTTGGAAAATCCATCAAATACCAAGATGCTATGTCATATCTCAAATCTGATAAATGACTTAGAGTCATGAACATGATGTGTAATCTATGTATGAGAATCAAGTATGGGCTTGATTAAAATTTATCCCTATAGCAAGGCTAGAAGGAGTAAATAATTCTTCCAGAAAGAACAAATTACATAGATAACCATACACATTTAAAGCAAGAATTGTTATAAAAAGTTTTTATCATACTCATGTCATTGACTAAGGTCCTCATCATACTCATGACATTGACTGTGATCAAACCTTTTTCACAAGTAGTTATGACTAGATCAATAAAGATATTGTTTACTATAAATTAATATTCTTAATATGAGATATAATAAATAGATTTCAAGAAAGACTATTTTTTCTTAATAGACATGATATCTATATAGATTAGCCTGGAGGTTTTCTTAATCCATGTTATCCTAACAAAATATGTAGATGTTGAGATCCACTTGTGGATATAAAGCAAATATATCAATGTTGCAATCATCATTTTAATTTAAAACTACAAGGTATGTTTTTATATCAAAATGAATAGAGCATGTGTGTTTACTAAGAACTAGTGAGAACATAGTGAAATTCCTAATCTTGTATGAGTGAAACATACTTATTCATTTAAATTCACATTCTGACTAAGCAATGTCGTTTTCACCTTGACTCGGAAAGTGTTTCTAAAATGAAAGACTTATGAATGAGAAGATGCATTCTTGGAATGTAAAATCTATAGGGGATAGATAAAATGAATGTTAAAAGTTACATGTCCTTATACATATATTGGCAAAATCTTGATAGGGATCAAGGCACAAGATTATTTTGGAGAATTATTGGCATTATCATATGGCACCATTTTGAGCTAGCCTCAAAAGTACATAGCTCATATATTTAAACTAGATGAAATGATTTATACTATATTTGCTTGGCAAATGAATTCATCATTTACGCTATATTATGCATAAGCCATGGTATTTGGTCATGATGTAAGCATGTCATAGGATACTATTTGAATACATGGTTAAGACACTGGATGACTAAGAGAGCATTCTAAGAGTACTTTAGAAGAATTAAGAGAATGCATATGAGACAATCAGTTTATAAAGGATCTTTATGAAAAGAGCTACACAAGATGTTAATTTCTAAACAGATATAAATAATTATTAATTATAATTGGATTTTGACTTCATTATGGAATGAAGAGTAAGTCTTGCTAGAATGAGGTCCAAGCAAAACATAATGACACAATCTACTACAAAATAAGAATACACTACTTTATAAGTTGAATTCAAATATGATTGGATGAATGTGATCATCAAAAACTATGTTGATTTCTACCATTCAAAGATCACATACAAAATTTTTGTGACTTCGATAGTATACTTAATCAAGCAAAGATACTCTATGTCGTGAAAGAACACCAATCATATTCTCCACAATATTTAACTATACTTAGAGTAAATTTGAGTATGGAGATGATAGTATTCACAGAATTCAAACAAATTAAATTTTGTCAGATCCATTGATAAAGTCATTCTTTTGAGCTAAGTATGAATGGTCGCACTTCAACTATAAAAATTTATTATTCTAGAAATGGGTTTTTGATTTGGATTTAGTATTTGGATATTGGAACATTATCACAACTATTTGATAATGCTATGATATATTGGTATATAGTCGTCACATTAATACTTGTTGTGTTCTATATTAACATGTTTAATCCATGAATAATGTTATTATTCTAAAGGTTCATAGTTGGTTATAATTGTGGAAGCAATTATAAAGTAAGACTAATATGAATTGAATTGGTTGACTCTCACTAGGTGAAAGTAGGCAAGTGGTTGCAACCAAGTTTCATAGGTACTTGTTAGAGAACTAGTATTGAACTGACCCGCATCAAGATCATCTCATGGATCGCTATCATGAATGATACTTGATTAAAAGGTACTATCTTTGTATCCTTAACACCTGAGATAAATAATGGGACTTGACTATAGGGAGTACTATGCTTTGATATGGTCAAATTTTGTTCCTTAACTGGGCAATTACAAAATCCATTTTCATGTATGGTGTGAACTATGCAAGAGGCTTATGTAGTCAAGATGTGATTTGTTTATCTTATGTGTTGAGAGTTAGACATCTAAGGCGCCTTAGCAAAAGTTGAACAACCAATGAGATTGATCGCGATCCATGTCTCATGTTCAACATGATGTCTGTAGCAAAGAGATAATTGATAAACTTACCTTATACACCAATTGTAGCTTTGAGCTTTTGGGGATGGCACAAATTTGTATGTTGTTGGGAGCAGTAAAATGTTGCTAGACATTCACCACTATCTATATCAGTATAATATGAATCTTACGCAATTGGGAGATTGAAAGATCTAGTATGCTCAAGAATCATATTGAAGTCATATTGCTAATTAACATATAATACTAATGGGTCACACTAACAACAACTTGATATAATTGATTATTTATTAGAAATTGATTTTAATAGATATTCAATAAAACTCTTATAATTAAACTGGATATTATTTATTTCATGGAAATAATAATCTTCATTAGCAAGTAATATAAAATATTGTTTCATAATGTATGAATTAATAAGTCATGTACAACATTTTGGACTAGGTAAGTTTTTTGTCTTTTATAAAAAGGCAAAGTTTATATCTTATAAACTTTGAGTTTATAAAATATAAACTTCCTTTTCTCTTTTTATCCATGATGGCCGAAATTAAGAGTGTCATAAGGGGACATGGCTTTATAATTTGATTAATCAAAAGTAATAAGAAGCATGAGAGACATGTAAGCTTTAGGAACATGCATGTCTAAAGTGGAAGGACCTAATGGTTAAAGACTTCACTTTAAGACAATATAAATATGAGGCTTCTGTAGCACCTGGTTCCTGGTATGTAAATCTTATTTGAGTGTTTTCCATTTTTAGCCTTGGACTCGGCGAGACATAGGTCCGACTCGCCGAGTAGAGCCGGGACCCGGGACACGTTATAAGTTGGCGACTCGGCGAGTCCATATCCTGGACTCGGCGAGTCACCGCTGTTGGATGAAACCCTAAGTTTCAAGGGTTTGCACCCTATTTAAACTCTCATTCTGCCCCAATCTCGCCCCCATTCACCCTCAGAGCTCTATACCTTATTTAAGAGTTGTTTCCTTGTGAGTTTGAAGCATTTGGTGTGCTCTCTTGAAGTTTTGGAGTGGGAAAAAGAGTAGATCAAGAAGAAGAAGAGGGGGTCAAGCATCTTTGAGGTTTCTCAGTGTGTTCCCTAAGGTATGACTCGATTTTCCCCTTGCTTTCATGCTTATAGTCCCTTATAGCTCCATTAAAGCCTTTCTTGAACCATTTCCAAGCTTGTGTATGTGTGGAGGGTTCGTAATAAGCTGAGTAACCTCTAGATCTAGGCATTGTTGAGCTCCAGGAGCTCAGATCTACTGCCTTTATGGACCCATGTTGCATGAAAACCTTAGATCTACTCTTTTGGTGCATTTTGAACCCTAAAACCCTCATAGATGGATATTTACACGTAAATTTGGAAACTTTATGTGTTATTCATGCTCTAGGAACCCATATGTAAATCCCTAATATGCCTGTGTTTCAATCAGATCCGTTTGATGGTGCAGAATCCCAATCAAACGGATGATGTCAAATCAAATAGAAGAGAAGGAGAAAAAGAATAATATGAATCTTGAATGTATTGATAATATGAATTAAGTTCCTTACACAAGATTCACACACATAAACGTTCCTTTCTCTCTCTCTGGCCGTTAACTCTCTAGGGTTCATCAATCGGTTCCTCACACCCTAATACCTATATTTATACTAGGGGAACATGGGTCGGAAACAAATGGGCCGTAAATGAGTTTACGGCCGTAAACATGACCACAAACTCATAATTATTATAGAAAAATACAATTGCCCAGAAAAGTAAAGTATAAACCATATTTTGTGTAACGCCTACAGATCCGGGCTAGTCAATTTAGAGGTAATAGGGGTCGAAAATGACTTTTCGACAAAAGATTATTTAGAATAAATAATCTTAACCAAGTTGTAGAATATGTCACAAGGTTTCTGTACATATAAAAAACGCCGAAATCCGAGTTATAACGAAGAAGTTATGGCTCGTCGAAGTTTTACGGCAAAACCGGCACGGCACCAGGAAGCGTAAATAGTGAATTTACGATGGAGGAATTTTTAGCCTTAGTTATCTAAATGAAATTCATAGAATATGTTAAACTAAGAGCGTCGATAAAAAGAACGCCCAAATCTGACTTCGTATGAGGAAGTTATGATTTTTCTAAGATTCGGCTTAGCAGTGTACAGTCCGAAACTCGAATTTTAGTTCGAGCGGTTTTTGGCTTACACGAACTAAATGAGAGTTGAATATCTCATTAATAGGAACTCAACGGTAAAAAGACAGACAAAAACGGAGTCTGTATGAAGGAGTTATGGATTCTTCGCGGTCATTTAACAGTCTAAACGCCTCCTACTGTTAAATTTGAGATCGGTCGAGAATTAGCCGACGGAGTCTAAACGAAAGTTATAGATCTTGATTTTACCTACGCGTGGATATAAAGAACGTCGAAAACGGAGCTCGTATGCGAAAGTTATGATTTTTCTAAGTTTGAAGGCTGATACGCGATAGGGGGTGACGTGGCACCACCAGAAGTGGACACGTGGCACCACCAGAAGGCCACCACATGGACCAACTCGATGAGTCATGACTCAGACTCGACTAGTCCATCATATTTCTCCCCTATAAATAGAGGTGCCGGGTTCCATTCATTCTCACACCTTCAAACCCTTCTTTCTCTCTCTAAACTCTCTCTCTCTCTAAGCCTCCCTAACCCCCCTAAAGCCTAGGGTAACTCCCTAGCATGAGGCGGAAGCCCCAGAGCGCTCGAAGGCTCCGAGAAAAGAGCCTTTCGGCTCGGAAAACGCTGCTCCAGCGAAGCCCGGTTTTGCGAAAAACCCGCTGTAAGTGAGCTATGCCTACGCTAGTTTTAATATAGCTTCTAATTAATTATAGTAACATTATTAGGACCTTAAAATAATTATTTGGGCTATTATTATGAGTTATATTGATTGTTATTTAACACTTATATAATAATAATAATAGCTATACTATTAATTAGTCACGGTTATCGTTAGACTAAACCCTAGTGGTATTGGTACTAGGTTTTATCGAAGGAATTTGTTTTGAGAGTATCGAAGCGCTGTCCGAGTGCTGAGTCACCACCTACTCAGGTGAGTGCATGGTCCCTTTCATCTTACACATAGATATGAAGTATTTTAATATAAATTACATGCTATGTGTGCATATTGTTTGAATACTTGTTGTCTATGATGGATGAATGATTTATACATGTTTTAAATGATTTAAACTGTATATTTATTTTATATCTACAAATATGTTGGGATAAAACATGGGTAGATGAAATAGTTGGTGAGTGATGAAATAAAATAATGAGAGATAGGTGATGATAGGAAGGTGATGATAGATAGGTGATTATAAATCGGTGATGTAGGATACTACAACCTTGTTCGACAATATGGAGATGTAGTCATCTACCAGAGTATAGATGGCGACCACTGACTATTATAGACAACCCCGTGGAAATACCAGTAGGCTAGTAACCTGTAGGTGATGAATTACGAGTTTAGGCGATGTTGTAACTACGTATTCATGCGATGATAGTCTAACCCTTATTATGAAGTACGAGTCCAGGCGATGTTGTGGCTACGTATTCATGCGATGATAGACTAACCCTTATCATGATTTACAAGTCCAGGCGATGTTTTGGCTGTGTAATCATGCGATGATACCCTAACTCTTCCTAGACACATATTGAGGGAGTAATCCCCGGAATAGTATTATCTATGCAATGTAGGCGATGATCCTTAGGTAAAGTTCGTAGGAACAATCATATAAGGAAATACGATGTAAGGAGATGAGAAGTAAATATGATATAGGAGATGACCCTTGAGATAATATCTTTAGGGAAGAATAAAAGAAGATAATGGGGATGGGTAATTGGGTTGAGTGTTTGATTGTTTAAACATAATAACTATATTATTGTGGGTTGAAAACCCTATGTACTCACCAGGTTTCCCAACCTGACCCACTCAGTTTATTTACATCACAGGTGGCGATATGAAGTGACATTACACTGAGAGATTTAAAAGGATGTAGATCACTAGTGTAAATAATTGTAAGTTCTGTTTATGCTTATGTTTATGTATTAACGATGACATCCCAAACGTTTTAAGATGAATAAAAAATACGTTTCTTCGAAAATGTTTTAATAACGTATTTATCGTGTTTTTCTGGGAACAAATTCCGCAACCTTTTTATAAAATGAAGTACTCTGATTTTTATAAAGCATAAACAAAATCGGTCTTTTCTGGCCGTGATTTTGGGGATGTCACATTTTGACCCAACAATCTCCCCCTTGGTTTATAGCTTTCTTTTCTTAAATGACCCAACAAGCTCCCCCTAAAAAGTAGTTGGCTCTTCTTGTCAATCTTCAATGGGAGCTTGGCTTCAGCTTTAACCTTCGGTTTCTTCACAGCATCAGGATGAACATATGAATCTTCAATGAATGACTTCATCTTGAGCACTTGAACTTTTCTTTAAGATTTTGACATTGAACGCCTATTGGGTGAGGAGGCTTCTTGTACTGATTCTTGAAAATTGGCGCTTTCAGCTTGAGAATCTTCAGAAAGAACATCAGAGAGAACAAATCTTCTAGATCACTTCAGCAGGTACAAAGATAGCAACAGACTGATTGAGGAGGCTTCAAAGCAATCCGTCACATATTCTTCAATTTCTGCTTCACCTTGCTTCTGGGGGTTAAAGGATTGAATGTTGAAAGAATAATCTTGATTTCTTGGTCCTTCGAAGGTGAATTCTTCGATGCTCACGGACGAGGCTTTGGCTCAGAAATCTTCAACACAAACTCCATGAGTCTTATTTTTACCTGAAATCACTTTTCAAAACAAAACAAAACTAAAAGAAAACTTAGCACACAAATTAAAACAGAAACAAAAATATTTTTGGATTTTTTTTTGATTTTTCTAAACAAGAAATAAAATAGAAATAACACTACTTTTGGATTTTTATTTTTATTATTTTTTTGATTTTTTTATATTTTTTTATATTTTTGAATTTTTTTGATTTTTTTATTATTTTTAATTTTTAATTCTCCCCTAATATTTAAATTAGAAGAAACTATGACAAATTTAACAAAAATAAAATGATATCTAACTTTAAGAGTGATTTGGGATCAAAGTTTTTAGACAACCTTTATCCACTTGTCGGTACCTTCTATCTTCACGTCTTTATCTGGTCGATCGTCGGTATTGTTGTCCACTTAAACACGAAAAAATTATGACTGATTTAGGACATACTATTTGATACAAGACAAGGTGAACTTAAGTTCCTAAGAATTATATCTGATCCTAATTCCTTAGATACTATATCTTAAGGACCATTCATCTGACGATGACCAGGGATATTATTGTCCACCTAAATTCAGCAGCGAGATCTACAGACAATCTGTATGAGTTCAATTTTTAAGTGTACTGGAATGTGTTTCCCGCTTCCTGATATGCCCCAACCATCAAGAACTTCCAGAGTACTCCTTACATCGAGTAAGAAGACGACCATTCAGAGAGAGGATAGATTTAGAATTTTATTACTTATTACTTCAGAGGGGTTGAGAAGAAGAAGGTTGCATATGTTGTGTACCAGGTCGGATTAGAAGTCACACAAAGGAGACAGCATATGGCTAACAGATAAGAAGAATTTCACATATATATATATATATATATATATATATATATATATATATATATATATATATATATATATATATAACTTGCAGAGAATAGAGTTGCATATGTTTCAATCCAGGTCGAATCTCTTACAACCACGCAAAGGGTGCAACATATGACTAACAGACGGAAAGAAAGAAAATGATATTCTACAGACCTAATTTAACGGAATTTACCAGTCGCCCCATCCAACCGGAATTAAGGACATAATCCGCACATCGAGGAAAAGTTAAGCCACGGTTCCAAGTACGGGTTCAATTAATGTGACAGGTAGATTCTCATGTATATCTCCCTGCTCAACCTATCCGAGCGTCATGACATCAGGTTAAACGAATCTAACTAGGTCAAAGTTTGTCCAGTCCTTAAATTCATTAAGTTTAACTTTCCTAGTCAAGTCCATTTAAAATCTTTCGTGCCTACCAGCACATCGAGTCCAGAGCGTAGACGATTCAACTTAGGTACGTTACGTCGATTCAGGTTGCCCGTTATCACTTGATAATATCACTTCCCAGAACATCTCCCTCAAGAACATTTCATAACCAACGTATTTTTGATTTTCTGATTTTCTAATGTTTTTGGATTTTTTTTATTTAAATTTTCTAATTTTTGTTTTGTTTTTATTTCTCCCCCTAAATTTGTGCATAGGAGAGAAACGAAAGTAAATGCGCAAATTTAAACTATCCTAAAACAAAAATTAGTCTTTAAAGCAAATCAGGTTAAGAAAAACTCAGGAGTATAGAGAAGAAAACGCAAACCGTAATTCACTGATTGAATCTGCATTCAGAAAGTCTGAGAACAGCAAGCATAATCTCAGAACAGATCCAAAAATTCTTCATATCATTAAGCACTAACCCCATTTGTGATCTCTTCCTTTCTTCCTTTCCCGCAAAAGCACACATACTCTCAACAAAGGTCTGAATGTTGTATAGTTGAGAGATGTCCCTCACATGTGCCTGTAACAGCTACTACCAACAAACCAAGGTTTGATGATATGCTTCCATAGTTGCTCCGACACAGATCGGGATTAGTTGGTCTTTAGAACCCAGTCCATTTTGAAATTGGTTCGACCATGTTTATCCTTGCACGGTACTCTCTCCCATGACATGTCCTGTTTATCACAAACAGAAGATATAGAAATATTAGAATCGTTAGAAGATTTGGGAGATTGAGCCTTCAGAACCCATTTGTAGTTGGGTTTAACCCATTCTTTTTTCGATCTTGATGGGTGGCTCAGTACTTCCTTTTGAACTTGATGTCAGCCGTTGAGATGACTTTGATTTTCGCTTCATGGGAGCATCTTTTGGATTTGACTTTTTGGCTGACATTCCCTTCTTGCCCTTGGGATTCGGATTCTTGGACTTTTGGGTTTGCTTTTTGGCCTGCGCATTCCAGTCATCATGGTCTGAACGTGACCTGGAAGGGTTTCTTTTGAAGTATCTCCCACTTGGCGCATTTTTCCATCCTTGTGCATAGTAGGGAACGTATGCACGATTAGGACAATTTCTGGCAATGTGTCCAGGTGTTCCACAGTGAAAACAAGTCTTTTTCTTCACTGTGAAGTTATTTATTCCTGCCCCTGGTGGCATATCCTTGCCTTGTCTCTTATTGTTCCCAGATGCACGCTTGCAATAGGCACTCTGTTTCGCTGGAATTGGTGGCCTGTATTTCTCAACGGCAGGTTGATCAAAAGTAGTTGAGTTCGAAGCAATAGATTCATAGTTCAAGGAGATGTTGGTTTGTTCAGAAGAACTCTCCTTGTTCTCATCCTCTGTTACTTTGCCTACACAATAAGTAGCAACATTAGTATCTGCAATATTAATAACTCCTCCTGACACAAATCCAGTTCGTTTGCCATATCGAAGATGTGGCTCCCTATCAGTTTCATCCTGTGTCATAGGGATGGATGTGTAGTTATGATTATAAGGAGGATGTATACTGTCATACCCTAGACCATTGTTTTGATTTTCTTTGAATTTTAATTGGGTTTCATATAAGGACTCGACTGTCTGACTTGACGTAGTATAATTTTTGAAACTGATATCAGTTTTTCCACACTTGATTTTTAAAGCGTCAAGTTCTTCAGTTACAGCAGCAAATTGTCTCTTAACATAATCATAATTTTCACACTTATTGCTATACTCTTCCTGAAGTTTCCTAAAGTCCTTGGTTTTTGCTTCTAACTCAGCCTTCAGGGGTTTCTGTCGTTTCCTGAGTTGATATCCTTCATATCTCAGGTCCTCAACTTCTCTTTTTAATAAATCAATTTGTTCCTGGAGAAATTTAATCGTATCTTCACTAGATAGTGTACATGAAACTTCACATGATTGAGAACCTGAAACTTCATTGACCGAGATGTTTGCAGAACTCATTGTATTTCCACACTTCAAAGCATCAAGTTCTTCAATTACATCAACAAGACTAAGACGATTGAGATCTTTTGTCTTCTTGATGATAGCCACATCCATATCCCACGATTTTGGAAGTGAATTCAATAGCTTTTTGTTTATCTCAGATTTGGACAAGAAGATCCCAACTATATTCATCTTGGTAATAAGTGTAGTAAATCGCTGCAACTGAGTTTCGATGGTTTCTCCAGGGATATAATCGAAAATATTGAAATTTTGTCTTAACATATCCTGACGACTCTCTTTCATGTTTCAACTCCCTCGTAAACCTTAAAATCAATTAAAAAGCACAACTAGAAGTTAAAATAAAACTTAAAAGTCAAACCCTTTGATTATAAACCTCAAAAGTCAACCTTAAAAGTCAAATTAAAAAAGTTAAACTCAAAAGTCAAACTTGAAAAGTCAAACTTAAAAGTCAAATTTAAAAAGTTAAACTTAAAAGTCAAATTTAAAAGGTTAAACTCAAAAGTCAAACTTGAAAAGTCAAACCGAAAAATTAAATTTGAAAGTTTAAAAGTTAAACGAAAAAGTCAAAGTTTAAAGTTGAAGGTCAAACTTGGAAGTCAAAGTTAAAATTTTAAATAAAAGTCAAAATTTAAAAACTAATTTTTATTTTATTTTATTTTATTTATATTTAATTTTTATTATTGGAAATGAGGTTTTACAAATAAAAGAAATTGATTTTGGGGGTTAAAAGTGCCAATTTTCGAAATTTAGATACAAAAAGGAGAGGTTTTGAATGAAAAAACGGAAGATAAGTAAAATGTGGCAATGTAGATTAACTGGTAAGATGTTGGTCTTCTATGGAGGAGACCCAGGTTCGAATCCCGGCATCCCCCAATTCCGTTTCGATTTTTTTAAGTGCGAACTGAAGACCCAGCTGCCATGCGAGATGCAAGGTGCGAGGCGAGGACGATCTAGACCGAGCCACAAATTCCGAGCCGAATACTCCGAACCGAGGCCGTGAAGTCCGAAACCCTAGCCGCCGCCACCGAGAAACCCTAGCCGCAAACTGTTTACGGCCGGAAACCCTTCAAAGGTGGTAAACCCTTCAAAAAATGACGTTTTCACCCTTTTTTGCTCAAAAACTCGTTTTTATAAAAAATGCAAAGAACAAACCCCCCCTAATTTTCAGAGATCTATCCAAAAACGTAAAAATAATTCAAAAATAAGATCAAATAATGCCCCAAATCTGACAAAATTGACTGATACAACTTGACTCTGATACCAATTGTAAATCCCTAATCTGCCTGTGTATCAATCAAATCCGTTTGATGGTGCGGAATCCCAATCAAACGGATGATGTCAGATCAAATAGAAGAGAAGGAGAAAAAGAATAATATGAATCTTGAATGTATTGATAATATTAATTAAGTTCCTTACACAAGATTCACACACACAAACGTTCCTTTCTCTCTCTCTGGCCGTTAACTCTCTAGGGTTCATCAATCGGTTCCTCACACCCTAATACCTATATTTATACTAGGGGAACATGGGCCGGAAACAAATGGGCCGTAAATGAGTTTACGGCTGTAAACTCAGCCGTAAACATGACCACAAACTCATAATTATTACAGAAAAATACAATTGCCCAGAAAAGTAAAGTATAAACCATATTTTGACCCAACACCAGATCTACGAATGGCATGGATTGGATTCGAGCAAAATCGCGTTTATGGCTCTTGCATGAAGCAGACTCGGCGATTCGCTCATCTGACTCGGTGAGTCTGGTCGCGAGTCTCCGAGATTGTCCCCTTTTAGCTGTGTCGAGTTGTGTGGTGAGTCCAGGGTGGACTCGGTGAGTTGAAAGCCAAAACTCACCCATAATGGAACTTGGCGAGTCGATGCCCAGACTCGACGAGTTCAAGGCAATCTCCTTAGATCAAGAACAGACACGGCGAGTTTTTCGTACAACTCGGCGAGACACAGAATAAATTGTTCATCGGATGAAGATGAACTCGGCGAGTTGTTCATACAACTCGGCGAGTAGGATGAAGGACTTGAACATCAGTTTGGAAGGAGAACTCTTTGAGTCAACACCTAACTCGACGAGTAGAAGTAGAATTCAGGTCAATCGTTTGGACACTAAAAGTTGACTCTGACTTTGACTTGGGGCATGATCAGGGGTAGAATGGTCATTTTACCCAAAGGACAGTTAGCAGTATTTGGCTAAGTGTTTGGTGGGAATTTCAGCCGGAGGATTTCCAAAACAGCAGCAGCAGACAGACTATTACCACACAGATCAGCAGCTACTACGAGGTGAGTTACCTTCCAGTAGCGGTGGGTCTAAGGCCACAATGTCGGCCCACCGGTAGGAGATGTGTGATTAGATGATTGTCTTTGTGATATTCATCTAGAGTTGCTACTACCTGTGATATGTTTATGTGTTAGTGACAGTAGGGGAGATAATCCCCCAGAACACCGGTCGATAGGCCCGAAGGGGCGATCACGCCCAACCATGCTAATAGACTATGTGATATATGTGTTATGTGGTAGTAGTAGGGGGTGAAATAGTCCCCGGTATCCGGTCGAGAGGACCGAAGGGGAGGCCAACACCCAGATATGCTAGGCAGTATCCGGTCGAGAGGATCGAAGGGGAGGCCAGCACCCATATATGCTAGGCAGTATCCGGTCGAGAGGACCGAAGGGGTAGGTCGGGCACCCAGATATGCCTGACAATTTATGTATGTTATGTGATTGTATGGTATGTGGTACAATGGGGGAACTCACTAAGCTTTGTGCTTATAGTTTACAGTTTTGGTTTCAGGTACCTCTTCATCGAAGGGGAAGGAGCTGGCACGGTAGCGGTACATCATGCACACATGCTGGTTTCCGTATCTATTAGATTTCCCTGGGATTTATACTCTGATATTTTGATTGGTTGTATGATTTGGCTTTTAGACATGGTTTACGATGTGATGTGGTTGATTAAACAATGTTTTTAATTATTAACGTTTTCTTAAGTAATATTTTAAAAACGAAATTTTTGGATGTGAAAATTAGGTCGTTACAGCTTCCACTCTTGAATTGGTGGCTTCATTCTTGTTTCTAAAAATTGTAACCTCCTTAGATGAGGTTACTTTTTCTCTCTCTTTCTCTCTCTCTCTCTCTTCTTTATCTCTTCTTGAAGTTTACTTTCATTTTCATGCCCTCTTTAAGTTCATATTGGTTATTAACTTAAAGCTTAATGGATTAAGAGTTTATGGACTAGCATCTACATCAAGTTGAGTCATTGTTGGTGTCTTAAAGGTTCCACATTCTTCATCAATCTCCAAGCCCCCTAAGAGGATCCAAAGAACAACAAAGGTTGTTATTTCTTCATCCTTTCTATGGTTAGCATCTTATCTTTCTATAACTTGCAAGAAGATCTTTGGTGGGTATAAAATGTTTATGTTATTTCAAACTTTAAGTCTTTAGTTGCCATATTTTTCTAGCTAGTTTATGAAACTATTTTTTGAACTAAAACCCCAACAAGACTTACTTCATGGAATTTATCACGAGTAATTATGATACGATAATATCTTATATTCTTGAAACGGAGATATATGAGTTGTGGTTTACAAGTCATTTGTGCATTGATGATAGGTAAACACATCAGTAACTTGATGTTATAAAACGTGTTGTTATGCATGATCTGATGAGTAAATGATGCAAGCATATAAGTCAAAGTCTATTTCTTCCTTTTGCTCTAATGGGAAAAGTGATATCTTTGGGCCCCTTGGTGATTTGGTGATGACTTGTAGTGTCGGTCTCGGCCAAGGTTAAATAGATGTGTTCGATTAGAAGTTTTATGTCATTACAAATCATAAATAGCAAAACAAAGTATTGGACAACGTGGTCGATTTTGTTCCATGTCTCATATCCGAATGATGTCTTGCAGAACGGAGAATTATATGATCACTTATCTTAGGACATGTAACTGACTGGGTTAGAGTTCGACATCGACTTTTGTAAGCTATAATTTACTGATAAGTTTAGAAGTTATACTGCCAATTATAATTATTAGACTTATCCAAGTAGGAGACTGTTGGAGTAGGTATCTAACCCTATAATTATAATTGGTATAAACTTGAATTGATAGTAACACAGTCCTTTTGGGTTACCCTCAAGCTTAGCAACCAGACAAGATGATTTAGAGAGAGAAAGAGAGAGAGAGAGAGAGAGAGAGAGAGAGAGAGAGAGGTTGATTTATTATTTGGATAATAATTCTGGGATTGATTTTAGAAATCATATTATTTTATTAATAATTGATTTATTAATATGCTGTGAAAATAATATATTATTTAAAAATCATATTATTTAACTGTGACATCCCCAAAATCTCGGCTAAAAAAGACCGATTTTCATTTATGCTTTCAAAATAAATTCAGAGTAAATCCTTTTGATTTGAAAGAGTTGCGGAATTTGTTCCCAAAAACAAAACATGATAAAACAATGTTTACCAAAGCATTTCATAAAAGAAATGTATTTTCATTATAATCAAAACTCGGGGTGTCATGTTCCGATACAGACCAATAAGCATAAACGAATACATTACAAGTCATATAACAAATATTTACATATACAGACTTGTAAACAAAACAACTTGATGGTTCATCCATCTTACGCCCTTGCGCCACTTTCTGTAATACAAATAAAACTGAGTGGGTCAGGCTTGGGAGCCTGGTGAGCATATAGGGTTTTCAACCCACAATAAATAATTAAATTAATTATTATCAACCAACAATAAACCCAGTTACCCATTCCCATTATTCTCACTTTACGTCCCTAAAATAACCATCACAAGGGACCTAATCTAAGAATATTTTCATCGGGGTGACAACACATGTTGCGGGGTTTCCTCAACAATATAAGTCAAATAAGGCAACCATGAGGGGGATGGAATACAGCGAATGAACACCCAAGTTCATTAACACCTACAGGTTATGAGCTTGCTAGCGTTCCACTGGACTATCTAGAAAAGTCCGTGGTCGTCATCTAAATTCCGCTAGATGACTGGATCAAAACAACAACGAGGCCTCTCATATGTTTATTACACACCAACTATCTACCCATGTTCTACCCAACATATTAGTAGATAAAAACATACATTTTTATACATATTTTCAAAACCTGTATAGCATGCTTGATCAATACATTTTCCATATAACAAATGAGGCACACACACATAACACGTATTTCATATAGAAATAATCATATCTGCAAGATAGAAGAAAGTGAATATACATTCACACACATAACAACAAAATATACACATAACATGTATCTCGTATAAAATACTTTATAGTTATACGTTAGGAGAAAGTAACAACGCCTTCGCACGTATAAACGATGATAAACTTAATACACTCAAACCATAGTTGTATTATTATTGCGTTTATGAAAGGTAGTATACACTCACTTGATCAGAAGATGATCGGACAGCACTACGGCTTGCAGAAATCGTAATCCTCAGCAGATCTGGAAGATCTCTACGAAAATCGAACTTCTCGCGGGCAGAGCTTCGGCTCGGAAACCGCACTTCTCGGGATCTTCGGGATCTCAGGACTCGCTTCGAGACTCGGGAATATTACCGGGGCTTCGGGATGGATTTGGGGGTAAAAACGCAGAGCTTCGGCACAAAAACGAGAGGAAATAAGCAATGGAACCCGGAACCCTCGCATCCTATTTATAGGCGGCTGGAACCCCCTCGTACGCGGGGCGTACAGCAGTACGCAGCGCGTACTGCTTCCGAAATGCGTCATCCGAAGTATCGACACTTTGGTTGTACGCGGGGCGTACTCGAGTACGGGGCGTACCTCGGATCAGATCTGTGACTCCCCCTTCGGATAATGCAAGATTTTTTATTTAAAAATAAATACAAATTAATTAATAAACTTCGGAAATTCATATCTTCTTCATACGAACTTCGTTTTCGACGTTCTTTATATCCACGGAAAGGTGAGACTACGCTCTACAACTTTCGTTTAGACTCCGTCGGCTAATTTTGATTTTTTTTTTATTTATTTTTAATAGGCCGGGACAGAAAATTTCGTTATAAATTCATAACTTCTTCGTTTGACGTCCGTTCACGCCTAACTTTTTATCGCTTTGATACTAACAACGAGATCTTCGATTCTCATTTAGATCACTAAGGCTAAATATCGCTCTAACGTAAATCTCACTTTTTACGTTAATCAGCGTTGCCGGTTCTGTCGTGAAACTTCGACAGGTCATAACTTCCTCGTTATAACTCAGATTTCGGCATTCTTTATATCTCCGGAAACCTTGTTTCAACTACTACAACATTATCTAAAGATATCAAGTTTATTTTACACTTAAATTTTGATGCTTAATTTTATTCTTAATTAATCAAACCACATAATTAAGCAATTAAGCACAAAACACATAATACTCAAATAATACAATCTTATTATTTCAAAACGGGTTACAAAGGTTAGCCTAGACTGTTACATTGCTAAAAATTGCAAGCCTGGAAACACAGGCGTTACATTAATTAATAATTAATCAGAAAGCAAATGGAATTAATTTTGGGATTAATTGGAATAATTAAAAGTGCAGAGTTTGTTTGGTTATTTATTGAAAGATGAGGAAAAAAGCCCAAGGACTTCATTAGCTGAGGTGGACGAAAATCACTTGGGCAAGCCTAATGAGTTTTCATTTAAGCCCCTTGAATGAAAGGGAATGTGCTACTCGGTCACCAAGCAAAGGGATTTAGGATTTCCTCCTTCTACCCAAGGTTTGGTATCAAGCTACCTCAACTATATAAAGGGTCATATCCCCTCACAAATTCGACACTCCTTCCTTTGAGAAGTTTTGACGAAAATCTTATCACTTCTCCTCTCATCCTATTGTTTGTGTTGGGTGTGATTCCATTATAGCCATTAGAGGTACGACAATTATGATGCTTCCTTCCAAAGGATCAACAAGAATGTTTCTTTGTTATTTTCTATAATAACAATCAAGGTACGTAATTCTTAACCTTATTTGGTATTTTTCGAAAATAGCCTAGGTTTCCTAGGTTTATGATATTATTATTCGATGTCAACCCAACATAAGTTTTATGGATTATATTATTGGATCATGTTTTTATATCTGTAAAATGCATAGTTTAGACTCAACACCGAGGCCTGGTGAATACAAAATGTCAACATTATTCATAAACAAAAGTGTTAAGAACTTTAAAGTGTGCTTACAGCACTATGCTTTCTATGGGGGCTCTATAAGAAAGGTATACATTTTATTAATTTTCTTATAGCTTTGATGGAATTAGTTTTTTGTAATTCTTAATTTTAGTTAGGTTTACATTATTAGAATGTTTATAGGATCATTAGAGATTTTTTTTGTGGAAGAACACAAGATTGTGAAGAAGGTACTGAAGATCCAAAAAAAAAAAAAAATCTAAAGTTAGATTTTCAAAATTCATTTGAGTTGGTATTTTTTTAAACTCATGCAGTAATTTTTGATGCATTATGAAATGTGGATTAAACTCTAAGGTGTGTTTTGAATATGTAATTCATCAAAAACTAATTTTTTTTATGGATCATAGACTTATAGTCATGATTCAAAACCTTATTGTATCTTATTAAATTATAATATTTTTAAATATAAATTGTTCCGATTCAAAATGTTTACGATCTATAAGTTTTAATCCAAAATATCATGATTCAAATTCGTAAATGGTATGATCAAAAATATTATGATCCTAAAGTCTAATTATCCAAAACAAGTATAAACAAGTTTTTAAAAGAATGTTATGATCCAAATTACATATGACCCTAAATGAAAAAAAAAAAAATGATTTATGATCTAGAAATATTATGTTTATAATAATTAAATTTTATGATACAAAAATAATATAATCCAACATATTTATTATATTTAACTTGTCATGACATAAGAAAATTAATAATTTAAAGATATTATTCTGTTAAAATCCACACTAAAAAAAGATAATGAGAAAAATACGCGAACATGTTTTGAAAAAAAAAATAATAAGATAAAACATATAGTTGTAATTTTTCCTCAAAATGAAACAAAAATGTATTGATGTGATTTCTTTTGAACTACCGGGGAAAAATATTTTCTATTCCCATAATTTTAAAGCAATATAACATACTCCCTACAAATATTAATTAACGGACAATGCGTTCACAGAAAATAGCCCAACAAATAGTTAAAGACGACATTCCACTTGTCCAAACCTGCCGGACCAAAGCCCAACTTCCGATTATAACTTGAAGTCTTGAACTTAAAAAAAAAAAAAAAAAATAATAATAATAATAAAAAAAAAACATTTATTAATTATCGTTATCTAGATAAAATTTTATAAAATATGCTATCTATTTTTCTTTTCCTTTATTAAAATACATATACAACAATAAAAGTTTAAAAAAAAAATGTTTAATCATATATATAGTTATAAAAAGAAAACTTTAAAAATATTAATATTAACATTAATCATATATATCACTTAATAACTAAACAAAAACTAGAGTAAATTACACGAACGGTCCCTATGGTTTGAGGTAATTTGAATGTTTGGTTCCAAACATATTTTTTTAACTCGGAAGGTTCTTACTGTTTGTTTTTGTTGCATGTTTAGTCTCTGTCTTACCTAAAAAGATTATTTTACTCTTGATTTTTTAATTTATTTAAATAAACACACCTCAAACTCCACTTCCACCTCACCTTATTTTATCTTATCTATCTTATTTATTTAAATAAATTAAAAAATCAAGCGTAAAATAGTATTTTTAGGTAAAATAGGGACCAGACGCGTAACAAAAATAAATGATAGGGACCTTCCGGGTTAAAAAAAATAAGTTAGGCACCAAATATACAAATTACATCCTATAGGGACCATTCATGTAATTTACTCTAAAAACTTACGTTTTTTAACATTCAACATTCAGATTATTTTATTAATTTGACAAATATTTCTAATTGCAAATGTTTTTTTTTTTCAAATAATCCTTTTAAAAAAAGAACTACGCTGAAGATGGCATAAAATAAAATTTTCTTCAAGTAAACAATAATATTTTTGACATGGTATATTGATTTTTTGCAAGTTAAAGAACCACAATATCATTTAGCAAAAATAATGAGGTAAAAAAGAAAAATACATTAAAGATGGAACCAATCTATTAAACCACAACCATTTATTATTGTCACTAAAAACCCACAAATGTATTGTTCATCAAAATCAAAATATGAAAATAGAACACTCCATCACAACCAAACCAACCACCATAACTTGTGCCACCGTCTGTCAAGCACCCAAGTATCAACCCGGAAACGTAACAGAACCACCGTTCCAAGAAACAGCGGTAAAAGATGACACCAACAACAAAAGGGAAACACACAATCCAAAATCATAAAAAAACTCAAAAACAAAAAACCAAAACCCACTTTCAAATCCAAATCCATAATCGAACCGGGGATTCATTTCTTCTTAGCCGCCGCCTTAGTAATCTTAGCCCCGGTCGGATCCTTCTTGTCCACACTCTTAATAACACCAACAGCCACCGTCTGCCTCATATCCCTAACCGCAAACCGCCCCAACGGAGGGTACTCCGAGAAAGTCTCCACCACCATCGGCTTAGTCGGAATCATCTTCACCATTCCCGCATCACCATTCTTCAAAAACTTAGGTTCCTTCTCAAGCTCCTTACCAGACCTCCGGTCAATCTTAGTCAACAGCTCAGCAAACTTCACAGCAATATGAGAAGTATGACAATCAAGAACCGGTGCATACCCGTTTCCAATCTGACCCGGGTGGTTCATAATAATAACCTGAGCAGTAAAATTAGCCGCACCCTTAGCCGGGTCATCTTTCGAATTCGAAGCAACATACCCACGTTTCAAATCCTTCACAGCCACGTTTTTCACATTAAACCCGACATTATCACCGGGTAAAGCTTCCACAAGCGCTTCGTGGTGCATCTCAACAGATTTGACTTCAGTCGTAAGTCCGGTAGGACCGAAGGTGACTACCATACCCGGTTTGATAACACCGGTTTCGACCCGACCCACTGGAACAGTTCCGATTCCGCCGATTTTGTAAACGTCTTGTAAGGGGAGACGGAGGGGTTTGTCGGATGGGCGTTTTGGCTCGTTGAGTTGGTCGAGTGCTTCGAGGAGAGTGGGGCCCTTGTACCAGTCAAGATTTGTTGACCTTTCGATCATGTTGTCGCCTTCGAAACCGGAGATTGGAACGAATGGGATTTTCTCCGGGTTGTAACCGACTTTCTTCAGGTAGGAAGAAACTTCTTTAACGATTTCGTCGTATCTAGCTTTGGAGTATTTCGGAGTAGTGGCATCCATCTTGTTGCAACAGCAGATCATTTGCCTGACACCGAGTGTGAAAGCTAAAAGAGCGTGTTCGCGGGTCTGACCATCTTTGGAAATTCCAGCTTCAAAACCACCGGTGGTGGAGTCGATGATGAGGACGGCGCAATCGGCTTGAGAGGTTCCGGTGATCATGTTCTTGATGAAGTCACGGTGGCCAGGGGCGTCGATGACTGTGCAGTAGTACTTGTTGGTTTCGAATTTCCATAAAGCGATGTCGATCGTGATGCCACGTTCGCGTTCAGCTTTGAGTTTGTCGAGGACCCATGCGTATTTGAAGGAACGTTTGTTCATCTCAGCAGCTTCTTTCTCGAATCTTTCGATCACACGCTTGTCGATGCCTCCTAGCTTGTAGATTAAGTGGCCGGTGGTGGTTGATTTGCCGGAGTCGACATGGCCGATGACAACGATGTTGATGTGAACCTTCTCTTTACCCATGGTGAAACTGAGTTTGTTGCTAGATTTGAGAAAACAGTAATTTTAATAAAAGACGATTTGATAAACGCAGGCATTGCATGTTGCAGAAAAAAAAAATTAAAGCATATTTTTATATATTTCAAAGGAAATCAAGCATCGGCAAAAGCTTTCTACACTTTTTCAAACAAGGATTCAAGTCATTCTAACTATAATGGTGAATAGAAACAGCGAACAGATATAAGAACTTCAAATATGAATGAAAAAATGGTAGTATATAATTTAGAATCAAAAGAGAAGATTATACGTTACATAGTAAGTACTATGTAATAATCCGTAAACCAACATGAAGACTTAAAGAATAAATGTGATCGAAAACATGATCAACATCATCCAAATTGAAATGCGTTTGAAACTCAAAGGCTCTGAAGATATCATATGATCATGGATCAAGCATCTCGAAACACTAGCTATCATTGAAACAAAATAACTAAGATCATAGACTGAAATTTACGATTACACGGCTAAGCATTATGAAAAATACAGCAACGATAAGATAAACTAGTCGATAAAGCAGATAATCAACAAAAATAAATAACTAAACATCGATACCTATAATTCCATAATTCTAGGACAAAACAATCGATAAACAGATCAAACAATTACTTCAAATGAATCAGCAGGCTAAAAGAAGCAAATGAATAAGTAAACAATGAAGCAGAGATAAAGAATCGAAGAAATCGAACCTTTATTATTCTCTGATGAAGAAATAGAGAACCACCTAAGAGCAGAAAAACTTCGCGAGTTGAGAAGAAAGGGAGTATTGGGAACTTTATATGTGTAGGGTTTTTCTGTGGACCGCTGGATCAGCATTGATCTAACGGTGTATGTAGGTCACATCCGGCTTCATCGCCACGGCGGTTTAAAATATTCCGAATAAACCCCTGTTGAACTTGGGCAGCACGCATATAATTTTAGCCTATTAAAATATTCGAAAAATACGAGGAAAGGTATGTGTGGTTAAAAACGAATATAACAAAAAATTATTCAGTAATAAAATATTTTACTTTGAGATTTATCGGAATTTAAACAAATGATCACAATAAACGTTATCTACGAGCGCCAATTTGCGAGAATGTTTGATCTAACATAAAATATATCGAACAAATTTTATATAGTTCGATTTATTTAGTAAAATATAATATAATAAATTTACGTTGCACACATAATAGACTGGATGATGATTAATGATTCGCAATATACCATTTTCCTCAAAAATATTTTTGTGTTACGCATCCATGTAGTCGTAAATTATCGCCAAAGAGTAGCAACATGATTTAATAAATATAAATGTTTGAAGATTATTTTATATATTTATGTTATATTTACAATGTATTTTTGAATACCTTGGAATGGTTGGTCATTCATTATGATATCAATCCAATTGTGTTTTCATACATCAAAACATTCATATATCAAAACACTCTCTCATGCAATTACTTTATACGTTTTAAGATGAACACAAATATATAAAAAAAAAAAGATAAATATGCAACAAGTGATATCGATTTAAAAAATTCATTAGTTATGTTTGTACTGATACGTAACTTCTTAATTTATAGAAACAAAAACAATACATCAAAAAGTTGAATCAATTGTGTCTGTCCATGACCAACTTTAATCCCCCCCCCCCCTCCCCCCCCCCCCCCAAATCCCCTCCAAAAGCATGACGCTCTCGATAAGTCGGTTGTAAGGTCTTGACCAGAGGATTATACACAAAATAATAAATAAATATTGTTGATATCATACTCATTTATAGCATGTTATATAAAAATATAGCTAACATAGTAACATCAAGTTCACGCACGCATTTGGTCGCCCTTAAACATCTAATCCTCAGTTGTGCAATTGTTCGAGGAATCACACCCGATATAGGGGTACCGAATGTGCTATAATATGAAAATGTCACCAATATCCAAATCTATTAAATTAAGATGTCAAACAAGTAGCAAAAATAATTATGTAATACCAATTTTGCATAATAATCCAATATTTTTACCTTAAATGCATATACATCAAGCCATGCACAATATAGATAGGACTTTGGACAGTTCTTGGGAGAGTGGGGTGCAAATGCTCCTCTTTTTTTTATCAAAGACTAAACAATTGTCTATACATGTAATCCTATATTACTCGTTCCTAAGTGTATATGTGTTACAAAAAATAACATTTTATAAAACAAATAAATACAATATATTACAAAATATAGCTGCGAATTGTTGACTCTGCATCGGCGGGTTTGGGTTCCATATTGGGGCGGTGTGTGTCAGAATTTGATGGAGGAGGCACACAACTCTAGGTTCTCCATTCATCATAGGGTGACGAAGATGTATAAGGATATTCGTCCTGATTATTGGTGGTCCTGCATGAAGTGAGATGTAGCTTGGTATATGAAGCGGTGCTTGACTTGCAGGAAAGTCAAGGCCGACATCAACAACCTCACGGCAAGATGCAGCCAGTGGATATTTCCGTATGGAAATGGGAAGAATTACTATAGATTTTATCACAAAGTTACTCGGACTATGCGTTGGGTGAATTCGATATGGGTCATCGTGGATCGATTGCCCAAGAGCACACACTTCATTCCGATTCAAGAAAGTATTTTTGTAGAGAAGTTGGCTGATGTTTATATCTGGGAGGTTGTGGCACTTCATGGGGGTTTCGGTTTCGATGGTTTCTGACAGAGATGTCCGGTTTACTTCCAGGTTTTGGAAGAGTCTCCATGACGAGTTGGACACTCATCTCATTTTAGCACAACATTCCATACGCAGACCAATCGTCAGGTGAGTGGACCATTCAGACCCTAGAGGATATTTTGTGGGCGTGTGTTCTGGATTTCGGTGGGATTCGGGATACGTATATTCCGATAGCGGAATTTATGTATAACAACAGTTATCATGCCAGCATCGATCAACCTCCTTTCGAGATGCTCTACGTGAGGAAGTGTAGGACCCCGACTTGTTGGGGCGAGATTGATCAGCGGGTTATGGGGAGTACCAAAGTGGTACTTAAGACCACTAAGCTGATTCAACAAGTTCGAAGTAGGCTCCAAACAGCTCAGAGTCGACAGAAGAGTTATGCTAACAGACGTCAGTCAGTTTTAGAGCTCCACGTGGGAGATATGGTTCTCCTGAAGGTGCCACATTGGAAAGAAGTCATTCAGTTTAGGAAGTAGAGCAAGCTGGACCCCAACTATATTGGTCATTTTGTCACACCCCCAAACCAAGGATGGCGGAAACGTCCGGGGGTGGAGGACTTCATGTATAGTATCATACCCACAATTTCAATAGTAATTTAAGCAAACACAACCGACATATATATAATTGAAAATTTTACATCACTTGTATGAATTACATGTTTCAAAATCAATTACAATATGTTGACAAAATACGAAAAGTTTGACGCCTTAACGTCCCATCCTCAAAAGCACTTGATTACCTGTTTAGTGATTTCCTGAGAATACAAGTTGTTTGAAAAGTGTCAACACAAAGGTTGGTGAGTTCATAAGTTTTTGCTATAAAACTTAATAGAAGTCTTTCTCATGTAAATGTCGTGTTTATTTCAGAAAAATCCGATATTTCCTTAAAATCCGTATAATGTAGCCTTATGACCAAAGACCAAAAAGTATAAGAAATCATTCTTACTTAGTAGAAATGTCATGAGTTTGAATTGATATAAAAAGTGACTTTAAATCAACCTAAAACCTACTTAGGTTTTATGAAATCCCATAAACTTTATGAATTGTTATCTCCCTATGTGAGTCGCTATAATCATACTTTGACTATGTGAACCTGCCACGACGTTTCTCAGGCGTCGCGAAAATGAAATGACATTTGTCACCCGTAGACCTGCAGGTCCCACTGTAGCTAGCAACAATGTGTGGGGTGTCAAACCCAATATAGATCTATATACAAGTATCACGTTCTCCCTCCAGGAGACTCTGATTATAACTACCAGGAATTATATTTCGCACTCGGACGTACGGAAAGAGAGAATGTCTCACAATTTAGGGTAACAAGTTTACGTATAATGTGTGTGAGTGTAAACCTTTTTTGTATGAATGTACTCTTTTAGTACGAGTGTGTTATGCAATATATCATAAACTATATCTATTATAGTTTATCTAAAACGTTTGTAATATGTAAGAACTCTTTTATGGAAATGTATTAGTGTTATGAATTTATTAAACTATACTTTTTATAGTTTAATATACGTGTTCTAAAATGAATGAATAATATTTATTATGAATGACTTAGTTTCAGTTCATGATGATAAACTAACAAAGAAACACATTCAATAATTAGAACTTATGATTATACACTTTGCTCAACATAATACAAAGTGTTATGATATTTACATGCTGTTGGCTAACTTTAGCCATTCTACACTGTTTTGGAAAAATCATAGAAAAAACATACGAAGTTGAAAACTAGATCCATAAATTATGAGAGTTCACAAAATGTGTCTATTTTACTCATAATTTTTATCACGATTTTTAATGACCTCCAACTTGGGTGAATAAGTCCATAATCACAGACTGGTCCGGATTGTTGTTTGAAATGATAGGCAGTTTTGTAAAAATCACCATAAATTGTAGAAAAATCATATGGAGATGTGCAAGTAGTCATTTTAAAGCTAAGAACCTGAACTATTTGCAGCTTGTACAGTTTTGAAAACAAAAATGTTTAAGATGCCCAAAACAGTCCATGAATGGAGTTGAACTTTTCTGATGAAGGCTGTTAGAAAATTTTAGTTATGTTCTTGGTGTTTTAACTTGTATTCCCCCCTTAAAAACTTGAGAAGAATGAAAATGTAGGGGTATGAACTCATCTTAAGTGATTTCAGTAGATGATTGTTGAAGAATGGAAGTGTTTAACTCAATAACACTTGGAGATGCCTTGAAGATTTTCGATAATCTAACATCATAGTTATGGAGTTTGTGTAAGCAATCAATGATTTGAGTAGAATGAAGTGAAATAATCATAAGGAGGATGAATTATACTTACTAATAGTGGAAGAACACTTGAAAATCAGCCTTGAATCTCGAATTTGGTGGAGAAAAAGTTTGAGAGAAAAGTGGTGTTTGATACTTAGTGAAAGGAGAGCAATTGAGAAAAATGAGGAGAGAGGATGTCTGTTTCAGCTCTAAAAACGTGAGAATGAGTGGAAATTGAGTGTAAGGGACATTGAAGTGACCTAGGTAAGGTGGGGAGGTGTGGCTGGTCATAAAGTGGGTGTGGGGTGGTTGCTTGTGACATAAGTTAAGGCAAAGTCAACACTCCACCTCTTTGTACTTTACCCACTAACTTTTACTATTTAAATAAAGATTTTCATGAAAATATGATTAAATTGTGAATATTTAGGGTTCATTATGTTAAAATATAATTTTGGGTGAAAATCCCGCATTAAAATAATTAAAAACGGGCCTTAAACGCAAAACTACGCGAAAACCGGGAAGAAAAGCATTCCCAGCGAGACCTCTCGGTCCTTGCTGAGGACTGTAGCCGGAAACGAAGGGAGGCGAGGAAGCGAGAGGAGGCGAGGAAGTGAAGGGAAGGCTCGGTCCGGAGATAAGAGGTGAAGGTGGTCAGACCCGAAATGAGCCGAATGAACAGTAGCCTTCGGGTTCGGTTCTTCCTGGGCTCGGGTTCGGTTCCTCCTGGGCTCGGGTTCGGTTCCACTTGGGCTCGGGTTCGGTTCCACTTGGGCTCGGGTTCGGTTCCACCTGGGCTCGGGTTCGGTTCCTCCTTGGTCTCGGGTTCGGCTCCTCATTGCTCTCGGTCCCTAAGAGGACCTTCGGGTCCTAAGAGGCTTCGGCTCTTATAAGGGGGTTTCGGTTCCTAAGGTCCATTTTTCTCGTTTTTACCCCGTTTTAAGCCGTTTTTGACCCGGTTAAGGGTCGGGATGGCCCGAAAGGCTATAAAAAGTCCAAGGAACTTTTGAGAGAGATTTGGGAGAGATTTCACATACTTGGAGAGATTTTGGAGAGATTTAACATTCTTGGAGAGATTCCTCATACAAAGAGATATTTGAGAGAGATTTCACATACTTGGAGAGATTTAGGAGAGATTTGACATTCTTGGAGAGATTCCTCATACAAAGAGATATTTGAGAGAGATTTCACATACTTGGAGAAATTTGGGAGAGATTTAACATTCTTGGAGAGATTCCTCATACAAAGAGATATTTGAGAGAGGTTTCACATACTTGGAGAGGTTTGGGAGAGATTTGACATAGGGAGAGATAAAGTGAAAATGATTGAGAGAGGTTCCTTATGTGACAATTGTGAGTGTTTGGCTCCGTAACGCAAGGTTCTTGAGCCCCGTTACGTCATGATTAGGGATCCTACACACTCCCGATGAGTATGCAACATGGTTTTATCAATTTAGTTCATTGATTAGCACTAAGGCTCAGGAAATTTTAACACAAGACTTTTCCCAGGTGGTGTTTTCCCATTAATATAGCAAGTTATACAGTATGTACATAACACAAACCCTAATACACAAGGTTTAATCGAGTTGACCGGTTTGACTTGATGACTTAACTTGACTCAAGATTGACGATTGTCACACATTTCATGGTTTTAGCTCAGGTGGGTCAGGTTGCTTATCACTTGGATCTTCCAGATGAGCTCAGTCATATTTATAGCACATTCCATGTCTCATAGATGTGAAAGTGCTTAGTGGATGATTCTACAGTGGTACCATTGGTGTAACATCCAAAAATCATAACCCAAAAATTTCATTTTTATATAAGTAAAAACAATATTCCAACACATGGTTCATACAACCTCTTAAAAAAATATAATATGTCAGCATCATGAAAATCAGAATATGTCCCATAAACAAAATCCATATGGTGTGTGTGATGGAGTCAACCCAAGCTCTTCCCCTTGGAACCGAAAGTACCTGAAACATAAACTAAAACCGTAAGCACAAAGCTTGATGAGTTCCCCCAAATACCACATACCATACATATCATATAACACGCCCTGCCTAAATGAGATACGGGCCCTGCCCAAACTCGAATAACAGGCCCCGCCCAATGAGATACGAGCCCCGCCCACACTCGGATAACAATGAGATACGGGTCCCGCCCACACTCAGATAACAGGCCCTACCCAATAAACATACATATACAAGTACATACAACTATCACACATACACCAAGTATAATAACATGACCAAACGAGGGCCAGTATTGGTGCCTTAGACCTGCTAGACTAGTGAGGAAACTCACCTCGAATGCTGAATGATAGTTGAATAGGTCCCGACTTCAAATATCAGCTCTACCTACCCCTAAACAGAAGTAATTCCTTATATACAAATTAGAATGCCACGACACCCCCTAAAGGTAAAACTCGGTCAAAGATAAAGGTCAAAAGTCAAGGTCAATAATCCGTGTTGACCCAACATGTCGTGTTGTCCTTCAGCACACTATGTTTCTGCATCAAATAAAAGATCAGGAAAAATCAAACCAACACGCTGTGTTTACCAATAAACACTCTGTGTTCGCTTGAATTCTAACAACTTAATACATTAAGTTGTGTTCATCGAATCTAAGGGCTCCAAAGCTCATATCTCGACCAAAATGTTATCTAGGAGAGTAAAGTTTCCAACTTTACCATAGGAACCCACAAAATGGGTCCAAAATCCAAACCATAGGCTTAATAGAGTGAGAGCTTAACCATTAAGCACTTAATCTTCAAATACATAGCCCCAAAATGCAGATCTGACGCCCTAGAGCTCGAAGACCATGTAAAGTTGCCAACTTTACATTTATGCATGTCAAAGGGAAGCTCTAAAGCTCAAGAAGGACTTAATGAAGGACTTAGTTGTGACATCCCCATTTCACGGCCAGAAAATACCACTTTTGTTTATGCTTTATAAAAATCAGAGTATCTCTTTTAATACAAATGTTACGGAATTTGTTCCCAGTAAAACATGATAAATACGTTATCAATGCATTTTCGAATAAAAATATTTTTATTCATTTTAAAACATTTAGGATGTCATCGTCAATACATAAACATATGCATAAATAGAACTTACATTCACTATTACTAGTTATTTATATCTCCTTAATCTCTCAGTGTAATGTGACTTCATATCAACACCTGTGATATAATAAACTGAGTGGATCAGGTTGGGAAACCTGGTGAGTACATTGGGTTTTCAACCCACAATAATATAATTATTATGTTTAATCTTCAAACAATTAATCAACCCAATTACCTATCCCCATTATCTTCTTTATTCTTAAGGATCTACCCTACAAATCAACTATTTCTCGTTCATTTATTCCTAAGGATTATCCTAAGTAATTGGCACGTAATTTATATAAAATACTTCGTATCTATGTGTAAGATGAAAGTAACTATGCACTCACCACACGCAATTTATATTAAATACTTCATATTTATGTGTAAGATGAAAGGGACCATGCACTCACATGATAAGGTGGTGACGCGGTTCTCAGACAGCACTTCGTTTACTTTAAAACAATTTCCTTCGACAAAACCTTGTACCATTACCACTAGAGTTTAGTCTAACGTTTTATCGAGACTAATTAATAGTCTAGCTACTATTACTATTATATAATCATTAAACAATACGCTTCACCCACTATATATATAGACAGGGGCCAACATGAAACACCGGAGGGCAGGATCATTTTGGTATATAGTACTTCTTAATCCAGCTACCCAAGCGGCCCTCCAAACCAGATTCCATGTACCGCGAGTAGTTAAAAAGATATTACAAAAACACTTATATAACCCATAATAATAGCCCAAATAATTACTATATGGTCCTAATAATGTTACTATAATTAATTAAAAGCTATATTAAAAATAGTGTAGGCGTAGCTCACTTACAGCGGGTTTTCTCGAAAAAGGGCTTCGCTTGGAGCAGCATTTCCAAACCAAAAGACCCTTTTTCTTTGGACTATGGGAGCCTCATGGATTCCTTCGGGTGCTAGGGGTTTACCTAGGCTTAGGGGGTGGCGGTTAGTTGGCTTAGAGAGAGAAAGTAGAGAGAGAAAGAGAGGGTGAAAGGTGTGAGAAATATGAAGGATTCACCCTTTATTCACATGGGTTTAATCATAGGGTAGTCTCTAAGCTTCGTCTGTATATCCACGCTTTGGTATTTACAAGTACTACAACTTCCATTTAGACCCTGTCGGCTAATTCTCATTGTAGGTCAGATTTACAAAACTGTATCAAATTCGCCGCGCTTGAAGAGTATAGACTAAGTTTCGTCCATATCTTTCTCATACGAGATCTATTATCGATGTTATTTATATCCACTCATTGGTATTTATGAGTACTACAAAGTTCATTTAGACCTCGTCGGCTAATTCTCATTCTATCTCGGATTTACAAAACTGTATCGAATTCGTCGCGATCGAAGAATAGGGACTAAGCTTCGTCCATATCTTTCGCATACGAGTTCCGTTTTCGACTGTCTTTTATTGTTTAACTCCTATTAACAATATATTCAGTTATCGTTTAGATTATTTTAGCTAAAAATCGACCGATCTAAAATTCGAATTTCCGGGGTGTGCATTGTTTTGCTAAATCTTAGAAAAATCGTAACTTCCTCATACAAAGTCAGATTTTGACGCTCTTTTTATGCACGCTATCGATATAACATATACTACGACTTTTATTTAGATTGCTAAGGCTAGAAAGTATTTTATCGTAAATTCACTTTTTATGATTCCCGGTGTCGTGTCGGTTTTGCTGTAAAACTTTGACGGGTCATATCCTCTTCGTTATAACTCAGATTTCGACGTTCTTTATACGTATGGAAACCTTGAGACATATTCTACAACTTGGTTAAGATTATTTATTCTAAATAATCTTTTGTTGAAAAGTAATTTTCGACACTTATTGCTTCTAAATTGACTAGCCCGGATCTGCGGACGTTACAATTATCTCCCCTTTAGGATGATTACGTCCCAGAATCATCAACAAAACAATGCTTGTATAATGACTCCATATGTTATCTCTTCATCCTAGGTAATAATCGTAACTCTTATGTCATTTCAAATGAGTATTTAACTGTTGGAGTTCTTGACTATTGGCGGTGCTTAATCTTACATCTGCTCTTCATACGATGTTGGACTTTCAATTGTAACCTTCGAGTTACAATCATGATCCTTATTGGAAACTCCTGATCCTTCGTAAACAAAATTTACTTCGACTATCATAACAGACCGATGGGTCATGTTCTAATGACCTCTCATCGTATGATGCAATGCTTAGACTCGGGCCTCTTAGAGTCAAATTCTAGAAAGGAATATACCTTCTTTCATGTTCTAATGTGAGATAATCATATTCTAGCATGCAACACTTCTAGCTACAAGCTTCTTACTTTAACAACGATCGCGGAACTTCTATTGATTGCTTCGATTATCTTTCACCCCAATCTTCTGGCTTAGGTCAGATGCTTCATCGAACTTGGTTCTCTGAACCAGGTAACATAATTATCTTAGTCAGACTCAATTTCACAAGACCACTAGGGTCGGAATAGCAATCATCTTCTTAGTCATTACCAAAACAATGGTAACAAAATACACAAACAAAACGGAATCAATTACTAGCTTCTTGGTAACCTTGTGACTTTTCCTGATCCAAGTGCGAGTCTTGTGCTTCCGGTAGTATAAGCCTCTACTATCATTCACACCTACTCATACTCGTCCCAAGTATTGTCTCGCAGTTCTCCAAGTTATTATCACAAAATCAGTTTTAACACATTCAAATATGTCCAAACAATCATATAATTTTCCCTAGACTCTACTAGGACTTCTTCCATATGTATCTTCAATCATCAATTCTGCTTCAACTCGGTTGGTGATGGAAATGTCAGACAATGGGATAACTTCATAGATTATACCAAAAATCTTTCTCTCTACTAATCGAACATGTACTTCTCCCATACTAGACATGTTATTTATTAGACACGTTCTAAAGGCAAGATATCACTCTTACGATATCTTCCGATATGTATCATTCAGTATCGTAAGCCTTCTCATTTCCTCCATTTACTCAATTCACTATGAGTCTTCATCATGATGTTCTGCACACCAAAGCATTCGTTTGGTGTATCGAGACGAGAATAAAGATAGAGGAAGGTTTAGACGCGTATTCCTCCTTATTACCTCGAAAAATTATATGCCAATTCTAATATCGTAATTAAATGTTTAGAAATCTAAATACATAAAATTTCCAGATCCGATCGGAAACAGACCATAGATCCGATCAAACGATAGCATAAAGCATCAAAAATTATTAAGCACATAAAAGCATCTTAGGCATCTTCCCTAATTAAGATAGTGCTTATGTCTATTCAAGTGTACTTCCTAAAATATATTAGACACACTCTTCACAATCACCGCTTAGAATTCTAAGTTTAACTCTAGAAATAAATCCTTATTCCTAATTCGCTTAAACTAATGCTCTGATACCTACTGTGACATCCTCATTTTCACGACTAGAAAAGACCGATTTTGTTTATACTTTATAAAAACCAGAGTACCTCTTTTAATAAAAATGTTGCGGAATTTGTTCCCAGTAAAACATGATAAATACGTTATCAAGGCATTTCTGAAAAAAAATATTTTTATTCGTTTTAAAACATTTGGGATGTTATCGCCAATACAGAAACATAAGCATAAACAGAACTTACATTCATTATCACTAGTGATTTATATCTCATTAATCTCTCAGTGTAATGTGACTTCATATAATCATCTATGATATAAATAAACTGAGTGGATCAGGTTGGGAAACCTGGTGAGTACATAGGGTTTTCAACCCACAATAATATAATTACTATGTTTAATCTTCAAACAATTAATCAACCTAATTACCCATCCTCATTATCTTCTTTACTCTTAAGGATCTACCCTAAAAATCAACTATTCCTCGTTCATTTATTCCTAAGGATTATCCTAAGGAATTGGCACGAAGTCCATTGTCACCGGGTTTAGGCACTAAGTATGCATAATCTCCAGGTTTATACAACATAGACTAAGTCCGCATAGTAGCCAGGGTTTAGGTACTAAGTCTGCATAGTCACCAGGGTTTAGGCATCAAGTCTGCATGATCGCCAACGTTTAAGCACTAAGTCTGCATAGTCGCCAAGGTTTAGAGTACACCGGGTGAACACATCGTTCACAACACGTACAGGTTGCGAGTCTGCTAGTGTTAGCTGGACTTTCTAGAATAGTTTGTGGTTGTCATCCATACTATGTTAGATGACGGGTTCGTCATTTGGGTAAAAGGCTTCTCTCATTGTTCACCTTTCACCATTATCTCATGGTCTATATCACCTTTTATCTCATCATGCGACTCATATTTCACCTACCCATGTTTTACCTAACATATTTTGTATATATAAAATAAATATACAGTTTAATTCATTTGAAGCATGTATAAAATCATTCATCCAACATAGACAACAATTAATTAAATAATATGCACACATAGCACGTAATTTATATAAGATACTCTGTATCTATGTGTAAGATGAAAGTAATTATGCAATCATCACACGTAATTTATATTAAATACTTCATATCTATGTGTAAGATGAAAGGGACCATGCACTCACCTGATAAGGTGGTGATGCGGTTCTCGGACAACACTTTCTTTACTTTAAAACAATTTCCTTCGACAAAACCTAGTACCATTACCACTAGAGTTTAGTCTAACGTTTTATCGAGACTAATTAATAGTCTAGCTATTAGTACTATTATATAAGCGTTAAACAATACTCTTCATCCACTATGTAGAGACAGGGTACAGGTATGAAACACCTGAGGGCAGGATCATTTTGGCATATAGCACTTCTGAATCCAGCAACCCAAGCGGCCCTCCAAACTAGTTTCCCTGCACCGCGAGTGGATAAAAAGATATTACAACAACACTAATATAACCCATAATAATATGCCAAATAATTACCATAAGGTCCTAATAATGTTACTCTAATTAATTGAAATCTATATGAAAAATAGCGTAGACGTAGCTCACTTACAACGGGTTTTCTCGAAAATCGGGCTTCGCTTGGAGCAACATTTCCGAACCAAAAAAGACCCTTGTTATCGGGACTCCGGGAGCCTCGTGGCTTCCTTCGGGTGATAAGGGTTTACCTAGGCTTAGGCGCCGGGGGGGGGGGGGGGGGGGAGGTTAGGGGCTTAGAGAGAGAAAGAGATGGTGAAAGGTGTGAGAAATATGAAGGATTCACCCTTTATTTATAGGGTTTTATCGTAGAGTAGTCTCTAAGCTTCATCCGTATCATCCGCGTACGAGCTCCATTTTCTATGTTCTTTATATCCACGCGTTGGTATTTACAAGTACTATAGATTTCATTTAGACCCCGTCGACTAATTCTCATTGTAGCTCATATTTACAAAACTGTATCGAATTTGTCGCGCTTGAAGTGTAGAGACTAAGTTTCGTCTATATTTTTCTCATACGAGCTCTATTCTCGATGATATTTATATCCACACGTTGGTATTTATGAGTAATACAACTTTCATTTAGACCTCGCGGCTAATTCTCGTTCTATCTCGGATTTACATAACTGTATCGAATTCGCCGCACTCGAAGAGTAGGGACTAAGTTTCGTCCATATCTTTCGCATACGAGTTCCATTTTAGACTGTCTTTTTATCGTTTAACTCCTATTAACAATATCTACATTTTTCATTTAGATTATTTTTGCTAAAAATCGACTGATCTAAAATTCAAATTTCCGGACTGTACACTGTTATGCTAAATCTTAGAAAAATCGTAACTTCCTCATACGAAATCAGATTTGGACGTTCTTTTTATGCACGCTCTCGGTATAACATATACTATGAATTTTGTTTAGATTGCTCAGGCTAGAAAGTATTTTATTGTAAATTCACTTTTTATGATTCCCGGTGTCGTGTCGATTTTGCCGTAAAACTTCGACGGGTCATATCTTCTTCGTTATAACTTGGATTTCGGCATTCTTTATATGTACGGAACCATTGAGACATATTATACAACTTGGTTAAGATTATTTCAAAATAATATTTTGTCAAAAAGTCTTTTTTTGACACTTATTGCTTCTAAATTGACTAGCCCGGATTTACGGACGTTACATTAGTGCATGCATGAGACCTAGAACCTTATAAAGTTTGCACCTTTAAGAAAAAGGAAGCCAAAAAATGATCATATATAACAGGACAACCCATGAAACAACTTAACTTCTTAGATAACCCAACAATAACCTAAAAATCGTAACAAAACCCCATAAGAGAAGATCTAATCAACAACAAAGCATGGTATGAACTTGATACCTCAAAGAGACTGCAACAAGAGGTAAGATTCTGGATCTATGACCTTCCTTCCAAGCTAGGCACCTTCAAACTCCAAATCTCCTTCAATCGAGCACAAAAATCCATAAAATCTACTCAAACTTCAAGATCACCAACAAGAAAGCTCAAAAATCAATCTAGGGTTTTTAGTAACAAAGGAGGCTGGTAAGGAGGTCGGTCAAGGGGACTTAAGGCCTTTAAAATTATGGTTTCCTTCCTAATCTTAGCTGCCAACACGCCGTGTTGAGGCACCTCAACACACCGTTTTGGCTCATTAAACTTCGCGGCCAGGGACATCTCGACACGCCATGTTGAGGTTCCAACACGCCGTGTCCCAAAGAGAAAAATATGATAAACTTGTAAATAAATTCATACCAGGGTAGTGGTCCCCCACTTGAATCATACTTTGTCCTCGAAGTCCGCCGACTTAAATAGCTTTGGGTAGAGCTCCCTCATCTCATCCTCCGCCTCCCAAGTCCACTCTAACCCCTTGCGGTGTAGCCACTTCACCTTTACTAGCTCCACGACCTTGTTCCTCAAGGTTTTCATCTTTCGATCTAAAATTGCAACCGATATCTCAATGTAATTCAGGAGGTCATCCACTTGAACATCCTCCAAAGGTACAACTGAGAAATTATCCACTAAACACTTCCGTAGCTGAGAGACATGAAATGTGATTTGAATCTGGCTGAGATTGGTTGGAAGATCTAGATGATATGCAACTCGGCCCACCCGAGCTAAAAGCCTAAGGGGACCAATATATTTGGGGCCTAGCTTGTCCTACTTTCGTAACCTGATGACACATTTCCAAGGTGACACCTTCAGGAGAACCATGTCTCTCACCTGGAACTCCAAGTTTGAATGGAGTCTGTCGGCATAGCTCTTCTGCTGACTCTGAGCTGTCTGGAGCCTGCTCCGAACCTACTGAATCAGCTCAGTAGTCTTGAGTACTACCTCGGTACTCCCCATTACTCGCTGACCGACCTCGCCCCAACAAATAGGGGTACTACATTTCCTCCTGTAGAGCATATGAAAATGAGGTCAATCGATGCTACCATGATAGTTGTTGTTATACGAAAATTCCAGTAACGGAATATACTATCCCAACTCCCACCAAAACCCAACATGCACGCTCGCAACATATCCATAAGAGTCTGAACCGTCTGCTCATTCTGACCATCGTTCTGTGGATGAAATGATATACTGAAATATAGACAAGTGCCCATCTCGTCATGAAATCGCTTCCAAAATTAGTAAGTAAAACGAACATCCCTATGTGAAACCACTGATACCGGCATACCATGATGTGCCACCACCTCCCAAACATAAATCTCGGCCAACTTTTCTGCAGAAATGCTCTCCTGGATTGGAATGAAATGCGCACTCTTGTTTAATCAATCCACGATGACCCAGATGGAATCCACTTTGTGTGCAGTCCCGGGAAGCTTCATGATAAAATCCATGGTGATGTCTTCCCATTTCCATACATGAATATCCAACGGCTGCATCTTGTAGTGAGGTCACTGATGTTTGGCCTTGACTTTCCTTTAAGTCAAGCACCCCTCCACAAACCATGTTACATCATGCTTCATGCAGGGCCACCAATAGTCAGGATCAAGATCCATATACATCTTCGTTGCCCCGGGATGAATGAAGAATCTTAAGTTATGAGCCTCCTTCATCAGAACTTGGCACAGACTGCCCCAATACAGAACCCATACTCTCTAATACAGAGTCAACAATTTGCGGCTTATCATAATCTAAGGAAGCCACCTGACCCACAATCTGCTCGCTCTTTTGGTGCTCTTCCTTCATAACCTCAACCTGTGCATCACGAATCCTCTCCAATAATGGAGTAATCACTGTCATCCTCAAGCATAGGTATCTTTTCGAAGTCATGACCGCCTTGCAGTTGAGAGCATCGGCCACCACATTGGCCTTCCCCGGGTGGTACAGGATCTCACAATCATAATCCTTCACCACATCCAACCATCGACACTGCCTCATATTTAGATTCGGCTGATCCATCAAGTACCTCAGGCTCTTTTGATTCGTGTAAATGGTACACCAGACCCCATAGAGGTAATGTCGCGAAATCTTGAGGGAGAAAACCACAGCCCCAACTCCAAATCATACGTCGGATAATTCGCCTCATGAGGCTTCAGCTGCCTCAAAGCATAAGTGTCCACACAAACCCGTTGCATCAACACTGCCCCTAAACCCAAGATAAAGGCATCATAATAAACCACGAAGTCATCAACACCCTCCGGCAGGGTCAGAGTCGGCGCCTCACACAACCGCTATCTAGGAGTCTCAAAAGTTGCCTGCTGCTCTGGGCCCCATTGGAATGTCACCTATTTCTTGGTTAGTAGAGTCAATGGAACAACGATCTTGGAGAAATCCTAGATGAATCTTCGATAATAACCAACCAAACCAAGAAAGCTCCAAATCTGTAACATCCATAAAATTCAAGCCAATTTAAAACTTTTTTAAATCATTCAAAAACCAATAATTATTACAAATTTGTTTTCAAAATGGTTTCATGTCAGAGTATCCCATAATCAAATCATAAAAATAGAAGGAGATGCATGATCACGCCTTCGCCTTCCTACGATCGTCAGAGGTACCTGGAATATAATCAACAATAGTAAGCCCGAAGCTTAGTGATTTCCCCCAAAATACCAAAGTCATATAAATATAACCATATCATAACAAACATCATGCATAATGAGCCATTAGCCTGACTGGACCGCGTCGCAGGGCCATCAGTCTATCTGGACCATTCTCCGAGCAATTGATATGTCTGGACTGCCTCTCTGGGCCTTCAGCCTATTCGGACCGCTCGTCGGGCCTTCGGCCTGACTAATACGCCCTAACCGGGTCTGCAGTCTATCTGATCCGCCCTGGGTATGTTGGCCTAGAGCCCAAAGCATGACTGCCTCAACCTAACCCCCAATAAAACAATCATGTGCACATAAATATCATATGTTAGCATATATAACAGTTAAACCGATCTAACAGATCACTAACCATAGCATCATCCTATATACCAAGATACCGACCTAACAAGTCACTAACATAGCATCAACCTATATATCAGGATACCAACCTAACAAGTCACTAGCATAACATCATCATATATACCAGGATAACAACCTAACAAGTCACTAACATATCAGCATGCAATAAACCCGGATATAAATCCAAAAAAGGTCGATATTGGTGCTTTCGACCGTGTTAGTATAGTAAGGACAACTCCCCTCACAATGTTGATCAGAACTGGAATGTCAAACTCCCGAGATACGGCTCCAAACACCAACACCTAAAACCACCAATGATCCACTTCTATAAATACCTAATTTACCAAAATACCCTCAGAAGTCAAATGGTCAACCATTAGTCAAAGTCAAAGTAAAAAGTTAAGGTCAACAATCCATGTTGACCCAACTCGTCAAGTGTAGCTCACTGACTTGTCAAGTTCCTTCAGAACTCAATAAATCGTGAAAAATCCAGTCGAATTGTTGAGTTTCCAGACAACTCGTCAAGTCCATGCAGTGTCCATAATGTCGGGGAAAACCCAAACCAACTCATCGAGTTCATGCAGAACCTAGAAGATGCGTTAGGTCATAATTTGTTGGTTTGGTCTAGGCATCAATATGTATAGATCTTAATAGGGTCTTGGTCTTGTAATGTGTATTTTAGTGTTGTTTGCGGTTCTAAGGGTGTTCACGGCCGTGAACGGGTGTACGGCCATGAACGCGTGTTCGGCCATGCATTTGTTCATGGCCGGTCAGTCCCTATATATAGTGTCAGAATGTGTTAGAGTCGTGGTTGGTCAGTTGACGTGTCAGACATGTTTCTATGTGTTCCAAGTGTACTCGACGTTTGCTGCTTAATACAACGTGTGCATTGTTGGAAATCTCTTTGCTTCTTCTCCTTCTAATCTTTATTGTTTATAGAATCTTGATTGTGTTTGATCACTCGTTGGATCTTGTTTGTAGGACTTACAATTGGTATTAGAGCCATACCGGTGTCAAATCATATTCAAGTTGTGTTTTCGATTGAAGGAATCTTCGTTTTCGTCATTTATCAAGTGGTTTATGTGTTTTTTGCATTAGATCGTGAGGAATCGAGGCCAAGGGAATCAAAATCAGCATCAAAATCAACTGTTTCTGGGTATTTGTGGTTGTCACTGTTTCTTTACAATCGTGGATCCTGTGTGCGGCTGTGAACCATTCATACTTATTAACCGTGTTTTTCTTCTTGGCCATGAGTCATTGCTGGATTGTGATCCATTCATTGGCTGCAATTCTCATTGACCGTAATCATCGTTTGGACTGTGAACTATGAACTACCTGTGATCCGTGAACTGTTTGTGAACTGTTAATAGACCGTGAACCGTTATAAGTGTACGTCCGTTAACTCGTTACAGCCGTGAATCCTTTTGGCTAAAATTGTTTACGGTTTATTTTCATTACAAATCTTTTAAGAAAACTCAAAAGAAAATTTAAAAGAAAATTAAAAAATGGACTCACAAACTTTAACAGCTCATCAAGAATTAGACTCGATCATGGGAACCACTACCAGGATTCCACGATTGTTATCTCCTGAGGGTTTTCCAGAATGGAAATACCGCATGGAAAAATACATAAAGATAAAGGACTTCAAGATTTGGAGAAGCATCCTGAAAGGACCAGTCCGAATCACCACAACACTTGAGAATGAAACAATCATTGACACGGAGTTTGAAAATTACACCGATGCAGATTTTGAGAAAGTTGAAGAGTAAGAGAAAGCTCTCGCCACACTTACCATGGCCCTATCTCCATAAATTGCTCAGGTTTTCAGAGAATACACTTCTGTAAAAGCCTTGTGGGAAGCGTTGATTGAGGTATACGAAGGAAATGAGGATATGAAATAGAGTCGTCAGGACATGCTTAGACAGAAGTTTAATATATTCAATCGTATTTTAGGTGAATCCCTAGAAGCTCAACTGCAGAGATTCATCACTCTCATTACTTATATGAGCTCTGCTGGTATTTTGGTCACAAGGTCTGAGATCAACAAGAAGTTACTAAACTCATTGCCAAAGTTATGGGACATATATATATATATATATATATATATATATATATATATATATATATATATATATATATATATATATATATAAAACACCTAAAAGGTTGAAAACGTGAGAACATATCTAGACCATCTAATTTTTAAAATGTGTGGCTATAATTAATTGTTATTTTTCTAATTATAAATACATTTAAATTTTAATTTTTAAATTAAAAAAAATTATAAAAAGCTATTAAGGTAAATAAGCATTACCCTAATTTTGTAAACTCTTATAATTACTCTCTGCTTCGCTATGTTTTGACCTAATCTCGTAGAGCTTTAAATTGATGAAACAGAAGTGGCCTCCTTCAACTCGATCATCATCAGACCTCGCCGTGTGTAAATCGGTAGTCTTCTTCCCCGATTTTCCATAATAAACGAACACAACTCACTTCGATCAACTCAAAACTACTCGTGAAACACAACATGAGCTCTGAATCCAAAATGCAATTAACTTCGAGCAGACCTTCGTTCCGAGCACACATCTCATTCTGATTTTTAGCCGACAAGAACCCTGATCCCGAGTACAATTGAAACACCGACTGTGAGATGGTTCGCTCTAAGTCAATAATTTCAGTGCAGATCAAAGTCAATCCCCAAATATGAAGCTCCGATGACTCAGGCACAACCTCGCATCCACTCCGGCGCAACAAGGCAACGGCAACTGAGGTAAGTTTCGATTCTTTTGCCATTGTTTGAATGTGATGTCTTTGTTAATTTATTGTCTTAAAATGATTTCATAGTTATGTAAAATCTGTTCTTTGCTGATTTTATACATAGGCGATGCATTTGTTGATTTCATTCACAGTTAATGTCTTTGCTAATTTCATTATAAAAATTAAAACCATTTTGAACTTTTTTTTTACTGTTATGATAGCTTTGGACTGATAATTCAATTCAATGGTCAAAGGCAAAACTCAAAATCGTTGATATAATATTGACTTTCATATTGAAATTAGTTTTGAATTCAATGAGAACGTAGTATTCAGACGGAAGCATGATCAATTTTAATGGTCAAACACAAGGAATGCATTTTTATTCAAAGTGGTTTGTGACTGAAGTGGCGTTGGTCGGACTCAAGGGACTCAATTTGGATTCAATTCTATTCAAATCAATTCGAACCTGTGAAGATTTTGGGTCGATTGAAATGAATTTTCGAGTTGCAGAGATCATTTTGGGGTCCAAATCAATTTCGAGTTTAGCAAGATGTACAATTTTGAGTCGAACTCAATTTCGGGACTGGTAATTTTTATTAGGGTTTACTCGTATTGGGTAAATAAGTTATGGATGCACTATAGAAGATAAAATTTCATTTTGTTAATTGTTCATGATTGGAACTATGTTTTTTAGATATAGAGATCAAGAGGTAAGCTTTGAGTTTTAATAATTAATAATTATAACATTTCATTTATGATTATAACATTTGTTGTAGGTTTTGGATGCTCCGCAGAAGAGAAAAGCATCAATTTCACCAACAGACAATTTTTGAAGAAATGGTAGCTTGATGTAAGTTTTGAGTTTCAATCATTAATAATTATAATATTTCATTAATGATTATAATATTTGTTGTAGGTTTTAAATGCTCTACAGAAGAGAAAAGCATCAATTTCACCAACACACTAGTTTTGAAGAAAAGGGAACATGATGTTCAATTTTGTATTCTTGTATTTTGAATAGCTAATTATCATATTGTAATTTCTTTTATTTTTTGAGTTATTTATTCATGACTAAATGTATAGAATAGGTATTTATATTATGTATTGTATTCATTTGTGAATACAACTATATAAGATTTATTTTAGAAACTGTTCTTACTCATTTACAATTACAAATATATTGATTTTTTTTTTAATTTTATATTCTATTTTATTCAATTACGATTATGATTGTATTCATTAAAAACTATAGCATTTTATATTTATGAATAAAAATGTATATTAATGTATGAATACATGATTATTAATCATTAACTACAAGATTAACAAAAAAATAATATTAATAAAAAAGTTATAATAAAAATCGGTTAATCTATTATTTTAAGTAACTGTAATTAATATTGCTAAAATTAAGGAGATTAAGATTTGTTATAATTTAAATTAAATACGCAGTTACTAATATACCCTTGTAAAATGATTGGTCCAGAAGTATTCTCGCGTTCTTAATCTTTTAGGTGTTCTCATTTGATCCTCTTTCTCTCTCTCTCTCTCTCTCTCTCTATATATATATATATATATATATATATATATATATATATATATATATTAGAAAATGACTAGTTTTGTTTTTAGATAACGTATCTGTTTGTAACGAATTTTAATACTTGCTCTTATGAATCGTCTAACATCATGAATATGATTATTGTTTAAAATTGTGCCTTGATTATTAAGTTTATAAGAATCTTTAAGATTTTGCTCAGAGTTATTAATAGATTCTTGGATTTGCTGTATTTTTAAAAGAATATTTCTATTAGGAATACAATTCATCAAAATTTTGCTAGACATAATTAAATGATCTAACCATGAATTTGATTAATTTGATTATTAAAAACGAGTACTATTTTAACAAAAATTTCAAATCTTGTAGAATTAATAGTTAGAATAACTCGAAATGAAATTATCATAAAAATAACACAACGATAGAATATTTTAGATAATACCTTCTTGAATTAGGCTTGAATTACAATCAGTACATACTTCTGGAGAAAGAATTATTTGAAAATCTAAAGACTTTGAACATCTACTAGTAGAAAGAGAGACTCTTGGAGAATTTTTAGACATTGGATGAACATTTTTTTTTTTTAGAGAATGAATTTTTTCTCTTGTGATAACCTCTATTTATAATCATCTTGGAGTCTTCGAAGTCTTGAAATCATCTTGTGATAAATTTTTCCGTAAAAATCCATGGCCAATAAATAATTATTTGCAAGTGGTTGTCCTTGAAAGTGGTTGTCATTCATCTTCTTTTGATAAAGCAAGCCATTATAGAGCATCTTCTAAAGTTTTTTGTCTTCATATCATCATTGATTATAGATTTGATAATAATTTTGATAAAATTTGTTTATACATAAATACATGAATACCTACATAGTATACATGTATTCGTACTTGAAAAACGAAATTTTGATAATAGAAAAAACGAAATATCTTACATTTAAAATATTACATCAAATTTATGGATAATGATTTCTTATTCTTCATAAGGATCATCAAAAGGGTCTTGAGCGTCTTCGAATAAATCATTCTTTATAGATTTTGGAGAATCGTCAGAAACTGATGGAGTTTGGCGAATTTCTTGAAGTAATTTTTGAAGTTCTTGAGGAGAAGAGGTAGCAGCATCTTTAATTCTTGCAATTAGATCCACATCGCTTTTGGGAAGACTGTTGATAAAAGTGGCTTCGACTTCTGGTTTTTGAATATATATTTCTTGATAATGTTTAATTACTGCTTGTTCACTAGCTTGAGAAATCTTCATTTTATCCCACCATTTTGAGCGAAATTGGCGATTAAGCCAGGGAGGAGAGGTGTCCTTTGCTTCTTGATAATGAAAAGTCCAAGACATTATCCATGGAACTTTAAATATCATAGTGAATTGTAACATGTATTCAAATTCTGGAATTTGTTGAATAAACAATTCTTTAAATTTGAGATATCCATCGTAAATTTCTTTTGGTAAACAATTTGGAAGAATACCCATATATTTGTACCAATTGATAAACCATCTTGGATATTCACAATTGAAGTTCAAATCAAAGAAGATAAACCATGAATGTGAATAATTCCGAATAAAGAATGCCTTAGTCCAGGCGTCTTGATAATCATAGTAAGAAAATTTGGGATAAGCAGGATAACTTATAAGAGGTTTTTCAGAGTGAAGGTTTGGAAACCAACTTTCTGGAGAAATGATTTTGATAATATGAGCTTTGCTAAAATCAATGTTTCCCTCTTTAGAATTAGAACGATGAACAAAATTGACTGAACCAGATTCTTGCAAAATAGCTTGATAATATTCTCGGGTTTTATATGAATCAACATAAAAGGTTTTTCCTTGTCCAAAGAGATGATTGGTGAGAATATGAAAACCTTGGTGTAACTTATGGATTTGAAAATCTTCAAGAATTTGAACTCTTAGGAAATTTGGATTAAGAACATAAGGAGTTTTTGTAGAAGGGCTAGGAGTAACAGATTTTTGAGTTTGAGGAGAGATAGGTTTTGCAAAAGGGCTTATTGTGTCAGTTGAAGCAACTTTTGGAGTAACAAGTTTTGACTGAAGGATATTAGAATAAAGTTGTGAATTCTTAGAAGTAGGTGTTAAAGGAGAAAAACGATTTTGATTTTGAAATGGAACTAGCTTTTGAGAGGCTGGAACAAGATTTTGATAGACTGGCTTCTTGTCATCATGTTTGGAAGAGGACGATGAACTCATTTTCCCTGCAAAAATTCTCGAGAAAGAAAGTCAGGAAGTGAGTTATTTTCTCCTTTTATAAATTCTATTTCGAAATCAAAGTTACCTAAGAGGGCTTGCCAACGAGCAAAAATTTGCTTGGAAATAATATTTTTTACATCTTTTTCCAAAATACTTTTTGCAGATTGACAATCTATTCTTAATAAAAAAGTTTTCATAAATAAATCATCTTCAAATTTCTTAATACATAAAACAATGCTTAAAATTTCCTTTTTGACAGTTGAATAATTTTTCTGTGTATCATTCCATGCACCAGAGTAATATCGAACTAATTGCTCTTCAGTTGAGTTAACAAATTTTTGTTTTAAAATTCCTCCGAATCCAATATCACTAGCATCGGTTTCAACTATGATTTTGGCATCGGGATGAGGTAAATTTAAACATGGTAAAGTAGGGACCTTTTGTTTTATATATTTAATTATATCTGTATGTTTTTGAGTCCATGGTTCAGGATTGTCTTTTAATCGATTATAAAGCGGTTTACATATGATCCCTAAATCTTTGAAAAAATCATGGATGTAATTTAAGCATCCTAAAAATCTTTGAAGTTGTTTTTTATCTTTAATTTCATCAGGAAATTTAGTAGAAAATTGCAAGCTTCTTGTTATAGGTCTAATAGTGTTTTTGACAATATCATGTCCTAAAAAACGAATTTCATTTTTAAATAAATGCATTTTTGTTGCAGAGACAGCTAAACCATTTTGATAAATTAAATCATGAAATTGATTTAAATGTTTAAAATGTTGATCAATTGATTTTGAAAAAATTAGGACATCGTCGATATAAGCAATAGCAAAACTACTTATAGGAGTTATGATATCATTCATAATATTTTGGAATTCAGAAGGAGCATTTTTTAATCCAAAAGGCATTACATTCCATTCAAAATGCCCAAAGGGAACATTAAAACCAGTTTTGTATTTATCTTCCTCATGAATTTGTATTTGCCAAAATCCTGATTTCATATCAAACTTTGAAAATATTTTTGAATCATAAAGCTTTTTTAGCAAATTTCGTTTATTAGGAATAGGATAACGAATCCATTCTAAAACTTTGTTTAAAGGTTTATAATTGATAACTAATCTTGGTGATCCTCTTTCTAATTCTGCAGCATTCATAACATAAAATGCTGAACAAGACCATGGTGACTTAGAAGGTCTTATGAGTTTTTTATTTATTAAATCTTGAATTTCATTTTTACAATGACTTTCTAATTCATTATTCATGTGAATGGCTCTAGATTTTGAAGGAATATCCTTTTCATTAAAATTTTTTATATATGGTAGTTTTACAATATGTTGCTTTCTATTCCAAAAGGCATTAGGAATATTAGAACAAACATTTTTTTCAAATTTTAATTTTAATCCGGTTATTTTATTTTGAATATTATTATCACTTAATTGATTAGTTATTCGAACATTATTTATTTCGTTAATAAGATATTTGGCTTGTTGCGTTTTATAATTAAGGACATTAATTGTTGAATATAGAGGAGGTTCACAAAATTTAAATATAATTTCTTTTCCAAAAACGTTGGTTCTTATACCATCATCATGAACCATAAAAGGATATAGTTTTGTAATGAAAGGTGTTCCTAGAATTAAAGGAGAAGATAGATCTTTTACTAAAATTAGGTGAGTTTTATAACAGTAATCTTGGTCATTACAAATATGAACATCAGAAACTTTATAATTTACAATTAATTTTGTACCTCCGGCACCAGTAAGTCTAGATGTAGTTTTTTCATAAAATTGTGTAGGAAAAATTCCTTCTTGAATACAATTCATATCAGCACCACTATCAATTAAAGCAGTTAGGTTAATTTTAAAATTATCCTTAACTAAAGTAATTTTAGTGTTCCATTTTTGAGAAACTTGATTATTTATAAGTTTACCAATAGTTACATTTTCAATTTTATTTTCTTCTTCATTATTAATTTCTATATTTTTGTTTTTAAAAGTAGAAGGTTTTTCTTTTTCTAAAATTAAAATTTTATTTTTTATTTCTTTTATTTCTCGTTTTACTATTTTTAATTCTTCTTGAAGTTCTTGCATAGAAATTGGCTTTGCTTCAGTAAATCTTTCGTATATACTTTTTAAATTAAAATTTTCATTATTAGCAGGAGTTATGTTATTAGTTTTATTAAGCATCTGTTTTATTAGCAATTCTTGGATATTTTTATCTTTTATAGAATCAAGAGAGTTTAAAAGATCTTTATCATCTTGCGAAAGAACATTAATGGAGCCACTAGTGATTACATTGATTAAATTGTTACAGTGACATTTACCAATACATTCGCAAATATCAGAATCTTCAGAACTTGAAGTAGTATTTTCGAGAATATTTAAATCATTTGTTTGAAAGTCAGAAATACTTTCATCGGAATCTGAATCAGTATTTAAAATAATTTTTCTTATTTGTTCTTTCAAGTCTTCAGAGACATTTAACTCATTTATTTTCGTCTTAGCATAACAATTATTTGCTGTATGACCATTACGCCCACATTTATGACAAATAATAATATCTTTTGATTTTCTTTTAGATTTTTTATAATTTTGTCTATAGGGTTTTTTGGCTTTCGAAGCGTAATCTTTACCCTTTTTATAATTTTCTGGAAGATTATATTTCTTTTTCCTAAAATATTTTGAAGATCTTTTCTTAAAAACTTTAGATTTTGAAGTAGACGGACCATTCAAGGGCTGATAACCATATTGTTGGCAAAAATTTCCCAATTCATTTTTACTGTTAATTCTATCTTTTTTGAGTTTTTCTTTAAACCTAAGATCAGCACAAACTGCTAATCCCTCTTTATTAATATAGTTTATTAAATCTCCATAAGTTAGATTTTGATAAGGAATGGTATTATTAAAATTTTCTCTTAATTTTTGTCGAACTCTTTCCGCAAAGAGTTTTGGAAGGCCAGCAATAAAACGTTCTTTCCAATAAGACTCTTTACAATCGGGTCTTGAAAAAACTTTAACAAGATAATTATCTTTATACCATCTAAAATCAGTAAGTTTTCTGCAATGTAAATTCATTAAAATTTCTGAAGTTTTTTCTTGAAAAGTAGTAGGATCCCCTACAAAGTTTTTGATAATAGCAAAAATTAAAGTGTTAACCATATCATCTTCAAATGTTTGTATTTGTTGATTATTTTCTTGTTTTATAATAGTTTTCTTAGCAGATAAAATATAATCTTTTTCTTCTTGTGAAATATAGAAATCCCACCAGCCTTTAAGACTGCCAGTAAAACCAGAAGTAATAATATTAACAATTTGGAGTTGAGTATTATTATGAGCTTTATAAGCATTAGCAGCCATAGTCATTTCTTGTACAATATTCATAATTTGATGTTCAGAATGGCCATCAATATTCCATTCATAAACAGAATTACCATCATATTGAGAACGTTCAAATTGAAAACTTCGTTCTTCAAGTTGAACATCTGGAAGAGAGGGTCTATTCCAATAATTTCTTATGGTTGGTTTTGGATTTTTTTCGAAAGTGCTTTGCTTTGATATATTTACTTCTAAAGTTATTTTCTCCTTTTATTTGATAAGACATAATCTTCCCAAAGGCCTAAATGGAGAAATCTTAAGTAGTATGAATAATTTTCTTCGTGCCAAGCTCTTTTTTTACGGTTATAATCTTTATAATACTCAATATTTTTTAAGTAATCAAAATCAACTTGATATTCTAAATTCGAGAAATTCATTTTAACAGGTTGTTTTTGTCTCTGTATCATGCTTATTAAAACTTGTCTCTGTATCATGCTTATTAAAACTTGTCTCTGTATCATTCCCTACTTTACCATGTTTAAATTTACCTCATCCCGATGCCAAAATCATAGTTGAAACCGATGCTAGTGATATTGGATTCGGAGGAATTTTAAAACAAAAATTTGTTAACTCAACTAAAGAGCAATTAGTTCGATATTACTCTGGTGCATGGAATGATACACAGAAAAATTATTCAACTGTCAAAAAGGAAATTTTAAGCATTGTTTTATGTATTAAGAAATTTGAAGATGATTTATTTATGAAAACTTTTTTATTAAGAATAGATTGTCAATCTGCAAAAATTATTTTGGAAAAAGATGTAAAAAATATTATTTCCAAGCAAATTTTTGCTCGTTGGCAAGCCCTCTTAGGTAACTTTGATTTCGAAATAGAATTTATAAAAGGAGAAAATAACTCACTTCCTGACTTTCTTTCTCGAGAATTTTTGCAGGGAAAATGAGTTCATCGTCCTCTTACAAACAGATACGTTATCTAAAAACAAAACTAGTCATTTTCTAATTATACTAAAATGGTATCAGAGCCAAGAAAAGATTTTGGGGTGGTTATGCATGATATATTTACTTCTAAAGTTTTTGGTTTAATATCCTATAAGAAATATATAAGTTTTAATAAGCATGATACAGAGACAAGACCAGTGATTGGCTGGATTAGCGTAAAGCGCGCAGATAAGGACGTAAGTCGCGGTGCCGGACCACAATCATCGTCGGGACGAATCCCCTCTGTTCACCATTATTAAAACAGGTAAGTTTTCTTATAGAATTTTAAAACAAAAAATATGAGTAAATTTTCAGGCATACTATCCAAAAAATATATTCTTGGTAAAAATATCAATAATGAACAAGATAATGATGATAATCAAATAAATTCTATTGAAGAAACCGTTAATAACATAGAACAAAGTTTGAATAATTGGACAATACCTAAAACTAATATTAATACAATATATAAAATAGGAACTTTTGATTACTTTCAAGGTTATTCTATTAAAATGACAGAACAAACTTTGTCTATTGGTCAAAACCAACAAAACTTACATTTGTTATCATCACGATCTATTCTAGAGCATAGAACGAAATATAAATTTTTACATGTCGGTTTAGTCCAAATTGCTATCAAGCCTCTATTTAGAATTGGAATAGATGCCCCTGTTCTCCTTATTTTAAGAGACAGGAGACATAAAGATTTTCAAAATTCTATTTTAGCTATGGCTGAAACAAATATTGCTAACGGACCTATTTATTTCAATTGTTATCTGAATTTCTCTGTAGGATTATTTGATAAAAATATTTTAGATACTTTAGTTTTAACTATAGAAACAAAAAATTTAGAATTTAAGGATGATACAAAGCCTTTAGCAATAATTTATCGTGTTTGTTACAAAACTATGACAACTACACTTGAACCAAAAACACGTTTATCAAATCCTAAAAATGAAACAATTATTTTTGAAGCAAATACTAACCATACCAAAGTTCATACACCAAAAAGATTAAAATGGTCTGATATAACCCAATCATGTAATTGGAACTTACAAAATGTTATTGATCCAAAACCATTAGACTCTTCAAAACAAATCTCAAATATTATTGAATATAATGATGGTTCTGTAGATATAAATTTTTCTTCCTTAAATATTTCATCATCCAGATTATCAACTTCTTTTCCAGAAACAGGCTCTTCAAAATCTTCGTTATTAAAGTCGAGATCTTTAAAACTAAAAACTGTTGACTATACTAATTCTATTCCCAAACCATTATATCAAGATGATCAAAATAGTGAAAATAGTCTTCCTAGTCCTACTAAATCAGATTTTATTGATGAACTTCAGAATTTTAAACAACAATTATGAGTTCTAAAATACAAATTAATTGTTCACAAAATAATAAGCTTTGGGCTAATATGTTAAAAAGACATTGGAAGATAAATTCTAATATATGCAAAACAATTCAACATTTAGAAGAAACTAAAACTTATGAAAATAATAATTTATACAAAATATCTCCATATACTAATAAGTATAATAAACAAATAGAAAAAATTTCTAGGCTAAAGATAGGAATAAAAAAATACGAAAAATCAAGAAGTCATAATTTAGAATCGATAAAGCATATTTCTTCAATCCTAACAAAAACAACCTGTTAAAATGAATTTCTCGAATTTAGAATATCAAGTTGATTTTGATTACTTAAAAAATATTGAGTATTATAAAGATTATAACCGTAAAAAAAGAGCTTGGCACGAAGAAAATTATTCATACTACTTAAGATTTCTCCATTTAGGCCTTTGGGAAGATTATGTCTTATCAAATAAAATCCATTCTCCTTTTTTTCAATGGTTTGAATTAATTTATGCCCCTAAACATAAAATAAATTACCCATTTAAAAATGATTCTATCACTCCCATTTTAGAGAAAAAATATAAAGATATTATTTCTAATAAAGAAATTATTGCTAATTTTCCACCAAAAGGAGAAATTATTATTAACGATATGTTTATTGCAACTCCTTTAGTTCAAGCCCCAAATCCATTAACTACCGAAAAGGGTCTTCAAAAAATTATTTACCAAAATAACTATGCAAATGAAACCTTATCTAGTATTACCGAGCATCTAGTAAAAATTGAAGAAAAAATTTTTAAAGATAAAAACATTAACAAGCAAGATATGGCAAGCACTAGTAATTTAAGTTTTGTTCCTTGCCAAATCGATGGTAATTTTAATCTAGGAAATACAGATTTAATTAACGAATTAGAAAAAAGACTTTCAAAACTTCATATCTCAAACACTAATAATATTAATACTCTTACGAATGAAGAATCTGAAAATAGTGATATTAATAGTGAAACAAATTTTGAAACTCTTGCTCAACAATTTAATACGAATGATGATATTAATCAACTCACTAATGACTTTTCAAATCTTAATAAAATTCATCAATCAAAGCAAAGCACTTTCGGAAAAAATCCAAAACCAACCATAAGAAATTATTGGAATAGACCCTCTCTTCCAGATGTTCAACTTGAAGAACGAAGTTTTCAATTTGACCGTTCTCAATATGATGGTAATTCTGTTTATGAATGGAATATTGATGGCCATTCTGAACATCAAATTATGAATATTGTACAAGAAATGACTATGGCTGCTAATGCTTATAAAGCTCATAATAATACTCAACTCCAAATTGTTAATATTATTACTTCTGGTTTTACTGGCAGTCTTAAAGGCTGGTGGGATTTCTATATTTCACAAGAAGAAAAAGATTATATTTTATCTGCTAAGAAAACTATTATAAAACAAGAAAATAATCAACAAATACAAACATTTGAAGATGATATGGTTAACACTTTAATTTTTGCTATTATCAAAAACTTTGTAGGGGATCCTACTACTTTTCAAGAAAAAACTTCAGAAATTTTAATGAATTTACATTGCAGAAAACTTACTGATTTTAGATGGTATAAAGATAATTATCTTGTTAAAGTTTTTTCAAGACCCGATTGTAAAGAGTCTTATTGGAAAGAACGTTTTATTGCTGGCCTTCCAAAACTCTTTGCGGAAAGAGTTCGACAAAAATTAAGAGAAAATTTTAATAATACCATTCCTTATCAAAATCTAACTTATGGAGATTTAATAAACTATATTAATAAAGAGGGATTAGCAGTTTGTGCTGATCTTAGGTTTAAAGAAAAACTCAAAAAAGATAGAATTAACAGTAAAAATGAATTGGGAAATTTTTGCCAACAATATGGTTATCAGCCCTTGAATGGTCCGTCTACTTCAAAATCTAAAGTTTTTAAGAAAAGATCTTCAAAATATTTTAGGAAAAAGAAATATAATCTTCCAGAAAATTATAAAAAGGGTAAAGATTACGCTTCGAAAGCCAAAAAACCCTATAGACAAAATTATAAAAAATCTAAAAGAAAATCAAAAGATATTATTATTTGTCATAAATGTGGGCGTAATGGTCATACAGCAAATAATTGTTATGCTAAGACGAAAATAAATGAGTTAAATGTCTCTGAAGACTTGAAAGAACAAATAAGAAAAATTATTTTAAATACTGATTCAGATTCCGATGAAAGTATTTCTGACTTTCAAACAAATGATTTAAATATTCTCGAAAATACTACTTCAAGTTCTGAAGATTCTGATATTTGCGAATGTATTGGTAAATGTCACTGTAACAATTTAATCAATGTAATCACTAGTGGCTCCATTAATGTTCTTTCGCAAGATGATAAAGATCTTTTAAACTCTCTTGATTCTATAAAAGATAAAAATATCCAAGAATTGCTAATAAAACAGATGCTTAATAAAACTAATAACATAACTCCTGCTAATAATGAAAATTTTAATTTAAAAAGTATATACGAAAGATTTACTGAAGCAAAGCCAATTTCTATGCAAGAACTTCAAGAAGAATTAAAAATAGTAAAACGAGAAATAAAAGAAATAAAAAATAAAATTTTAATTTTAGAAAAAGAAAAACCTTCTACTTTTAAAAACAAAAATATAGAAATTAATAATGAAGAAGAAAATAAAATTGAAAATGTAACTATTGGTAAACTTATAAATAATCAAGTTTCTCAAAAATGGAACACTAAAATTACTTTAGTTAAGGATAATTTTAAAATTAACCTAACTGCTTTAATTGATAGTGGTGCTGATATGAATTGTATTCAAGAAGGAATTTTTCCTACACAATTTTATGAAAAAACTACATCTAGACTTACTGGTGCCGGAGGTACAAAATTAATTGTAAATTATAAAGTTTCTGATGTTCATATTTGTAATGACCAAGATTACTGTTATAAAACTCACCTAATTTTAGTAAAAGATCTATCTTCTCCTTTAATTCTAGGAACACCTTTCATTACAAAACTATATCCTTTTATGGTTCATGATGATGGTATAAGAACCAACGTTTTTGGAAAAGAAATTATATTTAAATTTTGTGAACCTCCTCTATATTCAACAATTAATGTCCTTAATTATAAAACGCAACAAGCCAAATATCTTATTAACGAAATAAATAATGTTCGAATAACTAATCAATTAAGTGATAATAATATTCAAAATAAAATAACCGGATTAAAATTAAAATTTGAAAAAAATGTTTGTTCTAATATTCCTAATGCCTTTTGGAATAGAAAGCAACATATTGTAAAACTACCATATATAAAAAATTTTAATGAAAAGGATATTCCTTCAAAATCTAGAGCCATTCACATGAATAATGAATTAGAAAGTCATTGTAAAAATGAAATTCAAGATTTAATAAATAAAAAACTCATAAGACCTTCTAAGTCACCATGGTCTTGTTCAGCATTTTATGTTATGAATGCTGCAGAATTAGAAAGAGGATCACCAAGATTAGTTATCAATTATAAACCTTTAAACAAAGTTTTAGAATGGATTCGTTATCCTATTCCTAATAAACGAAATTTGCTAAAAAAGCTTTATGATTCAAAAATATTTTCAAAGTTTGATATGAAATCAGGATTTTGGCAAATACAAATTCATGAGGAAGATAAATACAAAACTGGTTTTAATGTTCCCTTTGGGCATTTTGAATGGAATGTAATGCCTTTTGGATTAAAAAATGCTCCTTCTGAATTCCAAAATATTATGAATGATATCATAACTCCTATAAGTAGTTTTGCTATTGCTTATATCGACGATGTCCTAATTTTTTCAAAATCAATTGATCAACATTTTAAACATTTAAATCAATTTCATGATTTAATTTATCAAAATGGTTTAGCTGTCTCTGCAACAAAAATGCATTTATTTAAAAATGAAATTCGTTTTTTAGGACATGATATTGTCAAAAACACTATTAGACCTATAACAAGAAGCTTGCAATTTTCTACTAAATTTCCTGATGAAATTAAAGATAAAAAACAACTTCAAAGATTTTTAGGATGCTTAAATTACATCCATGATTTTTTCAAAGATTTAGGGATCATATGTAAACCGCTTTATAATCGATTAAAAGACAATCCTGAACCATGGACTCAAAAACATACAGATATAATTAAATATATAAAACAAAAGGTCCCTACTTTACCATGTTTAAATTTACCTCATCCCGATGCCAAAATCATAGTTGAAACCGATGCTAGTGATATTGGATTCGGAGGAATTTTAAAACAAAAATTTGTTAACTCAACTAAAGAGCAATTAGTTCGATATTACTCTGGTGCATGGAATGATACACAGAAAAATTATTCAACTGTCAAAAAGGAAATTTTAAGCATTGTTTTATGTATTAAGAAATTTGAAGATGATTTATTTATGAAAACTTTTTTATTAAGAATAGATTGTCAATCTGCAAAAAGTATTTTGGAAAAAGATGTAAAAAATATTATTTCCAAGCAAATTTTTGCTCGTTGGCAAGCCCTCTTAGGTAACTTTGATTTCGAAATAGAATTTATAAAAGGAGAAAATAACTCACTTCCTGACTTTCTTTCTCGAGAATTTTTGCAGGGAAAATGAGTTCATCGTCCTCTTCCAAACATGATGACAAGAAGCCAGTCTATCAAAATCTTGTTCCAGCCTCTCAAAAGCTAGTTCCATTTCAAAATCAAAATCGTTTTTCTCCTTTAACACCTACTTCTAAGAATTCACAACTTTATTCTAATATCCTTCAGTCAAAACTTGTTACTCCAAAAGTTGCTTCAACTGACACAATAAGCCCTTTTGCAAAACCTATCTCTCCTCAAACTCAAAAATCTGTTACTCCTAGCCCTTCTACAAAAACTCCTTATGTTCTTAATCCAAATTTCCTAAGAGTTCAAATTCTTGAAGATTTTCAAATCCATAAGTTACACCAAGGTTTTCATATTCTCACCAATCATCTCTTTGGACAAGGAAAAACCTTTTATGTTGATTCATATAAAACCCGAGAATATTATCAAGCTATTTTGCAAGAATCTGGTTCAGTCAATTTTGTTCATCGTTCTAATTCTAAAGAGGGAAACATTGATTTTAGCAAAGCTCATATTATCAAAATCATTTCTCCAGAAAGTTGGTTTCCAAACCTTCACTCTGAAAAACCTCTTATAAGTTATCCTGCTTATCCCAAATTTTCTTACTATGATTATCAAGACGCCTGGACTAAGGCATTCTTTATTCGGAATTATTCACATTCATGGTTTATCTTCTTTGATTTGAACTTCAATTGTGAATATCCAAGATGGTTTATCAATTGGTACAAATATATGGGTATTCTTCCAAATTGTTTACCAAAAGAAATTTACGATGGATATCTCAAATTTAAAGAATTGTTTATTCAACAAATTCCAGAATTTGAATACATGTTACAATTCACTATGATATTTAAAGTTCCATGGATAATGTCTTGGACTTTTCATTATCAAGAAGCAAAGGACACCTCTCCTCCCTGGCTTAATCGCCAATTTCGCTCAAAATGGTGGGATAAAATGAAGATTTCTCAAGCTAGTGAACAAGCAGTAATTAAACATTATCAAGAAATATATATTCAAAAACCAGAAGTCGAAGCCACTTTTATCAACAGTCTTCCCAAAAGCGATGTGGATCTAATTGCAAGAATTAAAGATGCTGCTACCTCTTCTCCTCAAGAACTTCAAAAATTACTTCAAGAAATTCGCCAAACTCCATCAGTTTCTGACGATTCTCCAAAATCTATAAAGAATGATTTATTCGAAGACGCTCAAGACCCTTTTGATGATCCTTATGAAGAATAAGAAATCATTATCCATAAATTTGATGTAATATTTTAAATGTAAGATATTTCGTTTTTTCTATTATCAAAATTTCGTTTTTCAAGTACGAATACATGTATACTATGTAGGTATTCATGTATTTATGTATAAACAAATTTTATCAAAATTATTATCAAATCTATAATCAATGATGATATGAAGACAAAAAACTTTAGAAGATGCTCTATAATGGCTTGCTTTATCAAAAGAAGATGAATGACAACCACTTTCAAGGACAACCACTTGCAAATAATTATTTATTGGCCATGGATTTTTACGGAAAAATTTATCACAAGATGATTTCAAGACTTCGAAGACTCCAAGATGATTATAAATAGAGGTTATCACAAGAGAAAAAATTCATTCTCTAAAAAAAAAATGTTCATCCAATGTCTAAAAATTCTCCAAGAGTCTCTCTTTCTACTAGTAGATGTTCAAAGTCTTTAGATTTTCAAATAATTCTTTCTCCAGAAGTATGTACTGATTGTAATTCAAGCCTAATTCAAGAAGGTATTATCTAAAATATTCTATCGTTGTGTTATTTTTATGATAATTTCATTTCGAGTTATTCTAACTATTAATTCTACAAGATTTGAAATTTTTGTTAAAATAGTACTCGTTTTTAATAATCAAATTAATCAAATTCATGGTTAGATCATTTAATTATGTCTAGCAAAATTTTGATGAATTGTATTCCTAATAGAAATATTCTTTTAAAAATACAGCAAATCCAAGAATCTATTAATAACTCTGAGCAAAATCTTAAAGATTCTTATAAACTTAATAATCAAGGCACAATTTTAAACAATAATCATATTCATGATGTTAGACGATTCATAAGAGCAAGTATTAAAATTCGTTACAAACAGATACGTTATCTAAAAACAAAACTAGTCATTTTCTAATTATACTAAAATGGTATCAGAGCCAAGAAAAGATTTTGGGGTGGTTATGCATGATATATTTACTTCTAAAGTTTTTGGTTTAATATCCTATAAGAAATATATAAGTTTTAATAAGCATGATACAGAGACAAGACCAGTGATTGGCTGGATTAGCGTAAAGCGCGCAGATAAGGACGTAAGTCGCGGTGCCGGACCACAATCATCGTCGGGACGAATCCCCTCTGTTCACCATTATTAAAACAGGTAAGTTTTCTTATAGAATTTTAAAACAAAAAATATGAGTAAATTTTCAGGCATACTATCCAAAAAATATATTCTTGGTAAAAATATCAATAATGAACAAGATAATGATGATAATCAAATAAATTCTATTGAAGAAACCGTTAATAACATAGAACAAAGTTTGAATAATTGGACAATACCTAAAACTAATATTAATACAATATATAAAATAGGAACTTTTGATTACTTTCAAGGTTATTCTATTAAAATGACAGAACAAACTTTGTCTATTGGTCAAAACCAACAAAACTTACATTTGTTATCATCACGATCTATTCTAGAGCATAGAACGAAATATAAATTTTTACATGTCGGTTTAGTCCAAATTGCTATCAAGTCTCTATTTAGAATTGGAATAGATGCCCCTGTTCTCCTTATTTTAAGAGACAGGAGACATAAAGATTTTCAAAATTCTATTTTAGCTATGGCTGAAACAAATATTGCTAACGGACCTATTTATTTCAATTGTTATCCGAATTTCTCTGTAGGATTATTTGATAAAAATATTTTAGATACTTTAGTTTTAACTATAGAAACAAAAAATTTAGAATTTAAGGATGATACAAAGCCTTTAGCAATAATTTATCGTGTTTGTTACAAAACTATGACAACTACACTTGAACCAAAAACACGTTTATCAAATCCTAAAAATGAAACAATTATTTTTGAAGCAAATACTAACCATACCAAAGTTCATACACCAAAAAGATTAAAATGGTCTGATATAACCCAATCATGTAATTGGAACTTACAAAATGTTATTGATCCAAAACCATTAGACTCTTCAAAACAAATCTCAAATACTATTGAATATAATGATGGTTCTGTAGATATAAATTTTTCTTCCTTAAATATTTCATCATCCAGATTATCAACTTCTTTTCCAGAAACAGGCTCTTCAAAATCTTCGTTATTAAAGTCGAGATCTTTAAAACTAAAAACTGTTGACTATACTAATTCTATTCCCAAACCATTATATCAAGATGATCAAAATAGTGAAAATAGTCTTCCTAGTCCTACTAAATCAGATTTTATTGATGAACTTCAGAATTTTAAACAACAATTATGAGTTCTAAAATACAAATTAATTGTTCACAAAATAATAAGCTTTGGGCTAATATGTTAAAAAGACATTGGAAGATAAATTCTAATATATGCAAAACAATTCAACATTTAGAAGAAACTAAAACTTATGAAAATAATAATTTATACAAAATATCTCCATATACTAATAAGTATAATAAACAAATAGAAAAAAATTTCTAGGCTAAAGATAGGAATAAAAAAATACGAAAAATCAAGAAGTCATAATTTAGAATCGATAAAGCATATTTCTTCAATCCTAACAAAAGCAACCTGTTAAAATGAATTTCTCGAATTTAGAATATCAAGTTGATTTTGATTACTTAAAAAATATTGAGTATTATAAAGATTATAACCGTAAAAAAAGAGCTTGGCACGAAGAAAATTATTCATACTACTTAAGATTTCTCCATTTAGGCCTTTGGGAAGATTATGTCTTATCAAATAAAATTCATTCTCCTTTTTTTCAATGGTTTGAATTAATTTATGCCCCTAAACATAAAATAAATTACCCATTTAAAAATGATTCTATCACTCCCATTTTAGAGAAAAAATATAAAGATATTATTTCTAATAAAGAAATTATTGCTAATTTTCCACCAAAAGGAGAAATTATTATTAACGATATGTTTATTGCAACTCCTTTAGTTCAAGCCCCAAATCCATTAACTACCGAAAAGGGTCTTCAAAAAATTATTTACCAAAATAACTATGCAAATGAAACCTTATCTAGTATTACCGAGCATCTAGTAAAAATTGAAGAAAAAATTTTTAAAGATAAAAACATTAACAAGCAAGATATGGCAAGCACTAGTAATTTAAGTTTTGTTCCTTGCCAAATCGATGGTAATTTTAATCTAGGAAATACAGATTTAATTAACGAATTAGAAAAAAGACTTTCAAAACTTCATATCTCAAACACTAATAATATTAATACTCTTACGAATGAAGAATCTGAAAATAGTGATATTAATAGTGAAACAAATTTTGAAACTCTTGCTCAACAATTTAATACGAATGATGATATTAATCAACTCACTAATGACTTTTCAAATCTTAATAAAATTCATCAATCAAAGCAAAGCACTTTCGGAAAAAATCCAAAACCAACCATAAGAAATTATTGGAATAGACCCTCTCTTCCAGATGTTCAACTTGAAGAACGAAGTTTTCAATTTGACCGTTCTCAATATGATGGTAATTCTGTTTATGAATGGAATATTGATGGCCATTCTGAACATCAAATTATGAATATTGTACAAGAAATGACTATGGCTGCTAATGCTTATAAAGCTCATAATAATACTCAACTCCAAATTGTTAATATTATTACTTCTGGTTTTACTGGCAGTCTTAAAGGCTGGTGGGATTTCTATATTTCACAAGAAGAAAAAGATTATATTTTATCTGCTAAGAAAACTATTATAAAACAAGAAAATAATCAACAAATACAAACATTTGAAGATGATATGGTTAACACTTTAATTTTTGCTATTATCAAAAACTTTGTAGGGGATCCTACTACTTTTCAAGAAAAAACTTCAGAAATTTTAATGAATTTACATTGCAGAAAACTTACTGATTTTAGATGGTATAAAGATAATTATCTTGTTAAAGTTTTTTCAAGACCCGATTGTAAAGAGTCTTATTGGAAAGAACGTTTTATTGCTGGCCTTCCAAAACTCTTTGCGGAAAGAGTTCGACAAAAATTAAGAGAAAATTTTAATAATACCATTCCTTATCAAAATCTAACTTATGGAGATTTAATAAACTATATTAATAAAGAGGGATTAGCAGTTTGTGCTGATCTTAGGTTTAAAGAAAAACTCAAAAAAGATAGAATTAACAGTAAAAATGAATTGGGAAATTTTTGCCAACAATATGGTTATCAGCCCTTGAATGGTCCGTCTACTTCAAAATCTAAAGTTTTTAAGAAAAGATCTTCAAAATATTTTAGGAAAAAGAAATATAATCTTCCAGAAAATTATAAAAAGGGTAAAGATTACGCTTCGAAAGCCAAAAAACCCTATAGACAAAATTATAAAAAATCTAAAAGAAAATCAAAAGATATTATTATTTGTCATAAATGTGGGCGTAATGGTCATACAGCAAATAATTGTTATGCTAAGACGAAAATAAATGAGTTAAATGTCTCTGAAGACTTGAAAGAACAAATAAGAAAAATTATTTTAAATACTGATTCAGATTCCGATGAAAGTATTTCTGACTTTCAAACAAATGATTTAAATATTCTCGAAAATACTACTTCAAGTTCTGAAGATTCTGATATTTGCGAATGTATTGGTAAATGTCACTGTAACAATTTAATCAATGTAATCACTAGTGGCTCCATTAATGTTCTTTCGCAAGATGATAAAGATCTTTTAAACTCTCTTGATTCTATAAAAGATAAAAATATCCAAGAATTGCTAATAAAACAGATGCTTAATAAAACTAATAACATAACTCCTGCTAATAATGAAAATTTTAATTTAAAAAGTATATACGAAAGATTTACTGAAGCAAAGCCAATTTCTATGCAAGAACTTCAAGAAGAATTAAAAATAGTAAAACGAGAAATAAAAGAAATAAAAAATAAAATTTTAATTTTAGAAAAAGAAAAACCTTCTACTTTTAAAAACAAAAATATAGAAATTAATAATGAAGAAGAAAATAAAATTGAAAATGTAACTATTGGTAAACTTATAAATAATCAAGTTTCTCAAAAATGGAACACAAAAATTACTTTAGTTAAGGATAATTTTAAAATTAACCTAACTGCTTTAATTGATAGTGGTGCTGATATGAATTGTATTCAAGAAGGAATTTTTCCTACACAATTTTATGAAAAAACTACATCTAGACTTACTGGTGCCGGAGGTACAAAATTAATTGTAAATTATAAAGTTTCTGATGTTCATATTTGTAATGACCAAGATTACTGTTATAAAACTCACCTAATTTTAGTAAAAGATCTATCTTCTCCTTTAATTCTAGGAACACCTTTCATTACAAAACTATATCCTTTTATGGTTCATGATGATGGTATAAGAACCAACGTTTTTGGAAAAGAAATTATATTTAAATTTTGTGAACCTCCTCTATATTCAACAATTAATGTCCTTAATTATAAAACGCAACAAGCCAAATATCTTATTAACGAAATAAATAATGTTCGAATAACTAATCAATTAAGTGATAATAATATTCAAAATAAAATAACCGGATTAAAATTAAAATTTGAAAAAAATGTTTGTTCTAATATTCCTAATGCCTTTTGGAATAGAAAGCAACATATTGTAAAACTACCATATATAAAAAATTTTAATGAAAAGGATATTCCTTCAAAATCTAGAGCCATTCACATGAATAATGAATTAGAAAGTCATTGTAAAAATGAAATTCAAGATTTAATAAATAAAAAACTCATAAGACCTTCTAAGTCACCATGGTCTTGTTCAGCATTTTATGTTATGAATGCTGCAGAATTAGAAAGAGGATCACCAAGATTAGTTATCAATTATAAACCTTTAAACAAAGTTTTAGAATGGATTCGTTATCCTATTCCTAATAAACGAAATTTGCTAAAAAAGCTTTATGATTCAAAAATATTTTCAAAGTTTGATATGAAATCAGGATTTTGGCAAATACAAATTCATGAGGAAGATAAATACAAAACTGGTTTTAATGTTCCCTTTGGGCATTTTGAATGGAATGTAATGCCTTTTGGATTAAAAAATGCTCCTTCTGAATTCCAAAATATTATGAATGATATCATAACTCCTATAAGTAGTTTTGCTATTGCTTATATCGACGATGTCCTAATTTTTTCAAAATCAATTGATCAACATTTTAAACATTTAAATCAATTTCATGATTTAATTTATCAAAATGGTTTAGCTGTCTCTGCAACAAAAATGCATTTATTTAAAAATGAAATTCGTTTTTTAGGACATGATATTGTCAAAAACACTATTAGACCTATAACAAGAAGCTTGCAATTTTCTACTAAATTTCCTGATGAAATTAAAGATAAAAAACAACTTCAAAGATTTTTAGGATGCTTAAATTACATCCATGATTTTTTCAAAGATTTAGGGATCATATGTAAACCGCTTTATAATCGATTAAAAGACAATCCTGAACCATGGACTCAAAAACATACAGATATAATTAAATATATAAAACAAAAGGTCCCTACTTTACCATGTTTAAATTTACCTCATCCCGATGCCAAAATCATAGTTGAAACCGATGCTAGTGATATTGGATTCGGAGGAATTTTAAAACAAAAATTTGTTAACTCAACTGAAGAGCAATTAGTTCGATATTACTCTGGTGCATGGAATGATACACAGAAAAATTATTCAACTGTCAAAAAGGAAATTTTAAGCATTGTTTTATGTATTAAGAAATTTGAAGATGATTTATTTATGAAAACTTTTTTATTAAGAATAGATTGTCAATCTGCAAAAAGTATTTTGGAAAAAGATGTAAAAAATATTATTTCCAAGCAAATTTTTGCTCGTTGGCAAGCCCTCTTAGGTAACTTTGATTTCGAAATAGAATTTATAAAAGGAGAAAATAACTCACTTCCTGACTTTCTTTCTCGAGAATTTTTGCAGGGAAAATGAGTTCATCGTCCTCTTCCAAACATGATGACAAGAAGCCAGTCTATCAAAATCTTGTTCCAGCCTCTCAAAAGCTAGTTCCATTTCAAAATCAAAATCGTTTTTCTCCTTTAACACCTACTTCTAAGAATTCACAACTTTATTCTAATATCCTTCAGTCAAAACTTGTTACTCCAAAAGTTGCTTCAACTGACACAATAAGCCCTTTTGCAAAACCTATCTCTCCTCAAACTCAAAAATCTGTTACTCCTAGCCCTTCTACAAAAACTCCTTATGTTCTTAATCCAAATTTCCTAAGAGTTCAAATTCTTGAAGATTTTCAAATCCATAAGTTAGACCAAGGTTTTCATATTCTCACCAATCATCTCTTTGGACAAGGAAAAACCTTTTATGTTGATTCATATAAAACCCGAGAATATTATCAAGCTATTTTGCAAGAATCTGGTTCAGTCAATTTTGTTCATCGTTCTAATTCTAAAGAGGGAAACATTGATTTTAGCAAAGCTCATATTATCAAAATCATTTCTCCAGAAAGTTGGTTTCCAAACCTTCACTCTGAAAAACCTCTTATAAGTTATCCTGCTTATCCCAAATTTTCTTACTATGATTATCAAGACGCCTGGACTAAGGCATTCTTTATTCGGAATTATTCACATTCATGGTTTATCTTCTTTGATTTGAACTTCAATTGTGAATATCCAAGATGGTTTATCAATTGGTACAAATATATGGGTATTCTTCCAAATTGTTTACCAAAAGAAATTTACGATGGATATCTCAAATTTAAAGAATTGTTTATTCAACAAATTCCAGAATTTGAATACATGTTACAATTCACTATGATATTTAAAGTTCCATGGATAATGTCTTGGACTTTTCATTATCAAGAAGCAAAGGACACCTCTCCTCCCTGGCTTAATCGCCAATTTCGCTCAAAATGGTGGGATAAAATGAAGATTTCTCAAGCTAGTGAACAAGCAGTAATTAAACATTATCAAGAAATATATATTCAAAAACCAGAAGTCGAAGCCACTTTTATCAACAGTCTTCCCAAAAGCGATGTGGATCTAATTGCAAGAATTAAAGATGCTGCTACCTCTTCTCCTCAAGAACTTCAAAAATTACTTCAAGAAATTCGCCAAACTCCATCAGTTTCTGACGATTCTCCAAAATCTATAAAGAATGATTTATTCGAAGACGCTCAAGACCCTTTTGATGATCCTTATGAAGAATAAGAAATCATTATCCATAAATTTGATGTAATATTTTAAATGTAAGATATTTCGTTTTTTCTATTATCAAAATTTCGTTTTTCAAGTACGAATACATGTATACTATGTAGGTATTCATGTATTTATGTATAAACAAATTTTATCAAAATTATTATCAAATCTATAATCAATGATGATATGAAGACAAAAAACTTTAGAAGATGCTCTATAATGGCTTGCTTTATCAAAAGAAGATGAATGACAACCACTTTCAAGGACAACCACTTGCAAATAATTATTTATTGGCCATGGATTTTTACGGAAAAATTTATCACAAGATGATTTCAAGACTTCGAAGACTCCAAGATGATTATAAATAGAGGTTATCACAAGAGAAAAAATTCATTCTCTAAAAAAAAAATGTTCATCCAATGTCTAAAAATTCTCCAAGAGTCTCTCTTTCTACTAGTAGATGTTCAAAGTCTTTAGATTTTCAAATAATTCTTTCTCCAGAAGTATGTACTGATTGTAATTCAAGCCTAATTCAAGAAGGTATTATCTAAAATATTCTATCGTTGTGTTATTTTTATGATAATTTCATTTCGAGTTATTCTAACTATTAATTCTACAAGATTTGAAATTTTTGTTAAAATAGTACTCGTTTTTAATAATCAAATTAATCAAATTCATGGTTAGATCATTTAATTATGTCTAGCAAAATTTTGATGAATTGTATTCCTAATAGAAATATTCTTTTAAAAATACAGCAAATCCAAGAATCTATTAATAACTCTGAGCAAAATCTTAAAGATTCTTATAAACTTAATAATCAAGGCACAATTTTAAACAATAATCATATTCATGATGTTAGACGATTCATAAGAGCAAGTATTAAAATTTGTTACAAACAGATACGTTATCTTAAAGATTCTTATAAACTTCATAATCAAGGCACAATTTTAAACAATAATCATATTCATGATGTTAGACGATTCATAAGAGCAAGTATTAAAATTCGTTACAAACAGATACGTTATCTAAAAACAAAACTAGTCATTTTCTAATTATCTAAAAACAAAACTAGTCATTTTCTAATTATACTAAAATGGTATCAGAGCCAAGAAAAGATTTTGGGGTGGTTATGCATGATATATTTACTTCTAAAGTTTTTGGTTTAATATCCTATAAGAAATATATAAGTTTTAATAAGCATGATACAGAGACAAGACCAGTGATTGGCTGGATTAGCGTAAAGCGCGCAGATAAGGACGTAAGTCGCGGTGCCGGACCACAATCATCGTCGGGACGAATCCCCTCTGTTCACCATTATTAAAACAGGTAAGTTTTCTTATAGAATTTTAAAACAAAAAATATGAGTAAATTTTCAGGCATACTATCCAAAAAATATATTCTTGGTAAAAATATCAATAATGAACAAGATAATGATGATAATCAAATAAATTCTATTGAAGAAACCGTTAATAACATAGAACAAAGTTTGAATAATTGGACAATACCTAAAACTAATATTAATACAATATATAAAATAGGAACTTTTGATTACTTTCAAGGTTATTCTATTAAAATGACAGAACAAACTTTGTCTATTGGTCAAAACCAACAAAACTTACATTTGTTATCATCACGATCTATTCTAGAGCATAGAACGAAATATAAATTTTTACATGTCGGTTTAGTCCAAATTGCTATCAAGCCTCTATTTAGAATTGGAATAGATGCCCCTGTTCTCCTTATTTTAAGAGACAGGAGACATAAAGATTTTCAAAATTCTATTTTAGCTATGGCTGAAACAAATATTGCTAACGGACCTATTTATTTCAATTGTTATCTGAATTTCTCTGTAGGATTATTTGATAAAAATATTTTAGATACTTTAGTTTTAACTATAGAAACAAAAAATTTAGAATTTAAGGATGATACAAAGCCTTTAGCAATAATTTATCGTGTTTGTTACAAAACTATGACAACTACACTTGAACCAAAAACACGTTTATCAAATCCTAAAAATGAAACAATTATTTTTGAAGCAAATACTAACCATACCAAAGTTCATACACCAAAAAGATTAAAATGGTCTGATATAACCCAATCATGTAATTGGAACTTACAAAATGTTATTGATCCAAAACCATTAGACTCTTCAAAACAAATCTCAAATATTATTGAATATAATGATGGTTCTGTAGATATAAATTTTTCTTCCTTAAATATTTCATCATCCAGATTATCAACTTCTTTTCCAGAAACAGGCTCTTCAAAATCTTCGTTATTAAAGTCGAGATCTTTAAAACTAAAAACTGTTGACTATACTAATTCTATTCCCAAACCATTATATCAAGATGATCAAAATAGTGAAAATAGTCTTCCTAGTCCTACTAAATCAGATTTTATTGATGAACTTCAGAATTTTAAACAACAATTATGAGTTCTAAAATACAAATTAATTGTTCACAAAATAATAAGCTTTGGGCTAATATGTTAAAAAGACATTGGAAGATAAATTCTAATATATGCAAAACAATTCAACATTTAGAAGAAACTAAAACTTATGAAAATAATAATTTATACAAAATATCTCCATATACTAATAAGTATAATAAACAAATAGAAAAAAATTTCTAGGCTAAAGATAGGAATAAAAAAATACGAAAAATCAAGAAGTCATAATTTAGAATCGATAAAGCATATTTCTTCAATCCTAACAAAAGCAACCTGTTAAAATGAATTTCTCGAATTTAGAATATCAAGTTGATTTTGATTACTTAAAAAATATTGAGTATTATAAAGATTATAACCGTAAAAAAAGAGCTTGGCACGAAGAAAATTATTCATACTACTTAAGATTTCTCCATTTAGGCCTTTGGGAAGATTATGTCTTATCAAATAAAATCCATTCTCCTTTTTTTCAATGGTTTGAATTAATTTATGCCCCTAAACATAAAATAAATTACCCATTTAAAAATGATTCTATCACTCCCATTTTAGAGAAAAAATATAAAGATATTATTTCTAATAAAGAAATTATTGCTAATTTTCCACCAAAAGGAGAAATTATTATTAACGATATGTTTATTGCAACTCCTTTAGTTCAAGCCCCAAATCCATTAACTACCGAAAAGGGTCTTCAAAAAATTATTTACCAAAATAACTATGCAAATGAAACCTTATCTAGTATTACCGAGCATCTAGTAAAAATTGAAGAAAAAATTTTTAAAGATAAAAACATTAACAAGCAAGATATGGCAAGCACTAGTAATTTAAGTTTTGTTCCTTGCCAAATCGATGGTAATTTTAATCTAGGAAATACAGATTTAATTAACGAATTAGAAAAAAGACTTTCAAAACTTCATATCTCAAACACTAATAATATTAATACTCTTACGAATGAAGAATCTGAAAATAGTGATATTAATAGTGAAACAAATTTTGAAACTCTTGCTCAACAATTTAATACGAATGATGATATTAATCAACTCACTAATGACTTTTCAAATCTTAATAAAATTCATCAATCAAAGCAAAGCACTTTCGGAAAAAATCCAAAACCAACCATAAGAAATTATTGGAATAGACCCTCTCTTCCAGATGTTCAACTTGAAGAACGAAGTTTTCAATTTGACCGTTCTCAATATGATGGTAATTCTGTTTATGAATGGAATATTGATGGCCATTCTGAACATCAAATTATGAATATTGTACAAGAAATGACTATGGCTGCTAATGCTTATAAAGCTCATAATAATACTCAACTCCAAATTGTTAATATTATTACTTCTGGTTTTACTGGCAGTCTTAAAGGCTGGTGGGATTTCTATATTTCACAAGAAGAAAAAGATTATATTTTATCTGCTAAGAAAACTATTATAAAACAAGAAAATAATCAACAAATACAAACATTTGAAGATGATATGGTTAACACTTTAATTTTTGCTATTATCAAAAACTTTGTAGGGGATCCTACTACTTTTCAAGAAAAAACTTCAGAAATTTTAATGAATTTACATTGCAGAAAACTTACTGATTTTAGATGGTATAAAGATAATTATCTTGTTAAAGTTTTTTCAAGACCCGATTGTAAAGAGTCTTATTGGAAAGAACGTTTTATTGCTGGCCTTCCAAAACTCTTTGCGGAAAGAGTTCGACAAAAATTAAGAGAAAATTTTAATAATACCATTCCTTATCAAAATCTAACTTATGGAGATTTAATAAACTATATTAATAAAGAGGGATTAGCAGTTTGTGCTGATCTTAGGTTTAAAGAAAAACTCAAAAAAGATAGAATTAACAGTAAAAATGAATTGGGAAATTTTTGCCAACAATATGGTTATCAGCCCTTGAATGGTCCGTCTACTTCAAAATCTAAAGTTTTTAAGAAAAGATCTTCAAAATATTTTAGGAAAAAGAAATATAATCTTCCAGAAAATTATAAAAAGGGTAAAGATTACGCTTCGAAAGCCAAAAAACCCTATAGACAAAATTATAAAAAATCTAAAAGAAAATCAAAAGATATTATTATTTGTCATAAATGTGGGCGTAATGGTCATACAGCAAATAATTGTTATGCTAAGACGAAAATAAATGAGTTAAATGTCTCTGAAGACTTGAAAGAACAAATAAGAAAAATTATTTTAAATACTGATTCAGATTCCGATGAAAGTATTTCTGACTTTCAAACAAATGATTTAAATATTCTCGAAAATACTACTTCAAGTTCTGAAGATTCTGATATTTGCGAATGTATTGGTAAATGTCACTGTAACAATTTAATCAATGTAATCACTAGTGGCTCCATTAATGTTCTTTCGCAAGATGATAAAGATCTTTTAAACTCTCTTGATTCTATAAAAGATAAAAATATCCAAGAATTGCTAATAAAACAGATGCTTAATAAAACTAATAACATAACTCCTGCTAATAATGAAAATTTTAATTTAAAAAGTATATACGAAAGATTTACTGAAGCAAAGCCAATTTCTATGCAAGAACTTCAAGAAGAATTAAAAATAGTAAAACGAGAAATAAAAGAAATAAAAAATAAAATTTTAATTTTAGAAAAAGAAAAACCTTCTACTTTTAAAAACAAAAATATAGAAATTAATAATGAAGAAGAAAATAAAATTGAAAATGTAACTATTGGTAAACTTATAAATAATCAAGTTTCTCAAAAATGGAACACAAAAATTACTTTAGTTAAGGATAATTTTAAAATTAACCTAACTGCTTTAATTGATAGTGGTGCTGATATGAATTGTATTCAAGAAGGAATTTTTCCTACACAATTTTATGAAAAAACTACATCTAGACTTACTGGTGCCGGAGGTACAAAATTAATTGTAAATTATAAAGTTTCTGATGTTCATATTTGTAATGACCAAGATTACTGTTATAAAACTCACCTAATTTTAGTAAAAGATCTATCTTCTCCTTTAATTCTAGGAACACCTTTCATTACAAAACTATATCCTTTTATGGTTCATGATGATGGTATAAGAACCAACGTTTTTGGAAAAGAAATTATATTTAAATTTTGTGAACCTCCTCTATATTCAACAATTAATGTCCTTAATTATAAAACGCAACAAGCCAAATATCTTATTAACGAAATAAATAATGTTCGAATAACTAATCAATTAAGTGATAATAATATTCAAAATAAAATAACCGGATTAAAATTAAAATTTGAAAAAAATGTTTGTTCTAATATTCCTAATGCCTTTTGGAATAGAAAGCAACATATTGTAAAACTACCATATATAAAAAATTTTAATGAAAAGGATATTCCTTCAAAATCTAGAGCCATTCACATGAATAATGAATTAGAAAGTCATTGTAAAAATGAAATTCAAGATTTAATAAATAAAAAACTCATAAGACCTTCTAAGTCACCATGGTCTTGTTCAGCATTTTATGTTATGAATGCTGCAGAATTAGAAAGAGGATCACCAAGATTAGTTATCAATTATAAACCTTTAAACAAAGTTTTAGAATGGATTCGTTATCCTATTCCTAATAAACGAAATTTGCTAAAAAAGCTTTATGATTCAAAAATATTTTCAAAGTTTGATATGAAATCAGGATTTTGGCAAATACAAATTCATGAGGAAGATAAATACAAAACTGGTTTTAATGTTCCCTTTGGGCATTTTGAATGGAATGTAATGCCTTTTGGATTAAAAAATGCTCCTTCTGAATTCCAAAATATTATGAATGATATCATAACTCCTATAAGTAGTTTTGCTATTGCTTATATCGACGATGTCCTAATTTTTTCAAAATCAATTGATCAACATTTTAAACATTTAAATCAATTTCATGATTTAATTTATCAAAATGGTTTAGCTGTCTCTGCAACAAAAATGCATTTATTTAAAAATGAAATTCGTTTTTTAGGACATGATATTGTCAAAAACACTATTAGACCTATAACAAGAAGCTTGCAATTTTCTACTAAATTTCCTGATGAAATTAAAGATAAAAAACAACTTCAAAGATTTTTAGGATGCTTAAATTACATCCATGATTTTTTCAAAGATTTAGGGATCATATGTAAACCGCTTTATAATCGATTAAAAGACAATCCTGAACCATGGACTCAAAAACATACAGATATAATTAAATATATAAAACAAAAGGTCCCTACTTTACCATGTTTAAATTTACCTCATCCCGATGCCAAAATCATAGTTGAAACCGATGCTAGTGATATTGGATTCGGAGGAATTTTAAAACAAAAATTTGTTAACTCAACTGAAGAGCAATTAGTTCGATATTACTCTGGTGCATGGAATGATACACAGAAAAATTATTCAACTGTCAAAAAGGAAATTTTAAGCATTGTTTTATGTATTAAGAAATTTGAAGATGATTTATTTATGAAAACTTTTTTATTAAGAATAGATTGTCAATCTGCAAAAAGTATTTTGGAAAAAGATGTAAAAAATATTATTTCCAAGCAAATTTTTGCTCGTTGGCAAGCCCTCTTAGGTAACTTTGATTTCGAAATAGAATTTATAAAAGGAGAAAATAACTCACTTCCTGACTTTCTTTCTCGAGAATTTTTGCAGGGAAAATGAGTTCATCGTCCTCTTCCAAACATGATGACAAGAAGCCAGTCTATCAAAATCTTGTTCCAGCCTCTCAAAAGCTAGTTCCATTTCAAAATCAAAATCGTTTTTCTCCTTTAACACCTACTTCTAAGAATTCACAACTTTATTCTAATATCCTTCAGTCAAAACTTGTTACTCCAAAAGTTGCTTCAACTGACACAATAAGCCCTTTTGCAAAACCTATCTCTCCTCAAACTCAAAAATCTGTTACTCCTAGCCCTTCTACAAAAACTCCTTATGTTCTTAATCCAAATTTCCTAAGAGTTCAAATTCTTGAAGATTTTCAAATCCATAAGTTAGACCAAGGTTTTCATATTCTCACCAATCATCTCTTTGGACAAGGAAAAACCTTTTATGTTGATTCATATAAAACCCGAGAATATTATCAAGCTATTTTGCAAGAATCTGGTTCAGTCAATTTTGTTCATCGTTCTAATTCTAAAGAGGGAAACATTGATTTTAGCAAAGCTCATATTATCAAAATCATTTCTCCAGAAAGTTGGTTTCCAAACCTTCACTCTGAAAAACCTCTTATAAGTTATCCTGCTTATCCCAAATTTTCTTACTATGATTATCAAGACGCCTGGACTAAGGCATTCTTTATTCGGAATTATTCACATTCATGGTTTATCTTCTTTGATTTGAACTTCAATTGTGAATATCCAAGATGGTTTATCAATTGGTACAAATATATGGGTATTCTTCCAAATTGTTTACCAAAAGAAATTTACGATGGATATCTCAAATTTAAAGAATTGTTTATTCAACAAATTCCAGAATTTGAATACATGTTACAATTCACTATGATATTTAAAGTTCCATGGATAATGTCTTGGACTTTTCATTATCAAGAAGCAAAGGACACCTCTCCTCCCTGGCTTAATCGCCAATTTCGCTCAAAATGGTGGGATAAAATGAAGATTTCTCAAGCTAGTGAACAAGCAGTAATTAAACATTATCAAGAAATATATATTCAAAAACCAGAAGTCGAAGCCACTTTTATCAACAGTCTTCCCAAAAGCGATGTGGATCTAATTGCAAGAATTAAAGATGCTGCTACCTCTTCTCCTCAAGAACTTCAAAAATTACTTCAAGAAATTCGCCAAACTCCATCAGTTTCTGACGATTCTCCAAAATCTATAAAGAATGATTTATTCGAAGACGCTCAAGACCCTTTTGATGATCCTTATGAAGAATAAGAAATCATTATCCATAAATTTGATGTAATATTTTAAATGTAAGATATTTCGTTTTTTCTATTATCAAAATTTCGTTTTTCAAGTACGAATACATGTATACTATGTAGGTATTCATGTATTTATGTATAAACAAATTTTATCAAAATTATTATCAAATCTATAATCAATGATGATATGAAGACAAAAAACTTTAGAAGATGCTCTATAATGGCTTGCTTTATCAAAAGAAGATGAATGACAACCACTTTCAAGGACAACCACTTGCAAATAATTATTTATTGGCCATGGATTTTTACGGAAAAATTTATCACAAGATGATTTCAAGACTTCGAAGACTCCAAGATGATTATAAATAGAGGTTATCACAAGAGAAAAAATTCATTCTCTAAAAAAAAAATGTTCATCCAATGTCTAAAAATTCTCCAAGAGTCTCTCTTTCTACTAGTAGATGTTCAAAGTCTTTAGATTTTCAAATAATTCTTTCTCCAGAAGTATGTACTGATTGTAATTCAAGCCTAATTCAAGAAGGTATTATCTAAAATATTCTATCGTTGTGTTATTTTTATGATAATTTCATTTCGAGTTATTCTAACTATTAATTCTACAAGATTTGAAATTTTTGTTAAAATAGTACTCGTTTTTAATAATCAAATTAATCAAATTCATGGTTAGATCATTTAATTATGTCTAGCAAAATTTTGATGAATTGTATTCCTAATAGAAATATTCTTTTAAAAATACAGCAAATCCAAGAATCTATTAATAACTCTGAGCAAAATCTTAAAGATTCTTATAAACTTAATAATCAAGGCACAATTTTAAACAATAATCATATTCATGATGTTAGACGATTCATAAGAGCAAGTATTAAAATTTGTTACAAACAGATACGTTATCTTAAAGATTCTTATAAACTTCATAATCAAGGCACAATTTTAAACAATAATCATATTCATGATGTTAGACGATTCATAAGAGCAAGTATTAAAATTCGTTACAAACAGATACGTTATCTAAAAACAAAACTAGTCATTTTCTAATTATCTAAAAACAAAACTAGTCATTTTCTAATTATACTAAAATGGTATCAGAGCCAAGAAAAGATTTTGGGGTGGTTATGCATGATATATTTACTTCTAAAGTTTTTGGTTTAATATCCTATAAGAAATATATAAGTTTTAATAAGCATGATACAGAGACAAGACCAGTGATTGGCTGGATTAGCGTAAAGCGCGCAGATAAGGACGTAAGTCGCGGTGCCGGACCACAATCATCGTCGGGACGAATCCCCTCTGTTCACCATTATTAAAACAGGTAAGTTTTCTTATAGAATTTTAAAACAAAAAATATGAGTAAATTTTCAGGCATACTATCCAAAAAATATATTCTTGGTAAAAATATCAATAATGAACAAGATAATGATGATAATCAAATAAATTCTATTGAAGAAACCGTTAATAACATAGAACAAAGTTTGAATAATTGGACAATACCTAAAACTAATATTAATACAATATATAAAATAGGAACTTTTGATTACTTTCAAGGTTATTCTATTAAAATGACAGAACAAACTTTGTCTATTGGTCAAAACCAACAAAACTTACATTTGTTATCATCACGATCTATTCTAGAGCATAGAACGAAATATAAATTTTTACATGTCGGTTTAGTCCAAATTGCTATCAAGCCTCTATTTAGAATTGGAATAGATGCCCCTGTTCTCCTTATTTTAAGAGACAGGAGACATAAAGATTTTCAAAATTCTATTTTAGCTATGGCTGAAACAAATATTGCTAACGGACCTATTTATTTCAATTGTTATCTGAATTTCTCTGTAGGATTATTTGATAAAAATATTTTAGATACTTTAGTTTTAACTATAGAAACAAAAAATTTAGAATTTAAGGATGATACAAAGCCTTTAGCAATAATTTATCGTGTTTGTTACAAAACTATGACAACTACACTTGAACCAAAAACACGTTTATCAAATCCTAAAAATGAAACAATTATTTTTGAAGCAAATACTAACCATACCAAAGTTCATACACCAAAAAGATTAAAATGGTCTGATATAACCCAATCATGTAATTGGAACTTACAAAATGTTATTGATCCAAAACCATTAGACTCTTCAAAACAAATCTCAAATATTATTGAATATAATGATGGTTCTGTAGATATAAATTTTTCTTCCTTAAATATTTCATCATCCAGATTATCAACTTCTTTTCCAGAAACAGGCTCTTCAAAATCTTCGTTATTAAAGTCGAGATCTTTAAAACTAAAAACTGTTGACTATACTAATTCTATTCCCAAACCATTATATCAAGATGATCAAAATAGTGAAAATAGTCTTCCTAGTCCTACTAAATCAGATTTTATTGATGAACTTCAGAATTTTAAACAACAATTATGAGTTCTAAAATACAAATTAATTGTTCACAAAATAATAAGCTTTGGGCTAATATGTTAAAAAGACATTGGAAGATAAATTCTAATATATGCAAAACAATTCAACATTTAGAAGAAACTAAAACTTATGAAAATAATAATTTATACAAAATATCTCCATATACTAATAAGTATAATAAACAAATAGAAAAAAATTTCTAGGCTAAAGATAGGAATAAAAAAATACGAAAAATCAAGAAGTCATAATTTAGAATCGATAAAGCATATTTCTTCAATCCTAACAAAAGCAACCTGTTAAAATGAATTTCTCGAATTTAGAATATCAAGTTGATTTTGATTACTTAAAAAATATTGAGTATTATAAAGATTATAACCGTAAAAAAAGAGCTTGGCACGAAGAAAATTATTCATACTACTTAAGATTTCTCCATTTAGGCCTTTGGGAAGATTATGTCTTATCAAATAAAATCCATTCTCCTTTTTTTCAATGGTTTGAATTAATTTATGCCCCTAAACATAAAATAAATTACCCATTTAAAAATGATTCTATCACTCCCATTTTAGAGAAAAAATATAAAGATATTATTTCTAATAAAGAAATTATTGCTAATTTTCCACCAAAAGGAGAAATTATTATTAACGATATGTTTATTGCAACTCCTTTAGTTCAAGCCCCAAATCCATTAACTACCGAAAAGGGTCTTCAAAAAATTATTTACCAAAATAACTATGCAAATGAAACCTTATCTAGTATTACCGAGCATCTAGTAAAAATTGAAGAAAAAATTTTTAAAGATAAAAACATTAACAAGCAAGATATGGCAAGCACTAGTAATTTAAGTTTTGTTCCTTGCCAAATCGATGGTAATTTTAATCTAGGAAATACAGATTTAATTAACGAATTAGAAAAAAGACTTTCAAAACTTCATATCTCAAACACTAATAATATTAATACTCTTACGAATGAAGAATCTGAAAATAGTGATATTAATAGTGAAACAAATTTTGAAACTCTTGCTCAACAATTTAATACGAATGATGATATTAATCAACTCACTAATGACTTTTCAAATCTTAATAAAATTCATCAATCAAAGCAAAGCACTTTCGGAAAAAATCCAAAACCAACCATAAGAAATTATTGGAATAGACCCTCTCTTCCAGATGTTCAACTTGAAGAACGAAGTTTTCAATTTGACCGTTCTCAATATGATGGTAATTCTGTTTATGAATGGAATATTGATGGCCATTCTGAACATCAAATTATGAATATTGTACAAGAAATGACTATGGCTGCTAATGCTTATAAAGCTCATAATAATACTCAACTCCAAATTGTTAATATTATTACTTCTGGTTTTACTGGCAGTCTTAAAGGCTGGTGGGATTTCTATATTTCACAAGAAGAAAAAGATTATATTTTATCTGCTAAGAAAACTATTATAAAACAAGAAAATAATCAACAAATACAAACATTTGAAGATGATATGGTTAACACTTTAATTTTTGCTATTATCAAAAACTTTGTAGGGGATCCTACTACTTTTCAAGAAAAAACTTCAGAAATTTTAATGAATTTACATTGCAGAAAACTTACTGATTTTAGATGGTATAAAGATAATTATCTTGTTAAAGTTTTTTCAAGACCCGATTGTAAAGAGTCTTATTGGAAAGAACGTTTTATTGCTGGCCTTCCAAAACTCTTTGCGGAAAGAGTTCGACAAAAATTAAGAGAAAATTTTAATAATACCATTCCTTATCGAAATCTAACTTATGGAGATTTAATAAACTATATTAATAAAGAGGGATTAGCAGTTTGTGCTGATCTTAGGTTTAAAGAAAAACTCAAAAAAGATAGAATTAACAGTAAAAATGAATTGGGAAATTTTTGCCAACAATATGGTTATCAGCCCTTGAATGGTCCGTCTACTTCAAAATCTAAAGTTTTTAAGAAAAGATCTTCAAAATATTTTAGGAAAAAGAAATATAATCTTCCAGAAAATTATAAAAAGGGTAAAGATTACGCTTCGAAAGCCAAAAAACCCTATAGACAAAATTATAAAAAATCTAAAAGAAAATCAAAAGATATTATTATTTGTCATAAATGTGGGCGTAATGGTCATACAGCAAATAATTGTTATGCTAAGACGAAAATAAATGAGTTAAATGTCTCTGAAGACTTGAAAGAACAAATAAGAAAAATTATTTTAAATACTGATTCAGATTCCGATGAAAGTATTTCTGACTTTCAAACAAATGATTTAAATATTCTCGAAAATACTACTTCAAGTTCTGAAGATTCTGATATTTGCGAATGTATTGGTAAATGTCACTGTAACAATTTAATCAATGTAATCACTAGTGGCTCCATTAATGTTCTTTCGCAAGATGATAAAGATCTTTTAAACTCTCTTGATTCTATAAAAGATAAAAATATCCAAGAATTGCTAATAAAACAGATGCTTAATAAAACTAATAACATAACTCCTGCTAATAATGAAAATTTTAATTTAAAAAGTATATACGAAAGATTTACTGAAGCAAAGCCAATTTCTATGCAAGAACTTCAAGAAGAATTAAAAATAGTAAAACGAGAAATAAAAGAAATAAAAAATAAAATTTTAATTTTAGAAAAAGAAAAACCTTCTACTTTTAAAAACAAAAATATAGAAATTAATAATGAAGAAGAAAATAAAATTGAAAATGTAACTATTGGTAAACTTATAAATAATCAAGTTTCTCAAAAATGGAACACTAAAATTACTTTAGTTAAGGATAATTTTAAAATTAACCTAACTGCTTTAATTGATAGTGGTGCTGATATGAATTGTATTCAAGAAGGAATTTTTCCTACACAATTTTATGAAAAAACTACATCTAGACTTACTGGTGCCGGAGGTACAAAATTAATTGTAAATTATAAAGTTTCTGATGTTCATATTTGTAATGACCAAGATTACTGTTATAAAACTCACCTAATTTTAGTAAAAGATCTATCTTCTCCTTTAATTCTAGGAACACCTTTCATTACAAAACTATATCCTTTTATGGTTCATGATGATGGTATAAGAACCAACGTTTTTGGAAAAGAAATTATATTTAAATTTTGTGAACCTCCTCTATATTCAACAATTAATGTCCTTAATTATAAAACGCAACAAGCCAAATATCTTATTAACGAAATAAATAATGTTCGAATAACTAATCAATTAAGTGATAATAATATTCAAAATAAAATAACCGGATTAAAATTAAAATTTGAAAAAAATGTTTGTTCTAATATTCCTAATGCCTTTTGGAATAGAAAGCAACATATTGTAAAACTACCATATATAAAAAAATTTAATGAAAAGGATATTCCTTCAAAATCTAGAGCCATTCACATGAATAATGAATTAGAAAGTCATTGTAAAAATGAAATTCAAGATTTAATAAATAAAAAACTCATAAGACCTTCTAAGTCACCATGGTCTTGTTCAGCATTTTATGTTATGAATGCTGCAGAATTAGAAAGAGGATCACCAAGATTAGTTATCAATTATAAACCTTTAAACAAAGTTTTAGAATGGATTCGTTATCCTATTCCTAATAAACGAAATTTGCTAAAAAAGCTTTATGATTCAAAAATATTTTCAAAGTTTGATATGAAATCAGGATTTTGGCAAATACAAATTCATGAGGAAGATAAATACAAAACTGGTTTTAATGTTCCCTTTGGGCATTTTGAATGGAATGTAATGCCTTTTGGATTAAAAAATGCTCCTTCTGAATTCCAAAATATTATGAATGATATCATAACTCCTATAAGTAGTTTTGCTATTGCTTATATCGACGATGTCCTAATTTTTTCAAAATCAATTGATCAACATTTTAAACATTTAAATCAATTTCATGATTTAATTTATCAAAATGGTTTAGCTGTCTCTGCAACAAAAATGCATTTATTTAAAAATGAAATTCGTTTTTTAGGACATGATATTGTCAAAAACACTATTAGACCTATAACAAGAAGCTTGCAATTTTCTACTAAATTTCCTGATGAAATTAAAGATAAAAAACAACTTCAAAGATTTTTAGGATGCTTAAATTACATCCATGATTTTTTCAAAGATTTAGGGATCATATGTAAACCGCTTTATAATCGATTAAAAGACAATCCTGAACCATGGACTCAAAAACATACAGATATAATTAAATATATAAAACAAAAGGTCCCTACTTTACCATGTTTAAATTTACCTCATCCCGATGCCAAAATCATAGTTGAAACCGATGCTAGTGATATTGGATTCGGAGGAATTTTAAAACAAAAATTTGTTAACTCAACTGAAGAGCAATTAGTTCGATATTACTCTGGTGCATGGAATGATACACAGAAAAATTATTCAACTGTCAAAAAGGAAATTTTAAGCATTGTTTTATGTATTAAGAAATTTGAAGATGATTTATTTATGAAAACTTTTTTATTAAGGATAGATTGTCAATCTGCAAAAAGTATTTTGGAAAAAGATGTAAAAAATATTATTTCCAAGCAAATTTTTGCTCGTTGGCAAGCCCTCTTAGGTAACTTTGATTTCGAAATAGAATTTATAAAAGGAGAAAATAACTCACTTCCTGACTTTCTTTCTCGAGAATTTTTGCAGGGAAAATGAGTTCATCGTCCTCTTCCAAACATGATGACAAGAAGCCAGTCTATCAAAATCTTGTTCCAGCCTCTCAAAAGCTAGTTCCATTTCAAAATCAAAATCGTTTTTCTCCTTTAACACCTACTTCTAAGAATTCACAACTTTATTCTAATATCCTTCAGTCAAAACTTGTTACTCCAAAAGTTGCTTCAACTGACACAATAAGCCCTTTTGCAAAACCTATCTCTCCTCAAACTCAAAAATCTGTTACTCCTAGCCCTTCTACAAAAACTCCTTATGTTCTTAATCCAAATTTCCTAAGAGTTCAAATTCTTGAAGATTTTCAAATCCATAAGTTACACCAAGGTTTTCATATTCTCACCAATCATCTCTTTGGACAAGGAAAAACCTTTTATGTTGATTCATATAAAACCCGAGAATATTATCAAGCTATTTTGCAAGAATCTGGTTCAGTCAATTTTGTTCATCGTTCTAATTCTAAAGAGGGAAACAATGATTTTAGCAAAGCTCATATTATCAAAATCATTTCTCCAGAAAGTTGGTTTCCAAACCTTCACTCTGAAAAACCTCTTATAAGTTATCCTGCTTATCCCAAATTTTCTTACTATGATTATCAAGACGCCTGGACTAAGGCATTCTTTATTCGGAATTATTCACATTCATGGTTTATCTTCTTTGATTTGAACTTCAATTGTGAATATCCAAGATGGTTTATCAATTGGTACAAATATATGGGTATTCTTCCAAATTGTTTACCAAAAGAAATTTACGATGGATATCTCAAATTTAAAGAATTGTTTATTCAACAAATTCCAGAATTTGAATACATGTTACAATTCACTATGATATTTAAAGTTCCATGGATAATGTCTTGGACTTTTCATTATCAAGAAGCAAAGGACACCTCTCCTCCCTGGCTTAATCGCCAATTTCGCTCAAAATGGTGGGATAAAATGAAGATTTCTCAAGCTAGTGAACAAGCAGTAATTAAACATTATCAAGAAATATATATTCAAAAACCAGAAGTCGAAGCCACTTTTATCAACAGTCTTCCCAAAAGCGATGTGGATCTAATTGCAAGAATTAAAGATGCTGCTACCTCTTCTCCTCAAGAACTTCAAAAATTACTTCAAGAAATTCGCCAAACTCCATCAGTTTCTGACGATTCTCCAAAATCTATAAAGAATGATTTATTCGAAGACGCTCAAGACCCTTTTGATGATCCTTATGAAGAATAAGAAATCATTATCCATAAATTTGATGTAATATTTTAAATGTAAGATATTTCGTTTTTTCTATTATCAAAATTTCGTTTTTCAAGTACGAATACATGTATACTATGTAGGTATTCATGTATTTATGTATAAACAAATTTTATCAAAATTATTATCAAATCTATAATCAATGATGATATGAAGACAAAAAACTTTAGAAGATGCTCTATAATGGCTTGCTTTATCAAAAGAAGATGAATGACAACCACTTTCAAGGACAACCACTTGCAAATAATCATTTATTGGCCATGGATTTTTACGGAAAAATTTATCACAAGATGATTTCAAGACTTCGAAGACTCCAAGATGATTATAAATAGAGGTTATCACAAGAGAAAAAATTCATTCTCTAAAAAAAAAAATGTTCATCCAATGTCTAAAAATTCTCCAAGAGTCTCTCTTTCTACTAGTAGATGTTCAAAGTCTTTAGATTTTCAAATAATTCTTTCTCCAGAAGTATGTACTGATTGTAATTCAAGCCTAATTCAAGAAGGTATTATCTAAAATATTCTATCGTTGTGTTATTTTTATGATAATTTCATTTCGAGTTATTCTAACTATTAATTCTACAAGATTTGAAATTTTTGTTAAAATAGTACTCGTTTTTAATAATCAAATTAATCAAATTCATGGTTAGATCATTTAATTATGTCTAGCAAAATTTTGATGAATTGTATTCCTAATAGAAATATTCTTTTAAAAATACAGCAAATCCAAGAATCTATTAATAACTCTGAGCAAAATCTTAAAGATTCTTATAAACTTAATAATCAAGGCACAATTTTAAACAATAATCATATTCATGATGTTAGACGATTCATAAGAGCAAGTATTAAAATTTGTTACAAACAGATACGTTATCTTAAAGATTCTTATAAACTTCATAATCAAGGCACAATTTTAAACAATAATCATATTCATGATGTTAGACGATTCATAAGAGCAAGTATTAAAATTCGTTACAAACAGATACGTTATCTAAAAACAAAACTAGTCATTTTCTAATTATCTAAAAACAAAACTAGTCATTTTCTAATTATACTAAAATGGTATCAGAGCCAAGAAAAGATTTTGGGGTGGTTATGCATGATATATTTACTTCTAAAGTTTTTGGTTTAATATCCTATAAGAAATATATAAGTTTTAATAAGCATGATACAGAGACAAGACCAGTGATTGGCTGGATTAGCGTAAAGCGCGCAGATAAGGACGTAAGTCGCGGTGCCGGACCACAATCATCGTCGGGACGAATCCCCTCTGTTCACCATTATTAAAACAGGTAAGTTTTCTTATAGAATTTTAAAACAAAAAATATGAGTAAATTTTCAGGCATACTATCCAAAAAATATATTCTTGGTAAAAATATCAATAATGAACAAGATAATGATGATAATCAAATAAATTCTATTGAAGAAACCGTTAATAACATAGAACAAAGTTTGAATAATTGGACAATACCTAAAACTAATATTAATACAATATATAAAATAGGAACTTTTGATTACTTTCAAGGTTATTCTATTAAAATGACAGAACAAACTTTGTCTATTGGTCAAAACCAACAAAACTTACATTTGTTATCATCACGATCTATTCTAGAGCATAGAACGAAATATAAATTTTTACATGTCGGTTTAGTCCAAATTGCTATCAAGCCTCTATTTAGAATTGGAATAGATGCCCCTGTTCTCCTTATTTTAAGAGACAGGAGACATAAAGATTTTCAAAATTCTATTTTAGCTATGGCTGAAACAAATATTGCTAACGGACCTATTTATTTCAATTGTTATCCGAATTTCTCTGTAGGATTATTTGATAAAAATATTTTAGATACTTTAGTTTTAACTATAGAAACAAAAAATTTAGAATTTAAGGATGATACAAAGCCTTTAGCAATAATTTATCGTGTTTGTTACAAAACTATGACAACTACACTTGAACCAAAAACACGTTTATCAAATCCTAAAAATGAAACAATTATTTTTGAAGCAAATACTAACCATACCAAAGTTCATACACCAAAAAGATTAAAATGGTCTGATATAACCCAATCATGTAATTGGAACTTACAAAATGTTATTGATCCAAAACCATTAGACTCTTCAAAACAAATCTCAAATATTATTGAATATAATGATGGTTCTGTAGATATAAATTTTTCTTCCTTAAATATTTCATCATCCAGATTATCAACTTCTTTTCCAGAAACAGGCTCTTCAAAATCTTCGTTATTAAAGTCGAGATCTTTAAAACTAAAAACTGTTGACTATACTAATTCTATTCCCAAACCATTATATCAAGATGATCAAAATAGTGAAAATAGTCTTCCTAGTCCTACTAAATCAGATTTTATTGATGAACTTCAGAATTTTAAACAACAATTATGAGTTCTAAAATACAAATTAATTGTTCACAAAATAATAAGCTTTGGGCTAATATGTTAAAAAGACATTGGAAGATAAATTCTAATATATGCAAAACAATTCAACATTTAGAAGAAACTAAAACTTATGAAAATAATAATTTATACAAAATATCTCCATATACTAATAAGTATAATAAACAAATAGAAAAAAATTTCTAGGCTAAAGATAGGAATAAAAAAATACGAAAAATCAAGAAGTCATAATTTAGAATCGATAAAGCATATTTCTTCAATCCTAACAAAAGCAACCTGTTAAAATGAATTTCTCGAATTTAGAATATCAAGTTGATTTTGATTACTTAAAAAATATTGAGTATTATAAAGATTATAACCGTAAAAAAAGAGCTTGGCACGAAGAAAATTATTCATACTACTTAAGATTTCTCCATTTAGGCCTTTGGGAAGATTATGTCTTATCAAATAAAATCCATTCTCCTTTTTTTCAATGGTTTGAATTAATTTATGCCCCTAAACATAAAATAAATTACCCATTTAAAAATGATTCTATCACTCCCATTTTAGAGAAAAAATATAAAGATATTATTTCTAATAAAGAAATTATTGCTAATTTTCCACCAAAAGGAGAAATTATTATTAACGATATGTTTATTGCAACTCCTTTAGTTCAAGCCCCAAATCCATTAACTACCGAAAAGGGTCTTCAAAAAATTATTTACCAAAATAACTATGCAAATGAAACCTTATCTAGTATTACCGAGCATCTAGTAAAAATTGAAGAAAAAATTTTTAAAGATAAAAACATTAACAAGCAAGATATGGCAAGCACTAGTAATTTAAGTTTTGTTCCTTGCCAAATCGATGGTAATTTTAATCTAGGAAATACAGATTTAATTAACGAATTAGAAAAAAGACTTTCAAAACTTCATATCTCAAACACTAATAATATTAATACTCTTACGAATGAAGAATCTGAAAATAGTGATATTAATAGTGAAACAAATTTTGAAACTCTTGCTCAACAATTTAATACGAATGATGATATTAATCAACTCACTAATGACTTTTCAAATCTTAATAAAATTCATCAATCAAAGCAAAGCACTTTCGGAAAAAATCCAAAACCAACCATAAGAAATTATTGGAATAGACCCTCTCTTCCAGATGTTCAACTTGAAGAACGAAGTTTTCAATTTGACCGTTCTCAATATGATGGTAATTCTGTTTATGAATGGAATATTGATGGCCATTCTGAACATCAAATTATGAATATTGTACAAGAAATGACTATGGCTGCTAATGCTTATAAAGCTCATAATAATACTCAACTCCAAATTGTTAATATTATTACTTCTGGTTTTACTGGCAGTCTTAAAGGCTGGTGGGATTTCTATATTTCACAAGAAGAAAAAGATTATATTTTATCTGCTAAGAAAACTATTATAAAACAAGAAAATAATCAACAAATACAAACATTTGAAGATGATATGGTTAACACTTTAATTTTTGCTATTATCAAAAACTTTGTAGGGGATCCTACTACTTTTCAAGAAAAAACTTCAGAAATTTTAATGAATTTACATTGCAGAAAACTTACTGATTTTAGATGGTATAAAGATAATTATCTTGTTAAAGTTTTTTCAAGACCCGATTGTAAAGAGTCTTATTGGAAAGAACGTTTTATTGCTGGCCTTCCAAAACTCTTTGCGGAAAGAGTTCGACAAAAATTAAGAGAAAATTTTAATAATACCATTCCTTATCGAAATCTAACTTATGGAGATTTAATAAACTATATTAATAAAGAGGGATTAGCAGTTTGTGCTGATCTTAGGTTTAAAGAAAAACTCAAAAAAGATAGAATTAACAGTAAAAATGAATTGGGAAATTTTTGCCAACAATATGGTTATCAGCCCTTGAATGGTCCGTCTACTTCAAAATCTAAAGTTTTTAAGAAAAGATCTTCAAAATATTTTAGGAAAAAGAAATATAATCTTCCAGAAAATTATAAAAAGGGTAAAGATTACGCTTCGAAAGCCAAAAAACCCTATAGACAAAATTATAAAAAATCTAAAAGAAAATCAAAAGATATTATTATTTGTCATAAATGTGGGCGTAATGGTCATACAGCAAATAATTGTTATGCTAAGACGAAAATAAATGAGTTAAATGTCTCTGAAGACTTGAAAGAACAAATAAGAAAAATTATTTTAAATACTGATTCAGATTCCGATGAAAGTATTTCTGACTTTCAAACAAATGATTTAAATATTCTCGAAAATACTACTTCAAGTTCTGAAGATTCTGATATTTGCGAATGTATTGGTAAATGTCACTGTAACAATTTAATCAATGTAATCACTAGTGGCTCCATTAATGTTCTTTCGCAAGATGATAAAGATCTTTTAAACTCTCTTGATTCTATAAAAGATAAAAATATCCAAGAATTGCTAATAAAACAGATGCTTAATAAAACTAATAACATAACTCCTGCTAATAATGAAAATTTTAATTTAAAAAGTATATACGAAAGATTTACTGAAGCAAAGCCAATTTCTATGCAAGAACTTCAAGAAGAATTAAAAATAGTAAAACGAGAAATAAAAGAAATAAAAAATAAAATTTTAATTTTAGAAAAAGAAAAACCTTCTACTTTTAAAAACAAAAATATAGAAATTAATAATGAAGAAGAAAATAAAATTGAAAATGTAACTATTGGTAAACTTATAAATAATCAAGTTTCTCAAAAATGGAACACTAAAATTACTTTAGTTAAGGATAATTTTAAAATTAACCTAACTGCTTTAATTGATAGTGGTGCTGATATGAATTGTATTCAAGAAGGAATTTTTCCTACACAATTTTATGAAAAAACTACATCTAGACTTACTGGTGCCGGAGGTACAAAATTAATTGTAAATTATAAAGTTTCTGATGTTCATATTTGTAATGACCAAGATTACTGTTATAAAACTCACCTAATTTTAGTAAAAGATCTATCTTCTCCTTTAATTCTAGGAACACCTTTCATTACAAAACTATATCCTTTTATGGTTCATGATGATGGTATAAGAACCAACGTTTTTGGAAAAGAAATTATATTTAAATTTTGTGAACCTCCTCTATATTCAACAATTAATGTCCTTAATTATAAAACGCAACAAGCCAAATATCTTATTAACGAAATAAATAATGTTCGAATAACTAATCAATTAAGTGATAATAATATTCAAAATAAAATAACCGGATTAAAATTAAAATTTGAAAAAAATGTTTGTTCTAATATTCCTAATGCCTTTTGGAATAGAAAGCAACATATTGTAAAACTACCATATATAAAAATTTTTAATGAAAAGGATATTCCTTCAAAATCTAGAGCCATTCACATGAATAATGAATTAGAAAGTCATTGTAAAAATGAAATTCAAGATTTAATAAATAAAAAACTCATAAGACCTTCTAAGTCACCATGGTCTTGTTCAGCATTTTATGTTATGAATGCTGCAGAATTAGAAAGAGGATCACCAAGATTAGTTATCAATTATAAACCTTTAAACAAAGTTTTAGAATGGATTCGTTATCCTATTCCTAATAAACGAAATTTGCTAAAAAAGCTTTATGATTCAAAAATATTTTCAAAGTTTGATATGAAATCAGGATTTTGGCAAATACAAATTCATGAGGAAGATAAATACAAAACTGGTTTTAATGTTCCCTTTGGGCATTTTGAATGGAATGTAATGCCTTTTGGATTAAAAAATGCTCCTTCTGAATTCCAAAATATTATGAATGATATCATAACTCCTATAAGTAGTTTTGCTATTGCTTATATCGACGATGTCCTAATTTTTTCAAAATCAATTGATCAACATTTTAAACATTTAAATCAATTTCATGATTTAATTTATCAAAATGGTTTAGCTGTCTCTGCAACAAAAATGCATTTATTTAAAAATGAAATTCGTTTTTTAGGACATGATATTGTCAAAAACACTATTAGACCTATAACAAGAAGCTTGCAATTTTCTACTAAATTTCCTGATGAAATTAAAGATAAAAAACAACTTCAAAGATTTTTAGGATGCTTAAATTACATCCATGATTTTTTCAAAGATTTAGGGATCATATGTAAACCGCTTTATAATCGATTAAAAGACAATCCTGAACCATGGACTCAAAAACATACAGATATAATTAAATATATAAAACAAAAGGTCCCTACTTTACCATGTTTAAATTTACCTCATCCCGATGCCAAAATCATAGTTGAAACCGATGCTAGTGATATTGGATTCGGAGGAATTTTAAAACAAAAATTTGTTAACTCAACTGAAGAGCAATTAGTTCGATATTACTCTGGTGCATGGAATGATACACAGAAAAATTATTCAACTGTCAAAAAGGAAATTTTAAGCATTGTTTTATGTATTAAGAAATTTGAAGATGATTTATTTATGAAAACTTTTTTATTAAGAATAGATTGTCAATCTGCAAAAAGTATTTTGGAAAAAGATGTAAAAAATATTATTTCCAAGCAAATTTTTGCTCGTTGGCAAGCCCTCTTAGGTAACTTTGATTTCGAAATAGAATTTATAAAAGGAGAAAATAACTCACTTCCTGACTTTCTTTCTCGAGAATTTTTGCAGGGAAAATGAGTTCATCGTCCTCTTCCAAACATGATGACAAGAAGCCAGTCTATCAAAATCTTGTTCCAGCCTCTCAAAAGCTAGTTCCATTTCAAAATCAAAATCGTTTTTCTCCTTTAACACCTACTTCTAAGAATTCACAACTTTATTCTAATATCCTTCAGTCAAAACTTGTTACTCCAAAAGTTGCTTCAACTGACACAATAAGCCCTTTTGCAAAACCTATCTCTCCTCAAACTCAAAAATCTGTTACTCCTAGCCCTTCTACAAAAACTCCTTATGTTCTTAATCCAAATTTCCTAAGAGTTCAAATTCTTGAAGATTTTCAAATCCATAAGTTACACCAAGGTTTTCATATTCTCACCAATCATCTCTTTGGACAAGGAAAAACCTTTTATGTTGATTCATATAAAACCCGAGAATATTATCAAGCTATTTTGCAAGAATCTGGTTCAGTCAATTTTGTTCATCGTTCTAATTCTAAAGAGGGAAACAATGATTTTAGCAAAGCTCATATTATCAAAATCATTTCTCCAGAAAGTTGGTTTCCAAACCTTCACTCTGAAAAACCTCTTATAAGTTATCCTGCTTATCCCAAATTTTCTTACTATGATTATCAAGACGCCTGGACTAAGGCATTCTTTATTCGGAATTATTCACATTCATGGTTTATCTTCTTTGATTTGAACTTCAATTGTGAATATCCAAGATGGTTTATCAATTGGTACAAATATATGGGTATTCTTCCAAATTGTTTACCAAAAGAAATTTACGATGGATATCTCAAATTTAAAGAATTGTTTATTCAACAAATTCCAGAATTTGAATACATGTTACAATTCACTATGATATTTAAAGTTCCATGGATAATGTCTTGGACTTTTCATTATCAAGAAGCAAAGGACACCTCTCCTCCCTGGCTTAATCGCCAATTTCGCTCAAAATGGTGGGATAAAATGAAGATTTCTCAAGCTAGTGAACAAGCAGTAATTAAACATTATCAAGAAATATATATTCAAAAACCAGAAGTCGAAGCCACTTTTATCAACAGTCTTCCCAAAAGCGATGTGGATCTAATTGCAAGAATTAAAGATGCTGCTACCTCTTCTCCTCAAGAACTTCAAAAATTACTTCAAGAAATTCGCCAAACTCCATCAGTTTCTGACGATTCTCCAAAATCTATAAAGAATGATTTATTCGAAGACGCTCAAGACCCTTTTGATGATCCTTATGAAGAATAAGAAATCATTATCCATAAATTTGATGTAATATTTTAAATGTAAGATATTTCGTTTTTTCTATTATCAAAATTTCGTTTTTCAAGTACGAATACATGTATACTATGTAGGTATTCATGTATTTATGTATAAACAAATTTTATCAAAATTATTATCAAATCTATAATCAATGATGATATGAAGACAAAAAACTTTAGAAGATGCTCTATAATGGCTTGCTTTATCAAAAGAAGATGAATGACAACCACTTTCAAGGACAACCACTTGCAAATAATTATTTATTGGCCATGGATTTTTACGGAAAAATTTATCACAAGATGATTTCAAGACTTCGAAGACTCCAAGATGATTATAAATAGAGGTTATCACAAGAGAAAAAATTCATTCTCTAAAAAAAAAAATGTTCATCCAATGTCTAAAAATTCTCCAAGAGTCTCTCTTTCTACTAGTAGATGTTCAAAGTCTTTAGATTTTCAAATAATTCTTTCTCCAGAAGTATGTACTGATTGTAATTCAAGCCTAATTCAAGAAGGTATTATCTAAAATATTCTATCGTTGTGTTATTTTTATGATAATTTCATTTCGAGTTATTCTAACTATTAATTCTACAAGATTTGAAATTTTTGTTAAAATAGTACTCGTTTTTAATAATCAAATTAATCAAATTCATGGTTAGATCATTTAATTATGTCTAGCAAAATTTTGATGAATTGTATTCCTAATAGAAATATTCTTTTAAAAATACAGCAAATCCAAGAATCTATTAATAACTCTGAGCAAAATCTTAAAGATTCTTATAAACTTAATAATCAAGGCACAATTTTAAACAATAATCATATTCATGATGTTAGACGATTCATAAGAGCAAGTATTAAAATTTGTTACAAACAGATACGTTATCTTAAAGATTCTTATAAACTTCATAATCAAGGCACAATTTTAAACAATAATCATATTCATGATGTTAGACGATTCATAAGAGCAAGTATTAAAATTCGTTACAAACAGATACGTTATCTAAAAACAAAACTAGTCATTTTCTAATTATCTAAAAACAAAACTAGTCATTTTCTAATTATACTAAAATGGTATCAGAGCCAAGAAAAGATTTTGGGGTGGTTATGCATGATATATTTACTTCTAAAGTTTTTGGTTTAATATCCTATAAGAAATATATAAGTTTTAATAAGCATGATACAGAGACAAGACCAGTGATTGGCTGGATTAGCGTAAAGCGCGCAGATAAGGACGTAAGTCGCGGTGCCGGACCACAATCATCGTCGGGACGAATCCCCTCTGTTCACCATTATTAAAACAGGTAAGTTTTCTTATAGAATTTTAAAACAAAAAATATGAGTAAATTTTCAGGCATACTATCCAAAAAATATATTCTTGGTAAAAATATCAATAATGAACAAGATAATGATGATAATCAAATAAATTCTATTGAAGAAACCGTTAATAACATAGAACAAAGTTTGAATAATTGGACAATACCTAAAACTAATATTAATACAATATATAAAATAGGAACTTTTGATTACTTTCAAGGTTATTCTATTAAAATGACAGAACAAACTTTGTCTATTGGTCAAAACCAACAAAACTTACATTTGTTATCATCACGATCTATTCTAGAGCATAGAACGAAATATAAATTTTTACATGTCGGTTTAGTCCAAATTGCTATCAAGCCTCTATTTAGAATTGGAATAGATGCCCCTGTTCTCCTTATTTTAAGAGACAGGAGACATAAAGATTTTCAAAATTCTATTTTAGCTATGGCTGAAACAAATATTGCTAACGGACCTATTTATTTCAATTGTTATCCGAATTTCTCTGTAGGATTATTTGATAAAAATATTTTAGATACTTTAGTTTTAACTATAGAAACAAAAAATTTAGAATTTAAGGATGATACAAAGCCTTTAGCAATAATTTATCGTGTTTGTTACAAAACTATGACAACTACACTTGAACCAAAAACACGTTTATCAAATCCTAAAAATGAAACAATTATTTTTGAAGCAAATACTAACCATACCAAAGTTCATACACCAAAAAGATTAAAATGGTCTGATATAACCCAATCATGTAATTGGAACTTACAAAATGTTATTGATCCAAAACCATTAGACTCTTCAAAACAAATCTCAAATATTATTGAATATAATGATGGTTCTGTAGATATAAATTTTTCTTCCTTAAATATTTCATCATCCAGATTATCAACTTCTTTTCCAGAAACAGGCTCTTCAAAATCTTCGTTATTAAAGTCGAGATCTTTAAAACTAAAAACTGTTGACTATACTAATTCTATTCCCAAACCATTATATCAAGATGATCAAAATAGTGAAAATAGTCTTCCTAGTCCTACTAAATCAGATTTTATTGATGAACTTCAGAATTTTAAACAACAATTATGAGTTCTAAAATACAAATTAATTGTTCACAAAATAATAAGCTTTGGGCTAATATGTTAAAAAGACATTGGAAGATAAATTCTAATATATGCAAAACAATTCAACATTTAGAAGAAACTAAAACTTATGAAAATAATAATTTATACAAAATATCTCCATATACTAATAAGTATAATAAACAAATAGAAAAAATTTCTAGGCTAAAGATAGGAATAAAAAAATACGAAAAATCAAGAAGTCATAATTTAGAATCGATAAAGCATATTTCTTCAATCCTAACAAAAACAACCTGTTAAAATGAATTTCTCGAATTTAGAATATCAAGTTGATTTTGATTACTTAAAAAATATTGAGTATTATAAAGATTATAACCGTAAAAAAAGAGCTTGGCACGAAGAAAATTATTCATACTACTTAAGATTTCTCCATTTAGGCCTTTGGGAAGATTATGTCTTATCAAATAAAATCCATTCTCCTTTTTTTCAATGGTTTGAATTAATTTATGCCCCTAAACATAAAATAAATTACCCATTTAAAAATGATTCTATCACTCCCATTTTAGAGAAAAAATATAAAGATATTATTTCTAATAAAGAAATTATTGCTAATTTTCCACCAAAAGGAGAAATTATTATTAACGATATGTTTATTGCAACTCCTTTAGTTCAAGCCCCAAATCCATTAACTACCGAAAAGGGTCTTCAAAAAATTATTTACCAAAATAACTATGCAAATGAAACCTTATCTAGTATTACCGAGCATCTAGTAAAAATTGAAGAAAAAATTTTTAAAGATAAAAACATTAACAAGCAAGATATGGCAAGCACTAGTAATTTAAGTTTTGTTCCTTGCCAAATCGATGGTAATTTTAATCTAGGAAATACAGATTTAATTAACGAATTAGAAAAAAGACTTTCAAAACTTCATATCTCAAACACTAATAATATTAATACTCTTACGAATGAAGAATCTGAAAATAGTGATATTAATAGTGAAACAAATTTTGAAACTCTTGCTCAACAATTTAATACGAATGATGATATTAATCAACTCACTAATGACTTTTCAAATCTTAATAAAATTCATCAATCAAAGCAAAGCACTTTCGGAAAAAATCCAAAACCAACCATAAGAAATTATTGGAATAGACCCTCTCTTCCAGATGTTCAACTTGAAGAACGAAGTTTTCAATTTGACCGTTCTCAATATGATGGTAATTCTGTTTATGAATGGAATATTGATGGCCATTCTGAACATCAAATTATGAATATTGTACAAGAAATGACTATGGCTGCTAATGCTTATAAAGCTCATAATAATACTCAACTCCAAATTGTTAATATTATTACTTCTGGTTTTACTGGCAGTCTTAAAGGCTGGTGGGATTTCTATATTTCACAAGAAGAAAAAGATTATATTTTATCTGCTAAGAAAACTATTATAAAACAAGAAAATAATCAACAAATACAAACATTTGAAGATGATATGGTTAACACTTTAATTTTTGCTATTATCAAAAACTTTGTAGGGGATCCTACTACTTTTCAAGAAAAAACTTCAGAAATTTTAATGAATTTACATTGCAGAAAACTTACTGATTTTAGATGGTATAAAGATAATTATCTTGTTAAAGTTTTTTCAAGACCCGATTGTAAAGAGTCTTATTGGAAAGAACGTTTTATTGCTGGCCTTCCAAAACTCTTTGCGGAAAGAGTTCGACAAAAATTAAGAGAAAATTTTAATAATACCATTCCTTATCAAAATCTAACTTATGGAGATTTAATAAACTATATTAATAAAGAGGGATTAGCAGTTTGTGCTGATCTTAGGTTTAAAGAAAAACTCAAAAAAGATAGAATTAACAGTAAAAATGAATTGGGAAATTTTTGCCAACAATATGGTTATCAGCCCTTGAATGGTCCGTCTACTTCAAAATCTAAAGTTTTTAAGAAAAGATCTTCAAAATATTTTAGGAAAAAGAAATATAATCTTCCAGAAAATTATAAAAAGGGTAAAGATTACGCTTCGAAAGCCAAAAAACCCTATAGACAAAATTATAAAAAATCTAAAAGAAAATCAAAAGATATTATTATTTGTCATAAATGTGGGCGTAATGGTCATACAGCAAATAATTGTTATGCTAAGACGAAAATAAATGAGTTAAATGTCTCTGAAGACTTGAAAGAACAAATAAGAAAAATTATTTTAAATACTGATTCAGATTCCGATGAAAGTATTTCTGACTTTCAAACAAATGATTTAAATATTCTCGAAAATACTACTTCAAGTTCTGAAGATTCTGATATTTGCGAATGTATTGGTAAATGTCACTGTAACAATTTAATCAATGTAATCACTAGTGGCTCCATTAATGTTCTTTCGCAAGATGATAAAGATCTTTTAAACTCTCTTGATTCTATAAAAGATAAAAATATCCAAGAATTGCTAATAAAACAGATGCTTAATAAAACTAATAACATAACTCCTGCTAATAATGAAAATTTTAATTTAAAAAGTATATACGAAAGATTTACTGAAGCAAAGCCAATTTCTATGCAAGAACTTCAAGAAGAATTAAAAATAGTAAAACGAGAAATAAAAGAAATAAAAAATAAAATTTTAATTTTAGAAAAAGAAAAACCTTCTACTTTTAAAAACAAAAATATAGAAATTAATAATGAAGAAGAAAATAAAATTGAAAATGTAACTATTGGTAAACTTATAAATAATCAAGTTTCTCAAAAATGGAACACTAAAATTACTTTAGTTAAGGATAATTTTAAAATTAACCTAACTGCTTTAATTGATAGTGGTGCTGATATGAATTGTATTCAAGAAGGAATTTTTCCTACACAATTTTATGAAAAAACTACATCTAGACTTACTGGTGCCGGAGGTACAAAATTAATTGTAAATTATAAAGTTTCTGATGTTCATATTTGTAATGACCAAGATTACTGTTATAAAACTCACCTAATTTTAGTAAAAGATCTATCTTCTCCTTTAATTCTAGGAACACCTTTCATTACAAAACTATATCCTTTTATGGTTCATGATGATGGTATAAGAACCAACGTTTTTGGAAAAGAAATTATATTTAAATTTTGTGAACCTCCTCTATATTCAACAATTAATGTCCTTAATTATAAAACGCAACAAGCCAAATATCTTATTAACGAAATAAATAATGTTCGAATAACTAATCAATTAAGTGATAATAATATTCAAAATAAAATAACCGGATTAAAATTAAAATTTGAAAAAAATGTTTGTTCTAATATTCCTAATGCCTTTTGGAATAGAAAGCAACATATTGTAAAACTACCATATATAAAAATTTTTAATGAAAAGGATATTCCTTCAAAATCTAGAGCCATTCACATGAATAATGAATTAGAAAGTCATTGTAAAAATGAAATTCAAGATTTAATAAATAAAAAACTCATAAGACCTTCTAAGTCACCATGGTCTTGTTCAGCATTTTATGTTATGAATGCTGCAGAATTAGAAAGAGGATCACCAAGATTAGTTATCAATTATAAACCTTTAAACAAAGTTTTAGAATGGATTCGTTATCCTATTCCTAATAAACGAAATTTGCTAAAAAAGCTTTATGATTCAAAAATATTTTCAAAGTTTGATATGAAATCAGGATTTTGGCAAATACAAATTCATGAGGAAGATAAATACAAAACTGGTTTTAATGTTCCCTTTGGGCATTTTGAATGGAATGTAATGCCTTTTGGATTAAAAAATGCTCCTTCTGAATTCCAAAATATTATGAATGATATCATAACTCCTATAAGTAGTTTTGCTATTGCTTATATCGACGATGTCCTAATTTTTTCAAAATCAATTGATCAACATTTTAAACATTTAAATCAATTTCATGATTTAATTTATCAAAATGGTTTAGCTGTCTCTGCAACAAAAATGCATTTATTTAAAAATGAAATTCGTTTTTTAGGACATGATATTGTCAAAAACACTATTAGACCTATAACAAGAAGCTTGCAATTTTCTACTAAATTTCCTGATGAAATTAAAGATAAAAAACAACTTCAAAGATTTTTAGGATGCTTAAATTACATCCATGATTTTTTCAAAGATTTAGGGATCATATGTAAACCGCTTTATAATCGATTAAAAGACAATCCTGAACCATGGACTCAAAAACATACAGATATAATTAAATATATAAAACAAAAGGTCCCTACTTTACCATGTTTAAATTTACCTCATCCCGATGCCAAAATCATAGTTGAAACCGATGCTAGTGATATTGGATTCGGAGGAATTTTAAAACAAAAATTTGTTAACTCAACTGAAGAGCAATTAGTTCGATATTACTCTGGTGCATGGAATGATACACAGAAAAATTATTCAACTGTCAAAAAGGAAATTTTAAGCATTGTTTTATGTATTAAGAAATTTGAAGATGATTTATTTATGAAAACTTTTTTATTAAGAATAGATTGTCAATCTGCAAAAAGTATTTTGGAAAAAGATGTAAAAAATATTATTTCCAAGCAAATTTTTGCTCGTTGGCAAGCCCTCTTAGGTAACTTTGATTTCGAAATAGAATTTATAAAAGGAGAAAATAACTCACTTCCTGACTTTCTTTCTCGAGAATTTTTGCAGGGAAAATGAGTTCATCGTCCTCTTCCAAACATGATGACAAGAAGCCAGTCTATCAAAATCTTGTTCCAGCCTCTCAAAAGCTAGTTCCATTTCAAAATCAAAATCGTTTTTCTCCTTTAACACCTACTTCTAAGAATTCACAACTTTATTCTAATATCCTTCAGTCAAAACTTGTTACTCCAAAAGTTGCTTCAACTGACACAATAAGCCCTTTTGCAAAACCTATCTCTCCTCAAACTCAAAAATCTGTTACTCCTAGCCCTTCTACAAAAACTCCTTATGTTCTTAATCCAAATTTCCTAAGAGTTCAAATTCTTGAAGATTTTCAAATCCATAAGTTACACCAAGGTTTTCATATTCTCACCAATCATCTCTTTGGACAAGGAAAAACCTTTTATGTTGATTCATATAAAACCCGAGAATATTATCAAGCTATTTTGCAAGAATCTGGTTCAGTCAATTTTGTTCATCGTTCTAATTCTAAAGAGGGAAACATTGATTTTAGCAAAGCTCATATTATCAAAATCATTTCTCCAGAAAGTTGGTTTCCAAACCTTCACTCTGAAAAACCTCTTATAAGTTATCCTGCTTATCCCAAATTTTCTTACTATGATTATCAAGACGCCTGGACTAAGGCATTCTTTATTCGGAATTATTCACATTCATGGTTTATCTTCTTTGATTTGAACTTCAATTGTGAATATCCAAGATGGTTTATCAATTGGTACAAATATATGGGTATTCTTCCAAATTGTTTACCAAAAGAAATTTACGATGGATATCTCAAATTTAAAGAATTGTTTATTCAACAAATTCCAGAATTTGAATACATGTTACAATTCACTATGATATTTAAAGTTCCATGGATAATGTCTTGGACTTTTCATTATCAAGAAGCAAAGGACACCTCTCCTCCCTGGCTTAATCGCCAATTTCGCTCAAAATGGTGGGATAAAATGAAGATTTCTCAAGCTAGTGAACAAGCAGTAATTAAACATTATCAAGAAATATATATTCAAAAACCAGAAGTCGAAGCCACTTTTATCAACAGTCTTCCCAAAAGCGATGTGGATCTAATTGCAAGAATTAAAGATGCTGCTACCTCTTCTCCTCAAGAACTTCAAAAATTACTTCAAGAAATTCGCCAAACTCCATCAGTTTCTGACGATTCTCCAAAATCTATAAAGAATGATTTATTCGAAGACGCTCAAGACCCTTTTGATGATCCTTATGAAGAATAAGAAATCATTATCCATAAATTTGATGTAATATTTTAAATGTAAGATATTTCGTTTTTTCTATTATCAAAATTTCGTTTTTCAAGTACGAATACATGTATACTATGTAGGTATTCATGTATTTATGTATAAACAAATTTTATCAAAATTATTATCAAATCTATAATCAATGATGATATGAAGACAAAAAACTTTAGAAGATGCTCTATAATGGCTTGCTTTATCAAAAGAAGATGAATGACAACCACTTTCAAGGACAACCACTTGCAAATAATTATTTATTGGCCATGGATTTTTACGGAAAAATTTATCACAAGATGATTTCAAGACTTCGAAGACTCCAAGATGATTATAAATAGAGGTTATCACAAGAGAAAAAATTCATTCTCTAAAAAAAAAATGTTCATCCAATGTCTAAAAATTCTCCAAGAGTCTCTCTTTCTACTAGTAGATGTTCAAAGTCTTTAGATTTTCAAATAATTCTTTCTCCAGAAGTATGTACTGATTGTAATTCAAGCCTAATTCAAGAAGGTATTATCTAAAATATTCTATCGTTGTGTTATTTTTATGATAATTTCATTTCGAGTTATTCTAACTATTAATTCTACAAGATTTGAAATTTTTGTTAAAATAGTACTCGTTTTTAATAATCAAATTAATCAAATTCATGGTTAGATCATTTAATTATGTCTAGCAAAATTTTGATGAATTGTATTCCTAATAGAAATATTCTTTTAAAAATACAGCAAATCCAAGAATCTATTAATAACTCTGAGCAAAATCTTAAAGATTCTTATAAACTTAATAATCAAGGCACAATTTTAAACAATAATCATATTCATGATGTTAGACGATTCATAAGAGCAAGTATTAAAATTCGTTACAAACTCTAAATGTTGAAAAAAAGATTGGTTTCTTGGTTCCTTAGTTAATTATGGTTCTCTATCGAACCGCGCCCTATATATATATATATATATATATATATATATATATATATATATATATATATATATATATATATATATATACTATCTTATAAAAGAAATCCCACTATTTTTAAAAATAGATTGAATATAATAATATTATTTTTTTAAAATGCTCAAATCATTAAGCTAATAGTACAAGTAATCATCAATAAAATAATATTAAATTTTAACCTGTGTTTTGAATCCTTATATTTTTCAACAAATTCTATCTCCTTCCCTGAATTTCGGATAATTCAAAATTTGAAATCATCAGAAAATACATGTTGATTCAAATATCCCTCCTGCAGATGGCTCTTTCTTGACAGGTTTTTATTTTAATCCTTATTTGTAATTGATTTCAACATTTTTAACTTTTTGTATTTTTATCTTATAAATATATTGGGTGAAGGCTTTATTATATCAGGTTTGTTCCTAAAAAGGTTTTTACTATGTTTCTTTAATGTGTTGGCTTTGCAGGTTCAAAGAACTCAACCAAGAGGGCCAGTTAGAGCATTGTATTATCATTAGTTTGTATATTTTGACATCTTACTTTTACAATAAAGAACGGTTAAACACAAGATTTGACATGATTAAGGTAGTTTATATATTTTTCATCTTGTTTAGTCTAAAAATGAATCCTTTTTCATCATTGGTCTTTATAATATCAAGTTTCATCATATGAACTTCCTGATTACGGTGATTATTGTCCTTTATAAGGTTCTATATATTTTTTGTTCAATATTTTAAGGTTTCGAGAACCTAAATCAATATGAATCCTTAAATTACATACCATCGTTGAAAATGTTTTAATTTGTGACCAAACTTGGTTTAAAATCACAATGAACAAGTTGACCTGAGTATTTTGGCCTTCTCAAAGGTCTATTTATCGACTTTTGAATCACAACACCTGATATTCTAAAGGTTTATTTTTATAAACTATTATTTATATATTTTAGCATTTTACTTAGTAGGATATTAAATTAATAAAGGAATTAAGGAAAACGAAAAAAAAAAATGACGATAAACAGTACAAATGGTTTGGGTATGTATAAATGGATGTAATAACCATTTAGGGGGTGTTTGGCAAAAAAGCTTATTGCTTATTAGTTTATTAGCTTATAAGTTAATAAATAAGTGTAGGGTAACTTATAAAAAAATAACGTATTAGAGGTTCCCCACCGGAATAAGTTATTTCAATCCAAACACTTTTTTAACTTATAGTGATGTGGAGCCTAATAAGTTGTTTTAAAAAAAACTTAGCCAAACACCCACTTAATATGGTATGATAATGCTCTTGAAAAATAGATGTCATTTAATATTCATTTCTCGAAGTGAATGCAAAATGGTTTTAACTCTAAAGAGATCAAATTATTCGCCGCCCGCCACTTTGCGCGGGCAGACGGCTAGTGTGCGTGTATATATATATATATATATATATATATATATATATATATATATATATATATATATATATATATATATATATATAGGGTGAGGTTCGATAAAAAAAAACCATAATTAACTAGTGAACTAATCTTTTTTTCAACTTTTAGAACTTATTTTTTATTAAAAAAAACCCTAAAAATACATAAATTCATATCTTTTTATCATTTTTCCAATTATATCAAATTCAATAAAAAAAATTTTCCATCAAATTCACAATGTAAATCTTTGAAAATTCACAATGTGAATCTAAATTTACAGGGTGAATCCGAAAAATATATTTAACATTTATAATGTTAAGTTATAAATTTAGATATTTTTAGCTTTTTTTTCGATAAAGAATAAGATCTAGAAGTTGAAAAAATATTTGATTTCTTGAAAAACCAATAATTATAGTTCTCTATTAAACTTTATTCAATATAACGTTATTTATAGTTATTTTCTCACATCTTATCGTCAAAGCATATACGTAACCAACGCCACGTTTTTTTTATGAAAACATCTCATAAACATTGGTTTAGTTCTTCATGTATTACTTAATATTAAATGTGTTAATGTGTGTTGACGTTCCAATATATCTTTCATACGTTTCTTACATCAAAATTGAGGATCCACTCTCTTATCCCAAAGCTCAAGCTTTTAAACATACAACATAAAACCGATCATTCATACTTTATTCAATTTATTATTTCTATATTCATACTTTATAACAATTTTAGGTCTAATCGATATTTTTTAAATTTTCAATTAAGAGGTAGATTCTTTTAATTTATTAGATTCATATTGTTTGATAGTCTCTTATTTTTGCTTCTTACTTCTTAATTGTTCATGAACTTTTAATTTTTATGAGAAAATTTGTGTCCAAATAAAAAATGAGGAGCTGGTTTCGCAAAGGTTTCGCAATAACCAAAATTTTTCACCAATTTTTTTTTCCAATTCTCTTTTTATTTCACATGATAGTCTTCATTTTTCATCTCACTATCCTATCCGACCAGTTAAAAATTCAAAACTCTTAAAAATTTTGATCTTGTCAAACAACTCATTAATCATAGGCCGATTGGTATACCTACAACAAACCATATGTGGCTTATGTGGCAGCTAGGCCACGGTCTTACACACCACCCTTGGTGTCACGACTATGATACTTCATTGAGACCAATGCAAAGGCACGAGGTTAATTCTTTTGAATTTTGACTGTTATTTGATTAACTACTTTTTAATAATAAAAAATTATTAAATATTAATCACTCCAAATAAAGGATTATTCAGTTCTAAATACTCGGCCCAGAGTTAGGCCAAAATAAGCAATTCGATTTGGTTCGCGGGTTATTCGGTCTAAGTTACTCAAATAAGGGCTTATTCGGTTCTAAATACACGGCCCATAATTGAAAAATCATTTTTAATCGTATTTTTCTTGCTACACCGAATGGCCTACATTCAATCGATTCGATCGTGTTTTTCCTTGTCCCTCCTTATGTGATCGATTTGTACACTAAAAAGGCCCTATTGCATCGTATTACCGAAGTCGACTTCCTACTCAAGCATTCCTATTCAAAAGTTATGTGTCGATCATTCCTTTATATATTCATAAATCAACTTTTTCTTCTTTGTCTCTAAGGATTTACGAATTCCTATCTTGTCTAGTCATGAAAAATTGGTTCCAAGTCAAGAAACTCAAGTAAGAAATTAAGCTTCATTATTTTAATCTAATATGTAAGTGTTATCCTTTCAATGCTATATTGTGTTATGTTATTCTTTAAATGTATTATGGTGATATACAGAAGTATATCGCTATTTTATTATATCAAATTCTTATTATATTATATCAAATTCAATGTATTATGTTAAAATTGTTAATCTATAAATATGTTATGTTAATGTACCAATTAAATGTGTCATGCTTTAGATTGATGATGAATGTGTGTTTTTTTGATAACACTCAAGTTAAAAAGAAAGTCAGTACAAGTTAAACAACAAACACGAAGAAAAGGAAACATGCGAAAAGGGAGGCTTCTTTGGCTAATAATGATGTAGTTCATATTGACAACGTTAGACATATCAAATGTAAAAAGTGTGGCATGTTGCTTAAAACCAGATCCGACAAAAATGGTACTTCTAGTATTAATAGACATACGGCTTAGGGACTTTGAGTATGTGAGATCTAGTCCCATTTGGGTGTGGGTGATGTAATTGAAGTGATCCGGGTGTTTGGTTCGTGTTTTGGTGCCTAGGGGTTTTTCGGTAAAGTGTCAGTTCAGGTTTTTATGGAAATTGGATTTTTCTTCGAAAGGTCCTAAGGCTAGTATGAGTTGATAGAAGTGTAGGGCTTCTCGTTACCTTTCCGAGGATATAAGGATTGCTAGAAACAGACTTATAACAATATATATATATATATATATATATATATATATATATATATATATATATATATATATATATATATATATATATATATATATATATGGCCTTCGGAAGTTTGGTGGTTTTAAGGTTTAGCCAGGTATGCAGGGCGTACAAAAAGGGTACGCGGGGCGTGCCTCAATATATGCTTGGTGTAGTAATCAGGATGGTCGCAGGTGCTCTACAGAGTACACTGGGCATACTTTAGTCAGAGCATAACCCTATTTTAAGGTCGTGGACCTTATTTAAGCTCCTAATCTCCTAACCTAACCTTAATATCTTCAGCCTCCATCCCTCTAAACCCTAGAAATCGACCCTTAGCCCCCATTTGAGCGTTTTTTGAGCTTCAAAGTGATTTATGTGTGTTTTTGGTTCTTGAGGAGGAAGAATGAACTTCTTGAAGAGTCATTGCTTGACTTGGAGATTTTCGATCCATGCTTTGTTCACCAAGATCTAACTTCTGGAGGTATAAACACAACCTTGACAACTCTTTATTGTAGATCTAGCTAGGTGACACTTTGTTATGATTTTGGTCCCTTTGTGGTGGTTCTTGTGAGTAAAAGTTACTATAGAACCTTTAAGCTTCATATTTGGCCTTTGTTGGGGTTATGGAGTCATAAAGTTTGGATCTTGATGAGTATAAACCTTCCATGCATGATTTGGTAGTCTTTCGGTGAAGCTTGGGACTTAGGGTTTTGATTTGGGGCCCATTAAGTCATGCTAAGTCATAAAGTTAGGAATTGTATGAATTAAGAAGTTCCTTTGAATTAGATCTGGAAGTTTAGACTAAGGTCTTAATGTATTAAGAAGTTTTTAAGACATTTTGGAGTGATTTTGACCTTTGGAATTCATCTTTGGTGACTGGGCTTCATTAAGCCATGCAAAGGTTTAAAGCCTTCGACTTTATGGATCAAGTCACTTATATTTAGCTATTCTGAGGCTTTGGATGTCTTGTCTTAAAGGATTAAGACGTTTTCTAGGTTGGTTGTGGGCAGGGTCAGTACGCGGGGCGTACCTCCTCGTACGCGGGTGTATTGGGTTTCTTGGGCGTACGCTTAGCGTACCCACTAGGTACCCGGGGCGTACTCAGTGAGATGAGATTTTACATTTTGGGCTTCAAGTTAGGCTTTCTTTTTGGCTTGGTTGTTGGGTTATTAATGGTCTATCTGAGTACAAGTGTTTTGGACTAGGAAGAATGGTTGGGATATGGACCAATTTTCCAAGTTTGGGCCTTAGTCTTAGGCCCAATTTAGAAAATTGGTCCATATTTGGGCCTTGATGGATTAATTAGCCTTTGCGCCTTTCTGATTATGAGTTTGGGCCTTAGTCTTAGACCAAGATACATTATGGGTAAAATAGTGTTTTTACCCCTTGTATGGGTTGGAACCCAATTAGTGATTTTGTGTTGTTTAAACTTTGATAGTTCGAGGATCTGTTAGCCAGCAGCTAGGGATTTTCTGTTTGTTTCAGCAATACAAGGTGAGTCTTCTCACTATATCCATGAGTCGAAGGCACCAATTGTTTGACTTTTGTAGACCCACTTGCATATAGTACATTAGCCTTGTGACATGATAATATATATATATATATATATATATATATATATATATATGGAGAGAGAGAGAGATGTAAACACCTATATATGAGGTGAGTTTCATACCACTTGTAGAGGTGTGCTTGAGAGATGTAACATCGAGAGTGTTTGTGGATGTTAATTATGTAAATTTAGATCTAGATACTTTTTTGTGTAACACGATACATAATCGAATGCATCTCTTAAACAGTAGCAGATCCTGACGCACCATTTCTCGTAATCTCATTTCGTAATCAAATGGGGAAACCTTAAGATTACCATTGTTTATTTAATAATAAACATATAACAATGTAAGTATCACTACACTCAGTTCATTGGCATCCCTATGACTTCTCTTGGCTCGAGCATGAATCATGTGTTTTCGATAACACAGGCCCTGCTACTATCGTCCACACGATCCATTCCTGCTCAAAATATATTAAATTATACAGTGACGCTTTTGATAGAACAAACATCAACATAAAAATGTAGATTGTCACTTGTTGATACGCTTTTGATCACATGTGCGTGCTAAAAAAATAACAAAAACTGAATTCATTTTATATAGGGACTGTTGTACTTCAACTCACGAATCCTTTTGTAAAATACATAGTCTTTTCTATATATTTATGATATCTAATTTCCATTTTGGTATTCTAGTTATAAACCCGATTATCAAACATGGGATAATAACACTATAGCACAATGAAGTTTTGAGTTTGGTCCGATTTAACCATTTATGTTATTTTTTTGTGCAATAGACCATCTCACTTTTATTGTACATGTCAATTAAGTCATTGTCGTTAGTTGTTAACCATTTATCCGTTAACTAGTTGTTCTAAATTACACGATTGACCCCTATGGTTAAAATTTTATTCGTAGTTAGTCCCAAAACTAGTAAATTAAATTCATCATTTTTTAAAATCTCACATCTATAGTAAATGAAAAAAAATCCTCTTTCTTCTTAATGCAAGTTTTATGAGACGATGATAAACGATACCGATATAGCGAGGTCGTACTCAAATGTGTTAGGTAACAGAGTAAGTTTAATCCACCAAAAAAATCATTAAAATCAACAAATTTTTCACATCACAGTCGTTCTCTTCTAAAAATTTCCCATATTAATCAAATCCAACCAAGATTTTAGTAACCCATTTGATACCTTCGAATCATTATTCGACTTGGGTGGCGGAATGGGCGGTCGAAGCTCCTAAAACATGGCCAAGGAATGTGAAGATCAAGGCCACAACCTCATTCTAAACTTCAAAGAAGCTACATTCAGAATCGAAAAAGTAATTAAAATATAAAAACTCGACACCTTTCAAACTTGCAAAGGATCCGATGCAAACTCGAAGCCACCGATTCTCACTGCTCCCTATAAGTCATATCCTCTGTTAGTGCTACCATTGGCATCTTCTAACAAGTCACCACCTGCTCCTCTTGTAAAGGAACCACAAAAATCTCAACTCCCTGGACCACATGCTCCGGCGATGGGCGAGTCTGAAAGTTAAAACGAATTAGCCTCAAAGTCCTTTTTGGTGTCGATTCCGGTAGCTAGTTAAGAGTTAATTCAGAAGGTAATGCCACGAGAAAAGGTTTACTTGATAACTACAACTTGTTTTTTGATACTCAATGTTCTTCCAAATCTGATGTTGAAACATGATGACACAAACATTCTGTACATTTGGTCCCTAGAGTGACGATACAAACATTTTATACACGATGAGAATGTTACAGTTTGGTTGCCTGATTTTCAAAAATGACGAATTTTATTACTTATATGACCAACTATGAATAAAATTTTAACCATAAGAGTCATTCTTTGTAATTTAATACAACTAGTTAAGAGAGGAATGATTAAAAATTAACCATAATTGCTTAATTGATATGTACCATAAAAATTAGATTGCTTATTGCGCAAGAAAATAATATAAATTATCAAAGACCAAACCCAAAACCTCATTGTATTAAGTGACATTATCCCATCAAACATCATAAGTTAATATTATATTTAGTGTTTCAAAATCAGAATGCGAGATATCCCTTCATAGCATCATTAATAAAAGGTTTTTATTTATTTATTTATGAAAGGTCAATTACAAATAATCAACCATACAACGAGACTTTCATTTTTTCGCCAAGGATAATTTTTATGGATCAATTATCCAATTATTATTATTTTTTTTATTTTTATTTTTATTTTTTTGAAACGGCAAATCTAACCTACTCCTAAACTACACCTTAAATCCACCTATGTTCACGACGTGACTTGAACCCTCAATGCATTTTTTTGGGGTTTCAGTCAAAACCTCGACTTTTTTTGATTCATGGTCCTTTTGGCCTAGTTTGTATGTAGAATTGGTCCCCCGACTTAACTTTCGTTAAGTTTTTGGTGTTAACCCCCTTATGTGCCTCCCACATGAGGGTATATTTGTCTTTTAACTTCTAAGGGACCATTTTTGCATCTGAAAATAATATATCCTCTTTTTAAAAGAAACAATAATACCTATTTATTTATTTTAACAATTAAAAAATAAAAGTGGTCTCTCTCTCTCTCTCTCTCTCTCTCTCTCTCTCTCTCTCTCTCTCTCCTTTTATTCTTCCCAAACACCATTGTTGAAGAAGCATAACCCAAAATCCCATGTCGAGCACCAAACAAACAAACACGCCATGGGATGGTTGTTTCCTGCGAGATCAAAAGGAGCTACAACCCTCTCGACGACTGCAATCGATGTTCAACACCTCTACAACCCTCCTACAGTCGAAAAAGCACAACCCCAAACACTTCACCTCAATCGTTGGTATTGCAGCTACTCTGATTCCCTTCCGAATCATTGTTATGACGACGAGAACGAAACCACGATGAGGCTTGCCATGGAGCAGCCTCGCCACCTCCTTCAGTTCTTCATCACATCTTCGCACCTTTCCTTAATGAAGTTGCTTCCGCAGCTTACCTGTTTCCCTCGGATATTCCTTCCTTCATTATCTTTTGCAAATCAATGCTTAAGCATCCCTTGTTCCTTCCGATCTTATTCTTCCCTAATCAGTTCGATTGAGCACCTGTGTGAATGAGCTTTCTGAAGTTCCAGTCATCGCTTGGGTGTTGTACAACATCTTTTGTGACATCCCCAAAATCTCGACCAGAAAAGACCGATTTTCATTTATGCTTTTAAATATTTTCAGAGTAAATCCTTTTGATTTGAAAGAGTTGCGGAATTTGTTCCCAAAAACAAAACATGATAAAACAATGTTTACCAAAGCATTTCATAAAAGAAATGTATTTTCATTATAATCAAAACTCGGGGTGTCATGTTCCGATACAGACCAATAAGCATAAACGAATACATTACAAGTCATATAACAAATATAAACATATGTAGACTTGTAAACAAAACAACTTGATGGTTCATCCATCTTACGCCCTTGCACCACTTCCTGTAATACAAATAAAACTGAGTGGGTCAGGCTTGGGAGCCTGGTGAGCATATAGGGTTTTCAACCCACAATAAATAATTAAATTAATTATTATCAACCAACAATAACCCAGTTACCCATTCCCGTTATTCTCACTTTACGTCCCTAAAATAACTAACACAAGGGACCTAATCTAAGAATATTTTCATCGGGGTGACAACACATGTTGCGGGGTTTCCTCAGCAATATAAGTCAAATAAGGCAACCATGAGGGGGATGGAATACAGCGAATGAACACCCAAGTTCATTAACACCTACAGGTTATGAGCCTGATAGCGTTCCACTGGACTGTCTAGAAAAGTCCGTGGTCGTCATCTAAATTCCGCTAGATGACTGGATCAAAACAACAACGAGGCCTCTCATCTGTTTATTACACACCAACTATCTACCCATGTTCTACCCAACATATTAGTAGATAAAAACATACATTTTTATACATATTTTCAAAACCTGTATAGCATGCTTGATCAATACATTTTTTCATATAACAGATGAGGCACACACACATAACACGTATTTCGTATAGAAATAATCAGATCTGTAAGATAGAAGAAAGTGAATATACATTCATACACATAACAACAAAATATACACATAACACGTATCTCGTATAAAATACTTCATAGTTATACGTTACGAGAAAGTAACAACGCATTCACACGTATAAACGACAATAAACTTAATACCCTCGAACCATACTTGTATTATTATTGCGTTTATGAAAGGTAGTATACACTCACTTGATCTGAAGATGATCGGACAGCACTACGGCTTGCAGAAGTCGTAATCCTCAGCAGATCTGGAAGATCTCTACGAAAATCGAACTTCTCGCGGGCAGAGCTTCGGCTCGGAAACCGCACTTCTCGGGATCTTCGGGATCTCGGGACTCGCTTCGGGACTCGGGAATATTACCGGGGCTTCGGGATGACTTTGGGGGTAAAAACGCAGAGGTTCGGCACAAAAACGAGAGGAAATTAGCAAATAAACCCGGACCCCTCGCATCCTATTTATAGGAGGCTGGAAGCCTCTCGTACGCGGGGCGTACATGCGTACGCGGGGGGTACGTGCCTCAGAAACGTAAGCGCATGCGTCATCCGAAGTGTCGACACTCTTCGGAGTACGCGGGGCGTACTCACTTACGCGGCGCGTAAGTCGGATCAGACCTGTGACTCGCCTTCGGATAATGCTTCCGAATTTTGATTTAAAAATAAATACAAATTAATTAATAAACTTCGGAAATTCATATCTTCTTCATACGAACTCCGTTTTCGACGTTCTTTATATCCACAGAAAGGTGAGACTACGCTCTACGACTTTCGTTTAGACTCCGTCGACTGATTTTGACTTTATTTTTATTATTTATTTTTAATAGGCCGGGACAGAAAATTTCGTTATAAATTCATAAGTTCTTCGTTTGACGTCCGTTCTCGCCTAACTTTTTATCGCTTTGATGCTAACAACGAGATCTTCGATTCTCGTTTAGATCACTAAGGCTAAATATCGCTTTAACGTAAATTTCACGTTTTACGTTATTCAGCGTTGCCGGTTCTGTCGCGAAACTTCGACAGGTCATAACTTCCTCGTTATAACTCGGATTTCGGCATTCTTTATATCTTCGGAAACCTTGTTTCAACTACTACAACATTATCTAAAGATATCAAGTTTATTTTACACTTAAGTTTTGATGCTCATTTTAATTCTTAATTAATCAAACCACATAATTAAGCAATTAAGCACAAAACACATAATACTCAAATAATACAATCTTATTATTTCAAAACGGGTTACAAAGGTTAACCTAGACCATTACATTGCTAAAAATGGCAAGCCCAGAAACACAGGAGTTACATCTTTCAACTGGCGGTTAACCCGATCAACAAGATAAGGAATAAATGAGTGGTGGTTAGAATCCGACACTCCAAGTCCGATTAGGTCTGTTAAAATCCTTTCCTTATTTCGTTAGTTTGTCTTTGTTGTGAAAGTAGGTCACGAAGATCAACACAATCACACCCAAACTGTACACATCATTTTTTTGTTTGATTTCTTGAGCTTTGAAATCAATTCATATTTCTAGGTAAAGATGATGAACAAATGATGACCAGAGGATTAAGGTTGATTGAAATCAGCATATCAATGAAAATGAATTGTAAAAGATCAGCATACCACAAGGACCAAACATGTAATTTACTCTAAAGAAATATAAATCGAAGCAAATAACTACAAATAGAGAAAGGTTAAGGCAGATCAAAGATTCAGGTCTGTAGTCTCGATTGATATTCTATTTGTTCTTTAACTTCAAGGGCTGTTGATTGTTGATGATAATGCAGGATGTGATCATCAGCTCAACATGATTCGATTCATGATTAGGTAGTGGCAAAAGAGGGGTTGCCTCAGGGTCCGATTTAATACGTTGAAAGATCTGATATGGTGGAGGATGGAGAATCCATGTTGATTGAAATATATTGGGATTTTTCCTTTTGATCTTCTATTTAATTGTGGTTGGGTAAGTTGGAGGTGAAGAGAATGGTTCTTGTCATGCTATTGAGGAAGACAAAGAGGACTTTGGGAGTGAATTTGGAGATTCAGGAAATCTAAGAGAGTAGGATGGAGGATGAATGAGTTCATCTGGCTATGTATGTTTATTTGTGAAAAGAGAGAGAGAGAGAGAGAGAGAGAGAGAGAGAGAGAGAGAGACCACTTTTATTTTTTAATTGTTAAACTAAAAAAAGGTATTAATTTTTTTCTTTTAAAAATGGGAATATATTTTTTTAGGTGTAAAAATGTTTCCTTATAAGTGAAAAGACAAATATACCCTCATGTGGGAGGCACATGAGGGGGTTAACAGCAAAAAGTTAACGGAAGTTAAGTCGGAGGACCAATTCTACGTACAAACTAGGCCAAAAGGATCATAAATCCAAAAAAATCAAGGTTTGAACTGAAACCCCAAAAAAATGCATACCGCATGGATCATTTTTGCAATTTTATCTTATTAAAAAAAACTTTTATAAGTGATAAAAAATAAGAAATTATTTATGTTAGTAGTTTTTTTTTAAAAAAAAATATGATGTGACTAAAAAAGAAAACGTTAGACGCTAGACGGGCTCAATTGTTTTTTTTTTTTTTTTTTTGATCTACAAGTTCTTTTTCATTCCTTCAAACTTCAATCAGTATCTATCATCTTATAAATCCTTGCGCCCATGCATATTTGAGGAATTTGCAAGATTTTTCGCGCAGCTCACTGTCCATAGATTGCCAAATAAGTGAAAGCTCAAACTATGCTACTTGCTAGCGTCCTCTAGCTGAAGTTTTCTCTCGAAACTTTCGCTTGTAAGTCTTTGCTCGCTAACTGTTCGACGAATTGCCTACAAGAAAGGTTGCTTTGAACTCTAACTCATACCGTGCAAATACCACAAAAACTTCTCAACTTTTAGTACGTAATTTGAGTAATTGTTTCCGCAGATCAAAACTTATACATAATCTTAACCTGTAGCTTCAAATTTGAGAACCATCATATCCCTAACTCCGGTGAATTTTGTGGATAAAGGAATGGCGATGTGTGTCTTTACAACCCACAGCATGAAGAACTTCCAAATCCCTAATTCCGGTGCCAAAACCCGAGGATCCAAATACACCGGCCAATCCATAAAACCACTCCCAATCCACATCCTCACAGTCGGCAAAACCAGATCGCCGGGAGTCCAATTGATAGTGAAGGACTACATGGACAAAATCAAACCCTACTGCCCGATTCACGACCTCAGAATCCGATCCAACCCCAAGAACTCAACCGATCCAAGGGTCCAGATTGAAAGCGAAGAGATGGGTTTCATGAATTTCATCAAACAAGATGATTGGGTGGTGATGTTGGATGAAAATGGAATCGATTTGAAGTCTGAGGAAATGGCAGACTTGATCGGGGATGCTGGAACTGGAAACAAAGGAAGTGGTTCAAGAATGGTGTTTTGCATTGGAGGGGCTTATGGGCATGGGATGAAAGTGAGGGAGAGAGCTAATCTGAGGGTAAAATTGTCATCTTTGGTACTTAATCATGAGATTGCATTGGTGGTTCTTGTTGAGCAGCTTTATAGAGCATGGACTATTCTGAAAGGCCAAAAATACCATCATTAGAATTTTGAAGTGCGCATCTTTGTTCAAATGTATTTGATTTATTGTTCATCTTCCTCTTCAATCTTCATGTAGAGTTGGTGAATCAAATAGTTCTACAATCTTTAGTGTAGCATTCAATCCACATCTATTGTGTCGTTAAGAGATTACTAATTTTTTATTTATAAGCTTTACGACATTCATACATTTGAATCTTGCAAAGTTGCAATACATTAATCAATACTCGATAGAAAAACTAAGCAAAAATGGACGTTAATGAAGTTCATTATTTATGTATCCTGTGTATATGTAGAACCAATGCAAAATGCAGTTGGGTCATGCTTAAAAAGTTGTTATTTAAAAATAAATATTATTACGAAGTAAAATACTTCAAATATGTTTCAGATAACTAAACATCGATGGGCATTTGGTCTAGTGGTATGATTCTCGCTTAGGGTGCGAGAGGTCCCGAGTTCAATTCTCGGAATGCCCCACTTTTTCATTACTCCAATTTTTTAACATGTAATTGATTTTTAGAAAATAAAAACTAGTTATCTGTTTTTAGGTTTTTACAATAATGTCAATTGTTATTAATTTCTATATTAGGGTCCATAGAGTGGGTTAAATTAAACCATTATTTGGCTTCTTTTTATTCGAATATAATTATAATTATGTATCCTTTTCATTTTAAATATTATATTCTCTAAAATTCGTTTTTTTTTTTTTTTTTTTTTTGATGATTTCTTTATATATAAACACCAAGAATTGGTTGAAACAACAAAAGTTACAAAACATCCTAAAAGTATGCCATTTAGACCTCTTCAGGTTAAAACGTCAGATTGACTATGAAAATGGTTCATGATTTTCTTAAAATGTTAAAAATTTGTGTTTGTTTTACCATACATTTAAGGCAACGTGTTACGAATTCAATTTAATTGTGTTCCCAATTGAAGTACATGACTATTTTTACGTGCATATGATACATTATAAAACTGTCTATGAAAAGTAACTTAATTACATATGTGCAATTTTGTTCTATAAATGTCTTTGGGCACTAAATGGGAAAAATGAAAAGGGGAAATGTGATGGTTTAAATGCTGATACCTATATTTCTATAACAGTTATAAATGCTTAAGTGTTTTTTTTTTCTTTAATTTAAGTTTGAAGTTTTCTGATTAATTATTTCTATAATGCCTAAAGCAATTTTACATGTAAACAAGCGACACTTGAGTTTGGTAAGATTCTAAATTTCTAATTAGGGCTGGCTGATATTCTGGTAAGGTCTTCAAAGCTTAGCCCAACCCTAACTGGGCCGTCATTGATTATTTTGTTTATTGCATTGATACTTTTCAATTAATTTGCTACAACATTATATATTTTGAAAATAGGAATAATTACATGACGACGAGGCATTATATTTTGAGAATTTTTTTTTTTTTTTTTGGCTAATTTTGTAAAGTAGATTTTTTTTCAAAAATGACCATTAATTCCTCAGACAAAAACTACGAAATTACTGAGAGGACCTACGAAATTTCTTTCTCCATGAAATGACATTTTGTTTAAAACAACAAGTAGCACCCAATTAACTTGTGGCAATTAATATGTATATTAGAATAAAGATTAAGCTAAAGGGTTTGGTGGTTGTTTTGCCAATATAGGCGTATATAGAATTTTATCATTTTTGTCACAATTAAATGACGTTGTGATATTTTTACCTTTGAAATGATAATAATAATAATAATAATAATAATAATAATAATAATAATAATAATAATAATAATAATAATAATAATAATAATAATAAATTTCCAATGACCAATCAATATTTAGAATAGAAACTAAACCTCCAAATAATCTCAATTTGTCATTTGTGAAAGTTCCCCATTGAAATTTGCCAATAACAAAAAAAACTAGTCAAAGGTTGGTGTTTGCCACCGGCAAACTATTACATATCAGCATGTCATTGTAAAAAACTCCATGATACCATACAACCTTACATAACTAACATTACACCGAGGACCTACGAAACATTTATGTTTTGGTTTAAATGGTTTGTCATTTTTTTATGAATTTTATAGTGATATAAACTTGGATTTTATTTGTTATTTTGGACCCTTAACTCATAATAGTATGTTTTAATCCCACATACACACATTTACCAAAAAGGATTCTACCCAACTATATCAAATGTTTTCATTAAATATGTGTATTTTTTAACGGAAATTTATTCTACTTCTAAACTATTCCTAAATCCATGAAATGACATTTTGTTACATCGATGTGTGCAAAACTAGTCCATGTTTGACTACACAAATAAATCAACACACTCACTCACACACACACACACACACACACACACACATATATATATATATATATATATATATATATATATATATATATATATATATATAGAGAGAGAGAGAGAGGGGGGGAGAGAGATGATGATGATTCAATTGAGAAAATAAAGTTGAGAAGGAGGGAATGAATCTGAGCCACCCATTTCGAATCTACCGCTTAAGCGCTCCAGCATATCGGGCCGACGGAACAGGTCATATTCATATATGAATACATATATGGATAAGTATATTTATTTATGAATAAGTGTATTAATATATGAATACGTATATTCATATATGAATAAGTATAGCAGAACTAGTTATTCATATATGAATATGGCAGTGGTGGGTGGTGACGGTGGTTGGTAGCGGTTGGTTATGGCGGTAGCGGTAGTGGTCAGTGGTGGTTAGTGGTGGTGGTAGTGGTTAGTGGCGAAGGGAGGTGTTGTATTTCTATATGAATATACATATATTTATATTCATATATGAATATTATTCATCTTCTATCGGCTGGTACGCTGGAGCCTTTTGCATAAAAAATAAATGACTGACTGAGAATGAATCCTCCATTCTTAACCTTTTATATTTTTTCAATTGAACTTACCCCTCTCTCTCCCTATATATATATATATATATATATATATATATATATATATATATATATATATATATATATATATCCGGAACCCTAAGGTACTAAATTTATTCAATTTTTGCATTTTAGGGGTCAAGTCATGAATGATCGTTGACCCATTGACCCATGTTTTAGAGCCTCACAACGTGAGACATCAGGTCTCATGACGTGATCGTGGCTTAATGACCCCAACCCTAACTTTTGGGTATTTAAGGGAATGAGAGGCTAGGGTTTCCACATCCTTAGCCTCCCTCACCCTCTAAGCCTTTGGAAACCCTAATTTTCATACCACCTTGAGTTGTTGAGTATTTTGCTTGTAGAAAGGAAGAAAAAGAAGTATATTGGGAAGGAAGTTGCTTAGGATCATCATCATTATCAGCTTTCATCTTGTTTGGACCATTGTAAGTATTAAGACTCAAGCTTTATTTCATTTTATGACTAGATCTAGGCTTTTGGTCCATTTTCTTATGATTTGGCTTGGCTGGAGTGGAGTACATCCATAAAGTTAACAACTTTATGGATTTAAATGGCCTTTTGAGTCTTATATCCTTCGGATCTAGGTTTTGGTGGAGTGTTAGAGATTGTATGAGAACTTGAGGCCATATTTGTACCTTTTGACCCTAAATGGTGAAGAGACATGCATGGTGCATGCATGTACACAAATCAAGCATTTTTATAGACCATTAGGGCCCCCTTTAAATTAAGGAAGGGGTGAGGTTAAGGGATGAATGGATTAAGACCGATGAAATAATGGTTTTGGCTTCAGACCGTGCTAACGACGTGAGACATAAGGTTTCACGATGTGATGATTGGTCACCGTCCCCGCCGAGTCGTCTGAGTTAGGAGTGAGGAACGGATTTAGGATTGTACACATTTCATGATGTGACCAAGGATTGGTCCTAACATGAAGCACTGTTTTGGGCTTTTGGGCCTTATTATCCCACTAGTTTCTGTCTTTAGGCCTTACCGTGTTTGGGCCCACTTGGCGGCTTGTGTGTTATTCGGGAAATTGGGCTTTTGGGGGTTAGGCCCATGATGGGTTTCAACCTTTCAGGCCCATTTAAGAAGATGGGTCACTAGTAGGCTTTTTGTGTTAAGGGATCGGGCCTTAGTTTTGGATCAAGTGAGGAGGAGGGTAAAAGGGTCTTTTACCATATGCATTTGGCCAATAACTGAGATCCTTGATTATGGGTTTAGACCTAATTATTAATTAGATATTTATTTGATGATGTCAGCATATGGATTTACCGAACCAGTAGTTTGATATTATATGTGTGTGATTCTTTAAGTGAGGTGAGTTTCGTCACTGTGTTTAACGGGTCGAAGGCACCAATGTCGGGCCATGGTTTATTATGTTAGGATGCTAGATGGTTGCGTAAATCTTGCATGTGTTATGTGTTTGTATGCTTACCAGACAAGGCCCGATGTCGGTCGGGGCCTGTTAACTATTATGTATGATATTATCTTTGTGATTATCGCATGTGTCATTTGATTATATGTTTATATGTTATGTGTGTTGGATTAGATGTCTAAGCTTATAATTGTTATTGATATTTTTAGGTCAAAAATATGGTTTATACTTTACTTTTCTAGGAAAATGTATTTTTGTATCTTGGACCGTAAATAGCTTGGTGTTTACGGCCATATAAGTGTTTACGGCCGTAAACCCATTCACGACCCATGTTCACCAAGCCCATGTTTCTCATATATAAATATAGGTGTAAGGGGGTGAGGAGTAGATTGATAAATGTGATAAGAGAATAGAGGAGCTTATGTGTGTATTTGAAGGTGTTCTAGAGAGAGAAAAGAGAGTGTGTGTTAGTGTGTGTGAATCTTGTATCCAGATCTTCATTCATATTAATACATACAAGATTCATCATATTCTTCTCCTTCTCTTCTATTTGATCTGACATCATCCGTTTGATTGAGATTCCGCACCATCAAACGAATCTGATTGGGGACCTTACAATTAGTATCAGAGCAAGGATTGTATCAGTCAATTTTGTCAGATCTGGAGCTTATTTGATCTTATTATCGAAAGATTTTTGCATTTTTGGATAGATCTCTGAAAATTGGGGGAGGGGGGGTTGTTCTTCGTGTTTTTCATAAAAACGAGTTTTTGATCGAGTTTTGGAGCAAAAAGGGGGGCAAAAATCGTTGTTTTTGGTCGTAACCAGTGAGGGAGTGGCGACCGTTAGCTAGGGTTTCCGGAGTTTACGGCTCGCACCTCATCCTTGCTTCGCAACTATCTTCACAGCAGCCTTCGCTTTCATTCAAGCGAAAAATGAGGACTGGGTTTCCGGAGTTTACGGCTCGCACCTCATCCTTGCTTCGCAACTATCTTCACAGAGTGGTGGCCGTTAGCTAGGGTTTCCGGAGTTTACGGCTCGCACCTCATCCTTGCTTCGCAACTATCTTCACAGCAGCCTTCGCTTTCATTCAAGTGAAAAATGAGGACAGGGTTTCCGGAGTTTACGGCTCACACCTCATCCTTGCTTCGCAACTATCTTCACAGCTAGGGATGGCAAAAAAACCCGAACCCGACGGGGAAACCCGAAACCCGATCATTTCGGGTCGGGTAACGGGTCATTATCGGGTTTTTTATCGGTTTCGGGGCAGGGAGTGGGTTATCCTCGCCCCGCTCCGCCCCGCCCCGATTATATATATATATATATATAATATGTTCAAAAAATTTTGCTGTTAATTGTACACGTTCAAATATAAAATACTTATCGTGGACAATTTTTTTAGTTATTAACAATTCTGGTGTTAATGATCATTTTTATGTGTTTTGATGTATTAAACAAAACTTAAATCAAATATTTTTTTATATAACGTCCAGTTTATTTTATTAAAGTGATGCATCATGTTTTTAATTTAAAAGAGTTGCTAGAACATGTATATTTTATAAGACATTGGGCTACCTTAAAAGAGAATAAAGATTTCGTTATCAGTTGTTGTAAACCCGATAAGATACCCGAAACCCGACGGGGAAACCCGAAACCCAATGGGGCGCCCCGATAAGATACCCGAAAGTTCCCAAACCCGCCCCATTGCCATTCCTATTCACAGCAGCCTTCGCTTTCATTCAAGCGAAAAATGAGGACAGCCTTTTAGAGGTGCCAGGGATCGAACCTGGGTCTCCTCCCAACTCAAACAAGGCGACTTACCAGTTGATCTACCAAGCACCTTGTTACAAACCTTTCAATTTTAACTTAAAACCACTTCCTGTCGCACCAAGTTTCGCATTTTTACACATTTAACCCAAAATTCAATTTCATTTACTTTTAAATTCTTTTTTTCATCCAAAATATAATATTATATATATATAATAAATTAATTAATTAATAAAAAATTAAAAAATAAATAAATAAACAAAAATATAGTTTTTTAATTTTTGACTTTATTTTTTAACTTTTGAGCTTAAAATTTTTACTTTGACTTTCAACTTTGACCTTTGACTTTAAACTTTGACTTTTTCGTTTAATTTTTAAATTTTCAAATTTAGCTTTTGAGTTTGACTTTTAAAATGTGACTTTTAAGGTTGGCTTTTGAGGTTTATAGTTAAATGGCATTTTTAAATTTTAGTTTGACGTTTAAGTTTTATTTTAGCTTCGAGTTGTACTTTTAATGGCTTTTGAGGTCAACAAGGGAAATGAAGACATGAAACAGAGTTGTCAAGATATGTTAAAACAAAATTTCAACATGTTCAACTACATTCCCGGAGAAACCCTGGAAGCTCAGTTGCAGCGATTTACCACACTCACTACTGAGATGAATATAGCTGGGATCTTCTTGACTAAATCTGAGATAAACAAAAAGCTACTGAATTCACTTCCAAAATCGTGGGATATGAACGTAGCTGTCATCAACAAGACAAAAGATCTCAATCTTCTTAGTATTGCTGATGTAATTAAAGAGCTTGATGCTTTAAAATGTGGAAAAACAGTGAGTTCAACAAACATCCCGACCAATGAAGTTTCATGTACTCCATCTTGTGAAGATACGATTAAAATTCTTCGTGAACATAATGATTTGCTAAAAAAGGAAGTCGAGGACCTAAAATATGAAAGATATCGACTTAGGAAAGGACAGAAACCCTTGAATGTTGAATTAGAAGCAAAAACCAAAGACTTTAGGAAGCTTCAGGAAGAGTATAGCAACAAGTGTGAAAATTATAACTATATTAAGAGACAGCTTGCTGCTGTAACTGAAGAACTTGACACTTTGAAAATTAAGTCTGGAAAAATAGATGTTAGTTTCAAAAATTATATTGCATCAAGTCAGACAGTCGAGTCATTATTTGAAACCCAATTAAAATTCAAAGATAATCAAAACAAGGGTCTAGGGTATGACAGTGTTCCTCCACCTTTCAATCATAACAACACATCCATCCCTATGACACAGGAAGAAATTGACAAGGAGGCACATCTTCATTATGGCAAACCATTTGGATTTGTGTCAGGAGGTATTCAGGTTGAAGATTCTAATGTTTCTACTTTATGTGCAGGTAAAGTAGCAGAATATGAGAATAAGGAGAAAACCATTGAACAAACCAACATCTCCTTGAGCTCTGAATCTGTTGCTTCGAACTTTGCTGATTCTGATCAACCTGCTGTTGAGAAATACAGGCCACCAATTCCAGTAAAACAGAGCGCTTGTTGTAACTGTGCGTGTGGGAACAATAAGAGTCAAGGCAAGGATACACCACCAGGGTTAGGAAGAAACAACTTCACACTGAAGAAAAAAGACATGTTTTCACTGTGGAACACCTGGACATATTGCCCGAAACTGTCCAAATCGCGCATACATTCCCTACTATGCACAAGGCTGGCAGAACATGCCAAGAGGGAGATACTTCAAAAGATACCCCTCAAGGTCACGTTCACCCCATGGTGACTGGAACGCGCAGAAGGCCAAGAATTCGAATCCCAAGGGCAATAAGGAAATGTCGGCCAAGAAGCCAAATCAAAGAGATGCTCCCGTGAAGCCAAAATCAAAGTCATTTCAATGGTCGACATCAAGATCAAAAGCAAGTACTGAGCCACCCATCAAATCAGAAAAGAAATGGGTTAAACCCAACTACAAATGGGTTATGAAGGCTCAATCTCCCAAATTTTCTAACGATTATAACATTTCTACATCTTCTGTTTGTGATAAGCAGGATATGTCATGGGAGAGAGTATCGTACAAGGATGAAAAAGGTCGACCCAGTTTCAAAATGGACTGGGTTCTACAGACCAACTGGTCCTGCTCTGTGTCAGAGCAGCTATGGAGGCATATCATCAGAATTCATTTTGTTGGTAGTGGCTGCTCCTGGCATATGATAGGGGACATCTCTCAACTATACAACACTCAGAACTTTGTTCGAGAGTATGTTTCCTTTGCGGGAAAGGAAAGAAAGTATGAAAGGAAGAGATCACAAATGGGGTTAGTGCTTAATGACATGAAAATTTTCGGATCTGTTCTAAGATTATGCGTACTATTCTCAGACCTTCTGGATGCAAATCGGTGAATTACGGTTTGCGTTTTCTTCTCTATACTCCTGAGTTTATCTTAGACTGATTTGTTTTAAAGACAATTTTAATTTCCTTAATAGTTTTTTGTTAGTAGTTTTTATTGGGAAGTTATATAAAGATAAAGTGATAACGGACAGTCTAAAACATGTGTAAGGGACTGAATCTGAATTGTCTAAACTCTGTGATCAATGTGCTGGTAGGCACGAAGGATTTGAAAGTGTGGATTTAGTTAGGATTTTTTGGACTGACCATACGACGCTCGGGTAGATTGAGCAGTGAGATAAACATGGGAACCTATAGGACACACTAAATTAATACGCATCTAGAACCGTGGCTTAACTTTTCCTTGATGTACGGACTTATGTCCTTAATTCTGGTTTTGATAGGGCGACTGGGGGGTTCTGATAAAGTAGGTCTGTAGGAAATTATTTTCTTGCTTTCTATCTGTCAGTCATATGTTGCTTCCTCTGCGTGACTGGAAGAGATCCGACCTGGAATGCAACATATGCAACTCTATTTCTACGCACCTCTTTATCTATGAAAATTATTTATATATGTTAGCCATATGCTGTCCCCTCTGTGTGATCGAAAGATCCGACCTGGGACACAACATATGCAACATTCTAATTCTCAACCCCTCTATTCTAGTTAGCCATATGTTGTCCCCTCTACTTGATTGAAAACGATCCGACCTGGGACACAACATATACATCTATCTCTAAATCTGACTTCCTCCTTAATAATTGTTTACTCCCCTAAATTAAGGAGTCCTTAGGAAGTTCTTGATAACCAGGGTATATCTGGTAGTGGGGAACACGTTCTAGTGCAACTAAAATTGAACCATTTAAGAGGTTGTCTGTAGATCTCATTGCTTAATTTAAGTGTACAACAATACCCGTGGTTCTCGTCAGCTAAATGATATATTTTGAAAAGTTTTGTCAATATCCTTCGTGTTTAAGTGTACCACAACACCGGCAATTGACCAGATCTACTCATGAAAGTGAAGGTACTGATAAACAAGTTCAGGTTGTCTCACAACTTTGATCCCAAATATTTTTTCTTTTTGTTAAATTTTTTCATAGTTTTCCTCTATGCACAAATTTAGGGGGAGAATTAAAAAACAAAAAAACAAAAAAAACAAACAAACAAACAAAAATCAGAAAATTCAAAAAAAAATCCAAAAATATTTTTGTTTATGTTTTATTTTTCCAGAAAATATGAAAAATCCAAAAGTATTTTTTGTGTGCTAAGTTTTTCTTTAGTTTTGTTTTGTCTTGAAAAGTGATTTCAGGTGAAGATGAAACTCATGGAGTTTGTGTCGAAGATTTCTGAGTCAATGCTTCATCCGTGACCATCAAAGAATTCTCATTCGAAGGAGGAAGAAATGAAGATTATTCTTTTAACATTTAATTTTTCAACCCCAGAAGCAAGGTGAAGCTGAAATTGAAGATTATGTGACGGATTGCATTGAAGCCTCCTAAATCAATTTGCTGCTATCTATGAACCTGCTGAAGTTATCCCGAAGATTATTTCTCTCTGAAGTCCTCTCTGAAGATTCTCAAGCTGAAAGCGCTATCTTTCAAGAATCAGTACGTCAAGCCTCCTCACTCAATGTGCGTTCAATGCCAAATTCTGAAGAGAAGCTCAAGTGCTCAAGATGAAGTCATTCATTGAAGATTAATCAAGTTCATCTTGAAGTTGTGAAGAATTTGAAGATAAATGCTGAAGCTAAGCTCTCAATAAAGATTCACAAGAAAAGCCAGCTACTTTTTAGGGGGAGCTTGTTGGGTTAATTTAAAAAAGAAAGTTATAAACCAAGGGGGAGATTGTTGGGTGAAAAATATGATATATACTTTACTTTTCTAGGAAAATGTATTTTTGTGTCTTGGACCGTAAACAGCTTGGTGTTGACGGCTATATAAGTGTTTACGGTTGTGTTTACAACCGTAAACCCATTCACGACCCATGTTCACCAAGCCCATGTTTCTCATGTATAAATATAGGTGTAATGGGTGAGGAGTAGATTGATGAACGTGAGAATAGAATAGAGGAGCTTATGTGTGTGTATTTGAAGGTGTTCTAGAGAGAGAAAAGAGAGTGTGTGTTAGTGTGTGTAAATCTTGTATCCGGATCTTCATTCATATCAATACATACAAGATTCATCATATTCTTCTTCACCTTCTCTTCTATTTGATCTGACATCATCCGTTTGATTGGGATTCCGCACCATCAAACGGATCTGATTGATACACAAGCAGATTGGGGACCTTACAAATATGCACTTGACCCGAGAGTATCATGGTCCATTTGGGCTACATATCATCAGGATAATTTGTTAGGATAGACTCTTGAGAGAAGGTTATATATGCTTTATTAATATATTATAATTTCTGATATATTAATATGAAATCATATGTTTTAATTAGTATTGGTCAACAATTAAATTGGAATTAATTTAGCGATCAAAAAAGAGTAATTAAATCTATGGTGACTAATTATGGTAATTAATTATACTTATATGTGTTGGGCTTATGATCCATGTTGGACCAAGTTTATGTATGGATACATAAAGAGTTGGGCCACCTGAACCATGGATCATAACACCCATGGGTATAGATTTGGGTTATACCCATGAGCTTTGGAATTCCACATATAAATATGTTACTTCATAGCCAAAATCACCACCAATGTGTTCTTGGAGGATATGGGCGGTTTTGGTGTGTATGGATTCTCTTTCAAGTTTCATTCGTTGACCATGATGGCATGATGTGTTGTGACTTCATTTAAGGCTTCCACACTATTGGGGCTAAGCTCTTAAGGCTAAATACATCAAGACTTCAAGCTACATAAAAGGTATGTTACCCTAACTAGTATCTTATATGGTTTATGTCAAATGCATGCTAGTTATAGGTTTAATGCCTTGGAAACCATTTGCATGTATAATTTGTGAAAACATAGATCCAAGGTATTTAGGGTTGTATGTGCACCACAGGATGTTGTAGTATATAAAACCCATCAGTGGTATCAGAGACTAGGCTTGGTTTCAATTATACTTGATGCAATTGCTGAAAAATTGAAAATCTGGCTTTCTAGGCTGTGGACTCACCGAGTCCACTGGTGGACTCTCCGAGTCCAAGAGAAAAATCATCATACTCATGGATTAGGTTCATAAACTCAGCGAGTAAGAGTCATTGAGTGCAAATTTTCGACTTTTAAGGCTGGAATTGGACTAGAATCATTACCCTAAGCTGTTTTTGTGCTTATAAACCTGTTTTTGATGTGGTAATGATCATTCTAATCCAATTCAAAAGATAATTGTCAAAAGTTTCATGTTTTGTATTGGTTTTGATGGTTAGGCTAATTACATGAAGATTGTTTCATTTGAATTGTCTTGTTCATATGAGTTCAATCTAGATCATAGTTTTTTTTTTACATGTTAGTTTGTTTATTAGATGATCTAAATGGCCTTTAATGGATTCCATAACTTGTCCTCAAGTTATGGATAGACAAAAGTCTTTCTTGTTAATAAGTCTTTAAAATTCACGAGTTATGTATTTCAAGAGTCTTTTCCCATAAATTGTTTTATGTCATCCATAACTTGTCCTCAAGTTATGGTTTTTCAAGAGTCTTGCCATTAAAAGTCATATTAAACTCATATGTTATGGATACCAAAGGTTTTTTGAATTTTTTAAAGCTTTCCCTCAAGTTTTAGAATTTGCAAAGTTCTCCCCTCCCCCCTGAATACTTTACTTCCAAGTTAAACCCTTAGAATTTTAAAGGTTAAAATTCAACCCTTATACTATTATAATATTAATAGTTAATAATTATATATATATTTATAAGAACAAAGTCTTTCTTACCGTTAGTGTAATGCCCCATTTCTGGTATGAGATTTAACCAAAAATTAATTTTCATTTCTTAAGGGGTACTCGACGAGTCAGTAGCCCGACTCGTCGAGTAGAGTCGGGATTTGCACGTAGTTTAAGTAGGCTACTCGACGAGTCCATATTTTGGGACTCGGTGAGTCTGCCTGTCTGGATGAAACCCTAATTTCAAGGGTTTGCACCCTATTTAAACTTCATTATAGCCCCAAGCCAGCCCCCTTCACTCCCCAAAGACCTATTCCTGAAACCCTAGCCTCCTTGAAGTGTGTGTGAGTAATTTTGCCTTGTGAAGGAACTTTTGGTGCATTCTAGAGCAAGAAGAAGAAGGAGAAGGTTGAAGAGCTCAAGGAAGAAGAAGTAGATCCATAATACACTCCTCTTTCGTCATCTTTTCTGGTAATAAAGTTTCCATCTTGCTTATTGTGCTAGTAGATCTAGTTGGACCCCAAATTGTTGGTTTTAAGCTCAAAAACCCCAAATCCTTTGTGATAAATCCTTATGACCAAGTCATATCTCATATGTAGTCTGTCTTGAGCTCCAGAAGCTCAAGGAGATCACCTTTTTGGCAGCCATGGCTTTGTTTTGGCTTATTAACCCCATAATAGTAAAGTTTAAGTGTTATTGCTTCATTTTGTCTTGGTTACACATAAAGATAACAACTTTACGTGTTTAGATAGTCCCAGGAGCTTAGATCTATCGGTTGGATGCACTGGAATGGATTAGAGTCGACTGTATGGAATCTGCATGCTTGGGACTCGGCGAGTTGTTCTTCCGACTTGACGAGTCGAGTCGCGAGTCACCGATTTGAGTTTAGGGTGAATCAGTGAGTGGAAATGGATTCGGTGAGTTAGAGTTCAGGTCTAGTGATGGAGGGACTCGACGAGTCTACGCCCTGACTCGGCGAGTCCGATCAATTGAAAGTTGACTTTGACCAGGGGTAAAATAGTCACTTTACCCTGAGGACAGTTATCAGTGTCTGATCTAGTGTTTTTGGGATTTGTAGCTGGAGAATTTTGGAGCAACAGTCAGCGAGTTTCAGACTTAGCATCTCAGTAGCCCGCATTTCGAGGTGAGTCCTCTTCTAGTAGGAACGGGTTTCGGCCACAATGTCGGCCTGTTTAGATAGCAGTAGTATGTATGCTTGATGTCTTCGTGATTCAAGCATGTGTTGTTATGTGTAGTATGTCGGGCAAGCCGATATAGTAGGTGATTATGCTAAATGATCTTGATATGTTATATCCAATTCACTCCGGACTCCGGTCCGATGTCGGGTGGGGCCCGATGCAGTGGGCAGGGCCCACGTTACTTCGGACTTCAGTCCGATGCCGGGTGGGACCCAATGCAGTGGGCAGGGCCCACGATATTCCAGAGTTCAGTCTGATGTTGGGTGAGGCCCGATGCAGTGGGCGGGGCCCAATAATTGTTGTGTGTGTTTATTATGTTGATTTATGGTATGTGGTAGTCTCGGGGAGCTTACTAAGCTTTGTGCTTACAGTTTCAGTTTTGGTTTCAGGTACTTCCGCTAGCAAAGGGAGGAGTTCGGGTTGATGGCATGGCACACACCACAACTACAGTTTTATCTTGGGAGTTTTATTCAGATACTTTGATATGATATTGACTTTAGTTTTGAATTGATACATTTACTATGACATTCTGAGACATATGATTCATGGTCTTTATTATATAACATTTGATATTATGGTTTTAGTATTATTAAAACAAAAAATTTTGGGTTGTAAATTCTGGATGTTACAAGTTGGTATCAGAGCCTTGGTTTGAGGGATTTGGGCACGCTTTCGGGTGTGTCTGAACTCAAACTGAGGAAATGGTAAAAGATTTTCAAAATAGAAACATTTTCGAAAAGAATTTTTGAAATAGAACTTAGAAAGAAAAAGAGTTTTCTTAAAAAGAGAAAAGGGTGTGGTGCATGCGATCAGTCGAGCTCAAGTAAGCACTCCCAAATTATCCATACAAGTTTATGTTATGATTACAGTTTTAGTTTCGGTAGAACATCATGCTAGAATAGCACTAAGGATCTAGGAATGATGCCTTATGTTCCTGATATATGTGTTTCAGTTTTATGAGAATTGCATGCTAGTATAAAGTAGACAGTAGTACGATAGCCTGTTTAAGTTATGCCTAATAGTATGAGCTTAGCATTGTATGCTAGTACAGTTTCCCGTTATAAGAATAGATTTGCTTGAGTAGTTCCTGTGTCTGAATGTTTCTTGCTTTGTGCTTTGTGGGACACTGAGTGATAGGAGTTAGCCATTAGGTGAATACGTCACGTCACATGTGATCAGGGTTGAATAATCTCAGAGTGCTGGATTTGGCCCTATTGCGTAGCTCTCGTTTGAGTCTAAATGTTGTGGGGATGAGTCTTTTACTCGAAGGATTATCTGAGCCTTGTCACATGTGATGGTATTCAGGTAATGGCTAATTGGAATTACAAGGAGACCTTCAGCAGCTGAGAACTGGTTTGGTTCGGAGAATTCCCTAGGGTAAGCCTAGGATGAGAGTAGCAGAGATCAGTATCAGTAGTAGTGACTTGGTGGAGTCGAGGCAGTTCTTGAGGTAGTATGGATAGATGTGGAAGGTAGTAGGAGCCCATACTACTAAAAGAAGAGGATCCGTACGTGAATCAAGGAAGGCCGAGACGAGACCAGGAAACCTATAGTAGTAGCGATCCCTCGAGATATATCAGTGTTTCTGACGTTTGATATGATGTGTTTTCAGAATGGTGGTTTTACGCCCAAGAGCAGTAGGCGGCAGTTCAGGTGCCGATGAGGGATTAGGATCAGGGTCGGGGGCCGAGCATTTAGATGAGCAGGAGGGAATTCTTCTCTTCAGAGATTACCTATATCATACTTGAGAATACTCCTGTGATCTTTGGTTCGATCAAGGAGGGTATTTTGGAGCTGATGGATGAGAGGTTGAGCACATTCCGTGCTGAGGTGGCGACCATGATGGGGTCGCACACACTCACTTTCAGGGAGTTCATAGCTTGTGGATGTTGGAATAGTGTCTAAGACTGCAACTATATTAGGCAAGTATTTAACCTGATTGTGCATGGTCCTTTTGGGCTGCCTTCACCATAGCAACTTGACAGGATGATTTATTATGAGAGAATAGATATTATTAATATATTATGAGAATAATATAAGGAATAATAATATTGTTATTTGACTAATATAAGTCATAAATTAATTAGTATTAATTTGGTGACTTAAAGACATTAATTAAATAAAAGGGTATAAACTATCAATTATTTGATAGTTACACTTTGGGCTGTAAATCCTTAAGGGATAGGGGTTGGACGAATTCTAGGGCTTGGGATAGCCTCAAATTTGTCCAAGGCTTATCTTTAGTAAGGATTAGGATTGCTTAAGGTTTAAGTTATCCAATTAGGGTTTAAGGGTGCAACCCTAGGAGCCTTACAAGTATAAATAGACCCCTTGGGGAAGGGAAATCGGCATCTCTTCTAAAGCAAAGAAACCCTGGACGATTTCTCCCCTCTCCTCTCTCCTAAATCATCCTCCTTGCTAGTTGGTGTTTGTAAGCCATTAGAGGAGTGAAAATTGTAACTCTAGAGCTCCAAGAACAAGAAGATCAAACAAGTGTTTCAAGGTAAGCTTCTAACTCTGGTTTTGTATTTTTCTTATACCTAATTAGTCATTAGAAGTCTTGGATTCAATGCATGTTTAATTAGAGAAACCTAGATCCAAGCATTAGGGTTTGCATGTGCACATAGGAATGTTCATATGGTCAAAACCCATCAGTGGTATCAAAGCCTAGATTGGTTTCTATTAAATTGTTGCTTGATTGTATGAATCTTGCCTGCAAAATACGAATTTTGTGTTTCTGAGTCATGGACTCGGCGAGTCCCATAGTGGACTCGGCGAGTTGGCCTAACTCGGCGAGTCCAGAGTGGGTACTCGGCAAGTCCGAGCGTCAGGAAGAGCTAAAATTGGGATTTTTTGATATTTATCTTATGGAAACTTGCCTTTATCATATTACATCAACCCTAATCCGATTTTTTGATATATATGACTATAATATTGATCTAATTAAAGATATTTATCAATTAATAAAATATTCAATTTCCTTATGTGATAATTAATTAATCATTTTGATTAAATTGGTAAATTATCTTGCAAGAAATCATAAATAAATCAAATATGGATAATTATGTGATTAATTGTTAATTTAAATTATTTGTTATTTGATCCTTTATGTTTTAAATGTTTAAAACTTGCCCTCAAGTTTTGAAAGTTATGTTTTATGATTAAAAGTTTAATTTAGACAATTTAAATTTCAAACCCTAGAATTTTACAAGTTTAAAATCCAACCCTATACTAATATAATATTACAAGATTAATATCTATATATGTATAACTTAAATGCTAGTCTTACCATTAGTAGGCCTCATTCACGAAGCCGGTCTATAAGGTGGGTATAAGGTTGCGGCCTATAAAATGGCGCTTAATGGGTGTACACTCTCACCCACCGCTTGCTTGATCGGTGGAGGGTCGTTAGCCGAACGGGTAGGATAGGGCAACCTCATCCTCTTATTAAAAGTATAATATGAAATACAAAGTAACTACATATATATTTTTTTAAAATTTCACAATCTTAGTTACTTTAGGAAAAGTGAATTGATGCAATCCCATGAAATTACACTTTGCACCTTGCTAAGAAGTTAGTGGAGCGTGTGTGGTTTACCGGCACACTAATTGGTACTAAGCGAAGGTGGCAAAGGGTGATTCATTGTTTATCATAGTTCGATGGAGCGTGTGTGGTTTACCGGCACATCAAATAGGTGATCGTTACAATGAAGGCACCATGTGAATTTGCATGGTAATTCACACCCGCTTTGTGATCCTCGGTATCCCAGTCACAAACAAGAGGGGCATATCGAGATTTAAACATGCCATTGAAAAGTTTCAATGGATCTCATCCAAACCTAGGAATTCTCAATACATTTAGGACTTAAAGTTATGTTTTTCATGGTGGAGAATTAGTGAATCGTCATTCACTTACCTTCAAATTGGTTGCATATTAGATTACAGCATCCCTTTTCTAATGTGTAAATATTGTTGATGGATCCTACCCCTAATTCTTCTTATTGGGTGATAATTAGGAATTCATATTCTAATCTATCTTTGTCCTTTCTATTTGTAGATGTCGAACGCTAACAACGCTACTGCTAGTTCATTCACTTTGATGAGCCTTTGTCAAAAGGTCACCTTCGATGGAACGAACTTTAGCGAATGGATAAGATACATTCACACGATTGCTCGCTATGAGGATAAGGAGTATGTCCTCGATGAGAAGCTCGAGAAAATCAACCCTGAAATCGCTACTCCGGCTGAAATGATCGCTTTTGAAACTCATGAGCGTGATGCAACGAAGGTTCATTGCATCATGATAGCCACAATGAACTCCGAATTCCAAAAGTCCTACGAGGACATGTATCCGTATGAAATGCACCAAGACTTGTTGGAGAGATACCACCAAAACGCGAGACAAGAGCGTTATGAGATTTTCACTAACATGATTTCCGCTAAGATGGGTCATGGAGAGTCTCTTACCGTGCACCTGCAAAAGATGCAAAGGTATGTCGACCGTCTTCGCAAGTTGAATGTTGACTTTGGGGAAGACTTGGCGATCGACATGGTGCTTCACTCTTTGCCTCCAAGTTACAATCAATTTAGGATGACCTATCACATGAACAAAGAAGAGGTCACCCTAATCAAACTCCAAGGTCTCTTGAGGGTCGCTGAGAGCAACTTCAAGGACAAGTCTGTTGCACCAACTCCCAATCCGCCCGCCGCTCCTGTTTTGGCAATTGGACAAGGAAAGGGAAAGAAGAGGAAGGCTTCATCTAAGAACTATCGCAAGGTTAAAGCCCGAGATGGTGCCTCTTCTAGTGGGACCAAAGTTGATCCCGTTAAGCCCTGCCCTAACCCAAAGGAGACAGAGTGCTACCACTACCACAAGATAGGACACTGGAAGAGAAGCTGCCCAGAGTACCTGCAAGCCATCAAGGAAGGAAAGATCAAGCCATATTTTGCAGGTATATACACAATTAAATCTAACGATTCATCTCATGATATTTCTTGGGTTCTTGATACCAGCTGTGGTTACCACATTTGTTCTAATGTGCAGGGACTATGAAGAAATAGAGACGTGGAGCATGGAAGAATTAATCTAATCATGGGAACAGAAGATCGTCGCCTGTGACCAAGATTAGAGTGTATTCTTTAGTGCTTAGGAATGGTTTATGTTTAGATTTAAACAATTGTTGCTATTCGCCAGAAATGGCTAGAAACATCATTTCATTTCATGGTTTTTTTAGACAAGGTTTTAGATTTTCTTTTAATAATGAGAATGATTCTATTTTGGCTTATCTAAATGGTGTCTTTTTATTTTGAAGCAATACCGTGTAATAGAATTTATGAAAATGTTATGATTGTTGATAACTTAGGAAATGATGTTTTATTCATGGATTCTTCCAATAGTATGGATAAGGCATTCTTGTGGCATTGTCGTCTTGGATATGTCAACAAGAAACGCATAGCCCAACTCCAAAAGGATGGAGTGTTGGAGTCATTCAACCTTAGGGAAGATGACACATGCGAGTTTTGTTTACTTGGAAATATGACTAAGTCACCTTTCGCTGGTACGTACGAAAGGGGTGGGAGTCTATTGGACCTCATACATACCGATGTGTGTGGACTGTTTAGATCTACCATGAAGGATGGAAACCGCTTCTACGTGACTTTTACCGATGACTATAGTAGATATGGGTATATCTATTTAATCAAGCAAAAGTCAGAAACTTTTGAAAAGTTCAAAGAATTCAAGAATGAAGTAGAGAATCAATTGGGCAGGAAAATCAAGATGCTTCGATCCGATCGAGGAGGAGAGTACCTAAGTCTTGAATTCCACGATTATCTCAAGGAGTGTGGAATAGTTTCACAATTGACGCCACCTAGGACACCGCAGTTAAATGGTGTGGCAGAAAGGCGTAATCGAACCTTGTTGGACATGGTTCGCTCTATGATGAGTCGTGCTTCACTATCTATCTCTTTTTGGGGGGTATGCCTTAGAGACTGCCGCCCATATCCTTAACCGAGTCCCTACTAAGAAGGTTGCCAAAACGCCTCACGAGATGTGGATGGGGAAAGCTCCTTCGTTAGCACATATAAAGGTTTGGTGTTGCGAGGCTTTCGTAAGACGAGATACTCACGACAAGCTCGAACCTCATAGTGAGCGATGTATTTTTATCGGCTACCCGCAGAAATCCTTTGGATATCTCTTCTATAGACCGAAGGACAATGTTGTTTTTGTTGCGAGGAGAGGAGTTTTCCGAGAGCGAGAACTCATAGGCCAGGGAGACAGTGAGAGGCAAATCGAGCTTGAAGAGATTCAAGAGTCGATAGGTGAAGGAACCTCTACCGCTGGCACTCAACCCAAGGAGGAAACTCCGGTTGAACCGATTGACGTATCATTACCTCTTAGACGTTCCGAAAGAGTTAGAGTTCAGCCCCAGTTATATGGTTTTCATATTACTACTGAAGGGGACACGTATATTAGTGATAGTACACTAATAAACCTTGATGAACCTAATAGCTACAAGGAAGCAATGGCAGGCCCAGGGTCTGCGAAATGGAAAGAGGCAATGGATAGCGAGATCCAATCCATGTATGATAACCATGTTTGGAATTTGGTTGATAACGTGCCCGGACGTAAGACCATTGGGTGCAAATGGATCTTCAAGAAGAAGACCGACGTGGATGGAAAAGTACACACGTATAAGGCACAATTGGTTGCGAAGGGCTTTACTCAAACTCCCGGAGTTAACTATGATGAGACATTCTCACCAGTTGCGAAGATAAAGTCTATTAGAGTGATGCTAGCTATTGCCGCATTTCATGATTATGAGATTTGGCAAATGGGTGTCAAGACCGCTTTCCTTAACGGGAAGTTGGCTGAGGATGTTTACATGGCTCAGCCAAAGGGGTTTGTGGATCCGAAGCATCCGAATAGAGTGTGTAATATTGTGAAGTCCATTTATGGACTTAAGCAAGCGTCTCGCAGATGGAATCTTTGCTTCGATGAGAAAGTCAAAGAGTTTGGATTTGTACGAAGCGATGATGAATCGTGTGTATATGTCAATGCCAGTGGGAGTATAGTAAGCTTCCTAGTTCTACATGTCGATGACATATTACTCATAGGAAACGATGTCCCGACTCTGCAGGAGGTTAAGTCCTGGCTCGGGAAGTGCTTCGCTATGAAGGACCTCGGAGAGGCTTCCTATATTTTGGGAATAAGAATAGTAAGAGAAAGAAGTAAGAGACTGATAGGACTTAGTCAGAACACTTACTTACAGAAGGTACTAAAACGTTTTAGTATGGAAAACACGAAGAAGGGAGAATTACCGATACAAAGTAATGCTAAGTTGAGTAAGACTCAAAGTCCGAGTTAAGCTGAGATAGCTGAAATGAGCCGAGTTCCATACGCTTCCGCAGTTGGGTCAATCATGTACGCTATGACTTGTACTCGCCCTGATGTAGCCTTTGCTTTGAGCATGGTTAGTAGATATCAAGGGAACCGTGGCAGAGCCTATTGGATTGCGGTGAAGAATATCCTTAAGTACCTTCGGAGGATGAAGGAATGGTTCTTAGTTCTCGGAGGGAGTGATGACTTGAAGGTGCGAGGGTATAGTGACGCCAGCTTTCAGACCGACAGGGACAACTACCGTTCGCAATCGGGCTGGGTCTTTACCCTGAATGGAGAAGCAGTGACTTGGAAAAGTTCCAAGCAGGAAACTGTAGCTGATTCAACGTGTGAATCAGAGTACATTGCAGCGAGTGAAGCGTCGAAGGAGGCAATATGGTTGAAGAACTTCATTGGTGGTCTTGGAGTTGTTTCTGCCATAAAGGAGTCCATGGAGATTTTCTGTGATAATGAAGGAGCGGTTACCTTGACCAAGGAACCGAGAGATCATGGTAGATCACGACATATCGACAGAAAATATCACTTTATTAGACATCGTGTAGAAGAAGGACAACTCGTAGTGAAGAGGATATCATCAGAAGATAACCCAACAGATCCGCTTACGAAGGGACTGAGTAGGGTTAAGCACTTGCAGCATGCTAGGAGTATTGGGCTGAATGATGATATTAGCATAGATTAGATAGATAGTATTAGAAACGTGTAATAGATAAATGTAATTAACATTTGATGATTAAATAAAGGAGTTTTATTTATAAGTAATGTTACTATCTTATGTTAATTTTTTAACTATTGTTTCACTTTACATGTTTTGACTTCCAAAATAATTGAGTTTACTAAGAATAATCGAATTATTCAAATTGTCCACAATCGTTCATATAATGGAAGTAGATATGAATGAAGATTGTCATGAATTTGTATCGAATCATAGGTCCACGGGACTGCAGAGCCACAGTCAGTGTGGAAAGTGTGGAGATTGCACGATGGGGCGTGCAATGCAGGGAGTCCTGGTTGCTTCAAGTACGGCCGAACCGGGCATATGAGCAGAGATTGTACAGCTACTACTACCACCACAATATCTGATCTGATTTACTTCCATTGCAATCAGAGGGGACATAAAAAGTCCCAGTATCCGAGTTTGACAGCAGCAAGGAAGGTGGTAGCATCTGCCCCTGCAACATTAACGATTACAGACGGCCATCAAGGCCGGAGTGAGGTGCCAGTGCGCGAAGAGTAAAGCTTTTCAGATAACAGCAGAGGAGGCGCGAGCGACTCTTGATGTGGTGACGGGTATGTATCTTCCATTTTATCTCTTTATTTGTTATGAATTGTTTATTATGGTTATGTGTTTTTACATAGGGTCGTTCTTAGTGAACGACATTTCAAATGAAAACTTCTCTACGAGACTTGTCCCACATTGGAAGAAAGAGGAAACTTTTACTCCCTTAAAAAGCCTCTTACTAGTTGTTTACCAATTAGATTAAAGGCTTGGACAAAAGGGATTGGGTTATGGGCCTCTTGGGGTCTCATTGACTAATTACATTATTTTTATATTAATTCCGATTTTGACTTTTATATTTATATTAAACAAATCTGTTAAATTCGTTGTAACTGTCTTGACAGTTATTTTTGGTTGGCAGTTTTTTAAGGAAAAAAATAGTCAGTGTATATCTATAAATAGATCACCAAATACCAGATTTCAGGTTCAGAAAAATCACACACAAATTCCTCATATAATTTCGTATTCCACAAACAATGAATGGAACATAGTGAATTTCGTCAGAATCAATCTCTCTCTCTCTCTCAATATATATATATATATATATATATATATATATATATATATATATATATATATTGGCCTTGGGTCTCTTGGGGTCTCATTGACTAATTACATTATTTTTATATTAAACAAATCTGTTAAATTCGTTCTAACTTTCTTGACAGTTATTTTCGGTTGGCAGTTTTTCGAGGAAAAAACAGTCAATCTATATCTATAAATAGATCACCAAATACCATATTTCAGGTTCAGAAAAATCACACATATATCCCTCATATAATTTCGTATTCCACAAACAATGAATGGAACATAGTGAATTTCGTCAGAATCAAGAAAAAATCTTGATTGATTGTTGTATCCTCTAGACAGATCCCTACCAGGGAAATTTCTGTCTCAGGACACTGCAAAACATACCTCAATCTCTACAATTTCGTGATTGTATTTTCTGTGTAATCATCATACAAGTATGTTTTCTGTAAATTGATTTATATATATATATATATATATATATATATATATATATATATATATATATATATATATATATATATATATATATATATATATATATATATATATATATGGGAAAAGTGAATATACCCTTAAGGGTATATAAGCTTAGGTACCCAAACTCACCATAGTATGTTGTTTTGTATCATATGTGTACATTGTAAGTGTCAAATATTCTTATAATTCAACTTCTAACTTGATTTACTTCTAAGATTTTTATAAATTTCACATTTATCTTCCTCTTACATAAGTTTCATTTTCAACTCCAATATATATAGTCTAATAGATGTTCGACAAAAAGAAGTGATAAAGAAGAAAACAATAGTGAAATTTTAAAATTCTTCAAAGTAATTCAAGTTAAGGTTGAAGTTTAATAACATTATAATGAATATATCAAACAAAACAACTAATTATAGTGAGTTTGGGTACCTAAGCTTATATACCCTTAAGGGTATATTCACTTTTCCCTATATATATATATATATATATATATATATATATATATATATATATATATATATATATATATATTTGAATTTCGTTTGTTTTATTTCAATTAGTTTTGTTGATTGTATACTTCTGTAATAACATCTTTTTGACCGGTGAAAAATGAAAGCGAGCATATGACAATGTATGTCCAAATCCAATGTGCATTTAAATTTGGTTTGAAAATAAAGCATGTCACAGGGAAAAAAAAACAAGAATGGGCAATTTTTCTTGTTTTGTGCACTTCGACAATCCATCAAGAATAAAGAGGAAAAAACATGACCTTAAGTTGGACTTTCAATACTTCAAACTTGACGTTGTAATCTATTTCAATCGTTTGTCAGACATAACACAAAACTAAAAAAAAATCGAAGATAAATTTATAACATTAAAACTTCAGGAAAACAACAATATGATATTTTCAGGTAATTCAATCTTTGTGCAAACAAATTAGTAGTTGTGATGCTTGAGCAAGAATACAAATGGAAAGAAACGGCTTAAAATTTCTTCACCATGCACTTTCCAGAAAGTGAGAAATCACAGATAAATAGATTGAGAAAAAAATAAAAAATAAAAATAGGAACTAAGAAATTAGAAATCAAAACACATGGAAAGTCAAACTCAAAACAAAATGCGATGAGAAAATGCTTACCGATTCATATAAAACCTTATATCATAATCTGAAAGTCTATCGAATTTCTAGAGTTAGAGCAAAGTTTGCGGGTGTAGTTGAATATCAGAAGTGAGTGTAGCAAAATCAGAACCTAAATTTGCAATACACATACCTTTCGGGAGAAAACCAAGCATCTTCGGAGTTTCATATAAGAGCAGCGGTTGTATGGTAAGGAAGGTAACAAGGGGGAACCGGATACGACACACCAGAGAAGAAAACGAGGCGGTGTGAATCGAATTTGATATCAACTGCATCGTTTAGAATGTAGGTGACGTGACGTTCAATGAAGGTTGTAAATTTGATTTTATCGGCATGAGAATAAAAAGATTTTTATATATAATAATGATATATCAATAAAAAAAACTTTTTATTCGATCTGTTTGGATAATTCGGTTTTCATTTTAGTAATCAAAATCAACCCAAAATGATAATTCGGTATTTGGTCAAATTCAATCCAAATATTCAAATATCTTAACAATATAGTTCAATCCAAATTCTCCAATTCGATAATTAGTTTTATCCGAAAAGTAAACTCCCTTGGCTACACTGTCATTTTCCCGATTACATATAATATTAAAAAATAAAATTGAGTAAGACCGTAATTTCTCCAACATAATACCTTCGTTATCTTTCTAGTTAGAATGTGTATAAAGAGGTTAAATAATTTTGTTTTGTACTTATAAAAAAAACAAGTATACTAAAATTTATGATTTTTTATGCTTTACGAACAAAAAATCATATATAGCTTGTCCCACAAACATTTCCTAAACCGCAATAGTTGAAACATTTAGAATAAAAAAGCCATGTTAAAGGATACATTCTTTTTAAAGAAACTAAATTGTTGTATGTCACACATTGACATAAGACGTTCTTGTCTTGACATCTTATCTATTTAATTAACGACTAGATCTTTTTCTAAATTCAGTTATCGTTTTATATTTTAGTTTTTTCTAACAAATATAACTATAACTATTAATACAAAAATATTAAATAAACTCATCTACTTGTAGATAATTATATTTTGTAGCGACTGAAATCATGTTTTTAAAAGCGATCCGATCAAAGCCAATAGAAATTGTTGAAGGTTAAAATATTCAGATCATATATTCCAAAAAAGTAACTCACTTCGTTGAAAGTGTATTTGTTTTCAATTTAGGTTCTAAAAAGAGAATACGTTTTGTCCTTGACTAATCTATGTAGCAATTACCATTTTTTTGTTTCGATCTCCAATTTTATTATAATTCTCTTTATGAAAATGTTCTAAACGTTTAATTAATAAAGTATTATACATATAGATATTATATATTCAAGAAAAAAACAAATAAGACAATAGCCGACAGCTCCATGCCAAGTTAGTCAAGGCAATGCTGAGCTTTCGATTCTACAAAATTATTATTCTAAGTAATACGTATTTTAAATCAAAATCAAGAACTTTATATAAATTATAATATTTAATATTAATAATTATTTTATCAACTTGTGTTAATTATAATAAGTTATTTCTGATCACATGGATAAAAAAAATGTATTATTCGTAAGGGGCACGATTAGGGCTATAAACGAACCAAACGAACACGAACAATGTCTTGTTCATGTTCGTTTATTTAAGTTAGCCGAACAACAAACGAACACGAACGGATAAACGAACGAGATTTTCTTGTTCATGTTCGTTCGTTTAACAAATTACTTTGGTCATGTTCGTTCATTTATGTTCGTGAACATGCTAAACGAACAAACATAAATGAACAAAGATAAAAAAACACAATTGAACGTATATGAACATAAACGAACATATAATATATCAATATAATAAAAAATAATTGAATATAGATGAATATAAATAAACTTAAACGGACGAACATAAACGAACGTAAATGAACATCATAAGTGAACGTTCACGAACATAAATGAACGAACGAGACCATTGTTCATGTTCGTTCATTTAACTAAACGAACGATAATTTTTGTTCATGTTCGTTCATTTATTAAATAAACGAACATAAACGAACTTCCCGCCGAATAGTTCGCCGAACGTTCAGTTCGTTTACAGCCCTAGGCACGACAACTGTGTATCTTTGGTCTTTGGATATGTATATTTGTATGTCGTCGTTTATTATTATTATTATTATTATTTAATTGATGAAAGATTAATTATATAAATAAAAGTTATATAAAAAAGGAACAAATTCCATCCTATATCGAGTTTATGCCTCGATTAGGGCATTTTTAAACATTCTTGAATGGAGTGTCAAGTAGAAAAGAAAACATATCATCTCTTAAAAACACATTATTTCTCACTAACAACTCCATCAGTGGCGGAACTAGATAGAGTATTGGGGGTACTACAGTACCCCCAAAAAATTATTTTATATATATAAAAAATATTATTTATAAATATTTGTCATGTTATTGTATACCCAACTAAAGAGATTATAAATATTAGATAACTACATATAATATATATTGACAATGTTTGTACCCCCATAACAAAATTTATGGTTTCGCCACTAAACTCCATGATACTTTCAATAAAGATTATACTTCACATCCTCTCCCCTTTATATTATAATATGAACATGCAACTATACCAAGAATATGGCCTTCGGGAAGAGATGCAAAATGGGGCGAATATTGGCGGATACTACAAAATCTGTCCCCGCACCCGAACTTTGATCCACATACCCATCTCTGCCCCTGCCCTGCCAAATCCCCGACAATTTCGAGTAGAAAAATCTCATTCGGACACGGGGAACCTGAAGGATACCCGTTTAGTAAAGAATATATATATATATATATATATATATATATATATATATATATATATATATATATATATATATGAACAATACATTAAAAAAGACATAATAATAATCATGATAACCAAAACATTCAAGAGTTCTTACTTCATTCTCAAACACTGTTGTGATATGTCACCGACTTAACTCAGTCTTTCTGAGGGTGGGAATGAAGAACCTGTGGATCACAACAAAGAAGATTAGGCCGTCAGTCGTCGTCCGAGAGGTTGTCCCAAAACGAGGCTCTTACGATCAAGTCAGTGAGGGTCTGAGAGAGAGAGAGAGAGAGAGAGAGAGAAAGAGAGAGAGAGAGAGAGAGAGAGAGAGAGAGGGTTGAAAGCGTAAAGAGAGTGTTGAAGGGTTAGAGATCTTGATCCCTTCTCTTGGGTGAGAATGGTGACTTTTATACCCAATGGAAAGGGGGAACAAATCCCTTACAATATCTTCTACCTTTTCAAGTTTGGTAGGGGCTGATGGATTTTGATTAGAGGATTGTGTTCCATGAGTGGTTGTTCGCTATTGGTGCAGACTCTGCCAGAAGCAGTGTCCAGAGCACTACATATGTCGCTCTGGGGAATTCCTGGTACAATTTTGTCTTCAACGTTAGCCTTGGCGCTTGGGAACCAAGGAACGGATACAGGGTCTAGAAGGCGAGGGTGAAGCCCCGACATTAGTTACATGTTTCTCTTAGGCCGATCCGTCTGTTTACCTAGTGATTCTGTTATCTTTGACGGATTCCTAGTGGGATTCGTTAACAAGTCCCCCAGGCTAGTAGGCGTCAGCGTTGTCTCAGTGTAGCTGAGTTGTTTTAGCTTGGATCTGGACACGCGTTTAGCGGGGATGGCTTCTGATGACTTCTAACTTTCATCATTGTAACTGGTTGGGCTTCTCTCCTGCATTTAAAACTTCCTTATCTGATTCGAACTTCCTTTTCCTGGTTCTTTGAACTTTTGCTGCTTCTTTTCCTTTTCTTCTCCTACTTCTTCAACGAACCATGGTTGGCTTGAATACCAGGATCGTTCCTTCTTCAGGTGAGTATACTGCTCTTCAAGAGCGGTTTGGTTTTCTTCTCGAGCTCGGCGTGGAGTATCCTCGAAAGGGGGCGATAATTTCTTGTGCACAAGAGGGGAAGGTCGGGGTCCCTATTCCGATCTTCGAGGCCGGTCTAAGGTTGCCGACGATGGATTTATTTGAAGAGATAATGTGCCACTATGTCTTTGAGCTCGTCTGCCGGGCCCTTGGAGTTCAACCATAATTTTGGGCCTGCAAAGCTTTCTTCAATTCTTCTACGCTATCCGACATCCGAACCTTTTCCTAAAGGCGGGGTGTTCATGCCTTCATCATCAACAAAAAATCTCTGAAGAAGAACTGGAAGGATTGGTGGCTCTGGATGAATCGCAATCTTGTGGGTTTTGGTTATCCTCACTTGACCACCTTTTCCCATGTAGCGCCAGAACTGTTTGGGCCTAGCGCCACTGTTGCACAAGTACTGGAGACCATTTATGTTAATGGTGAGGACTGGGAGGATCACAATTTATGTCTCGATCTGAAACCATTAGAAAATAGGTTGTGTTTTTAGGATCTAAAACCTTTGATATTGGTTTGTTTTTAATTTTCATTCTGGTTTGGATTGGTTTGGTAGTGGTGGTGTTTAATGTGAGTAGTGATAGTTTTTGATGTAAGTGACAACGGTGATGCTGTTTACAAACAAGATCCAGATTTGTTGGTGGTGTTCGATTAGGGGTGAGCATAGGCGGGTACCCACCATATTTGACTGGAACCGAAATCGGAACCGGAACTGGTGGTTCCTAGAAAGTTGGAACTGGAACCGGAACCGGCGATACCAATTCCTAAAATATTGGAACCATAATCGAAACCGGCAGGTAGCTGTTCCAAAATCGGGTACCCAGTTCATTAGTTTTTTAGACTTTTAATCAGAGACGAATCTTCATAAGGGCAACGGGGGTTTGTCCCCCCCCCCCCCCCCCCCCCCCCAACTTGAATGTTCAAGCTCCGTCACTGGTTTTAATATCTTAAAAAACCTATATATTTTGCATACTTACAAAAAAAATAATTATCAATAAAATCAAACTAGTCATTCATTAAGCATCAAAGAAGTAAAAATCGAACGATAACTATAGCATAACTCTAAAAAACACGTGTGACCTAATTAGATAGAAAATTAATCATGCAGACGTACTAACATTTTTTGTGTGCAGACATCAATTTGATGTTAAATTTGAAACTAATTAATTTACATCACAATAATAACTACAAAATAACAAATCAAACTACTCAATAAGACTTTCATAACAGTATAAGTCATATATATATATATATATATATATATATATATATATATATATATATATATATATATATATATATATATATATATATATGCCGACGGTTACCCAACGGTTAGTTGTTCCAAAAAACTAAGAACCGAAATTGGAACCGCATAAGGCGGTTCCAAAACTTTAGGAACCGAAACCGGAACCGCTTCCAGAACCGACGGTTCCATCGTAGTTCCAGTTCCTAAAGCGAATACCCTGTTTCGATGCCCACCCCTATGTTCGATAGCACTAGTGGTGGTTCAATGACACAAGTAGCGGCCAGGTTTCATACATGAGTGTGGAGGTGGATTACGTATTTCCATATATGATTTCGGGTTTTTAGTGGTTGTCGGAGGTGGTCGCCTATGGTTCCTGGTGGTTGCTGGTGGTCGTCAATGATTGTCGATTATTGTTGGTTGGCACTAGTGGTGATGAGAATAAGAGTGAGAGGACTCGGTTCCACAATTGATAAGTTATTTAATTTACTTTTTTGATTTTGTAAATAACAAATAAAAGAACCGAAAAAGTAAAATATAAATGATAAAAAAAATCATATAATGTTGGTCAGCGATAAAAACACAACAATAATAAATTATAGAGACAGTCCGATGTCAAAAAATAAAAATATGGTTTAAACGTAAAATTTTATAAACAATTTCAGTAATTTGTTCAAATTTAAATTATATTTTATAAATTCAAAAACTATATATTATATATTAGAGTAGTTAAAGCTATCTAGTAGGCTTCTTGAAAAATGTTACATTAAACGTGATTTATGGATGTAATTTTCTCCATTTATTTATAAAAAGAATCTAGTGAGATCGTATTACATTAAATAAATAATTTTGTGTCATGTTATCCAACAAGACGAAACATGGCCTTTTTTAAATTAATATGTAAATTACAATGGGAGAATATTATGAAGGTTTATCTACATTTGCGTTGGAAATAATCAATTAATATGTAACAGGTGGATGGAAGCGATGTCTTCACATTGTCGGACAATAATCAATTACCTTACGATTTAAATTGGGATACCACGTTAAAGTCTTAATATTTTTATTGATTTATAATAAAATTCTAAACTTTGTTTTTTTACAGTAAAATCTAAATTACATAGTTTTTGATATTTGTATCACTTTTTTCAGGTTAAACGGTAATTAGGATTTTTTTGTCAAAAAAATAAAGTTTAGGACTTTATTGTCAAATCGTCAATTAGAACTTTACTGTCAAAAAAATAAAGTTTAAATTTTTTCTTGTCAGATCGTTGAAAACATTGGGACTTTAGTATATTTTCGTAACCCAAGAACTTTTAATTATGATTTTTGTTGCAGCACCACTGTTTTTCTTACCATCATCATCTTTATCCTGATATAATCACGATATATACATTAAAGTCACAATGTTTTCAACGATTAAACAATAAAGTCCTAATTTTTTTTTACAGTAAAGTCCTAATTGACGATTTGACAAGAAAATCTGAAACTTTATTTTTTTGATAAAAAAGTCCTAAATACTGGCTAATTGGAAAAAATGGTAAAATTGTCAAAAATTGTCAGTAATTTGGATTTTATTGTCAAAAAATAAAGTTTAAAAATTTCTTGTCAAATCGATAAAAAATATTTATATATCCTTTTTAAAATTTCCATTTAAGATTATATAACTTTTGAATATTCCTTATCTCATATTTCATTAATTTGGCAAAAAAAAAAAAAAAAAAGAAAGTACCGGCTAGACAAATAATATTAAACAATGGGCCTATCAAATGTATAAGATAAATATACACATTAATAGGACTTCACAGTTTGAGAGGAGGTTGTGAACGAACGTCCGAATATCTCTAAAATCTGTAAAGAGAGAGGACTAATGCACAAGGTTGTTGGGGTGATAAAACACAATAAAGTTGTCACAATAGACGTTTATTGCTTTACTGATATGATAGTGGGGCATGTAGGAATTTGCATGTACGACAAGTTTCTATTATAGCTTTAGCAACACTATGATACTTGAC